>NC_138203.1:236498874-237098874 GCF_964194415.1 Vipera berus | reverse complement strand
AAGTAATAACTATTGCAAACTCTGTCTAAGCAACCCACTTTGAATTCTTTCTTTTACTTTTTAAATTTTATATTGAAACATATTTCCACCATCTCATTTCTTTAAATAAACTAAACTTTTAAAACCAATTCTAGTCCATATAAATCCATCCAGCATTACAAGAAATAGCAATCCATCTATTTTAACCTTGATCAAATAAAAAAACAACTCTGTATTCTTTCCCCTTTTTTTAGAACAATCTTTAGTTCCTTTAGATAATATCCAAACATGTTTTCTATTTTATGTCTCTTTGCCTCCTATCAGAAAATTGTTGGCAATTTTAGCAAGCCTCTTTTGTGGATCCGGTACAATTATCCACATCACTCTTTCTATTATCATTGTCTCTTCCTCCAAAATCATTGACAACTTTATCAAAATTCTTTTGTAAATCCAATACAAAAAGATTATCCATATCACTCTTGTGATTTACTATTTGTACAGTATGTGTCTTTGTTAAACCAAAGCCAGTTTCACTTGTATATCTGACAGTTTGTCTTTTTGTGTATCTACTTTTTCATCTTTTTCCACCTGCTTATTCTTTTTTAAACCCACATTTAGATTGATTTCACCTTTATTCAATAAATCTTCCACAACTTCAGTTACAGAATCCATTTATTTATTATAGCAAATAATGTTAAAATTATTTTCTGTGTCCCAAAATCATAGATCACTCTTAGCTACTCCACTGATACAATCATTTCGTTAAAATGCCCTCTAGTGCCAGTCTTGAAAGTCATCAGTTATTCAGATCTAAACACAGAAAAGTTGCCATGGAAAGGATTCTTTTAACGAACTTCAAAGTCTTAATTCAAGTCCATATAAACCTTTAATCTGTTTTAAACTTTCTAAAGTGAATACTCTAATTACTCTTTTACTATATTCCAAAAAAGAAAACATTTATAAAGCCTTAACCATGTAATCATATTTTTTAAAGTATTGGGGGGGGGGAATCTCACCCAGTTGAATACAATAGAACTTGAAATTCTGAAGGATCTCAATTTTTTTAAAAAAAACATATATATATATTTGAGTAAAATCCAAAGTAATTAAGAAGTGAGATTTGTTCAAATATTGAATCCATGAAGGCTACATTAATGGCTATAAGTTCAATACAAAAGGTGCTTTTTCATGAGGCAACTGGACTTTGTTTTTCTGAAGACATTTCACATCTCATCCAAGAAGCTTCTTCAGCTCTGACTGGATGGTGGCGAATGGAAGGATTTATACTCCTTGCAGGCAGCTGGTCATTTGCATTCTTTTAGAGAGTCATTGAGGCCAACTGGAAGTTTATCTGTGTCATCAGGGTCTCCCGAGTAGTACAAATGGGTGTGGAGCCTTCTTGGAACTGCTGAAAGGACTGTGTTGTAGACTGGAGATATTATGTTGTATCCCTCCCCCTCTATTGAGAAAGGGCTGTTCAATTTTGACACAGAGGGGAAGGGATCCAACATCATGTATCTCCAGTCTACAACACAGTTCCAAGAAGCTCCACACCTCAGGTGACCCTAATGACACAGATAAAATAGAAGTTTCAAACTAGAAGTCACAGGTATATGTTATAAAAATATATAGAAATAAAGTCAACGGATTACAGTCCAATTACATTTGTTTCTACTTACATTGATAATGATAATTCAGCCTTATGGAAATTCATGAGAAACTATCTAAAACTTCCTATCAGGTAATATTATAAAAGATGTCGGAATTGTGATTTCCATCTTAAATCTGTGGTGAGAACTAATCAAAATACTATTGGGCAAATCTGAAATCTTGGAACAAGCCAACACATGTATGATAAACAAAGTTAACAAATCTGGGACAGATATAATGCTTTTAATGAAAGCAAGTATGAAATGCATGATATTATGATGAGATAATCAAACATATCCATCCATGATCTGAGTAGTAGTGACAGACTAGAAAAAGGATTTTAACAGATTGTTCGTTGAAAAATTACTCCAGTGGCCATGATTCAACCTTCTGACACCTTTGCCTGGATGATTGAGAGTCCTCATTGACATAGCTCAGGGATGTCAAACTGCCGGCCTGTGGGCCGGAGCATCATGAAGAAACCGCGCCCATCCCATTTTCGGCAATGGGAAAAAGTTCCGATACATCGTGCGATATCACATGATGTCGCGAGATTGACATGCCTGACATAGCTCATTGAAATGTTCATCCAGTATGCTACTGCTGCTGTGAAAATAAGACTGCACAATCTATAATATCTCTGCAATATTTTAGTATTACCATACCGTATTTTCCGGCGTATAAGACGACTGGGCGTATAAGATGACCCCCTACATTTCCTGTTAAATTATACGGTTTGGGCTATACTCGCCGTATAAGACTACCCCTCTTCCAACGCACACCAAATAAAAATTAAAAAACATCAGATTTGATTTTAATATGGTAATTTTAATTCAAATGCTTATGACATGCAGGTACTTAGTAGGAAAACTGTCACTTATAAACATAAGACTGTTTGTCATCAAACATGTAAACATAAAACAGTGCAAGTGGATTAAACTTAATAATAATAATAATAATAATAATAATAATAATAATAATAATAATAATAATAATAATAATAATAATAATAATAATAATAATAAGTTGGAAGGGACCTTGGAGGTCATCTAGTCCAACCCCCTGCTAAGGCAGGAAACCCTATACCATTTCAGACAAATGGCTGTCCAGTCTCTTCTTAAAAACTTCCAGTGTTGGAGCATTCACCACTTCTGGAGGCAGGTTGTTCCACTGGTTAATTGTTCTAACTGTCAGGAAGTTTCTCCTTAGTTCTAGGTTGCTTCTCTCCTTGACTAGTTTCCATCCATTGCTTCTTGTCCTGCTTTCAGGTGCTTTGGAGAATAGCTTGGCTCCCTCTTCTTTGTGGCAGCCCCTGAGATATTGGATCACTGCTATCATGTCACCCCTCACCCTTCTCTTCGTTAAATTACACAAAACCAATTCCAGCAACCGTTTCCTATTTTCCTAATTCACTTTTTCACTTTTCCTAATTCACTCTAAAGCTTTCCCTGCGCAGAGCCTTAAGTAACACCAGCTGCCTGCAATTAATGCAGGTTCTCATCCCACCAGGCTCAAGGTTGAGTCAGCCTTCCATCCTTCTGAGGTAGGTAAAATGAGGACTCAGATTGTTGGGAGCAATAAGCTGACTTTTTAATAATGCTGCTTGTGGGGTGTGTGTGAAAGCTCTAATAAGCAGGCATATACATAGAATGAAGGCTATTGCTAAGCACATTGATTTGTGCTTTAAATTGTAAGCCGCCCTGAGAAGGGCGGGATATAAATGGGATTAAAAAAAAAAAGACCAAATGGGAGATCCGCTCCAGGTTTTCCAGCCAGCCCGCCCAGTTCCTGAGTCAAATGTGTCCTTAGAGCTAAGCAGCTGCTCTGGCTGCTGCCTTCCCCACCTGCCTTTCAAGTTGGGATATGCTACAGCTGCTCTTCAACTTTAGAAGGAAAGACGCCCAGACCCCAGCCTGTAAAAAATCACAGACTGCAGCTTCTATTCCAATTGGTCCCGCTTTCCCTGCGCAGACTAAATGGAAGATCCGCTCCAGGTTTTCCAGCCAGCCGTGTCCCTAAAGTTTCAGCACCCGGCGTATAAGACGACCCCTGACTTTTGAGAAGATTTTCATGGGTTAAAAAGTCATCTTATACACCGGAGAATACGGTAATTAGAATAGTGTAGCATTTGGGACTCAAGAAAAATGCCATATAGCTAGAATATGTGAGGAAAAGATCAATTAAAATGATCAAGGGGCTAAAATAACTTCCTTACAAGGAGAGGATGCATAGTCATAATTCTGGTCAAGGAAACAAGGATATATGCAGGTATAGAGATTTGTGTCCATTGTAGGGAAAGCAAATAGTGAGATGAAATGAAGGACATGGTGGTGACATGATAGCAGTGTTCCAATATCTAGGGGCTGCCACAAAGAGCCAAAGCACCTGAAGGCAGAACAAGAAGCAAACAAGAAGAAGAAAACTAATCAAAGAGAGACCCAACGTAGAACTCAAGAGAAATTTCCTGACAGTTGTTGTTGTTGTTGTTGTTGTTATTCATGTAGTCCAACCCCCTGCTCAGGCAGGAAACCCTATACTATTTCAGACAAGTGGCTGGCCAGTCTCTTCTTAAAAACTTCCAGTGTTGGAGCATTCACAGCTTCTGGAGGCAGGTTGTTCCACTGGTTAATTGTTCTAACTGTCAGGAAGTTTCTCCTTAGTTCTAGGTTGCTTCTCTCCTTGAGTAGTTTCCATCCGTTGCTTCTTGTCCTGCCTTTAGGTGCTTTGGAGAATAGCTTGACTCCCTCTTCTTTGTGGCAGCCCCTGACATATTGGAACACTGCTAATCAGTGGAATTAATTAGTGGAATGGCTTGCCTTCAGAAATTGTGGGTGCTCCAACATTGGAGTTTTTAGGAAGAGACTGGACAACCAACCAAGAACCAACAATCATTATATTAATTTCAGTTACTAGTAACATTACTGTGCTAGTGTCTTCCTTCTGGTCTTCCAACAGGTTAGCATCTGGAAGAAAAAAATCACTGAGCCAGACAGGTTCTTACATTATTATGCTGTTGAGATAAGTAGTAACAGAAATCTGACCTTAGGCAACAAATACAAACAGGATGTTTAGATTTTAAGTGCCAGTTCAATATTTTTGCACAACCAGGGGAGAAAACATAAGAGAAAAACAATGTTAGTGATTTGCTCAGAGTTAGGGTGGAATTCAGTGCTTTAGGCAGAGCCCTCAGCTGTGATTTCTTTGGTCTTTAAAGGAAGGCAGCAATTATTTACATTCACCAATAAGACCAATCACATCCCAGGGCCTCAACAACTGCCTTGTTAAATGAGGCTTTGTCAAAGGGTCTTTTATAAGAGACATAAATCTTTTCAAGAAAGGCCAGCTGCCAGCATGGTCACTTGGTAAATGTATAAATAAGAGCACATTGTAAAGACACCGATGAGCTTAAAGGGGATGAAGAAAAGTAAAATTCCTGGTCAGAGACCTGAGCTCACTTATATAGCCCTGGCAAATTATATTTGCCACAAGTTCAACGGTGATCCTCCCACTGTCTCACTTGAGCTTACCAATTCTTGAACTGGTTTATTACTTATATTTACCCATATGAGCCAATGACTCCTTTAGGTGATTTCAGCAGTCAAATTAAGTTACAGCATTTCCTCTTCCTGTTCTCCCATTTCCATTTCATTGAGCAATTCTACAAGTCAAGCTTAGTGTAGTGGGAAAAATAGAATTTGTTTGAGCTCCCGCAAATCTACCAGCCACATATACCTATAATCTATCTCATATGGTATACATGTATTGCTGTAACCACTGACTCAACAAAAGGCATTCAAGGCCTTACCACCACTATTGTGTAAGAGACACAATATCTATGGAGATTCTGAGTCATCCAGGTTATCCCAAAGGTGCTTTTTCAAAAGTCAACTAGACTTCATTTTTTTCTTGAAGACGTTTCACTTCTAATCCAAGAAGCAGAACTGAAAGACTTCTTGGAAAAGCACCTTTGGGACAAAAGACACAATAGTTACACAACAGTGTAAGTGCATATCAGTTGTTAAGGCCTCAAAAATGGTATAAGAAATTTTGGGAGGCCACTTTATTTGATTCCTAACCTCTATAAAAATCTACCCTGACAGATATTAACTCTTTTCAATGTTTTAAAGATTTTTACCATAAAAGAAGGAATGATTTTGCCCAGTGATGTTATTTTAAATGATACAGACTGGCAATTTATGGAAAAAAGTGATAGGATGAGAAGAAATCCCTTTTCAACAGCTGCTATCAAATAAACAGATATCATGAAGAAGCGTGCTACTCTTTCAGCAGTGCTTTGTTAGAGAGGAATGAGCATGTTGCCAGATACACTAGTTTGAATCAGACAGTTTGACTATACCACGGGTCGGCAACCCGCGGCTCCGGAGCCGCATGCGGCTCTTTGAGCCGTCTTCTGCGGCTCCCAGCCGCCCGGTGCGCGCGCACCTCTCCAAATGGAGAGTGGCACTGCCCGTTTGGAGAGGTGCGCGCGCACCTCCCCGAATGGGCGGAGGTGCGCGCGCACCTCCCCAAACCTTTGGAGAGGTGCGCGCATACCTCCGCGCGAACGGGCCGCGGCGTCGCTCTTTGAGGAAGCTGCCGCGGCCCGTCTGCAAAGCTGCCGAAAGCGGCAGCTTTGCAGATGGGCCACGGCAGCTTCCTCAAAGAGCGACGCCGCGGCCCGTTCCGAGTGGTGCGCGCGCACCTCTCCGAACGACCGGAGGTGCGCGCGCACCTCCCCAAACCTTTGGAGAGGTGCGCGCGTACCTCCGGGCGAACAGGCAGCGGTGCCGCTCTTTGAGGAAGCTGCCGCGGCCCGTCTGCAAAGCTGCCGAAAGCGGCAGCTTTGCAGACGGGCCATCGCCGTCGGGCAACCGGGAACCGGTTCCATCTCACTTTTTTAAAAAATGGCAACCGCGTGCGCATGCGCAAAACGTTTTTTGCGCATGCGCGTGCATGGACACACGCACGCGGCTCCCAGTTTTTTTAATTTGTGATGGAACCGGTTCCCGGTGGCTCTTTTCCTTTTTTAGGTTGCCGACCCCTGGACTATACTCAGTTTAGTCAAAGAGACTAAAAATTTATCGTAGCTCCACACTGGGGGAAAAAAAATACAGCAGTCATAGCTGTTGGAAATGACTGCATATTAATTAAAAAGTGTAGGTATATTCAGATTCAGAAAAGATTCCACTTTTAAATAAATCTCATTAACTATTTTTTGGGACAAGACCAGTTGAATTTAAGAGTCCAGATTTCAGTCTTTAAAAATCACCATTTGTAAATGTACAAAATGAACAATGAACTAGATTCATAGAGATTGATACCCTTCCACGCTAAAAGGGTTTAAATTCCATCTGTTGCACAGCCCACTGATTACTCTTTTTATCCAATTTCCACCCCCAGAGCAACCTTTGCTGGTTCCCGGAATCAAGTTCAGTTCAATAATTAAACCATACAGTATTAAAATTTTATTTTTTTTAAAAAAAGGCCTTTCTAACATAATTGGTGATAAAGGAGGAAGCCTGTAAAGGAAACCAAGAAGAAGGGAGGGAGGGAGGACAATAATAGAAGAAAAAGTTTTGGAAGGAGAACACATTAAAATAACTAATTCCCTTCAAAAACGACAAAATGGGAATACTTAGTGTTAGAGTGAAAAATATAGCAGTTGTATGGAATAGAAAAATTTTAAGAATCATTTGAAAATAAGTTTACCACAGCCTATCAGCACAAATATCAATAACAAGCCACAGATATAACATTACCACAAAATGACGCAATGATGCACTTGATCATTACTTCTGACACTAATAACTTGCATCATTTATAAGATGCTGTCATGATACAGCTGTCATCATTTGTTCCCTTGTGCCAACTAGATTCCCAAGCCCACTGGGTTAACAAATATGAAGTGGGTTTAGCTCAAGGACCTGTTATCCAAGGCCATATATAATTTAGCCTATCTAGAAATCCTGACTCTTTATTGTGACTGCAGCATGGCTTTATCAATCACTTTGTGGGTAACTGGTTCTTCATTACAGCATCTGTTTCTCTTTGGCATCAGATTTTTGGCTCAAGTAAAGTAGCTGAAAGTATGCAAAGTATGTATGCATATGTGGATTCTGTGATGCCAGTTTCTTCTCCCACCAGTGGCTGGACTAACTTTTTTTTAATTGTTTGTATCCTACCTTCGTTATTTTTACAAGCAATGCAAGGCAGCAACCATATCTAATACTCCTTCCTCCTCTTTATTTCTCCCACAATAACAACCTTGTGAGGTGAGTTGGGTTGAGAAAAAGTGACAGGTGTTCACAGCTATGGCAGGACTAGAACTCACAGACTCCCGCTTTCTAGCCTGGTGTCTTAACCACTAAACCAAACTGGCTTTTATTATCTTATTCTTATTATGCAACAGAGTTAACCAGATACATGAAAGATGTAGAAGCTGCATTTGTACAACACGGCAAGTTTCATTGCATATTCAGGACTTTCTTACCATCCTTCACGAATCCAGCCCGTTCCATAGGTTATGATTCAATGTCCTATAAAAGATATAAAATTGATTAATTAAGTAACCAAGGGAAAAAAAACCAGTGTTGTCCCTGATTGGATTAAATTGCTCCTTCACAAGCATTATCAAAAAAAATTTACTAGGTAAAAATGGTGGTGCAGTGGTTAGAATGCAATACTGCAGGCTACTTCTGCTGACTGCAGTTCGAATCTCTCCGGCCCAAGGTTGACTCAGCCTTCCATCCTTCTGAGGTCGGTAAAATGAAAACCCAGGCTGTTGGGGACAATAGGCTGATTCTGTAAACCACTTAGAGAGGGTTGTAAGCACTGTGAAGCGGTATATAAGTCTAAGTGCTATTGCTATTGCTATTTCTTACATGGCCTATGCAAAGAAAGAAATAGAGAATGCTTTCCCAGATGAAGCTCATTCAAGACATGTCTGTTCTATGAACAATTCTAGATACTTTTTGGAATTTTAATTCTACCTGCTACATATGTAAGTGGGGCAAAATATTTACTGCACCCCTGGGTTCCCCCTGCTTGGCACCATTTCCTGCAAATTGTTTAATTCATCATAATTAAAGACAGGCAAAGAGAAGAGACACACTGCTCCTTTCCAACCTCTTTTCACCAAGTCTCTCTCATACTTCCTCCCTGACCCCCCTGCCTATGAAATTGATGAATGCCTCTTTAAGGTCTTGTGCCTGCCACCTCGACAGAACACCCTTGTAAATCAGATAAATATCTCAAGGATCCTTATCCTGGGAAAATGGAGATAATTGCACTAAATTGAAGTGCCTCTTCTTTTTTCAGCTGGAGTCTCTTTTAGTAACAGGTGCACACTGACTGCTGATTCCTATACCTGATTTTTTTTCCCTAACTCTCTGTCACAGAAGAAGAAGAAAAAAACAGTAGTAAGCCTAAGTCATCTGTTGATCTGATATTTAACCAAGATAAATTATCAATCAGGAACCTTTTTATAGCTCTATTTGAGTGTTGTTGGAAAAGGTCACCTTACCAGGACCACAGTTAACTCTGACATTCTCAAGCTTACAAATATTTCTGTTGGGTAGCAGAGTGGCAGGATTCATCAGGATTTATTCCAAGCAAAGGCAATTCCCTGGAGTTCTCACAGCAGAAATCAATTTGGACAGATGCACTTTCTAGGGTGGCCACCAGCTGCAACGGAAAGCCTGGTCTGGAATATTAAAAGCTAAGAATTGTGAAAGGCAGATCTCCTTTTTTAGAAACAAAGCTGCCCAGAGTTGCTTTGAATAGGTGATGTATAAATTTAATAAATAAATAAACAAAATCTACTCACCTCAGCTTCAACTGAAGCAGTCAGCGACTGAACCTTCCTCCTTTTGTTATCTGGCCCACTCAGATTTTATTTCTCATGATGCATTGGACATGGAGCCAATCCAAGATTTAAAGAAGATTCATACTTAACCATTTCAAATCCAGGTAATCTTACAGCTAAAAACCTCATGACATTCATTCATCTCTCTCACCCTTTTATCTTACTTGATGGAATTTGCCCCAAGTAAGAAAAAAAGTCTGCTATTTAGTTCAGATACAAACAGTCTGGTGCCAGATTTGCTCACAGATATCCTTAGAGCATATCATGATGTTATTATATTTTAATTGTTTAATTACAACTAAATGAGAAGCTAGCATGTTACAAACACCTTCATCTTATGCTTTCATTCCCTTGTAGGCTTTATAGAGGCTTTCTTAGAAAGTAAAAAACGGTGAGTGGCTGCAATACAATGTTTGATATAGAAACACATGTACCTGTTCAAAAACAAAAACAGGCAAATTCATTTGTGACTCACATCCTTACATTGGCATCCATGTTATAAACAGACAACCCTCTTATGGGCAGCATTGTATACAGGGACTCAAACCAAACTCAATCTTTCAGATGTGTTCACTATTCCAGAAAGGCTATTTTACTTTCTCTCTATTCCCATATCAACTGATCATTGAATGCTCATTCTAAAGTTTTTTTTTTCATATGTAGCAGATGCAATTACACATAAACCAACCATATTCATATCCAGAGACACATATATAATACATGTACTCCTCAGATTATATCCACCTATTAGCAACCATTCAAAATTACGACAGCACCGAACAAGGGGAAATTTACAACTGGCTCTTGTAGTTTGGGCATCACAGCATCCCCATGGTCACAAGATTGTGAATCAGGTGATTGCAACTGGTTCACAATTATGATAATTGCAATATCCCACAGTCATGGGGATGCCAGCAGGACATCACTCCTTCAAGTCACTTCCATTCTAGCCATTCTTCCCTATTTGTAGTCCATAGTGCCCATCCACAGCACCCACCTGCCCACACTATATAGCGCCTGCCCACAGCCCTTGTTTGCATTCTCACCTAGTCTGCTTGCCTAGATTCCTGCCTCTTCCCATGAGGTCCTTGTTTAACAACCCACACCAGCCTCAGGTTACAATGGCAACCAAGATTTCCAGGATTGCCACAACTAAACAATGTAGTCACACGAGGTTGTGCTTTACAACTACATCACTTAGCAATGGAAATTCAAAGAGCAGATCTGTCAAAGAGTAGATTTTTAAATGGACTGAATTAGCAGAGATGGCACAATTAACTGCTTTGATTAGAGGCAATGGATTAGACAGGTTTATAAGAGACTAGAAGTCATTTGTGGATTTTCTACATGTTAAATACAATGACAGATGGTTAACAGAGGGATTTGAAGATTCATTTTAACTTTGGAGTAACCTGTTGACTGTTTGTTTACACACACACACACACACAGAGAGAGAGAGAGAGAGAGAGAGAGAGAGAGAGAGAGAGAGAGAGAGAGAGAGAGAGAGAGAGAGAGAGAATAGATGTTGTTTTAATTATTAGATAAATAGATTTCCACATCAAGGTTGCTTGTTTATGTAATAAAGCATTTTTGTTAAATACAGATAGGAACATTTATAACTATTTGTAGAACTGTAATGTAAAGGGAAGGGAATATATTAGCCTTTTGAAATATTTTTCAGCATTCAGCTGGGTTGGATTTTTTATTGTTAGATATATTTGATATTTGCGGGGGTGGTGGGGGTGGTGTTGTATACATTTTATTTTCTTTTTGTTGTTAGCGTTGGATGTTTGTTAGGTTTTTTTTCTTATTTTTTCTTATTTTGTAGTTTATGTCTAGTGATAAAATAATAAATAAACATGATTAAAAGGAAATTCTAGCCCCAACTGCTGTTGTAACCTGAGGACTAGCTATATGATTATACCAAATTGCTTTTGTAAGATACAGTATATCTCAGATATTCTAGACAACGAGTACAAAGTTGTTTTACTCAGTACTTGCTTTTCATTGTTACCCAGGAGATGGAGAATATCTCAACTGCCTCCTGACAAACTCTTTTGATTCATCTAGACTGAGAGCAGACAAAATCTCAACCTGGCTATAAAAAGGGAAAAAGAAATTAAACTGGGCCAGTGTCCAGAAGAAGTTATTGGTTTGCTTTCCAAATATGATATCAGGAATAGGGATGGAAAGATGGCTCATCATTTCACACAAAGGACACGAGATGACCTTGCAATGTCCAATATTTCCCTTTCTTGCTTCAGGAGGTGAAGGGGAAAAAAAACCCTCAAACAAAAAAATGAAGCCATTCTCAAAGTAATTTGGGTAACCTGCCAAACACACACAAAAAAGGGGATATGACACAAACAAAAAATGAATGATGGTGGCCATCTGGATAGGATTATTATTTTGTCTTTTGAGTTTTCCCGGAAACACCTGGGGTCCCACAAGGAACCAACTGACAGGATTTTATATGTGTGAACTTTATTCAAGGGTAGCAAACATCAGTAACGTAAACACAACAGAGACAGCTATACAGATAAACCAACTCAGATTACTTGCTACCTTTGATGTCTAAATACTCAGCTGCCTACAGGCCTGAAAACAAATTATTTTCCCCAGAAAATAAGAACTTTTTTCTCCTACATAACACACACATAGAGAGTACAGAAAGAAAAAAACAAGAACTGCAAAAATTATTGATTTTTATAAGCTGGAAGGCATTGCAGTGTTCACCTATATATCCTACTGCCTATAGGGTGATATGATGAAATATTAAGAATTTATCCCATGCTGCATCATAAACTGATGCAATAATTTAGATTCTCATGATGAATCTTATGAAGAGGATGAAATTGACTGGTTCTATGAAGCCCTACAGCACCTTATAGAACTAACACCAAAAAATGATGTCCTTATCATCATGGGGGATTGGAATGCTAAAATAGGAAGCCAAAAGATAACCAGAATAACAGGCAAGTTTGGCCTTGGAGTACAAAATGAAGCAAGGCACAGGCTGGTAGAATTTTGTCAAGAGAATATGATGGTCATAGCAAACACTCTTTTCCAACAACCCAAGAGACGGCTCTATACATGGACATCACCAGACGGCCAACACAGAAATCAGATTGACTATGTGCTCTGCAGCAAAAGATGGAGAAGCTCTATACAGTCAGTAAAAACAAGACGAGGAGCTGACTGTGGCTCAGATCATGAGCTTCTCATTGCAAAATTTAGGCTTAAATTGAAGAAAGTAGGGAAAAGCATTAGGCCACTCAGATATGAACTAAATCATATCCCTGATGAATATACAGTAGAGGTGACAAATAGATTTAAGAAATTAGACCTGATAGACAGAGTGCCTGAAGAACTATGGGTGGAGATTCACAACATTGTACAAGCAACTAAAACCATCCCAAAGAAAAAGAAATGCAAGAAAGCAAAATGGCTGTCTGAGGAAGCTTTGCAAATAGCTGAGGAAAGAAGGGAAGAGATCTCTTCAAGAAAATTGGAGATATGAAGGGAATGTTTCATGCAAAGATGGGCATGATAAAGGACCAAAATGACAGGGACCTAACAGAGGCAGAAGAGATTAAGAAAAGGTGGCAAAATTACACAGAACTATACAAGAACGAGCTTACTGCCCCTGATAACCACAATGGGGTGGTCACTGACCTCGAGCCAGACATCCTAGAATGTGAAGTGAAATGGGCCATAGGAAAGCTGAGCAACAACAAAGCTAGTTGACATGACAGTATTCCAGCTGAGGTATTCAAAATCTTAAAAGATGATGCAGTAAAAGCGCTACACTCAATTTGCCAGCAAATTTGGAAAACTCAACAGTGGCCACAGGATTGAAAAATATCAGTTTACATTCCAATTCCAAAGAAAGGCAATGCCAAAGAATGTTCAAACTATCACACCATTGCTCTCATTTCACATGCTACTAAAGTTATGCTTAAAATCGTACAAGCTAGACTCCAGCAGTATGTGGATCAAGAAATTCAAGAAGTACAGGCAGGATTTTGAAGAGGCAGAGGAACTAGAGATCAAATTGCCAACATACGCTGGATCATAGAGAAAGCTAGGGAGTTCCAGAAAAACATCTACTTCTGCTTCATTGACTATGCTAAAGCCTTTGATTGTGTGGATCACAACAAATTGTGGCAAGTTCTTGAAGAGATGGGAGTACCAGACCATCTTTTTTGGCTCTTGAGAAAGCTATATGTAGGTCAAGAAGAAAAAGTAAGAACCAGATACGGAACCACTGATTGGTTCAAAATTGGGAAAGGAATCCAGCAAGGCTGTAAACTGTCGCCCTGCCTAATTAACCTATATGCAGAGCACATCATGCGAAAGGCAGGGCTAGATGAATCAAAAGTTGGAATTAAGATTGCCGGGAGAAATATCAACAACCTAAGATATGCAGACGATACCCACTCTAATGGCAGAAAGTAAAGAGGAACTAAGAACCTCTTGATGCATGTGAAGAAGCAAAAGTTGGCTTCAAACTCAACATTAAGAAAACCAAGATCATGGTATCCAGTCCTCTCAATTCCTGACAAATAGTTGGGGAAGAAATGGAGGTAGTGACAGATTTTATTTTCCTGGGCTCCAAGATCACTGCAGATAGGGACTGCAGCCAAGAAATTAAAAGATGCTTGCTCCTGGGGAGGAAAGCTATGGAAATCTAGACAGCATACTAAATAGCAGAGACAAAAGTGTGTTTAGTCAAGGCTATGGTTTTCCCAGTTGCAATATATGGCTGTGAAAGTTGGACCATAAGAAAGGCTGAGCACCAAAGAATTGAGGCCTTTGAATTATGGTGCTGGAAAAGACTCCTGTGAGTCCCCTGGACTGCAAGGCGATCAAACCAGTCAGTCCTAAAGGAGATCAACCCTGACTGCTCTTTAGAAGGCCAGATCCTGAAGTTGAAACTCAAATACTTTGGCCACCTAATGAGAAGGAAGGACTCAATGGAGAAGAGCCTAATGCTGGGAAAGATTGAGGGCAATAGAAGAAGGGGACGACAGAGAATGAGGTGGCTGGATGGAGTCACTGAAGCAGTAGGCGTGAGCTTAAATGGACTCCAGAAGATGGTAGAGGACAGGAAGGCCTGGAGGAACATTGTCCATGGGGTCGCAATGGGTCGGACACGACTTCACAACTAACAACCTCAATGAATATTAGAAGGCAAGGATTCAAATTCTTTTATTATGCCTGTCATATCTACTGTACACCAAAGATGCAAACAAGATAGTTAGGATAGTTACAGCTTTCAAATATATTTCAAGATGGTTCATGCATTTACATTATCACTGGTTTGGCAAGCATGTTTAGTACCAGTTTGCTTCAGAAATTCCACTGTGATGGTTAGGATAAAACTTCACTGATCAAGCAAGATATCTCACTGTTACCACATTCTCACAAAAACTATTTCACTGTTACCACATTCTTCAAGATGAATGGTTGAAAATATTTAAAAGACAGCAGACATTTTATCTACTAGAGTGAACGCTAAAGATTAATCTACACACAATCTATGGTTCTTAAGATAAGACGATGAGATGGGATGCAATGGGTAAAAAAAAAATTACACAAATATGAGCTGCCACTGCTGTGGCTACTGCCTGTAGATGGCCTTGGGTTAGGTTGAAACAGAAAATAAGATTTGTCCCGTGCTTGGGACCTAAGCAAGTGCAAGTGCATATATATATATATATATATATATATATATATATATATATATATATATATATATATATATATATATATATATATATATATATATATATATATATATATATATATATATATATATATATATATATATATATATATATATATATATATATATATATATATATATATATATATATATATATATATATATATATATATATATATATATATATATATATATATATATATATATATACAATGTGTATATGTCTGTTGTGTATTGGTAGATACATACTTTCTTTTGAGAGTAGATTTCTGACAATATCAAGGGTGACACATTGCAGACCTTCCATTTCATGCTGCAACTTATCTTCACTGAATCTTTTAAGTGAAACCAGGTGACATGCAATGGTTTTTGGCAGAGCAGCAATTTGACACTGTTTTGACTCTCTTTTACCCTCTAGGAATCTTCTACATGACTCTTCAGTATTCAGTGTTGCTTTCTCATGCAGATCCTTGGCTGTACAGCTAAACAGTATGGCAGACAAGAAGCATTGTCAATCAAGTCTAGTCACAACACATCACATTTTAGAAGAATTAGGATGAATGTGCAAGGAGGAGAGAAAAAGAGCCATCTGAGAGGGGGAGCATCTGAACATAGAAATTAGAAAAGACAGACAAAACAGGAATATGTCAAATAGTCAATGTGGCAATCACCTTTTGCTTTTCAAACGACTTTCCTAAAAGCTTTCTCATAACAGGCAGCAGAAATACATTATTGGGGAAGTCATGCATTAAAAAGAACCCAGCAGCTTAGAGTTTAATTTTATGTAGGACGGTATCGATGAAAAGAGTGACTTCTGATCTGCCTCTCTGTGCCATCTGTCTATTCTATGACTCTATGCTTTTGAAGGTCAGATGCTAGGCAAGAGCCACTGCCTTCAAACCCTGACTGAAGAGGCTTGGTTAGTTACTGGGATTGTTCTTGATTTCTATTTACCGGATTTTATTTATTGGATTGATTGGATTTTATTTATTGGATTATAACCCAAGAGAAAGAGATATTTGGTTGCTTAAATCCATCAAAACACATGCAATAATAATTTTCAGTATAAAAATGAACAAGTACACAAATAAGTTCATTTTTATATTGTAGATGATTATTTTATTTATTGGATTGATTGGATTTTATTTATTGGATTATAATCCAAGAGAAAGAGATATTTGGTTGCTTAAATCCATCAAAACACATGCAATAATAATTTTCAGTATAAAAATGAACAAGAGCCTTGGTGGAACAGTGGGCTAATGCCTCCTTAAGTAACACCAGCTGCCTGCAATTAGTGCAGGTTCGCATCCCACCAGGCTCAAGGTTGACTCAGCCTTCCATCCTTCCGAGGTAGGTAAAATGAGGACCCAGATTGTTGGGGGCAATTAAGCTGACTTTGTAATAATGCCGCTTGGGGTGTGTGTGAAAGCCCTAATAAGCAGGCATATACATAGAATGAAGGCTACTGCTAAGGTTGTAAGCCGCCCTGAGTCTTCGGAGAAGGGCGGGATATAAATGGAATTTTTTTAAAAAAGTACACAAGTAAGTTCATTTTTATATTGTAGATGTGTCTTGATGGATGGATTTCTCTCTCTTTCTCTTGCTATGAGTTATAATCTAATAAATAAATAAATAAATAAATAAATAAATAAATAAATAAATAAATAAATAAATAAATAATGGAAGACCTTGGTTCTGATTCAGCAGTAATCTCACCTACTCATACCTGTCTAGATCCCTTAGCTGCTTAGCAGCTTTATATGTCTCCTCAATTTGAGTTTCTCTACCTTACCAACTCCCCACATTTGTGTCACCTAAGCAAGAGATGTGCTCTCCTATGTATCATCAGGACTCCACTTCTCCTGAAAATACACATGAAAGAATACTACAATTCAAACTGCCGGGTTCCATTGGGGGCCCCTTAAAAAAATCATGTCAACAAATTTTGGTGATTTAGCTTTAAGAAAAGTGGTATTCTTGCAAAATTGTTTTTCATCAGAAAAAGGTTATTGCATAAACTAACATTGCTGACCTTCCCTCAAATCACCCATCCAGTGGCGTAGCGTGGGGGGTGCAGGGGGGGCGGGCCGCACCGGGCGCAACATCTGGGGGGGGGGGCGCTCGCACTGAGCTGCTCAGGGAGCCCCAAGGGCTGCACAGAGTCGGCTTGGCTCCGCTCTCGAGCTGCTCTTTCTTGCAAAGCGAAACGAGTCCGGCAGGTGAGATGGGCGGCCACATAAACTGAATAAAATAAATAGAAGCGCCCAACTCTCCGCCCAGGCTCAGGCCAACCGCAAGCGCCCCGCAGGCGCCCCGGCAGGCTTGGCCGAGCGAAGACGGACCCGCTGGCCGGCTGGCATAGCTTCGTGCGCATGCGTGGCTTTATTTAGCGGGGCTCACGTGCGAGCTTGAATGCAGCGGCTCTTGCAGGTCGGAGCCCCGCCCAGCCGCCCTCGAGAGGGACCCGGAAGCATCCCGCATGCGCGCAACTCTTCTTGGAAAGTCTACGCCGCTGCGGGGCGCGTCTTTTCGGCGGTGCCATGACATCACCGGGTTAGGGGGCGCAAATTGCCCCGGGTGCTGACAACCCACGCTACGCCACTGCACCCATCCTCCCTGATTGAAAGTCTTGCCCTGTGTACTTCAGTCTACAGAAAATAACAAATAAAATTGTTCCAGAAAAGTCATTCTAAAAACCTAAGGCCCTGACACTGCCCCCCCCAGAAAACCAAAATCTGCTACTGTCACCTGTGATTAAAAAAGCTTCCTAATATAGTTTCATCTCTAGCATTAAGAAGGTCTGAAGATCCTGCTTATAATTCTAGTAGTACCCCTAAGAAAGAACAGTAAACAGAACTAGGATACGTTACATAAATACAGCTCAAGGAAAATTAATACCATTTATCAAAAATGTTTTTTTCAGGAGACCCAAATCTCATTACAATGAGATTCGTTTTTATTTTTATCACAGCAGCTGCACTTTTTCGCATGAGAATTATGACTGTTAGATATCAGGAAACATCCCATTACTTTTGGGGGGGGTGGCTTGTAAAATAATTGAGGCGACGAGGATCAACCTAGTAACATTTTAAAGTTATATGGATTCAGGAATAATCCATCAGGAGGAGAAGCCTGCCTGTTTTAAATATTTTAGGGTATAGCAGGAGCAACGAGACCCATTTTCCTTGGCTTCTGCTGCTGATCACACTTTAGCAAAAAAAAAAATAGATCCTGCTAACCATCTATATGCTAACCATATGAAGCAAGGAGTTCCTAGTTCAGGCTACTCTTGAACTACAACTTCATAAAGATTTAAAGTTTCTGCACACTGACATGGAAAAGGCATACCAGCATAGTGGGGGTTGACTTCTGAGTAAATACAGTTAGGCTACGGCTGTAAATAACCTCATCCTCTCTAAACAACCTAATTTGTAATGCTGTCCTCCTGCCCTGGCAATGCAGAAATCATATTTTTAGCTTTTCTTGGTCCCGGATTTGCTAATATCATGTCATTGTGCTTTGATTTATCACCATTCAGATATCCATGGCCAAGTATTGTTGCATTTCTTTTATTCCAAGAGTAAGCTAGATATCTGTTTTTATACAAGGGGATACTTATCCCAAGAACCATAATTGAGGTGTGGGTTTTAGGTGGGTGGTTAATAGCTGAAAACAAGGAAATTAGTACACCGCAGTTTGTGTCACCTATGAATTGATAGACTTTGCTACTGTGCTGCAGATATTTTCCCTTACATATATTTCAAGTTTTGTAAACTTGAATTTATTCATGCCGGCTAATGCCCCATTGTGAACTGGATATGGCACTTTGTTTTCTATTTTTGTCTTGTCAAATCACTTTTGTCTTGGTGGGGGAAACCTGAGGCAGTTTGGAAGTTGAGCTACATTATATATTTCATCTCCTTGCATTAAACTCTTTGCAGATCTTGTTCTGACAACTGTCAAAACAAACAAAACTTTGTTAAAACAAATGTCAGTTATTTTATTTTTAATTGGAAGAGAGAAAGTATTGTTTAATAGTGGCAAGGAAGAAAAAATGCAAACAATGGAAAAGTTGGGAAGTACCATAGAGATCATCTAGTATAGCCCCTGCCCAGTGCACAGGTCCTTTACATCTCACCTCACATGGTATGAGGATTGAGGAGCAGTGATGATGTTACCTAGTTTGGGTAATGAAACATCAGCAAGAAAACATCCAAGCCCAGAGAACACCAAGGACCTCTCATTTCAAACCCGAGCTACAAATATTCTCCTTTATTCGAATGAGAGTTCTTTAATTTCCAAGGACTAGACCTGTTAGGTAATTGTTGTGCAGAGGTGCTACCAAGGAGTTGCACAGACAAGGAAGAGTACTGAGAGCAGTAAGAGTCACACAGTAACCACAAGAGTACACTGAGTTGTGAAAACAAAAAGTATTTTACTTTTGAGGTGGTGTAAAAACAAAAATGCACGGTCAAAAAAAACAGTCCAGGTCATACACAATAGCAACAGTCCAAGGAGTATTCCAAATACAAAGTCTTCTTACCAGTCCAGAGGTCAAATACACAGTTCAGGTTTATCACAGTAGTAAACCAACAGTACAGCAAAACAGTAATATTAGAGAGAGCAGTGAATTCAGAGAGAGAGAAGCTACGTTCCTAGCTCCCTCTTATGGCCATGAGAACTCTTACACACCCATTGGCCAATTAACATCTTAAAGTCACAATATCATGGTTTATATTTTCAACCCAACTATGTAGGCTATCACCATATGCCTAACAGGACCCACACTAGGGCGTAGCAAATCTGTACATAAATGCTTTATTGCAGCACGCAGCTTCCCCAACACCAGGCTATTACTTTAAATTAACTCCACCCTTCAAGGTTTTGCAAGTTGCTCTTAATATTCTGTCCTTTATGCTCAGTCTTTTAATGTTGACTTCAAAAAAAAAGGAGTCAAAGTCTATAAAATGGAATAAAACCTTTTGTCTTTTCCCCAAAATTCTTGCACTATATAGGATGGGGCACAAGACTTTAAAGAAGTGTTCATCAATTTCATAGACGGGGGGAGGGGTCAGGGGGAAAAGTATGAGAGAGACTTGGTGAAAAGAGGTTGGAAAGGATCGGTGTCTCTCTTTGCCTGTCTGTCAAAGTTCCGATCAATGAAATCAAATAAATCAGAACTCTGAGGCAGGGAAATTCCTCAAAGAACATATTTATTGGATACATAATATTGGCACATTCAAAAAGTGAAACCAGATCTAAACTTTCCCTCCAGGAAGCAAAGTTATACAATGTAACAATTCCCACCCCTCTATTCATGCTACCCAATAGAACACCTTGGCGGGCTTTTCTGACTCAACAATCCTTCTCCTTTCCTCTGGCATGGGAATGGCCTTGGTTCCCACAAGAGTTTCTCATGTTTAGACTACCAGAAATACTTTCTCTCCGCTCCCCTTCTTGTGCCAACCTAAAACGAAAAAAATGGCTGCAGCCAGGTTCATTGCAGAGTTGGCACTGTCTTTAATTATGATGAATTAAACAATTTGCCGGAAATGGTGCCAAGCAGGGAAAATCCAGGGGTGTACTAAATATTTTTTCCCCATTTAACATACATAGCAGGCACAATTAAAATTCCAAAAAGATATCTAGAACGATTCACAGACTGGACATGTCTTGAATGAGATTCTTCTGTGAAAGCTCAAAGTTCCAGGCAAGGCTCACATGATACAGCCCTCTTGCCTGCTTGTAATAGCAACCATTCTCCAGATATCACCTTCATTACCCTGTCTGTATTCTATTTGCTATCATCTTTCCTCCTACACTCTCTCCTGAGTCTGTCTTAGCATTTGTATTTGTAAATTAAGGGCTTGGGTACGGTGAGGCTGCCTCTGGACATCATTGAAAATGCCAGGGTGTGGCTCAAGTATCCCTGTAGCAACAGGAATAGAATAGAATAGAATAGAATAGAATAGAATAGAATAGAATAGAATAGAATAGAATAGAATAGAATAGAATAGAATAGAATAGAATAGAATAGAATAGAATAGAATAGAATAGAATAGAATAGAATAGAGCTGGAAGGGACCTTGAAGGTCTTCTAGTCCAGCCCCCTGCTCAAGCAGGAGAACCTATACCATCTCAGACAGGTGATTGTCTAGTCTCTTCTTAAAAATCTCCAGTGATGGAGTGCCCACGATTTCCGGTTAATTGTCTTCACTGTCAGGAAGTTCCTCCTTAATTCCATGTTGCTTCTCTCTTTGATCAGTTTCCAACCCTTGTTTCTCTTCCTTCCATCTGGTGCTCTGGTGAACAACCTGACCCCCTCTGCCTTGTGGCAGCCCCTCAGATACTGGAACACTGCTATCATGTCTCCCCTATTTCTTCTTTTCTTTAGACTAGCCAAACCCAAGTCCCACAGCCGTTCTTCATATGCTTTAGCCTCCAGGCCTTTGATCATCTTAGTTGCTCTTCTCTGAATTTTTTTTCCAAACTCTCAATATCTTTTTTTGTGATATGGTGACCAAAATTGGCTGCAGTGTTCCAGGTGTGGTCTTAGTAGGGCTTTGTAAAGTGGTACTAGTAAATTAGATGCTTGGGGGTAAAGTGAAGGTATGAAGGTATGAGAGAAGTGGAGCAGAGGGGGAGGTTGGAGCATTCCTGTCTGGCTGAAGCTGCTTATCCAACTTCACTCCATCACACATAGAAGAAGAAAAAATGCATGACTTAACCTCTGCAGAAATAGGGAAAAGATACTCCAAAAGTGTAATATCAACCTTGGTTTACAGATCCTAGTAAAGTGCTGTTAGTTGCTTGTTTTTCTTAAGGCTCTCTTGGCAATCAGCAGATGATATGATCTGCATTTCATTTTTATTTCCTAACTTTCGGTTCTTGGGCAGCAATTTTGTAGCTTGTCTGACCCTTCACCCCTCTTCCAATAAGCTTCTCCTTTTTTTCTCTCTCCTGCACCAACATGCCCCTCTTCCTTTACTTCTTGAGATGAAAACATGACCAAAGAGATAAGAAGAGGTCAAGAAACACAGTACCTGGCTGTCAACCAAATCTGTAAGACTTAATGAAATGGAGGCGGGGGTGGAGAAAGGGGAAAATAATGGACTGTAAAGAAAAAGGGACCAGAAGGATAGAAAATGAAGCAGAGTCGCAAAAAAGATAAATACCAGTTCACAAAACAAGCCAATGGGCAAAGCTCCATTTCCAGAAATGTTTTCTGCACTCCTGTCCTGCATGCTCACATTGAGAAGCTGGGTCCTTTAACCCTGAGGTCCCCAACCTTTTGAGCACCATGGACCAGTTCCATGGAGAGAGGTTTTTCAGCAGACTAGAGGGGGCATGATTTTGTGTTCTCCTGCAATTTGTGAATGGGGCTTTGCTTGTTTGGGTGGAACAGTTGCTGGCATGCTGGGGACCCCTGCTTTAACCACAGTGGAAAGAATTCCCACCAAAGTGGTACCTATTAATCTACTCACATTTGCAAGTTTTCAAACTGCTAAGTGGGCAGGAGCTTGGGCAGGACCCATTGTGCAGTGCTTGGGTCTTGAGCCTGGACTGTCAGCTTTCCAGCTGACAAGCTCAGCTTCTTTAACCATTTGTATTCCTCATTATTTCTGTGTAACACCATTTGGTATTTGAAGCAGATCTGTAAAGAGTTCCAAATTTTCTGTCAGAGAAAAAAACAGTATCATGGGAGTTCACTTCATAAATGGAGGCTGGTTTCTGATTCTCTCTCGGTGGGTGTCTTAGCCATATGAATAATAATTGATGAGTGTAGCAGGCCAATGCACACAGACAGTTTCTGATTACAATCCAACCATCCCATCAGATGGCTTTACTACATTGTTTTAGAGTGCTTCTCAACCTTGAGAACTTTGTTGTTGTTGTTGTTAGTTGCGAAGTCGTGTCCGACCCATCGCGACCCTATGGACAACATTCCTCCAGGCCTTCCTGTCCTCTACCATCTTCTGGAGACCATTTAAGCTCACGCCTACTGCTTCAGTGACTCCATCCAGCCACCTCATTCTCTGTCGTCTCCTTCTTCTATTGCCCTCGATCTTTCCCAGCATTAGGCTCTTCTCCAGTGAGTCCTTCCTTCTCATTAGGTGGCCAAAGTATTTGAGTTTTAGCTTCAGGATCTGGCCTTCTAAAGAGCAGTCAGGATTGATCTCCTCTAGGACTGACCGGTTTGATCGCCTTGCAGTCCAAGGGACTCGCAGGAGTCTTCTCCAGCACCATAGTTCAAAGGCCTCAATTTTTTGGCGCTCAGCCTTTCTTATGGTCCAACTTTCACTGCCATACATTGCAACTGGGAAGACCATAGCCTTGACTATACGCACTTTTGTTGACAGGGTGATGTCTCTACTTTTTAGTGTGCTGTCTAGATTTGCCATGGCTTTCCTCCCCAGGAGCAAGCGTCTTTTAAGATTTGAGAACTTTAAGATGTGTGAATTTCAGCTCCCAGAACTGAACATGCTACTAAGAGTATTCTGGGAGATGAAATCTACATATCTTAAAGTTGCCAAGGTTGAGAAATACTGCTCTAGAGCAATGTACATAGTGCATTCTAGCTACACTGGGGGATAGAACTAAAGCTACACAAGACTTCATAGTAACAATAAAGGAGAATATTTGTAGCTCAGGGTTGAAATGAGCAGTCTACAAGAAAACAATCAAGCTCAGAGAGTACCAAGGACTCATCATTTTATAGTAGCCTTCCATCATGTCATAATTACCAGATTTTATAATCCTGCCTTCTGCTCATTGGTCATCCTGGCACAGATGTTAATCTAGCCTCTAATTTTTCCACAACAACAACCCAATAGGTATGGTGGACTAACAGACTACCCTAAGTCATCAGTAGAATGTTGCATTAGAATTGATGGTAATTGTAGCCTATTGCAAATGGAAGGTGTTCTGTTAGAGAAAGTGGTGTTAAGTTTTGTTTAATATTCCTGCCTTATATTCTTTAAACTATGGAATGCTGATCAGTGAGAGACAAATATTTTTGATGGTGGTTCTCTAGGTTATACAGTCCCCTTAGGTCTCTTCTAAAGAGAGTGAATATACTGCATTATGCCTTTTATATTTCTTTTTAGGGAGATGTGGAGATTAAAATAATGTTGCTCTTTAATTTTTCAATTGTTGTATTACTCTGAACCACTTAGGAAAGTTTTCATTTGATCCAACAGACTGGATGCTGCCTTACAATAGATCGGTTACCAGCTCTGGTCTACCACAACTGGTAAAGACTTTCCAAGATTTGAGGCAGAAGTCTTTCCTCCCATTTCCTACCAGATATCTTTACTAAAGATGCAAGAGGCTGAGCCAGAGACTTGTATTTAAAACATATGTCCTACAACCCCTCAGTTAACAAAAACTAAACAGGTGTATAAATATTGTTCAGTGAATATAATACAATAAATATTGTATCAGGTAGCCAGCTGATCTTCAAAAGCTAAGCAGAATCAGATCTGTTAATATTTGGAAGGGTGACCATCAGGTGTTGGGCTGTAAGTGAGAATAAGAATTTGAAAAGACATCCTAGAAGGCAGAAACTAATCATTTACATGCTACAGTAAACTATATGTCTCCATGACATCACCAGGAAATGAATTCAACTCAGAGGGTACTTGGCTTATACAAATGTTGCCAATAAAGAGCTAAAGAGCAGATATAGAAAAACCCTCCTTCTTCTAAGCCTATGAGTGGAAGAACATCAGTGAAATCGCACATGCTCAAGAACCCATGCCTTGCTCAGCAGGTTAATGTGACAATCCATTTCTGACAGCGTGTCAATACAAACCACTTTAAGAGTGCATGAAAAATCGACGCAAAGTAACAGGCAATTTCTCTGCTCTGCTGGTTTAGATGGAAGTGGGGTCCAATGAGGCTGGACTTTCTCAACAAACTCAATTCACCCGTCAGTGCCTAGTGCTTGCCATCTGAGACAACTGTCATGAACAAGGGCTCTCACGCTAGGTAATGACAATCCCAGAAGGGACAAAAAAAAAACGGGTCAAATCAAATTCTAAAGGAAAAAAGACAAAAGCCATTAAACTGAGTGGAATAAATGCAGCACTTTTTTTAAAAAAAAGATGGAGAACACACTCCTACTACATTAACTGGATGCATGTTGATTTTCTGGAGAGAAAATCACAGAATCATAAATTTGGAAGAGGGCATTTCAACCACCAAATCAAACTTACTGCTCAATGTACTGTCGGAACCCAAATTACAGCATAGTCACATTTAGGAAAGAAGAGGGCACCATTTTTCTGGCTAATGGGTTCTACCATCCTTTCAGCTATTTGAAGAATCCTATCTATCCTCCTCAGTCATTTTTTTCTCCCAAGATTAATCCTACCCAACTCCTTCCACAATAAGAAAATAACTCCTCTTTAGAGTTGCTCATACTCTACATTTCTGCATCGGTGAAGACCTCAAGGAAAACCTGTGCTGGAAGAAAGCAGGGTCAGAATTATAAATCATACCAAAGTGTTGCAGGCAATTTTACTGGCAGTTTAATAAACTGAAATAGTAACAGTGTCTGTTAATATCAATAAACAAAAATACTCTATTCACTCTTAAGACTAACAAATAACAAAGGAACCTGGAGGAAAAACAAAGGAAGAAACAAGCCCCCTAACATTCATTCATTTATATAACGGATGAATTCCTAGATTTCAAAAGGTCCAGTAGAACAGGTTTTTTGTTTGTACATTATTAATTGCCTAAGAATTCTGTTGACATAAATCTGGCAGATTTCCCTATACTTGGTGCCATCAGAGAAAAAGTACAATTTCAGCTAAAGAATAGCACAGATGGTGGCAGCATTTTGCCAGATGATTTTATTCCATGAACAGGGGTATATATGGAAGGAAGTGGTTTCTAAGATATTCCGGTCACTATTTGTTATGCTACAAGGCCTGGTACTATAACTTCAATCTTTGTCAGACTTACATAAAAAAAAATCATTACACTTGGGGAGAAGACATGCTGTTTGGAGAAACCATGTGTACATCTATAGAAGATGAAGAGTAAAGTCAAAATCATTTTTTTAGAATTTGATCTCTCACCAAGTCAGGCAACTGCAGAAGATTAAACCAGAGGAGACCCTCCATGAAACAAGGGGATTTCATTTATATGGCATATAAATTAATTATTTTCTGGCTTAACTTTGATTTTCATGTTCTTGCAAGCGGAGATAGAACAAATGGATTGCTTGGCATAAAGGAGAAACCAATAACAATTTAGTCTGTTTTCTATTAAGTTTTATCAGAAGCTTAAGACTGAGATATGCTAAAAATATTCAAAGCTCTTTCAGAATGAAGGAGAAATGCAGTCAATCCATGATATAGAAGATCACCAAGCTTTGTTTGCTCATTTCCCAGTTGTTTTGTCCACATATTAAAATCAGGCTGATCTGGAAAAAGGCATTTTCTTATTTTTACTTTCACACAAACTAAATTGGACAAAGGTGTGACTTAGCAAAAGAGGCAGCCATAATGACCTACATTATAATCAAACTACCTATATAGAACCGCCATATTTAGAAGGCATCTATTCATGAAACACCCTGTATTATAGATAAAAGGAGGGGGCAGACATCTATGGGCTCCACTTACAGATGTCCAAGAGAACTTAGGCAACTGTCATGTGCCATTTCAACATACTTGGCTTAAGGTTATTTCTCATTGGCTGCTGTTGCAACTGATTCAATCATTCATTCATTCTGTGATATTTCAACTGCTTAATTTTTAGTGATATTAAGTTGTTTTTTTATATAAATTGATGTGGTTTGGATATGTTGGTGGCAGAATGATCAACTGCTGAGAATTGGGTTCTAGACAGAACAAACAACTGGCCTGATCCAGCAGGACTCTCTTGAACTCAGTGGGTCACAGCATCAATCAGGCAGTACATAACAGAGGAAAACATTTTAGTCATGGAAGAAAAAGAAATCTCTTTGAAGTTGTCTTTCTTATTATGTCAAGAACATCGGCAGTTTTTGTTCATTTTAGGATTTATTTACTACTTTGGGGTGAGTTTCCTGTTGGTTCGGAAAAAAATATGTTTGTGAAGCAAAGAAATTGAACAGTGAAGATCCTGGCTCCAGAGCTGCCAATTTTCACATCTCCAGCCGTGAACTAAGGCAACAGTTTCCTGCCTGCCTCAACGTAGACCCTTCCTCTAAAAAAGTAGAGCAAAGCAGGCCTGACAATAAGGAACAAGTTTAAGAATCTCCTCATACAGACCACTTTGTGGCAAAGCTCCTTATCACTTATTGGAAATAAATCTATACATCTCTGAGCAGCTACCCCAAAGCAAGGCAATTGGTCAGAGAGGAAGACTATTACAGAGACCAAAGGGGGAAACAACAATAACAACATTGCTACAGAAAACCTCTCCAGTAATGCAGTAGTTGTTCTGGTCTTGGAGAGACAAGGCTCAAAAAATTAGTTCAATTTCCACCTGATTTAGGGAATAGGGTGATATATGCTTCTATACAAACATTTTTGAACTATAGAAGAGGAAGAGGCTCAGAACTGAGGATCGAGCAATTTGGAAGAAAAATAGGACTGGTGTCTCCTTTTTGGTAGTGGATCTCCCTTCTTGTACTGGCTCCTTTCTTTCTTTCTTTCTTTCTTTCTTTCTTTCTTTCTTTCTTTCTTTCTTTCTTTCTTTCTTTCTTTCTTTCTTTCTTTCTTTCTTTTTTTCATGAAGATATAGAGCTTTGTCTATATAATAAGATGATAAGAACAGGCATTTTTCAAGCATTAATACTGCCCCATTCCCACTGAAAATTAATGTTGTATGTTTGCAAAGAGCACTTAGAAACCCAGTCCTGTTTTATCCTGCTTTACAGGATGACATCACCAATTCCATAGCCTCTCTGGAAGGCAAAACCAATGTTGGTGAAGCTTGTTCAATCAGACCCTCTTGCAAGTCACTTAGAAGCCGTAGTCTCCAACTGGTTTTTTGCCACATTAAATCCTTATGAGAACTATTAATCCAAAACACACATATTCAGGTCCTGGAAGATCCTCTTTGGTTATACCCTGTCATCAGCTAGCAGCTAATTTCTGCAAATTTCCCATCATTATTAACCCAAAGTTTTGGTCTCAAGTTCCCAGTTCGTAAAGGTAAGAGAGAGAAGCTCTAATTAGAAATCCAGTCACCCATACACAACATCAGGTTGCTACTAATGCCAACAAGAAAAACTGTGTTCTACCAGGACTGTTCAATAATTCATTTTCCTTCCCTCCACCCCTGATATAGATATAGATGATAAAGTGTGTGCGAGAGATTTTAAACCTAAGTAAGAAAAAAAATGCAAGCTTACTCTTTCATTTTAGTGGTTTATGAAAGAACAAGAAGATGGAACACTACATGCTATATCAGAGGCTGTTCCCAAAAAAATAAATCACCAAGGCATCCCAAGGGATGTTGAGGACCAGTAAATGCTGACAAAGTGCATCAAAAATGACATTTGTACGACAAGTATAGCAGCACTTACAATATTTCTCACACCTTCAGACTAAACACTGAATGTGTTGCAGAACAGATACAGGAACACACACAAAAGAAGAGTTTATATTTAGAGGGGAAATGGAGGGTAGAGGTGGGGGTGGGGAGGCGAGAGAATGGCAGCCAGTTTGATGGATAGATATAAGTCATTTTATTCATTTCAAAAAAAAAGAGGGAAAAGAGTGTTTGGATACTGCAAGGAGGTTAGAAAGGATTGAAATTCTATAGTTTCAAAGCATGAAGCCAGAAAATAACTTATCCATTTCTTCATTATTGTCACCAAGTGTGAACCTCAAGGATTAAATTTATAGATATTAGAGATAAAACGACAAAGTAATTTCTGGCATTCTCTGCTGAGGGTTACCAAATACAGTTGTGCTATGCTTTGGATTTCAAGGGGAAATGCTGATCTGCATGAAGGATGCTCACAAAGCACCTGTCATGAATTCCTGAAAACAGCTGCATTATCTTTTTCCCTGAGATGACCTGCAGCAGCAGATGGCAGCTAGGAAATGATGCAGCTACTTTTATGGGTTAAAGTCAGTTGGTTCAGGCTTCCGGTTTGCGTGCACGACACTTTCGGACGTGCAGGAAGAGTTCTCTCCCTTCCATCCGATCCTTCTTTAATGGAGGACCCTGAAAAGGGTTGTAAGTCACCCTAGGGGGGCAACCACTGCAAGGAGGCCCTCCCTGTGATCACGGAAGGGTGGCAGCCCTCCGCTTGAATCCGGAGCAGCTCCTTTGATCTGTTCCCTGCCGAAAGCCAAAAGCACCATCTAGCACAACGAAGCAATCTGGAGGACCTGGGTGAGACCTTACCTTTCTTATCCCCCTATCTGCCTTCCTGTGGGACTTTTCTGAAAACTTCCTCCCCCTTTTTTTTGAAAAAAATGGCATTTGTATACTTGGGGGAATAACATTTTAAGCCTTAAAGCGTCGAAGAAGAAAAAAATCAACTGATTAAGCAAAGAAATTAAGCAATCTTATTTCTACTTATTAAAAAGCTCCTATTTTTGGTGGGGATCTACTACCCTATTTTCTGTTTAAGATGTGAATTAAGGAAAAAAGAATGGACT
Organism: Vipera berus; assembly: GCF_964194415.1. Taxonomy (NCBI): domain Eukaryota; kingdom Metazoa; phylum Chordata; class Lepidosauria; order Squamata; family Viperidae; genus Vipera; species Vipera berus. The sequence continues at coordinate 237,069,035 of NC_138203.1, read as the reverse complement.
AATTATACAAAATCTTTATATTAATTTGGGGGGGAAAGTACTTCATAACTTATTCTATATACTATTGATGACATCTTGTGGCTAAACCTGGAATAGCAAGTAAACCTTTTGCCTATTGTGAGAGCTGACTGAATAACAGAGCTGTCCTTGACACTATCTTCAAAGTTAAGTGTAGGAACACCTGGCACTGAAAACAACTTTTAGGAACATTGGAGGTGGAAAATTATTGACTCCTATTAAAATAGCCTCCATGGAAGACTTAGCTGTAAATACCAATGAAATGGATGACTATATCCCACCACTTAATTACAAACCGATATTGGACACAATCTTGGCAATAACTGAGCAAATTAAAGCCAAAATGCATGATAAACCTGACAACTCAAAGCACCATATCAAACTTTCATCTTAAATGATGAACTGATAATCCAAAAACAAATAGAAGTGGAAACTAACATCAAAATAGGAGATTTCAAAGAGCAACAAATGCAGCCTACAGACAACCTTGAAGTCCAAACTCTAACTTCAACTACAAAACTTACAACTCAAAAAACAATAATACCCGAAGAAAGCAACATTAAGAGTGAAGATATCAAAGGTCTTCAAATACAGTACGTTGAGGATTCAGCTAATCAAATGATAACGTCAGCTACTACTTTCTACCTAAGCCAGATGGAAATGGAAGAAGAAAAAGACCAGACTAAATTAATGACAATTATATTACATCAAACATCAAAAAATGAGCTATTAAAGCAACATTTCAATGACTATAAAGGGGACACCTGCTTTGCAAAACTGTCATTTGGATGGTCTCCTCGGATTCAAATAAGAAGTGGAGGAAGAAAGAGAGACACATTTAAGAATTTAAAGGCACTAAGATGGAAGCCTGATTGGCACAAAAGGAAGGCGAGAATTATATATATATATATATATATATATATATATATATATATATATATATATATATATATATATATATATATATATATCTCGAATTTGAGCTCTTTCAGCAATTGGCACTTTTCATGTTATAAGCATAAACTGATTTTATATTTAGGTTTTAGGTCTTTAAAGGAAAACAAAATTAAGCTTTTAGAAGATAATTTTGAACTATACTATAGAATCTAGAATTTTTATAACAAAAGATAGTATTTTAATAATTGTTGAACGGCTGAGACAAAAAATATTTTGCTAATAATTGGTGATTTGTTAAGATGAAAACTAGACTTTACTGGTAAAACATAAGAATGTTTTGTAATAAACAATATAAGTTTTGTAGACAAGAGAATTACTCTTTATTGAAATAGAGAATTAAGCTTTCTTTTGTATATTATAGGCTACTCCAGAGTATTTTATTGCAATTAGGTAAAACTTAAAAACAGGATATTGATATGTATTAGTGAAAATATATTGAAAATTCTGTTAATTGACTAGGTCACAACTAGAAATGTATTAACTTGATTATTTTGACTATGTGATAACTAAGGAAATTAGAGAGGGAATCCTTTTTGATGCAACCTGAACGATTTACAAACAACTTGTTATTTGTTACTTTGACTACCCAACCACTATATTGCTTCAGAAATACATGTATATGTAAATATTAAAAAATCAATAAAACTTGTATTAAAAAAAGTCAGTTGGTTCATGACTTCCCTGTGTACAGGTAGTCCTCAACTTAACAGCAGTTCATTTAGTGTCCAAAGTTATAACAGCACTGAAAAAATGACTTATGACCATTTGTCACCCTCACATTTGGTCATGTGATCAAAATGCAGACCCTTAGCAATTGACTCATATTTGTGACAGTTGCAGTGTCCAGGGGGCATGTGATCACCTTTTGCAACCTTCTGACAAGCAAAGTCAAAGGGGAAGCCAGATTCACATAACAACCATGTTACTAACTTAAGAACTGTAGTGATTCCCTTTACAACTGTGGCAAGAAAGGTCGTAAAATGGGGCAAAACTCCCTTAACAAATGTCTCACTTAGCAACATAAATTATGGGCTCAATTGTGGCCGTCAGTCGAGAACTACCTGTACTCCAAAAATCCAAAGTTCTGCATGGCCCTATTATCAGGAATATTTATTGGAAAGGCCAATGTCACAGTTCACACCTATCATGCTATAACCAGTACCAACATATTTTATTTGTTTGTTTATTAAACTTATATGCCACCCATCCTGCCTAAAGGGAACTCTAGGTGGCTTACAATCAATAAAACCACTGCTATGAAACATTAAAACAGTGACACATCTTAGCTTTTGACTGAACATCATACTTGTATCAGGCATCCAGGCTTCTCAGAAAGTACCATACTTTTTTAAAAAGCAGAAACTAACAAAAGGCTTTGACAGGTTTTGAGGGACATTCAAACTGGTAGAAATGTTTATTTCACATCATATTCCAGTTTTGCCAAAGATAATATTTACAGTCTACTTCCACATTTCATTCCCTGGAAAAATATCTTTAAGATATTTTTCATGTGGTCCTCCCAGTTAACTCGCCACTAAGAACAATAATCCACCAGTTTCCCAGGTTTTAGATAGCAAGTTGTCTGTCCAAATTACATGCAAAACAATGTCAAAGGGAGAGATACAGGGCAGTTTGCTAAATTCACAGGCTTATTCCGCTTATGAACAGAAATGTGTAGCAATTGCCCTGTTTAATGACTGTTCAGAGTTATAACAGAGATGAAAAAGTAACTTTATAAGCAATCCTCATATTTATGATCTTCTCAGATCTATAAAGGAAAGGAAAGCTGAAGTAAGATCATAAATACAATTGCAATTTTTCTTAGTGACCACTTTGCTTAATAACCAACTGTCATCTCTAAATGATGACTACCCGTATACCAGTGGTGTCAAACTCCCAGCTTCTCATCCGGAAGCCATGCCTACCCCATTGCCGGCAATGGCAAAACTGTCCTGATATGTTGCATGACATCACATGATGTTGCAAGTTTGACATGTCTGCTGTATACCTCAGGGAAAGACCATGATGAACCATAGGAATAAGTAAACAACAACCTTCTTCTGTCCAATGGATCCATCTGTAAGGATGGTTTCTTAACTTCTATAAAGTGTTCCTAAGACAAGAGAAGAAAAATAATAAAATATGTGTTACTTTAATATATATATATATATATATAAACTGAGGCCTTTACCAAATACCTGATTATATTCAAGCCACTGGCTTTCAAATCCTGCTCCAGCTCTCCAAACATTTAGGAAAGAGAAGAATTCCAATTACTGCAGGATTAGGACTAGATGGACCTGTTCCAAAACTCTAGAATTCACACCTTTCAACAGCATCCCAACATCGCAAATCTGGTGCAGCTTCTTGATGAAACACATATGGCTTTTTGATTCACACTAGAGCTTGTTGGGAAAGTAGGGGAAAAAAATCCCCTGGAGGAATCTAACTTCGAAAAATTTAAGAAAACATCAACATTTTGACAAAGTATCAAAATATTTCAATTAGCACCAAAAATATTCAAGTTTCTATCTAAAAAAAGTATATTTTGACAAATTTGTTCAAAGCATACATAAAGGCAAACATCATGTGCCTTTTAGTTGCTGTATCAGTTTGGAATAGTTACATATTAGAAGAATATGAACCATTAACCACCAGTTTAACAAAACTATGAATCATCTTATGTTTCTAATATTGACACTGTTACATATCACAGAAGAGAGGATGTATGCATGTATTAATCAGCTAGTGCACATCAGTGGATTTAAGTAATATGTATTAATAAAACAGATCTGTGAACATCTAGAAACAAACTATTAGCCAGCATGGGTTTGTTAAGAACAGATCGTGCCAAACCTATCTTATTTCATTCTTTGACAAAGTGACTAAATTAGTACCGTGGACCAGTAAAATGCTGTGGACATAGTATACTTAGACTTCAGCAAAGTGTTTGAGAAAGTAGACCACAACTTTCTTCTTGATATGCTAGAAAAATATGGGATAGAAAGCAACACCACCAGATGGATTTGTAACTGGCTGACAAACCGTACGCAATGAGTAGTCCTTAATGGTACTACATCTACATGGAGGAAAGTAAGCAGTGAGGTACCACAAGGTTCTGTCTTAGGCCCAGTACTCTTCAATGTCTTCACAAATGACTAAATAGAAGGGGAAGTCATCAAATTCGCAGATGACACTAAACTGGCAGGAATACAAGAAGACAAGCTCAGAATCCAAAAAGATCTTGACAGACTCGAACAATGACTCCTATCCATAAAATGATATTTACTGTGCAGAAAAGCAAGATTTTACACCTGGGCAGCAAAAACCAAAGATACAAATACAGATTAGGTGCAACCTGGCTCAAAAACAATAACTGTGAGAGGAACCTTGAATTCCTAGTGGACAATCACTTAAACATGAGCCAGCAGTGTGCGGCAGCAGCCAAAAAAGCTAATACCTGTACAATCCTTGATTGTATAAACAGAGGCACAGAATCAAACTCACATGAAGTATCTTTATAAAGCCTTAGTAAGGCTACATCTGGATTAGTGCATCCAGTTTTGGTCACATTAAAAAAAAATGTTGAGACTTTGGAAAAAGTGCAAAGAAGATGATTAAAACATATGAAGAACGGTTGCAGGAGTTGGGATTGGCCAGTCCAGAAAAAAGGAGGACTAGGGGGGACATGATAGCAGTCTTCCAGTATTTGAGAGGCTGCCACAAGGAGGAGGGTGTCAATTTATTTTCCAAAGTACCAGAAGGCAAGACAAGAAACAATGGATGGAAACTAATCAAGGAGAGAAGCAACCTGGAATTAAGGTGAAATTTCCTAACAGTGAGGACAATTAACCAGTGGAACAGCTTGCCTTCAGACGTTGTGGGTGCTTCACCAATTGAGCTTTTTAAGAAGAGACTGGGCAGCCACATGTCTGAAATGATATAAGATCTCCTGCTTGAGTAGGGGGTTGGACTAGAAACCCTCCAAAGTCCTTTCCAGCTCTATCTTGATTTAATGGGTTAGGATGCTGAGCTTGTGGATCAGAAGGTTGGCAGTTTGGCGGGTCGAATCCCGAGTGCCACGTAAGAGATTGAGCGCCTGTTACTCATCCCAGTTTCTGCCAACCTAGCAGTTCGAAAGCACGTAAAAATGCAAGTAGAAAAATAGGGACCACTACGGTGGGAAGGTAACAGCGTTCCGTGTGCCTTTGGCGTCTAGTCATGCCGGCCACATGACCATGGAGACGTCCTCGGACAAGCGCTGGCTCTTCGGCTTTGAAACGGAGATGAGCACCAGCCCCTAGAGTTGGAAACGACTAGCACGCATGTGCGGGGGAACCTTTACCTTTACTATATGGATACAAATCCTCACACAGCCATGTGTAATTCAATCTCAGCTCCCTATCTCTACCTCATAAAACAGTATTTACTACCTAAGAACAGTACATCCATTTTAATACCTTTATGGTAACAAGATTCTATGCATAAAATAAGAATTTAAAACAAAATGTTGTTTTTTGCTTAAAAAGGAAGACTCCACTTCAGAATTTCAGTCCTTTTTTCCCAAATGGAACATTTTCTATTTTCTTAAATGCAAAGCATTTTGCTTGCCATTTACTTTTACATACCTATTTTATCTTTTCCAACTATCCCCCAAACATATTTTCCTCTCACATTTTTCTATTGAATAAGTTTCCAAAATATGATAACCTCACTCTTGTCAGTAGCTCAGTAGCTCAGCTCTGCTATAGCAAAGAAGCTATGCATTTCAAAAGCATGAAGCTTTGTTTTGCCTCAGTAAAACAGCCCCTCCCTTTGACCTATTTCCAAACCACTTCAGATTTTGCAGCTAGGTTGATATAAGATGCTGAGCTAATCGCAAACATATGGTTGATACCAATTAACTACAAGCAACATGTTTTACACAGGCAGAGGAAATGGGAAAAGTAAAAAGGTAATTTCATACAGAGAGATATTGGGTAAAGGATCAATGAGAGGGATGGGTCAAGGTGGCATTGCACCCTAAGTTTTGTAAAAGGGGAGATCCAACAGAAAGATAAGGATAAAAATTCTGTGCTTTCTCCTCCAGTTTTTCGGTCCTGCTTTTCCCAGTACCCCAATCCAATTGATCCTGACTCTGAAAGATCAGTGAAATACAGATAATCCTCGACTTACAACCATTCATTTAGTGGGTTTGCAAGCAGATAATTTAGCCCCATGTCAAGTTGACTGAGTGACAGATCACAGGTGTGACAGAGAGGCAGGAAATGAAGTACAATTCTCTCAATACACTGGCCGTGGCACACATTTGTCCATGCCTGCAACTTGAGAGAGTTCAATCTTGGATGCTGGTTTAATGCTCTTCCAGAGAAGCACTTAGACTTATATTCAAAAATATTCATAGGCGCAGAGGAAACATTGCATGGAGTATCAAGGTTATTCCTCCCCATGTCATCCTCTACATCCTATCAGTATTTATATCTAATGTATAATTACTTACTTATAAATATTTATTTATTTTATTTATTTTAATTCCATTTATATCCCGCCCTTCTCCGAAGACTCAGGGCGGCTTACAAGCTTAGCAATAGATACCCCTGCTCTTATTTTTACAGTAATCTAAAGTGGCCAATAGTGCAACATTCACCATATTGTCAAGGAACTGTCATAGATCATGTCCATAGCAAAGACTGTGTTGAAAGAAGAGAAAAGTTATTTAAATGCAGAACACTTAGATAACACAGCCTCTCCCAAGAGTTGACAATTAGATGAAGGCAATGGCATGAGAACATGTCATTTCAAAAGAGTTTACAGGGTCCTTTTGTGCTATGTTTGGAAAATAACCATGGATCCTACAGTCCTCACTTCAGAAAGTCACATAAACTCATAATCAACATTTGACCTAGGTAAGACACAGAATAAGCCTGCCCAATTTTAAATGCTTCATTTTAGAACCACTTATCAAACTTAAGGAGAAGAAACTGTGTTTAATCCCCGACTACTCACTTCAAGTTAGGTTGGAGTTACATTGTCTAATTACTAACTTCAACAATTCAGGAAAGATTTTTTCATAGAGAAACATGTACATGCTACTCTTTAAAATATACCAGAGTTGTAGTGATAAATGTGTTGAGAGACAGTTTGGGGGAGCGAGGGAGAATGCTGCTTATCCTCTGGATGCTTTTCTATATTTTTATCTCTTTCTAGGGTAATTTACACCTGGGGTGTCAAACTTGCAATGTCACATGACATGTCGCGATGTATCACAACTTTTTCCCCATTGCCGGCAATGGGGTGGGTGTGGTTTTGGCATGACTCATCCGGTCTGCAGGCTGGCAGTTTTACACCCCTGATTTATAGCAACAAGGCTGGCTGGAGAATTCTGGGAGTTGAAGTCCACAAGTCTTAAAGTTACCAAGGTTGGACATCCCTGATTTATATTGACCAGATAGCTCCGGGGAGGAGAGAAATACAATTATTTTGGCAAGTTTAAACACCTCTCTTACTTTTATGAAAGGAAGCAGTTGGGATATGATTAGAAACCAACATATCCCAGTACTGATTTTCTCAGTCATAAAATAATGATGTTATCTCCAATTGTGACTGTTGTGAATAGTTATGTTTATTTTGCCTATTGATCTTTAATTGACTTATTGTCTGTACCTTTTGCATTTCATTATCATTCAATCCTCCATATACATTTTGTCTCTCTCCTATCAAATGATGCTCCTGAATGGATGAGTCCATAGAAGTGTGTAATTTGTTACTCTTAAAATTGCACAAGATTCTTTTACAGCTACTTATTACCCTACTATTGGTTGTGCATACTGTAGCTGTTGTCTATGAAATAACATAACATCCCTCCCCCCCCAAAAAAAAAATAGCCTAACAAACAAGAATGTAGTACAGAAGGAATTCTCACCTCTTCGGTTCCTTAGAGTAACCTGACTATAAAACTATGCAAAAACCAGCTTCTAATGTTAATACAAAAAATGTTTTAGAACATTGAAAATTCCACAACACAACAAAACTAAAAATGATCATCAAATGGAACTTTTAAAATAGCATTTAAAAAAACACTTTGATTTTTAAATTGCTTTTCTTTCTCCCTGTATCAAACAGAGGCTTTGATATGCAGCTCAGAAGTCCTTCAGTTATGGTGATTTATTGAAGGACAAAGAAAATAAGCTTATTCTAGCTTTCCTATGTATAAAAATAAAAACTGATAACCTATTACCTATGGGTTACAATTTCTCCTTTTCTGACAAACAGGCAACCCAGCCTTCACAGGTAATACCTTCTGTTTTCTCATCAAGGTAATGGAAAAACGATTATTCAATTAGCTTTTATTCCTTAGAATTGGATGTAAGATACGTATATAAGATCTGTGCACTGAGTTTCTGGGCTTTGCTTGCTGGGTGGCCAGTGATGACTTCATTCTTTGCTAGCTCAGTAAAACTGCCTATATCTCTCCAATTGTTTTGGCTTATTTCTTTAAATTCCACCACAATCTACATTCCTTTAAGGTAAAGGAAAATGTTTCCCCTCGCCAGTCATGTTTGACTCTAGGGGACAGTGCTCATCTCCATTTCTTAGCTGAGGAAGTCCAAAGTTGTCCGAAGACACTTGCATGATCACGTGGCCAGTATGAGTATAGCTGAGGCACATGGAATGGTGTTACCTTCCCTTCAAAGTGGTACCTATTTATCTAATCACATTTGCATGCTTTCAAGCTGCTAGTTGGACAGGAACTGGGACAAGCAACAGAACTCACCCCATCCTGTGACTCTTGAACCTGGGCTGTCAGCTTTGCAGCTGACAAGCTCAGCATCTTTAACTACTGAGCCATCACAATCCTATTACAGTCTTTTACCATTGATTTATTTTAAATTTTGTATACTATATGGTGCCCAGAGTTTTAATGTTGCAGCCTAAAAAATTAACTTTAAAATAAAGGATAGAAATTGTAGCAAAAACTTTTCCAAACTTTTGCAATCTGTTATTTTATACTGATTACATTTTACATGTACATGTTAATGTAGGGAATAAGGAAAGGAAGGACATGTTGATAGGGAAGAATTTGCTTATAAATAGGTGCTAGACAACATTGCCAGTCCCCATTGCTACGCCATGGGAAGTGTTATTTTGGAGCATTTTCAGTTTTGTTCAAAATGGAGAGTCTCAGAGTCTGGCCTTGATAAAACTGGGTCCACCGGATCTTGCTCCTTACTTTTAGGAATTCCCTCTACTGATGGAACCAATCCTATGCAATAGCATTTTCACTAAATAAGCAGAGAATTCCATCAGTAAAAGAATGCTAAAAACTAAACTAGTATAAAATCTGAGTTAAACGGGGGATAAAAATGTATAGTGCTACATCACTACCATATTCAATTGCAAGGCATCCAGTACAATCACACCACAGGGAACTGCATTCAATATAATTTTAAATAACTTGAAGAAATTTATTGGCCCAGACAGAAACAAACAAAAACAAACTTCATTAGAACTGACTTAAAGTTCCCCAGGACTCACTCATTCGCTTTTAGAATATCCATGCAGCTAATGATCATCGCAACCAAACCTTACCATTGCAATAAATAAAAGATTGGACTCCATAACATCAAAAGCCTTGCCGTCTTTCAGTGAACTGAAGTGGATCATAATGAGACACTTCCCATCAGAGAAGCATCAGATCTTTTTACTGTAGTGAAAAAAAATGGAGTAGAAATAAAACAGCCATCATTAGTAACAAAAAGGTATCAAACTCAGTGTTTGGCTAGAATTCAAAAATGATAGGATGAACTCAGTTTGAATTAACAACCAATCAACATTATAGTGATTCAGTTCAACCACAAATGTAGAGTAATTGAAGCTCAATAGTTCTATGGTGATTTGCAACACCTTGTAAACATAACAATGCCAAAGGTCATCAGGCTAATTATAGGAGGTTGGACTGCTAAAGTTGGGAATAAAATAGTACCTGGAATATTAAGAAGAAGAAGGAGAAGGAGAAGGAGAAGAAGAAGAAGAAGAAGAAGAAGAAGAAGAAGAAGAAGAAGAAGAAGAAGAAGAAGAAGAAGAAGAAGAAGAAGAAGAAGAAGAAGAAGAAGAAGAAGGAGAAGGAGAAGGAGAAGGAGAAGGAGAAGGAGAAGAAGAAGAAGAAGAAGAAGAAGAAGAAGAAGAAGAAGAAGAAGAAGAAGAAGAAGAAGAAGAAGAAGAAGAAGAAGAAGAAGAAGAAGAAGAAGAAGAAGAAGAAGAAGAAGAAGAAGAAGAAGAAAGGTTAATAGATTATGCAAGGAAGTTTTTCAACTTTTATGTCAAAATTATGGCAAATTAAAATATGGCTGTGTACATGACTATTTTTTTAACCTACATACTCTGCAAGCAAAAGTGGAGAAAAAACCCTAGACCTGGTGCTGATTGCCACCCAAATCGCAAACGTCTTCTTGCAAAATTACACATTAAACTAACAAAATGACTGGAACAACAAAATACAACCTCAGCAATCTTCTATATTAGGTGGTGAAAATAAATAATAGATTTAATGGATTAGAGTTGATAAATAAGTAGCCTGAAGAACTCTTGCCTGAGATTTGTGACATCATTAAAATTGAAGCAAATATCCTGAGATGCAAGAATCTAAAGAAGGCCAGAGGCTGGCTGCTGGCACCTTGAGAATAGCTCACAAAGGTAGAAAGGAAAAGGCAACAGAGACAGAAGGAAAGTTGTCCAATTAAATACAGAGTTCCAGAAAAGAGTAAGAGGAGAACCAGATCTCAATAAGCAAAGCAAAGAAATGGAAGATCACAACTGGAAGATCAGAACAGGAAGAAGTTTATTCAACAAAAATACAGAAATCATTTTTGTTTGAAACTTCTATGCAAGTATCTGTTGGAGAAAGAAGTTGTAAAAAGAGCTGGTGCAAATACTGTCTACAGTAGAACTGGGAAAACAAGATCTCAAACTGATGATATGTACAAAAGTTTGATCAATGAGCTAGAGCCAGACATCCTGGAAAGTGAATTAAATGGACCCTAGCAAATTGTGCTAACGAAGCTACAGGAATTGATCAAATAACAGCAAAAAAGTGTTTAAACTCATATAAGATGACACATTAGAAGTGCCACATGTGGTTTTTATGCAGAATATGAAAAACCTAACAGTAGTCAAGGAATTAGAAAAGATAAATGTATACGGCTAATACGAAAAACTAAAGAATGTTCAAATTGCTGAATAATTATTTCAGTGCTAATGTGATAATGTTAAAGATTTTGCAATCCAAAATTCAACAGTACCTGAAACAAAAATTGCCAGATGTAGATGCTGAATTCAGCAGAAATAGGAGAACCAAACTCATATTACTAATAGCTAGTGCATAATGGAAAAAAGCAAAGGACTAGCTTTGGGTTTTCCTTGTATTGATTATACTAAGGCTTCTGATTGTGTAGTCTATAAAATATTTGACTTGCCCTTTAAAAATGGATGTACTAGGCATCACATCTACTTAATGAAGAATGTGCACCCCAACCAAGAAGAAACCAACCAACCAACCAACCAACCAAAGAGAATATGGAGCAACTAAATGCTCCCCAAAAGGGGAAAGGAATGCATAAAAGGAATGTATTGCTATTTTATGTAGAGATAAACACAGATAATCTTGGAAAAGCTATGCAATATGAGAGATCTGAATTCTGGGAGAAGGTATGTAAAAGAAACTCAAAAGAACCCTGTCTTGAGTTTCTTTGGCATAAGAGGAGGAGAAAGAAGCTGTGTCAGGTTAAAAGATTCTGTTATGACTCCCTACAACATTAAAGCAGCATTCCCAGGGTCCTTGTGCTACGAGGGCAATTCGGAAATAAACCTCCATTTGGTTATCAATGACAGACACTCGCAGATACAGAAGTTTCATTAGATACATTATACACATTTATTATACAACAATACATTACTTTTTGACATAATCTCCATTCAAATTGAGGCACTTGTCATAACATCTTACAAAGTTTGAAATTCCTTAGTAGTAGTCGCTCAGCATCAAATCTGGGCTATGGGGGGGGAGGTAATCAAAAACATCCCAATGGAACTGCTTCAAAAGTTCTTGGGTGTGTCTAGCGGTGTGCAGGAAAACATTATTGTGAACCAACACCACACTCGAAGTCAGCATGCCCTGACGCTTGTTATGGATGGCTCATCTGAGTTTTTGTAACATTTCACAGTAGACGTCTGAACTGATGGTTGAAACACAATCCATGAACTTCTCTAGCAGGACTCCTTTGGCATCTTCACATATGACAGGATTTTCTATGGCACCCCTTCCAGTGTGGTGTTGGTTACGCTAATGCTCACCCGCACACCACTAGATGCACCCAAGAACTTTTGAAGCAGTTCTGTTGGGCTGTTTTTAATCATCCCCCCTATGATGATCATTGGCACCAAGTGACTACTACTCAGGAATTACAAACCTTGCAAGATGTTATGACAAGTGCCTCAATTTGAATGGTCATTATGTTGAAAAGTAATGTAATGTTGTTTTCTAATGTGTATAATAAAAGTTCTGTATCTGCAAGTGTCTTGTCATTGATAACCAAACAGAAGTTTATTTCCGAATTGCCCTCGTATTTCCTGATCTGGCCTACTTTAAAGGGGTGGCATCTTAATTTGCTGCAGAGGTTTTATAAAAAGGCTGCACAAAAAGAAGCAGAAATTAGAAAAAGCCATATGTGTCAGTGGTGAAGAGGCTGGACTGGAACCAGGACGTCCAAAATCTAGTCTTCCCTCAGCCACAGAAGCTCACTAGATGGGCTTCTCCGCAGCCCAAACTACCTCACAGAGAAAAATAGAACGGTATATATTGTATACTTCAAGAATGAAAAGTAGAATGTAAATCTAATTAAATAAATGAGCTTAAAATTTATTTTAAAATGCTGGAAAAAGTATCAGTAACCTAGGATATGCTGAAGTATTACTCTGATGTCTGAGGAAGATTTAAAGAATGGTGAAGGAGAAAGAAAAAAATATCCAATTTTGGTCTGCTGCTCACTATTAGGAAAAGCTAAGATTACATTAAAAAGGCAAGGCCAACCTGGTACAAATGGGAAGACAAGAAGTTGAAGTAAGAACAGACTATTTTGCTAGGATCTAAAATTCACCTGGGTGATGGCTGCAGTCATGAGATAATGAGTCATTTCCTACTTGGGAGAAAAAAATATGATAGATCTAGATGAAATATTAAAGTGCAGAGATCTCATATGAACAACAAAGGAATATGTTATAGGAGTTACAGCACATGGCTGTAAAAGCTGAACCATCAGAAGGACTGAAGAAAAAGATTCCTCTGAACTCTGGTGCCAGAGAAAAGTATTGAGAGTATCTTTGGCCACAAGAGAACAAATAATTCCCTCCTACATGAACTAAAAGCAGACTGCTGGGTAAAAACATAGCTAACGAAGCTAATGCTGAAATACAGTAATGCAAAGGCTAGAGTTATTGGAGAGCTCCTGGTGTTTGGGAAAAAAAAATAAAACAATCAAAAAAGAGGCCACCAGAAGACAAGGTATACTACCGTTTGTTAAAGATGTAATTATTGACAAACAGTCCTAACAAAATTCTATCCATCAGAACACAAAAAAAATCTGAAAGAATTGACTCAGGCGATTTTAATGAACTGAACTCAGTTCCCACATTTTTTTTCTACTTCAGTGAAGACCTTTAATAGTCTTCTTCATATCCTACTACAAAATTATTAGTAGTTTCCCTTCCTCAAAAAAAGTTGATCTTTGCCATTCATCCTCCCTCAAACTTCACTTTCATAGCTTCTGCCTTTATTATACAGTACCTCAGATCTTCACCATGTTCATCACAGGAGCAATTATAAAATGACCTCAATAAGACATGAGGCCCGGTCTCAATTGAGCCCCAATAATAGGTTCACTGAAATCTATGGACAGACCAACAGTAATAGTAGTCTATTCATATTTTGAGTTCTGCTTCCCACCTCTGTCCTGTTTCCTTATGAGAAAAAGAATGTGAACGACTTATTTTCATTGTGAGATAGTAATGGCACGGCTCTGTGTCCCAGAAGACAGCACTTGCCATTTAAGCTTTATCTTGTAAACAGGCTGTCCTGGAGGGAAAGAGGAACAGAATAATTTTACTTGCTGGGGCAGATGCTTATATCCACTTCAGTGATCCCAATATTGCTACCAACTGTGTTAACTTTGAAGCTTTAGATGCCAGGCTGGCAAGTAGCTTAGAAGAATTAAGCATAATTTTTATGGCAATGCAGGGCTGAGAAATAAGCAAGCAATTCAGTTTTTAAAAAGCTTCAAAGACAGAAGCTGGGTTGAGAAGAAATCTGGAAGCACTAAATTTAGTCACTAAGTCTGCAACCCTACACTTTTGCTTACAAGTTAATTTTATTGAATTCAATTAGGTTCACTTCTGATCAAAATGTTGCACAAAACCTCCCAAAGCCTGCTGTAATTTGCAAGCCTGGAGCTAAATTACAACTTCTGGCATTCTTTACTTTTGGCCAGGTCAACCCTATTTTAAAAAGATGTCCTAAGAGAACATCAAGGCACTAAATATTGCCCTGACATTAATTGAAACCTACTATACTATGTAACATCATGAGGCATGTAGAAAAGGAAGGATTGCTTCACAATAATGCAACATTACTTTTATAATTCTGTCCCCCTTCTCTGATACCACTGACATCAAAAACTCAGAAGCAAATTCTGAAAAAAAATCATAGATAAATAAGGAAGGCTACCCTTAAGAAAAGTAAGCTAGAAGTGCAAGATGAATCAAATTTGCCCTAAAATATCCTTATAATTCAGGAAGATTATAATCAACCTGGACATTAAAGTGTATCTGACGGAGGATCAGTAAACTGCCATTAAACAGTTTCAAAAAAAGAAAACCCAGACAAAGAACCAGGTTTTGTTCTTTGTCAATGTGGAATGATTAGTTCTAGTTAACCACAGCTTGACTAATAACTACAACTGGAACGAAACCTTTCATTGCTAAGCCAAGGATTGTTAAGTGAGTTGCAGCCAATTTTATGACTTTTGCCATGGTTGATAAGTTGTTGAGTGAATCATGTGGTCATTAAGCAAATACAGCTTTTCTGTATTTGACTCTATTTGTCAGAAGCAGCTGGGAAGATCGCAAATGGCAATCATGTGAACTCAGGATGCAACCGATGTCATAAATACATGCCAGTTGCCAACCCTCCAAATTTTGACCACATGGGTATGCTGCAATAGTCCCATGAGGACCAGATGCATGTCACTTTTTTTAGTGCCATTGTAACTTGGAAAGGTCCTAAACGAATAGTTGTAAGCTCAGGGCTACTGGTATGGGAAACCGGCTTTCAGCAACATGTCAGATTCCAGCATCTCTATTTATGAAAGTGTCTCTGAGGTCTGCATGGGCCTCACAGAAGCATTCTTAAAAGGGAAAAATGTGTTCACTCCAGCTACCCCCAAAATGATTGTTCATCTCGTGACTAGAAGTTTTGATCCATTTCTACAAGGCACAAGACCCATATGGCAGTCCAGTCAGCATGAGTGACTCGGTCATGGAGATGATAGGATTCCAGCAGGAAGATATGTGGATGGCATTTTCAGCTCTAGGGCTTGAGGAGACATAATCCTCTGAACCCCCATATGAATGTAGTCTGCCTTGCTGCTCATTCCATAAATGTCCTAGCAGCTCTGGTCCAATCTCTATCTTCTTCCCTTTTATCAGGGCCAGATTGTGGGTCTGACACAACTCTATTAGCATGGAGGCTTCTTGTCTCAGGTCATAGAAGCCCAAGCAATAGTCTTGCTCCAACACAGTTTCTCCAGAAATCCCAAACCTTCCACAGCTCTTTTGGCTGCCACACAGAGAAACAAAGAATAGACTGGACAGGTAGATATGGGCAAACAAAGACAAAGGGGAAGAGAGCAAAAATCATCAAGTGAGAATATGGGAGCTCTTATGCCAGTATTCTCCATTTTGGTGTCCTCTTTCCATGTGCATGTTTCAATTCCATGTGATGGAACTTGGCCCACACCAGCCAGATGATGTGGCCTGCCTCAATGGCCATGGCCTCTTGCCTTGCAAGGGGAGTTGGCCAGTGGGTTTCCTTGGTGCAACAAAGATGAGTTTTTTCTTCTAATCTTAGGGAAAGATTTTATGTACAGCAAGAAATCTTCAGCATGGATTTAAAAAAATGCTAATAGCTGCACAAAGTTAGATACCCAGAGAAATGAAATTCAGCCAGAGCAAATTGTGTAAATTGTTGTTGGGCACATTCCTGCTTGCATTAGATTTATGGAAGGAGGAAGGAGAAATATAAAATTTGCAAGTCTATACCTGCTTGCTGATATTCCTATCTCACTTAGCTGTAGTGGTGATTCTGACCAAGCATGCCTTCCTCTTCCTTGTATATCACAAGCTGACTTGTGATATCCTTTGCCATTGTCCTTGATAAGGGTAGGCCCCATAACCTGCTTGATGTTTGCCCCAGTGGTTGAGTTCAGTGAGACCAACATAGATGAAAGGGAAGTAGACAGGATTGAGATTTGATTTATCTGATTAAGTATCTTAAGCCCTTTTTCTTTCCGCTTCCCAAGGCCTTTCCATCTCCATGTTCCCCTATGCCAGAGTCTGTCTCGCTATCTCACTGGCTTCTACCTTTTCTAGAGAATACTGCAATTGATGAGACACAATCCTGCTTCCAGTGGAGTAACTGTAGGACAGGCCACTACATTATCATGAATGGTTTTCTCTCCCACATAATCATTTGGGACTTTGGAGAAAGGAAAAGCCTGGAATAGGTTGAGAATGAGAATGTAATGGGAAATAGGAAGCAATGTCAGTTGCCATTTCCTGGAGAGTTAATAGGAAAAGATAGGGATGCACAAAACTATGGAGAAGAGGAAGTTTTCTCTAAATAGGAGTGTGTAAAAGTAAAGGACCATAAGGAAAAAAAAATCCCTGCAGATTTTACTCCACTACTCATAGCCGACTCTAAGGGGCAGTGCTAATTTCTGTTTCTTTAAGCATTCAGCCAGCATTGTCTGAAGACATTTCCATGGTCATGTGGCCAGCATGGTATCACAGACCATTGTAAACTTCCCACCAAAGTCCTACCTGTGTATCTACTCGCATTTGCACACTTTGCTAGGTTGGCAAGAACCGAGTGAGAACCCCGTCATGCAGGGCTTGGGTCTCGAACCTGGGCTGTCAACTTTCCAACCAAGAGGTCCAGCATCATAATTGCTTTCCATAAATTTTGTGTAAAGGAAAAGTTACTTGTATAGGATAAAAAGTATGGTATTAGATGCCATGAGCTGGTGTTCTCTATTCCCTCTCTGTCTCCTGTGCCAACTATGTACCTTACTGGAATTTATTTATTTATATGCTACCCATCTTATTTATTTTATTTATTTATTTTTGGGACTTATATGCCGCCCTATCTCCCGAAGGACTCAGGGTGGCTAACAACAATAAAAATACAGCAATGTAAAAGTTAAAAAGAATTAAACTAACAGCCCCAATAAAATAATTAAAATTAATAAATTAAAATTTAAAAACATTTTAAAAATCCCTATCGTCAGTCCAGGTCAGTCTGATGGAAAAGGAATGTTTTAAGGCTGCAACGAAAGGACTGGAGATCCGGGGCCATCCGAAGCTCAAGGGGAAGTTGGTTCCACAGGGCTGGTGCTCCCACAGAGAAGGCCCTCCCCCTGGGGGTCGCCAGCCGACATTGTCTAGCCGACAGCACTCTGTGTGAGCGCACTGGGCGATGGGAAGTTGTTCCCGGCAGCAGGTGGTCCTGCAAATATCCCGGGCCTAGGCCATGTAAGGCTTTAAAGGTAAGTACCAGCACCTTAAATCTCACCCGGAGGACAACCGGTAACCAATGCAGCTCACACAGGATGGGTGTAATATGGGAGTATCAGGATGCTCCCATCACTACCCGCGCGGCCGCATTCTGCACCAGCTGGAGCCTCCGGGTGGTCTTCAAGGGCAGCCCCATGTAGAGAGCATTGCAGTAGTCTATACGGGAGGTAACGAGTGCGTGAGTGACCGTACATAAGGCATCTCGGTCCAGATAGGGGCGCAACTGGCGCACCAGGCGAACCTGGGCAAATGCCCCCCTGGCCACGACTCCTCTATGGTCCTCAAAATTGAGCCGTGAATCCAGGAGGACGCCTAAGTTGCATGCCCTATCAACGGGAGGTAACACCTCTCCTCCCATAACCAAAGATGGAACCTCTTGGACTAAATGAGATGCCGGTATGTAAAGCCACTCAGTCTTGGCCGGGTTGAGCTGGAGCCTGTTCTTTCCCATGCAAATCCGTACCGCTTCCAGACAACGGGACATCACGTCGAGGGCATCACTGGGTTGGTTCGGGGTGGACATGAAAAGCTGGGTATCATCAGAATATTGATGATACCTCACCCCGAAACCACAGATGATCTCACCCAGTGGCTTCATATAGATGTTGAACAGAAGGGGCGAGAGTACCGAACCCTGAGGCACCCCACAACTAAGGGGCCTAGGGGTTGACCTCTGCCCCCCTGCCAACACCGTCTGTGAACAGCCCGAGAGGTAGGAGGAGAAACACCGTAAAACGGTGCCTCCCACTCCCAACCCCTCAAGACGTCGCAGCAAGATACCATGGTCGATGGTATCAAAAGCCGCTGAGAGGTCTAATAGGACCAGGACAGAGGAATAACCCCTATCTCAGGCCTGCCAGAGATCATCCACCAGCACGACCAATGCCATCTCTGTGCTGTACCTGGGCCTGAAACCCGATTGGTATGGATCCAGATACTCAGTTTCCTCCAGGACCAAAGGGAGCTGCCATGCCACCATGCTCTCAACAACCTTCGCAAGGAAGCGAAGGTTGGAGACAGGACGAAAGTTATTTAAAATAGCTGGATCCAAGGCAGGTTTCTTTCAAGGCAGTAGGGAAGCACCCCTCACTCAAGGAAGCATTAATAACTGCCAGGAGCCAGCCTCGTGTAACCTCCCAAGCTGCATAAACCAGCCAGGAGGGACACGGGTCCAACAAACACGTGGCGGCACTTAATTTCCCCATGATCCTGTCCACTTCATCTGGAGTCACAGGATCAAACTCTTCCCAAATGTTATCGGCCAAACCCATCGCTTCCCCCTCGTCAGATACTGCCCAGTTGGAGTCCAGACCAGCCCGAATCTGAGCAATTTTATCCACCAGATACTGACTAAATTCCTTGGCCCGTTCTTGCAAGGGGTCCTCTCCTGTCCCCTGATTTAAAAGGGAGCGGGTCACCCTAAACAGGGCAGCTGGGCGGTTATCTGCGGACACAATGAGGGTGGCAAAGTGAGCATGCTTCACCACCTCCATTGCCACAAGATAAGATCTAGAAAAGGATCTTAACTGTGTTCGGTCAGACTCAGACCGACTGGATCTCCAAATGCTCTCTAGGCCCCTTCTCCGACACTTCATCTCCTGCAGGTCCATGGAAAACCAAGGAGCGAGCCGGGATCTGCGCCGGGTCAGAGGCCGCAAAGGCACAACGCAGTCGAGAGCCTCCGAAGCAGCCCGTTGCCAGGCGTCAACTAAGGTCTCGACCGGGCTGTGGGAAAGGGAGGTAGGAATCAATCCAAGCACTGTCTGGAACCTATCTGGGTCCATCAGGCGCCTGGGGCGGAACCACCTGGTCGGTTCTGCCTCCCAGCAGCGGGGGCTGGCATGATGGAGGCCCAACCGCAGGAGATAATGGTCTGTCCATGAAAGGGGTTGAGAGGTTGGAGTAACCCCACCCAGATCATTAAGCCACTGCCCAGAGATAAAAATAAGGTTGGGCATGTTTCCCCCCTTGTGAGTTGGACCCTGAACAATCTGGGTTAGGTCCATGGCCATCATGGAAGCCATGAACTCTTGGGCCACCCCCGACGCACCGCCTAGGGAAGGCAGGTTAAAATCTCCCAGAACCATGAGTCTGGGAAACTCAATCGCCAACCCCAAAAGAGCGTCGAGTAGCCCGGGCAGGGCCGTTGCCAGGCAGCTGGGAGAAAGGTATGTGAGCAACAGGCCCAACTGTTGGGGGCAATTAAGCTGACTTTGTAATAATGCCGCTTGGGGGTGTATGAAAGCCCTAATAAGCAGGCATATACAAAGAATGAAGGCTACTGCTAAGCTTGTAAGCCGCCCTGAGTCTTCGGAGAAGGGCGGGATATAAATGGAATTTTAAAAAAAAACTGACCCCCAGGGCCCCATCTCAGGAGGAGGGACTCACATCTGCCTATCTGAGGGGCAGTGGTCTCCCGCAGACAAAGGGCCTCCTTAATAACAACTGTCACCCCCCCCCGCCCCTACCCTGAGCCCGAGGCTGGTGAAGCACACGGAAACCTGGTGGGCATAACTCAATCAAAGGGACCCCTCCCTCCGGATCCAACCAAGTTTCCGTAATGCATGCCAGGTCTGCGCCTTCCTCCTCAATCAAATCCCGGATGAGGGGAGCTTTATTCACCACAGACCTGGCATTCAAATAAACCAGCCTGAGCTCAGGTACCTGTCCTCCCCCACCCCCGGAAAAGCAGGATGAAACCAGAGGGTCAGAGCACATCACCGCTCGAAGATAGCGGGGGCGCGATCCCAAATTTCGATATGGCCCTCTGTTCATCCGTCTGCCACCATTCCCAATCACCGTGGGGATCACTGTCCCCACCCCATCCCCTCGGGCCCCAAGACCCACCATCTACCAACCTGGACTGAGAAAGCTAGCATCCCTGGAATGCTTTGTCTCTAGAGAAATTGTTTCTGGCATCCACTTTCCCCTTTTTGCCCTTGGCATCATGTGTCAGGCCTGTCCCAGCTTGGGCATTTAAGAAAGACGGACCCTCAACTCCATTTGTAATGAAAGCTATATTTTACTAAAGCCAAATGGTTACAATGTAAGCAAAGCCAGATCTGAATCTTCCTGTGTATGCCCAATGCTTTTCCTTTCTCCCAGGTTCTTCTCCCTTTGGTCCTTTCGTAAATGTCCATTGGTATTCAAACTAGGTGTTTTGGTAAAGTCTCAATGTTTGGCACCTCTTTAGGGCATTCCATTCTCATGCATGTGTCCTTGGATCTGTCAGGCTCTGTTCTGGGCTAGCACCTCTGGTTTCTCTCATGCTCTTATCTCCCTTCCCTATATTCCCTTACTACTACTACTCCCCCACTTTTATGGCAGGATGCCATCAAACCGAAGCAGGGCTGAAGCAATGCAATGGCAGATCTGACATTATGATTTGAACACTTACTATTCTTACATTCAAAAAAATAAAAAAGGGAGGAATTATTTTTTTTTAACATCCATATGTCAACCACACAGTAAGCTGTGGAAAGGGATGATCTTACAATCACAGAATCAGCACCTGGCTGCTTCCATCTTATTTTGCTGTTTTTCTGGTTATCAAGGAGCACACGTGCAACCTCTCTTAGTTCCAGTTTTAGCCAGAGTTACTCAGCATAGGAGGAATGAGAACTAATTCCAGTGGTGGGATTCATCCAGTTCGCACCAGTTCGACAGAACCAGTAGCTAATTTTTTGTTGCCCAGGCTCAGAATGGACTTCCGGAAGTGGCATCCACACAGAGAACGTTGTTCACATATTTGAATCCCACCACTGACTAATTCCCTCATACATATAATGGCATCTCCCCCCAAAAATTGTGTGTTGTATGGCTGATGCACAGCCTACTATATATGGCTGATCTTCCTGCAAGGTCACAATCAGTGTGCTTTTATTCTTGACAGGTTGTGCTTAGATGCCAAACATCTCTTAGAATGCCTAACTTTTTACAGGCAGTTCTATTTTATCTTTTCCAGGAGCGGATAGAAGCAGTTCCTGTCATACTGGTAACAAATTATTAAATAAAACCCATGCCCTGATTTAACTATTCTGATTTAACTATTAAGCAGAGGATAACCATCAACCTGAATGGGAAAGGATAAATAGACTTATATAAATCCCACATGCAACACTTTATATGTTACAGAATAAAAGAACGCTCTGCCTGGTGAAATACCATTTTAATAAAAAATAAGCAATTATAATGGTCCAATAATGGTCTGTGAAATTTTACGTGTAAAAGTGAGGGTGGCTATACTGTGGAAAAGGTCTGCAGCTGGCATACAGCTGGTAGTTATTAAATGTGGTAGTATTGTGTCTAGAAGGGCACTGTCACCCGAGGAAAAAGATTGTGTTCAACATACACATCTTATCTATTTAAGTACATTCTGTTTCAGATTTCAATAAGATGGTCTAAACTCCATTCTTCTTGAGTCTTATTCTAGCTTTTTTCCTTTGCCAAATCATCACTTTTGTCAGAGCCTTGGTGGAGCAGTGGGCTAATGCCTCCTTAAGTAACACCAGCTGCCTGCAATTATTGCAGGTTCGCATCCCACCAGGCTCAAGGTTGACTCAGCCTTCCATCCTTCCGAGGTAGGTAAAATGAGGACCCAGATTGTTGGGGGCAATAAGCTGACTTTGTAATAATGCCGCTTGGGGGGGGAGTCCTAATAAGCAGGCATATACATAGAATGAAGGCTACTGCTAAGCTTGTAAGCCGCCCTGAGTCTTCGGAGAAGGGCGGGATATAAATGGAATTAAAATAAATAAAATAAATATCAAGGAGGATTTTTTTGCTTCTATTATCAAGTATTCATGCAATTCACAGAAAAGATATTTCTGAAAAATCCCTGAATTAGGTCCTGTTTGAGATTCAAATAAACACTAGACCTCTTCCATCACTCGAAGCCTCGAGTCCTAATGAAAAATTTAAAATGAGGAAAGCCAAAGGTAACACGCCCCCCAAAAAATTCACACAGAAGTTGGCTTTTTTTAACTTAAATCAATAGCAAAGGTGTAATTTGAGGCTTTCTTTGAGCTTGAGGCTGAGGTCATGTTGACTCTCCTAGGATTGCCCAGACAAACACTGGTAAGTTGAGAAAAAAAATTAGAACATACTTGCTTCTCCTGAATATTTGTACAGATATGATTGTGGTGGAGGTTCAAGGATTGATGCCTGTGTTGAAACTGAAAAAGCTATTTCTTTGAATGGTGGGAATAAACACTAGATATCAAGTCTTAAACCTATAACTTAATAGTGTTCTCCCCTCCTGACCACTATTAATAATACATCTTTAACGGCATCCTTTACTGGCAGTTACTGCTTGGTTAGTGAATGCGAACATTGAGAAAAAGCAAAATGTTCTAGAAGGCAAGAAAATAGCATCCATGGTGTTGCTCTGAATATTTTAAAAGCTGTCATTTTGGGTCTTTCTCTGAAGCCTGTGCTTGGAGTTTTTGGTTGCTTTTGTGGAGTTGGCTGTGGGCCCACACCCCATGACTAAATTGGGATGAACAGAACAGAAAAACCTCCAAGGGACTTGCCATCTTCTCTTTCAGCTTTTCTTTCTCTTTCATTCCTCTCTCCCTTCTATGTCTGTTTGACTCTCTGACCTCAATCTGTCTGCTTAGATTAGATTCCCAAGATGCTTCTCCTGTGCCTCCCCAGACATGAAATTCAGTCACAGTCATGAAACCATAATTTTCTCTGTTGAGCTATCAGACATGGTTAATGGTCACTCCATGTATGAATTCTGTCCACAGTGGAGAGAGGACAAAAGTGACAGGAAAAGATGAATTGAAGCTTAATGACTGGAAAGGGACACTGTTATTTATTGTCCTGTGGGAATTATGAATTAATTGTTGTAAAGGCCAGCATTTGCTTAAAAGGCCAAATCCAAAACAGAGGGTTGAGATTAGAAAGCTGACTTCCATATTTTCAATGCATTCTAAACTGACGCATACCAGTGTAGCTGTGGGAATTTGCACCAAGACTACCAAGATTCAAGTTCACATCCAAACCTGGCCTTGACCTTCATGTGGTTGCACGGTGGTGCACACACTTTCTCCTACTCTGACCATGTGAAAAGACAAGGCAGGAATATCTGGGAATGATTTATAACACTTGCAGGTAAAACTGCATTTGAGAAAACGGAATAATGTTATGAGGCCTGGATGAATATATGTACCAATTCTATATCATAGTCATGGAGGTTAATTAGATCTTCATTAGAAAGATAACACCTTTGAATTGAACTTGGCTTTTGATGACTACATAGATTCAAACAGGCAATTTTCTGTGTGGAAAGAAACTGCGGAAATGGCTTGTTATCACCTTTCTTCCACAAAATTGTTCAACTTCCCAACATAGCCTACAGTGCTCTATTCCCTGGCATTCCCCCATTGGAATATTTATCAACCAACTTCTCTTAAGACCATCGAGGCTGCCGGTGGATGATGAAAGTAAGCACAATCTTTCAGAGGGCTATTAGGCTAAGGAGGCTTGCTGGAGGAGGATGGGAGATTAGAAGGCATCAGGTTTAGAATGATATGGTCTATCAGAGATAATGGGAATCCTATTCCAATGCCTTAGAAAGGTGCTGTCCTGAGAAAACCTGCACTGGGCAACATCAGCCCTCTCTTCTCTATAAAGCCACAAGCCTCTAGCTTATCAGTGAAAAATTGCTCTTCATTTAAACCTAATGATACAAGAAAAACAGTAGCAATCAACCAGCACTATAGGGGGAAAAAAGTCACTGGGTCAGACAAAAATATAAAATGAGACCGCTGTCTTCCATGAGAGAGTAAGTAGTACAAATTATAGTTTTGAGAGGGGAAAAAAATCAACAAACACCAGTTAAATGCATGAGTTGGTTATTATTGCTTTTGCTTTTGCTTTTTCTGTTGTTGGTGGCACATTGCAAATTATTATTATTAATTAGATTTCTATACCGCCCTATTCCCGAAGGACTCAGGGCGGTTTACAGGGCAAGGTTAAAAACAGTTAAAACAGTACAAAAATTAAGATAAAATTAAGATTAAAATAGGATTAAATAACAACAGCCCAAATATAAAATTTAAATTTAAAAATTTAAAACCCCTCAGTTCAGGCCAGATAAATCAAACAACCAGGTTTTTAGGTCCCGGCGAAACGAACAAAGGTCGGGGGCGGTCCGGAGTTCCACAGGCAGGTCGTTCCACAGGGCAGGCGCGCCCACAGAGAACGCCCTACCCCTAGGGATCACCTGCCGGCACTCAGTGACCGGTGGCACCCTAAGAAGGCCCTCCCTATGGGAGCGCACAGGACGATGGGAGATTGATGCTGGCAGCAGGTGCTCCCTAAGATAACCTGGACCCATGCCATTTAGGGCTTTATAGGTCATCACCAGCAACTTGAATCTCACCCGGAGGGCAACCGGAAGCCAATGCAGCTCGCGGAGGAGAGGTGTTACATGGGAGTATCGGGAAACTCCCATCACAACTTGCGCGGCCGCATTCTGCACCAGCTGAAGCCTCCGAGTGGTCCTCAAGGGCAGCCCCATTTAGAGAGCATTGCAGTAGTCTAACCGGGAGGTCACGAGCGCATGAGTGACTGTGCGTAGGGCATCTCGGTCCAGATAGGGACGCAACTGGTGGACCAGGCGAACCTGGGCAAAAGCCCCCCTGATCATGGCTCCTACATGATCCTCCAAAGTGAGCCGTGAATCCAGGAGGATGCCCAAGTTGTGAACCCCGGTAACACCTCACCCCCCATAGTTAAAGATGGACAAAACTGGTTCATCCGAGATGCCGGTATGCACAGCCACTCAGTCTTGGTGGGATTGAGTCAAAGCCTGTTTCTCCCCATCCAAACCCGGACTGCCTCTAGGCAACGGGACATCATGTCAAGGGCATCGCTGGGTTGGCTCGGGGTGGAAAGAAAAAGTTGGGTATCATCAGCGTACTGATGATACCCCACCCCGAAACCACAAATGAGCTCGCCCAGTGGCTTCATATAGATGTTGAACAGGAGGGGGGAGAGGACCGACCCCTGAGGAACTCCAGAAACAAGAGACCTTGGGGCCGACGTCTGCCCTCCTGTCAACACTGACTGCAAGCGGCCCAGGAGGTATGAGGAGAACCAATGTAGAACAGTGCCCCCCACTCCCAACCCCCTGAGACGCCGCAGTAGGATACCATAGTCGATGGTATCAAAAGCCGCCGAGAGATCTAAGAGGACTAGGACAGAGGAGCAACCCCTGTCCCGAGCCTGCCAGAGATCATTCACCAGTGCGACCAATGCTGTCTCCATGCTGTACCCAGGCCTAAAGCCTGATTGGTATGGGTCTAGATAATCAGTTTCCTCCAGGAACAGAGGGAAGCTGGTGTGCCACCATGCTCTCAACAACCTTCGCTAAAAAGCGAAGGTTGGAGACCGGATGATAGTTATTTAAAATAGCTGGGTCCAGGGCAGGCTTCTTGAGGAGGGGCCTCACCACCGCCTCCTTCAAGGTGGCGGGGAAGATACCCTCCCTCAAAGAAGTAGTTATTACTGCCTGGAACCAGCCTCGTGTCTCCTCCCGAGCTGCATACACCAGCCAGGAGGGGCATGGGTCCAATAAACACGTGGTGGAACTCAGTCTCCTCAAGAACCTGTCCACTTCATCCGGGGTCACAGGATCGAATTCAGTCCAAATGGCATTCTCAAGACCGCTCAATTCCTCCCCGTCAGTCTCTGCCCAGTCAGAGTCCAAACCAGCCCGAATCTGAGCGATCTTGTCTGCAAGATGATGACTAAATTCCTTGGCCCGCCCCTGCAAGGGCTCCCCCCTCACCTCCTGATTAAGGAGGGAGTGGGTCACCCTAAACAGGGCGGCCGGGCAATTATCTGCAGAAGCGATGAGGGCAGCAAAGTAATTAGATTTCGCTGTCCTCATTGCCACGAGGTAAAGCCTTGTAGCGGTTCTCAACTGCAATCGGTCAGATTCAGACCGGCTCGATCTCCAACTGCTCTCCAGACCTCGTCTCCGACACTTCATCTCCCGGAGCTCCACAGAAAATCATGGGGCCCAACGGGATCTGCACCGGATCAGGGGTCGCAAGGGTACAACATGGTAGAGCGCTTCAGTGGCAGCCCTTTCCCAGGCATCCACCAAGGTGTTGGCCAAGCTGTGAGTGGGGGAGATAGGTATAGACCCAAGCGCCGTCTGGAACTGTTCCGGATCCAGCAGGCGCCTGGGGCGGAACCACCTGGTTGGTTCCGCAGCCCAGAAGTGAGGGGCAGCAAACCGGAAGACCAACTGTAGGAGATGATGATCGGACCATGACAGGGGAGTAATCGTTGGCGAGCCCCCTCCCAGATCATCAAGCCACTATCCAGATAGAAAAACTAGGTCGAGAGTGTGACCCCCCCATGAGTCGGGTCCTGAATTATTTGGGTCAGGTCCATGGCCGTCATGGAAGCCATGAACTCACAAGCCAACTCTGATGACCCCCCCAGGGAAGGAAGGTTAAAGTCGCCCAGAACCATAAGTCTGGGAAACTCAACCACCAACCCTGAGAGGGCATCGAGAAGCCCGGGCAGGGCCGTTGCTACACAGCTGGGCACTAGGTATGTAAGCAACAAGCCCAACTGAGCCCCAGGGCCGCACCTCAGGAGGAGTAACTCACTCCTGGCCACCTGAACAACAGCAATCTCCCGCGGACACAAGGTCTCCCGAATTACCACCGCCCCTTCCCTGAGCCCGTGGCCGGTGAAGCACACAGAAACCTGGAGGGCAGAGCTCAGTCAGAGGGAGACCTCCCTCCGAGCCCAACCAGGTTTCCGTAATGCATGCCAGATCCGCGCGTTCCTCCTCGATCAGATCACAGATGAGGGGAGGTTTGTTCACAATGGATCTGGCATTAAAGTACACCAGCATGAGCTCAGGGACCTGATCCCCCTCACCCCCAGATAGACAGTTACTGTACCAACCAGAGGGTCGGAGCACGCCACCGCTTGAAGACAGCGGGGGCATGATCCCCGAAATTGATATGGCCCTCCGTGTAGCCACCTGCTGCCATTCCCAATCGCCATGGGGATTTGAAACCCCACCCCACTGCTGGGAAAACCGGACTTGCAATGGGACTAAAGAAGACTGGACAAGGAGCCAGTGTTTCATGTACATATAGCCCCTTACAACTTTGGGGCTCTTTTAACAACAGGTATTTTTTATTAAAGATTATAATCACAATAGTAAAAACTAACACAAAAAGAAAGAAAGAAAGAAAGAAAGAAAGAAAGAAAGAAAGAAAGAAAGAAAGAAAGAAAGAAAGAAAGAGCAAATATTGTAAAAAAATTACAAAACTGAAAGTGTCACAGTAGTGCAGAAACGACTGCTACAAGACAGCACCTTAGGTGACAGAATCAACCTACCCACACGACATAGTTGCCATGCTGGACTTCTGCCTGACTACTACCTATTTTAAATACAATTAAGGTTTCTACAGACAAAAACATGGCTGTGCCATGGGTTCATCTGTATCCTCCATTGTGGCTAATCTCTACATGGAAGAGGTAGAAACCAAAGCCTTAAACTCCTTCATAGGAATTCCACCCACTAACTGGTATAGGTATGTGGGCAATACTTTGGTCAAGATCAAAAAACAGGAATTGGAAACATTCACAAAACATATCAACTCTGTGGAGAGATACATCAAATTCATGCAAGAAGTTGTTAAGGACAATAGTCTCACCTTCCTGGATTGTACAATACACATTAAGGAAGACAGAAGCCTTAATATTGAAGATTACAGAAAACCCCCACACAGAGATCAATATTTACATTTCCATTCTCACCACCCACTGAAGCAGAAAATGGAAGTTATCAGAATCCTACACCACCAAACTGAAGGCCTGCCTACCAGCAAAGATGGGGGGAAAAAAGAACTAAAATACATCAAGAAAGCCCTCAGAACACGTAGTTATCTCAACTGGGCCTTCATCAAATCCCCCCAAAAAAAGACCCAGTAGAAGCTCCTCCATAACAGAAGAGAACAATAAACAAAGTAATATTGGCATTCCATACATTGCAGGAATATCTGAAAATCTCAGGAGGATCCTTGGCCAACACAACATATGTGCACACTTTAAACTCAAGAATTCATTAAGGCAGAAGCTAGTCCACCCCAAGAATAAAATACCCAGACACAAACTAAGCAACATGGTATATGCAGTACAATGCAGTGAGACATGTGCAGATCTGTTCATTGGGGAAACAAAACAACCACTTCATAAATGCATGGCACAACATAGGAAAACAAACCCATCAAGACAAGATTCAGCAGTCCATCTGCATTTAAAAAACAAAAGCCATTCTTTAGAAGACAACAAAGTCCACATTTTGGACAGAGAGGACTGCTGGTTTGAAACAGGGGTCTATGTCAAAATTGAACACCCCTCTCTCAATAGACAGGTGGGATACAATATCATCTATTTTCAGTCTACAACACAGTCCTTTCAGCAGTTCCAAGAAGGCTACATACCCATTTGCATCACTCAGGTGACCTTTGGGACACCATTCCCCACTATCCAGTCAGAGCTGAAGAAGCTTCTTGGAAGAGAAGCGAAACGTCTTCAAAGAAAAACAAGAAAGTCCAGTTGCCTCTTGAAAAAGCATCTTGGGGAAGTTGAACAATAGTTAATAAACAAATTCCAAATGTGGTTAAAAATGAAGTATGCAAACATAGTATTCTTTTAAAGGCATCCGCTGTGGTTTGAGCAAGATGGATGTCTCCTAGTGTTCAAAATTTGCCAAAGATTGCTGTCTTGCAGTCTCCTCATGAGGAGCATTTGTGGATGATCTCCCATTTTCTCCTTGTCCAGAGAGGTTTGAAGAGTCGATCTGCTCACTGACTCTTTGTTCTTTGCTGCAGCCATTGACTTCACTTTTCACAAAGCTGTCTTCAGTGCACCATTTCTTCCTCCAGAAGTCCCAAATATGGTTTGTTTAATGATGCAAATTGGCTGCTTCATTGCCAACTAAAGCTGAAAACCTATTTTTATTTACTTGGAAGTTAGTCTGAGTATTTTCAGAAGACATTGTTTCTTGGTAAAGACACTTGTTAAAAATTACATGTTTTCTTTTGGCACACTTTTGGTACTCTTCTATATTCTCATTAAGACACTCATGGAGTCATCTGAATCCTTCTATACCTGGCCCTTTTATGAATTGTGGAATTCTGGGAGTTGAAGTCCACAAGTCATAAAAGGGCCAAGTTTGGAGACCCCTGTTCTATATGGTTTCTGGAGATGTGCCTGCATTTTCATTAGCCCTTTCACTACAGCCTTATTGCTTCTGACCGGGTGCATCCTATATACAGAAAGAGCAGTTCATTTCTGCTTCTGCTGCTCTCCTCCATAAAAGGCAAACCAGAGTGGGCTATCAGGGTTAGTCCTTTGATTTAAAAAAAAATGAATCTATCAATTGGCTGGACATACAGCTTTGGAGAAATCCCAAATAAGTATGTTGAACCTGAAAAAGAATGTACATTACTTGAGAAGCAGAATCATCTTAAGACAGCCCACCCTTTAGAATATTATGTACCCAGATTTTGCAATACTAGTTTAAAAAATCATTACAAAAAAAGGAAAGCTTGAGAGACCAAAAGACTCTCTGACCTTGTTACAAAACCTGCAGAGGAAGCTGGAGCCCGGAGCTGGGGTGGGCGCGGTCTCCACATGATACAACCGGCCAGTTTGACACCCCTGTCATAGGGCTACCAGACCTAGGCTGCAAAATGCCAAATGGCCACTCAACTGTTTTTCTTTTTTTTCTAAAGCCCGGATCTTGCAGCCCCACCTTCAGAGAATTGAACAGAAAAGTGAATTCAGGTTAGTGAATTTTTTTAATCAACAATCACTGAAACCACTTTGATCTGTATTGCAACCAAGGTTTAATAGTATATTAATTACTTGAAAGTGTGCATCTTTTATTTGATTAACCTTTTAGGATTAATTAATTGACTCCAGTAAATTAAGATGCAGATTCTGATATATCAATTATTTGTAATGCAAATACTTTTTAATAAGTAGATAGCAAGTACCATCTTTGACATTTTCCAAGAGTTCCTGATAGAAAAGTCTGCATGTGCCTGCTTGATTAATCTCCAGTAGGGAGAAGTGACAAGGAGCCTCTTCTCTGTGAATAAAACCATTTCTCTCTCATCACATTAAATACATTTAAACAAATTAATGAAATACAATTTGGCAAAACTCACCATCACCTCTTAGAAACTTCTTTAATTATGAATTCTGCATGGCAACCGTTACCAAGAGCATCTTCTCTGAAACTGATGTTCAAAGAATGTTACATCAAATCTTGAAACAGCTGAGAAAGGTTCAAGCTACAAAGTTGAAACATCTGTTGCCTTCTATGCATTTTTCAGTGGGGAGATCAGAAAGAAAAGGGGAAAAGCAGACAAAACAACCTTGGTTCAGCTTTATTATTTTAATCAAACAGCAGCTCGCATTGGATGTTTTATGCGGAGAGAAAGCAGGCGTGCTTACAGAGGGCAGTGTACAGATTTATAGACTGAAACCAGACTTCTGAGCAGTCAGAAGTATTTCCTCCTCTTTGTTTTCATGTATCTGAGCTAGGATTTTCTAGCTTGACTGAAGTCATCCTGCTTCAACAAGGTGACTCGAATGTCATGCAAGCTTCTTAATTCCAGAAATGTTTGATCACAAGGCACAACCCATTCAGTGATAATTGTTCATAAGACACTTTTGATGGAGCTGAGGAGGCGGTATTACAGTTAACATTAAAAAAACCCAAACATGGTACTTTCTGCAAAATAGTCCTTCACCAAAATAAGAGAATAACAGAGTTGGAAGGGACCTTGGAGGTCTTCTAGTCCAACCCCCCTCTACAAGCAGGAGACCCTATACCAGGGGGAGGCAACCTTGGCTCTTTTATGACTTGTGAACTTCAATAGCCACAATTCCTGAACCAGCCATGCTGACTGAGGAATTCTGGGAGTTAAAGTCCACAAGTCATAAAAGAGCCAAGGTTGCCTAATCCAGACAAGCAGCTGTCCAGTCTCTTCTTAAAAGCCACCAGTCATGGGGCACCCACAACCTCTGAAGGCAAACCTTTCCACTGCTTAATTGTTCTCACTGTTAGGAAATTTCTTCTTAGTTCTAGATTGCTTCTCTCCTTGTTTAGTTTCCATCCTTTGCTTCTTGTCTTGCCATCAGCTGCATTGGAAAATAGGTTGACCCCACCCCCACCCCCTCTTTGTGGCAGCCCCTCAAATATTGGAACACTGCTATCATTTCATGCCTAGTCCTTCTTTTCACTGGACCAAAAGGAGGGCATAAATTCTGTAAATGGTGCAGTCTGTACTGGCTCCCATCACTGACATGAACAAGTGAAGACCAGCACGAGTTTATATAGGAGAGACCCTGGAACAATAGATCTCTTCTCTTAGTAAGAAACAAGCGATGTGTTACATTTCTCCTGAGATAATGTTGTTTCTAAGCAGAGGCAAGCAATTGCACGCTTGAATATTTCCCTGCAGTTCTATCTCTGGAAAACTTGCATGTCAGAGAGAAGAACTGTTGTTTTTAGACAGAGGAGCATTTGAATATTTTATCTGTTTGTTTGTGCATTCCTTCTAGCTGCATCCCTACTATTCACAGAAATCTATCATGGGAGATAACCATCAGGTTAAAAGAAACCATTCTAAAACATTACTAATGTGGGCAGAGGGGGAAGCAAAAGTGTATCTCACTTATCCTTCACAGTGGCCACAGTCATCATTCATAAATGAGAGTAAAAGAGGTGAGTACCCAATCTTCATTCCAGGGTGCAATTTCTCACCTTGCCTTCTGGAATGGCAGACTCATAGGAGGTCTACGTTGTGCTGTTTTTCATCTAGCTTGCTTGAGAAGCAGCCTTGAAGTTTCTTAAAAGGTCACTGGTGGTGTAACCATACAAAATAACAGAGGCTCTTGAGGAAACCAATAGTAGTTCAGTCTAAAGATCCAGCTCTGCAGAACCTTTTGGTGAC
Source organism: Vipera berus (assembly GCF_964194415.1). Classification (NCBI taxonomy): domain Eukaryota; kingdom Metazoa; phylum Chordata; class Lepidosauria; order Squamata; family Viperidae; genus Vipera; species Vipera berus. The sequence continues at coordinate 237,036,144 of NC_138203.1, read as the reverse complement.
CGGTGGAATGGATACGATGACAAAGAGGTGGGATCTCATCAAATATTTGGGTGGTGCTAGGTGCTCTGATCTAATTAATTAGGTCAAGCCCATTAACATTTATGTTACACTTTCCATGCATTCTCCACCTCAAAATGACAGGAAGCCATCACCAAATTCAGGAATTTTTCCCACTGATACAGGTAGTCCTCAACTTACAACAGGAATGTCAAGCTGCCAGCCCGTGGGCCAGTTGCATCATATGGATGCCACGCCCATCCCAGCTCTGGCAATGTGAAAAAAGTCATGATATGTCATGACACGTCACGTGACATTTATTTATTTTTATTTTATTTTAATTCCATTTATATCCCGCCCTTCTCCGAAGACTCAGGGCGGCTTACAAGCTTAGCAGTAGTGGTGAGTTTGACATCCCTGACTTACAACCATTCATTTAGTGACGGTTCAAAGTTGCAATGGCACTGAAAAAAAGTGACATGACCATTTTTCACACTTATGACCATTGCAGCATTCCCATGGGGTTGTGTGATCAAAATCTGGATGCTTGGCAACTGATTCGTATTTATGACAGTTGCAGTGTCCTGGGGTCATGTGATCCTCTTTTGTGACCTGACAAACAAAGTCAATGGGGAAGCCAAATTCATTTAACAACTGTGTTACTAACAACTGCAGTGATTCACTGACTGAACAACTGTGGCAAGAAAAGTCATAAAATGGAGGAAAATTCATTTAGCAACTATCTTGCTTAGCAACAGAAATGTTGGGCTCAATTGTGGTCGTACGTTGAGGACTATATGTACTAGGTAGCATAACTGAACTCTTCTGGAAAGTGGGTTTAGGGAATGCATGTGGTTGTCCAACAGCACATTATCTATTCTACAACAAAGTTGGCTAGAAAATATTGGAAATGGAGAAGCCCACCATTTTTCTACAAAGGAATCTGCTCTTTTGCCATCAGCACTCAGATTGGACATAATGAAACCACATCTCTCCCATTTCTTTTCGCTAGTGTCTCTTCTCCAGTGGCCTCACTTCTAAAGATAGTAATAGTTAAAACTTTCTGACATGTTAAGTTCTTTTGTTGTACTTATACAGGGCTTTTTTTTGTCATAGAACGCTCAGAACGGAGTTCCGGCACCTTTTTTGGATGGAACCTTGTAGGGTAGGCAAGGCGGGTTGTATGACATGTATGAGTTCCGGCACCTTTTTCTTTTACAAAAAAAGCACTGTACTTATAAAACCTGAATAACCGAACGCTCCTCCCAAGTTAGAAAAAAATGAAGGACAGGAAGACAAGGTAGGCAAATGATAATGAAATAAAATGTTACTGTTTGACAGCAAAGTTGAAAAGGCAACTAGCATCACTATTATTTTATTCTATACTCTCAGTACATTCAACAGGGAAAGCGAGAGCCGGTTCCTTTCCTGGAGGAAGGTGTATTCTAAAAGTGAATAATAGAGAGAGAGACAAGAAGAGTGTAAGGAGGGAGAGATAGCCAAATGTTTAGAGTTAACTTAATGTTTAGACTACACTTTATTTAGCTGGGGCGTAACGGAGGGAAGACAGGACAGGCAAAAGTTTTGAGGTAAGCTTGGCAGAGTCGATTTTAACAAGAGGCTTCTAAAGGGAGGAGGGGCAACCCACCGTGTGCCCTTCTCAGGTCCCCAGTGCCCTTTGGCTAACAAGGAAATGGTAGACTCACATTTGAATCTGACAGGGATTTTGTGCATTACACAACTGCTGAGTGCACTCACACAACTTTCCCAGATACAGGAGCCTTGCCAAAAACTGTTAAAGCCGCCATAAATAACAAAAGGCATCTTTTGTTTCATGTTTTCTTTTCATACCATGATTTTCCTCCACAAGGCTGTGACCTCCTGGGACATTATTCCAGGATGATATGAAACACAATTTCCCTCACTTCATCTAGCTTAACTTCTCCCTCAGCCACCTCTGAATGGAGTGCTTTAACTTCGGAGATCGCTTTCCTCAATGGAACCCAGGTGGCTTTTTAAGGTAAAGGTAAAGGTTCCCCCGCATATGCGTGCTAGTCATTTCCAACTCTAGGGGCCAGTGCTCATCTCCATTTCAAAGCCAAAGAGCCAGCGCTTGTCCGAGGACGTCTCCATGGTCATGTGGCCGGCATGACTAGATGCCAAAGGCGCACGGAACGCTGTTACCTTCCCACCGTAGTGGTCCCTATTTTTCTACTTGCATTTTTACGTGCTTTCGAACTGCTAGGTTGGCAGAAGCTGGGACGAGTAACAGGTGCTCACTCTGTTACGCGGCACTCGGGATTAGACCCGCCAAACTGCCGACCTTCTGATCAACAAGCTCAGCGTCCTAACCCACTGAGCCACCGTGTCCCTTTGGTGGCTTTTTAGCAGGTGTCAATTCTTTCCTGAATTTTCTTTCCTGAATTTTGGAAGCACAATGCAGCTTCTGCATCACAGAGGTGCGTTGTGGGTATTAAGGAGGGTCCTCCAACCTCACCTGTTTTCTCACCTTTTTTCCAAATCTCATCCATGCCAGCTCGTTCTAAAATAATCACAAACTCCTCTGCTGAAAATATCAGGCACTGATTTGTACCATTCTGTTAACTGCCTCATGCACTAACTGATTTATTGATTCTGCCATATCAAGTGCACAAAAGTATGTGCACGCTCCCCATTTTTAATCACAAAAGTCTGGCATGGGGGAATGATCCAGCCACCTTCTGAAGCCCTTCAGATATTCTGAGATACAACAGTAAGAATAAAAATATCTGACTATCTATAGAATCGGCTGCCTTCTGATGTTTTGATGTTTACCATTTCAGAGACTAAGGAAACTAAACAGGTTCATGGAGGACAACTCAGTGGCATTGGCACACAAGATGACTCATCCCGATGGCATATAATGCATCTACTACATCAAAATAACATGATACGAGCCGTAGAAGCCCTTAAAAGATGCTCTATGTGCCAGCAGTTATTTTAGAATAACAGTACCCTCTCTCCAGCTAAAACACGTTCTCTTTTTCCTTCTTTCTTATTTTGTCAAAGCACTTTCAAATATTGTTTGTTATAGGTCTGAAGATTCATTTTGCTTTGCATACATAAACTCTATGAACCAAACGATGTGCTAATTGAAACATGTTGCTTAGTGAAGAGGGAATTTCTTGCACTGGTTTCCATCTGCCTTCATTTCTGAATGCTGACATGCTGTCACACAAACTCGTGTTAATGAAACCCAGTCAGTTTTAAGGTATGTGGAGTTTGTGAGTGACAAGGATAAAATCATCCGTGGCAGAGATGGGAATATATCAGTAGGAAGGGACAATTCATTCCTCTGCTGCTCCTCTATTCTGGGGCTGTTTTCCTCCTGCCTGCCCTGCTTTAAGAATAGGCATTAGAAAAGGAGGATGTAGACACACACACACATATATATGCATGCGTTCACGGAACTGGTCAATTAGCAGCAAATTTGGCAAAGCTGCTTGAGGATACCATACAAAAACGTGAAACATGCCTTCAAGCATGATACTTGACAATTTATCTACCTAATTAAAGTCAGCATAAGCAGACTGTAATAAATGGATTCCAAAAACAAGGAAACTAGTACAATCTAGGGCTTGAGTGGAGAGTGATACATCCAGTCACCATTTATTTAAGGAAAGGGAAACCTAGCCGCCTGGAAGTCACATGGACACAGCCAGTGGTGGGATTCAGCTGGTTCGCACCACTTCAGCAGAACCGGTAGCTAATTTTTCATTGCCCAGGCCCAGAATGGACTTCTGGAAGTGGCATCCATACAGAAAACCGGTTGTTCACATATTTGAATCCCACCACTGGACACAGCATTCTTTCAGAGCAAGAGTGCTCCGACTTTGAATACTAATGCTTTCCCAAAGTCCTGAAGATCAGCAATTGAGGGACAAAATGTGTACAGGTAGTCCTTGAATTACGGCCACAGTTAAGTCCAAAATTTTTGTTGCTAAGTGAGACTGTTGTTAAATGAGTTTTGGTCTATTTTACGACCTTTCTTGCCACAGTTGTTAAGTGAATCATTGCAATGGCTAAGTTAGTAACACAATTGTAAAGTGAATCTGGCATCCCCATCGAATTCGCCTCCCAGGAGATTGCAAAAGGTGATCACATGACCCTGGGACACTGCAACCATCATAAATACATACCAGTTGCAAAGCATCTGAATTTTGATCACGTGATCATGGGGATGCTGCAAGTGTGAAAGCCAGGCATATGTCACTTTTTTCACTGCCATTGTAACTTCAGTGCCATCACTAAATGAAAAGTTGTAAGTCCACTTACATCCCAGTGGGGGCACAGTATTCTAGAGGCAGTTGTTGGAATGAAAGACAAGATCCCACATCATTTGTGCTCTTGCTTTTTAGTCTTGGTTTAATTGCTAACTTTAATGCTTTTATATTTATGATTTTAGGGCAATGTAAATTATATATACACACACACACAATGGATTTATAGCTTCAGAACTGAAGCCTTCTGTTGAATTTTAAAAGCCAACAAATCTCAAAATACATTGAATTCCCTGTATTAGGTAGCTCCTTCACATTTGTCCTCCTTATCATAAATTTTCAAGAATCTATTTTTAAAAATTATATATTTTCTGGAAACAGTATTTTAAAATGCAGGTGATACATTCTATTATTACCAGTGGTTGCCCTGGAGCAAGCATCCTAAGAGTTTGTTTTAAAATGATATTTATTGTATTTTTATTTTCTATATTCTATGCTGTTAGTAAGCCATTTGGGGGGATTGTTATCCAGAAAGACAGGATATAACTCAGCATAACTAATAAAACTTCAAGGTCAATAATACTTTGCCACTTAAACCATTTTCTGCTTATTACACAATTAATAAATTAGTACTGAAAATAAAACAAAAATATCAATGTAAAAATATGTAACAATATAAACCTCCCAGGACTGCCATTTTTTCATTCAAGAATCATCAAGGAATGAAAAGCAAGCGATTTTGTTGTTCTTGTTCTCCATAATACTCTTTTTTGCTTTTAACATTCTCAATTATGAATTCAGTATATCAATCTGCCTATGCTGCTGAGGTCTAAAACCTTTAGCTTTCTACAGTACGTGTTAAGGGAGCATGTATTTTCTTTGTAATAAATCTTTTTTCTAATATGATTTTTATTATCTAGGATGCTAGATAATGAAACATTGAGGCATACATAAAAGATCTGTGCCCAAAGGCTATGATTTTTTTTTAAAAAAAACCAATCTAGACCAGGTTTGGAAAAGATCTAAAATCAGAGCAAATTATAGCACCAGTCTCTCCTTAACTCCCTAAAGAGTTAAGTGGGACCATATCAGTATTTTGATAGAAGATCACCAAGAAATCCCAGAACTGTAGATCAGGCTAAGAAATATTCCCCCACCCCACCCCCACCCCAAGCCCAAATTCCTGGAAGAGGATAGTGACAAAGTATTTCTATATTACTGTCAAGAAAAGTAATGGATTTATCCTTGTAATCCCCAGAGTCAAGGTCCATTTGAATAACAATATATGCTTGCCAACTTAATTGATTTTGAAAAAAGAAACTTGGATTAGACTGGCTTGCTGAAATCATAATTGGCTTAGTTTACAAATCATGTTAGGCTATAAAATATAATCTTCAAACATAGTGGTTGGACCTGCACATTGCACAATATTAAACTCAAACCATATGGCATTTAATGCAGTAGCAAAAAAGAGGCCACTTTTTAAAATAAGGTTTATTCCTTATCAACTCAGTCTTCTTCACTGAGCTCAAAAAGCTAGCCAAAGTTAGATAATATTAGGATGGGTGAAAATCTTATGATGGTAGACTGGACAGTCATAAAACATCCTGGAAGACAACAGTGACAGAAAACCTCAGTACCCCTGTCAAGCAGCAACATAGGCATATTTGTATAATCATTTGTAGTCAACCTGAAGAAGGGTTTAAATGACAAAAATAGCCCATTAGATATTCAGATCCACAAATATGTTTCTATATATATATATCTAAGGCTGGCAGCTGAGACCAGCCCATCCACTCAAAACACACCCCCACCCAATCAGAACACACCCACCATTCAAAACACACTCCCACCCAATCAGAACACACTTAATCCCCCACCCAATCAGAGCACACCTCCACCCACAGAACACACCCCCTCTGGCAGTTTAAAAAAGAGGAACAAACAGCCACTACCACATGCTTCTCCCAGAAGAAGGAAGCTGAAGCCACCAGCCTGAGGATGACGGATGGGATTCCGTCGAAACGTTGCTCCTACACCGTCAATTCTACGCGGGGAAAAACCCGAATGACCAAAGATATATATATATATATATTAAATAACTCTGAAACTGGTGTTCCAGAATATAAGAATGAAAATTCCCACTAAATCACATAAATAACCTATTAACTCCAGAATTTCTATTTTCAACTGTAAGCTACCAGATGCCTCCATAAACAGATAAAGGAAGACTTTCTATCTTAGGCTGAACATTGTGGTATCATCTGTGATCAGGAAGGTTCCAGAGTCATCATGACTAACATTTACATGATGAATTTGTTTCATCTTCTTCTCAAGCTGTCCAGGTTGGCGGCCATCACAATATCTACTGGCAGCTATTTCCAGAGTGTAACCACACACTGTACTTCCATTTCTCAGTTCTGAATTTTCAGTCAATCAGTTTAAGTTGATGTTCCCAAGTTACTTCCTGCTAGAAATGAGAAAAAACTTCTTCACCCACATAAACATGTCCAATATCTGTCTCTCTCCCTCCCCCCTCTCTCACAAACACACACACACACACACACACACACACACACACACACACACACACACAGACGTGCCTCCCCCTTTATCTTTGCTATGCTCTGTAAGGTTCAAAGGCGGTCAGCATCTGACATAGTTCACCTTTCCCCAGCAGGAAATATTTTTGGCCATAGACACTTGCTCTTTGAATCAGTGCCTAACAAGATCTGGTAAATTTAGCAGAACATAAATTATATTATTTCATTTAAGGCAGATATTTTGAGAAAAAGAAAGTATTTGGTGATATGTCACATAAGGAATGAGCAGACATATTTTTTTTCCTCTTGGATTTCTTGACAAAGCAGCAGAATCTGATGTCTGCTCCTCTCTTTGATTTGATCTAATCTGATAAAATGGAAGAACTATTCTCCTACTTTATGTATGATGTTACCTACAGTACTTATGTATGATCTCATCTTTAGCCATGTCAAGGATTGTCTTCAGACTAATTAATCCAGAATAAAAGAGCTGTATTTCAGGCCTAAAATACTGAAGAGAAATTTCTGCAGAATCCTTCTCATAAAGTAAGTTTACAAGTGTTAAAATACGTACGGTAAATTACATTATTAAATTAATGAGACTCTACAATTATATGCTAAATGTATCATTAAGGACTTAAATGCATTGAACAAAAGAACAGATTTAATAAGGCAAAAATAATTGATCTGAAATAGATAAAATATATCTAAATATGAAAATATTTAAATGTTTTAAAAAATAAGAGAACAGAAAAGGGCTTGGTGCCAAAAGCAGTATAGGTATGAGGCTGGCAGGGAAGGGAGAAGGGAGAATAGAGAATAGAATAGAGCTGGAAGGGACCTTGGAGGTCTTCTAGTCCAGCCTGCTCAAGCAGGAGAATCTATACTGTTAGATACTGGGTTCGTTGCTTGATTGACGAGACAAGCCGAGTGAGTTCAGCAACAATCATTCTTTATTTGGGTGCAGGAACTGAACTGAGAAACAGGGCTGCGAATGCAGCAATTTATACCCTGGCCTCTAGGCGGCGGCCAGTAGGTTTAAAGCAACCTATTGTCACCCTAGAAGCAGCCAATGGCGGCTCTGGAGACGGGTTGTCTGAGGAGCTGGGAGCCGTTAGCCAGCTTCCCTGCTTAAGCAACCTTCCAGCAATTAACCCCATGTGATATACTTAAGTAAAAATAAGCCCAATACATTACACCCCTCCCCTCTAGAATGTACACACATTATAACAACAAAGGAATGATTACAGCAGGCCAGGGCTTTTTTCTAGCCACCCCGTGTGGACCCAAGATAGCACTCTGCTTAGAGTTTTGTCTGCCGCTGTTTCTGCAGCTATGTCCCCTGCATGGAGGGGAAACTCCGGTAGGTCCTGAAAGGATAAAATGTGGGCCACTGGGGCCAGACCTGGCATGATTCGAGGCAGTGGAAGCCTGCTCAGGCCATCTGCATGGCCCATGTCCTTGCCGGGTTTGTGAATTAGTTTAAAGCTGTAAGCCAATAAAAAAGGGACCATCTCAACATTGTAGGGCACAGATCGGCAACCCGTGGCTCCGGAGCTGCATGCGGCTCTTTCAGCCGTCTCCTGCAGCTCCCAGTCCTCCGCCATGTGCAGTCAAAAAAAAAAGTGGGACTAAAAAAGTTCAACCAATCAATTCAAACTTCTCACCCCCCAAAAAAACTTGCAAAGTTTAAATTGATTGGTTGAACTAGGGTTTGTGAGACCGCCCACAAGCCATTTGTGGGACTGCCCACAAAACTCTTTGTTTCTTCTGACTGCACTTGGTGGCAGTGGAGGAAGAGACGGGAAGACTGTAAAGGTGAGTAGGCCCTTTTTCTACCTGCTGCATGGGTGGGGGCAGGAGAGGCAGCAGTTCCTTATCTATCACTCTGAATCTGATCTAAATGTGAGCGGGTCGGAGGGAGGGGCGTTTACTCAGCGGGAGAAGAGGCGGTGATTCCTAATCTCACTCTGAATATGATCTAAATGTGAGTGGGTCGGAGGGAGGGGCGTTTACCGTAATTTTCGGACCATAAGATGCACTTTCCCCAAAAAAAGGTTGGGGGGAAAACGAGGGTGTGTCTTATGGTCCGAAGGTGATCCGTATGGCCAGCCCCAACCTCCGCAAGTGGAAAGCAAGGGAGATTGCCAGGAGCATGAATCGGCACATCCTGAGAAACACCGATCTTGCGCTTCTGCAATCTCCCTCGCTCCGTTTCAGCCTGCTTTCTGCAAGAGAAAGCCGGGCTGCAGGGCCGCCTCTGCGGGTACTGCTCTAACGTGGAGAGGGAGAGGCCAGTCCCCATTCGGCCCACCAGCCCCAGGAGTGCCCTGCGCAACCACATCACCGGCCGCCAAACCCTGGCTTTCAAGCAGGAGCGGCCCGTTTGGAGAGCTGCTGCCTTCGTCCACGTTTGAAAGAAACACGGACGAAGTCAGCAGCTCTCCACCTCATTTGGAGAGCTGCTGCCTTCGTCCGTGCATTTGAAAGAAACACGGATGAAGGCAGCAGCTCTCCACCCCGTTTGGAGACCTGCTGCCTTCGTCAAAGCCTTGGTGGAGCAGTGGGCTAATGCCTCCTTAAGTAACACCAGCTGCCTGCAATTAGTGCAGGTTCGCATCCCACCAGGCTCAAGGTTGACTCAGCCTTCCATCCTTCCAAGGTAGGTAAAATGAGGACCCAGATTGTTGAGGGCAATAAGCTGACTTTGTAATAATGCTGCTGGGGGGGGGCAATCAGAAGCAACCTTATTGGCAGGGTGAGTTCAGATCTATGTGATTGCTAAACAGAGGAAGATTCAGATCCACTTTTGTAGGACATTGTTTCACAAATAACATTGGCTTGTGATAAACTGGGTTTGACATCTATCTCACAGATATTTGCTGATCTAATTTAGTACTGATTATATAGCCTCTTTGGAATTTCCCCCTGCCCACCCCTCTGTTTGCTAACAATGATCTAATGGATCTCTGGCTTCATCTCAGCATTTCCAAAGAACATGCTGGAATGCCGGAAGAGACTGATTCGTGAAAGCTGCCGGCCTGAGATTCTATTTGCAGTGACCTAGAAGCCAGAGCCTTTCCCAAGCAACTGGATCTGTTACACGGTATGTCCAAGAGGGCATTTAGCACTGGGCTTGTTTTTGTATTTCCATACTTCACATTTCCATAGACTACATATTGATGCTCGGCAGCCAGCTATTGGGGAGCTCTATTTGTTGTCAAGAGCCTGGATCAGCAGGCAAGCTCGAAGAGAAACTTTGAGGAAGATACAAGTTTATTTAATTCAGTTTGTCATGATTTGGAGATCGAGTACAGGCTAGACTGACTTAGAGAAAATTCCCAGGAAGTAAAGCAGATCAGATTGGCTAATGAACGGATGGGTGCCACCATCTGTCAGACTTCTCTTCCACTTTGCTGTGCCAACTTGCTGATCATGATCCTTGTTCTGGTTTAACTGCTTGGAAATATGGTAAACCTAGGATAAAAGAAGGGAAGAAGTCTAGGCAGGAGGCAACACCAGAGTGAAGTTTAGGGTACAACAGGGTTCCCCAACCTATTTGAGCTTGTATCTACTAATGGAATTTTAAGTGGGGCTCTCAGTTGTTGGAGAGTCTTGTATATTCACAAAATGACTGCCATGGAAGTCATAACTGATGTGCTCATCATCAGTTTATCACAATGTTACCTACCATTTCTTTAAGCAATGCCTTTTTTGTAGTATGCTTACTTTTATATGGCTTACTTTGTGTTTTTTCATGTCTGGGCACACACTTAAAACATTGGATGTTTATTGTTCAAAAAAGAATTCATTTAAGGCTAGGGGCATTTTTGGAAATAAAGTTAATTGTGGTAAGACCTAGTTGCTTGCCCCATTAATCACCTGTATACACACACACACACACACACACAGAGAGAGAGAGAGAGAGAGAGAGAGAGAGAGAGAGAGAGAGAGAGAGAGAGAGAGAGAGAGAGAGAGAGAGAGAGAGAGAGAGAGAGAGAGAGAGAGAGAGAGAGAGAGAGAGAGAGAGAGAATGCTAGAGGAGCAATGGTGCAATTAAACTAAAATAGTGAGAGCCATAGTACTGATGTTCAAGGTTTGTTGTCTTGGACATTTGATCTATATTTGATTTATTTTTTTATCTAGAAGGCATTTGTTCTCCTAGAAAGATCCAAGTCCTCCTAGATACTTAGTATTAAAGGGAAAAAAACATTCTTTCTTTCAGAAATGTACTGAAATAGTTGCTGTTAAGCCATGGATATTTAGGGATATCATAACAAGGAAACCTGAAGAAATGGATCTTATCAACACAGAGCATTATTTATGCTCTTAGTAGAAGAAAGAAATATATCTCAAATGTTTTGAAAATGAACTAGGTGTACAACAGAAATATACCAAGAGAAGAGAATATATGTAGCTTAGATTTGAACCGTGGAGTCTATTGGTGCTCTCTGAGCTTTTTTCCCCCCTGCAGACATTTCATTACCTGACTAGGTACCATCTTCAGTGCTAGAAAGGAGTGGGGTTTATATACAGTAGCTGGTCAAGCTCTTATAGCTACTGTACATATATAAATAGAAAGCAAACCTTATTCCATTTTTACTACTGAAGATGTTACTTGGTTGGGTAATAAAACATCTGCAGGAAGACAATCAAGCTCTGAGAGCACCAAAAACCTAACAGAAATATGTTAAGGACAAAGGAGTTTTTCTTTTGGTCTTTTAAATTAAACACAAAATGGAAGGCTTATTCTCAAAATGGAACAGGGATGAGGGCAACTTTTTTTTTAGGTTTTGCTTCTGTTTCTGCATTATTCTCCAGCAGATGAAAGTGGATAGATGTTATGAGTTTGTTGTCCCCTGAAGGGATCCTGCAACATCAACTGATAATGTCCTCATTGGGATGAGCCTACATAGTTTTATGCTTCAGGGCATAACTTTCATATTTCTTGATGTCACCTGAAAATCAGTTCACTCAGGAGCTGGTTCTAAACATGGAAAAGAAAAACCAGCAAACAAGTTGTATGCTGCAAACAAGCAGTTTGAATGTATCCCTTAACATATTAATGCTTCTCTGAACAACTGTGTTATATAGAGAATAGCCAGCCCATGATTAAAGACTTGCAGGCAAATTTGTAACACAGGTATAAAAGGGGTGGAGCATGCTTTGGTGGTCTGGACAACTTCCTGACATGTTTCATCATTTGCCCTCCACTTCTCCCCCAGGAGTCCATTTACCATATAAAGTTCATACCATGGTAATCATGGTCTCATGATGAATTCATAACTGACTGGACTCACACATTATGCTAAACATTACATCATGGTCTGCAAATAAGCATGCATTCGTTCTTAGATTGCACTAAACCCAATCAAACAAACCACATTAAGGTTTAATATAATCATGAACAAAGCCAGTATCATGAACAAAGCCAGTATCATGAATTTGGTTGATCTCAGAAGAGCAAAAGAGAGTTGAATTGATTATATGTGGCAGGGAGATCCCTGGGCAATTCTAGGGCTGCTGTCTAGATGAGGAATTTGAAGAATTATCCTGGAAAAAGGAATAGCAAACCACTTTGTATTGTTGCTAAGAAATTACACAAATGTCTCCATCCAGTTTTCTGGGCCTGTAGTGTGCAAATACGTAGTTTTGTTTAAGTCACACAGATCCATTCTGACAGCTTATTTCGCAGCGTGATGCAATCTCCTGCTGGTCCAAGTACTCTTAGAAATAACTCACTCTAGATCCATTTATGCAGGAGAATAAGACGGCAAGTTCCTCACTTCAAGTCTGAAATCAAGCCACTGGTTCCAGTTTCAGGACATTAGCCCTTAATTCCACTGTCTATATCTAGCCTGAGTCTAAGGATCCTGCCTGCTACTGTTCAAAAGCCTGTTAGTATTTATAGCTTTGCAAGGTGACAAGACTGGCTGAAGCCCCAGTTCCTGGTGAGATTCAGCCACTTCTGGCCTGAAGTGCCACAAGAGAGGGGTCTGCTATAGGAAAGATGAAGCTTTCAAATTCATGGCTACCAAGCCTCCTGATTGACCAGTTTACTATACTGTACCTCAGGCCACAATTATAGCATGTGCTGTTGTTCTTGGAAGATTCAGTTGTCATCACTTCATCAAATAAAGTGTGTTTGTGGATTACACAATCATTCTCAGGTCCTAATAATCTTTTTTTTCTGCTTAGCTGTGCACTAGAACTTGGAGACAAAGACATTTACTGCTGATTTTGGAGCCTGTGGCTCCTTGCCAAGAATCCTTGCTGCCGCCCCACCCCACCACCCTGAGATCTGACTTACCATTATTATATTCTGTCCCAGAGTGTGTGAAATATAAGGAGGGTTTCTCTTCTACTTCCTATTAACCATCCTGCAACTTTCAACATTAATCCCAAAGAATACAATGCCACAATTATGAAGCAAGAAAAATATCTCTAAGAAGCTGCAGGATAATAAAACTATGGTCAGCAAGCATTGTCAGAAAAAGATTTATAGGAGATGCAGAATGCTAGGGAAACTCGGAAGCTCTTTTTTAAGGGGGAATTTTCCCTTAGAATAATCATTAGAGGAAATATGTGGTCTCATATATCATGTTCGCGGACAAGTGTTTCCTAAACAATAGCTATTATAACTTATTTTACAATTACAACATTTATGCCCATCTATTTAGAAATCTAATTAGGAACAAGGAAAATATATACAGCACTTTTTCCTTCAGACCATCAGGTAGCATAGCTTTCAGCTACATGAATGGAATCCACAGAACAGAGGAAGATCCTTTACATCCATTTCCTTTTTTTTCTCTTTGTAGACTTCCTTAATCTTTTAAAAGCACAAACAAAACTCATAAAAAGATTGCAGCCCAATGTGCTGAAAAAGAGATCATTTATGAAAAATGTATATTTGTGCATTTATTATCCTGGGTGACTATTTGTATTACATTAGTCACTATTCTTGAGTAATGAGTATAAATCACACAAAGATTCTATAGCCTTCTGTTACAAATTTTAGACACTTCCAAAAGAGATTGAAGTGCAATCCAGACAAATGTTATTAAATGCTGCACATTTTTTACTATGTTTCTAAATGGCCACTGTCATAAGTTACACTTTTTCCCCAAGCTGTTTTCTCGTGTATACCCATTTGCAAATATTTTGAATCATATGATATAGTAGCAGCTAGAATTTTTCCCCCATTTCAAAAGGGCAGCAGATCATCCTGGCAAGCTAATACCACTCACAACAGCAATGGATTTAATGAGAATATGAAGTCTAGCAAATTAATATAAATAGATTGTAGCTTACAGCACATTTTTGTGCTTGCAGGTTTCAGTGCACAAGGGGTAAAATATCTAGATATAACCTCAATGACTTTGCCCTTAGACAGTTGATTGTGGAGCTAGGAGGGATCAAATTGTGGGGTCAAATTACTGTAATCTATAAGAAATCCTGAGCAAAGGAATGATTGTTTGTTGGATTCCTAGGGAGAAGTCATCCAGATGCCCAAAACTATATGGCCTCCCCAAAATACACAAAGATGGAATCCCACTAAGACCCATAGTAAGTTCTATAGGCTCACCACTACAAAACCTAGCTAAATACCTAGCAAAACAATTACAACCTCAAGCAGAAATGGCAGCTTCATATGTCCAAAACTCATACCACTTTATAGAATTAGTGAAAAATCTACAGATAGACCAAAAAGACTTGCTAGTCAGCTTCGATGTGGTATCACTATTCACCCAGGTGCCAGTCCAAGAAGCTCTATCAACAATAAGAAGCAAATACCAACCACCAAACCATATTATAGAACTAGCAGAACACTGCTTATCAAACACATACTTCATACACAGAGGCCAGAGATACAAACAAATAGAAGGCGCACCAATGGGATCCCCTCTATCACCAGTTATCGCCAACCTTTTCATGGAAGAATTTGAAACTAACGCTCTGGAAAAGACTACAAACAAACCAAAACTGTGGCTCAGATATGTGGATGACACCTTCGTGATCTGGCCCCACGGAAGAAAGGAGCTAGAAAACTTCCTAACACACCTGAACAGCCTACATCCCAAAATAAAATTCACCATGGAGATTGAAACAAACAACCAGTTACCTTTCCTGGATGTACTTATATACAAAAAACAAAACGGCACCCTAGGACACACAGTCTACCGAAAGAAAACACACACCAACCGTTACCTCAATGCGCAATCACATCATCACCCAGCACAAATAAATTCAGTAGCCAAAACACTAATAACAAGAACCAGACGCCTTGCAGATGAAACACATATACAAACAGAACTACACACCCTGACAGACATATTGACAGCAAACAAGTTCCAAAAAAACAAAATCACCAATATGATTCAGCAGGGGACTCCGAAACAGAAAAACATCCAAGAAGAAGAACAGAACAACGGACGAGCCATCTTGCCCTACATAAAAGGAACAACCGACAAAATCAGTAAAGTACTACGCAAACATAACATCAAAACCGCATTTAACACTGACAGAAAGATATCAACCATCCTGAGAAATCCCAAAGACAAAATAGAACTGGAAAACCAGGGCATATACCAAATCCCATGCGCCTCCTGTCCAGCAACATACATCGGACAGACTAACAGAAGAATAGAGGTACGTGTAGAAGAACATAAGAACTCAGTACAGAAGAAAGATCACACATCTTCACTAGTACAACACATAAACACTACGGGACACAACATCAATTTTGAAGGTACAAAAACAATCGCCAAAATAGAACATCTCAATAGCAGAATAATCAGAGAAGCCATTGAAATAGAAAAACACCCAGACAGTATGAACAAGCGAGACGACACCTCCCGCTTACATGCCATTTGGAAACCAGCATTGATAGAGAAACGAATTTCAGCAAACAAGGATTTAAAAAACCAACAAACTACCCCAAATGCCACCAGCCCCAGCAAGACTCATCCACACCCAGAACAAAAACTCTCCCACACAGAAGACAGAACAAGTCAAGCAAAAGTGCCATCACCCAAGCAGAAGAACACTCACACGAACCTGACTGACCCACACCAGAGATACATAGCAGGTCCTCGAACTCGGAGCCAAACCAAAGCTCTGGAGGCCACTACACAGCCCACTCCTCAGGACACCAAATCACAACACTCAGGATATTACGACACAACAAAAAACCCCACCCATTCAGAACACACCCCTCCCAATCAGAAGACAGCCACGCCTCCAACCAATCAGAAGACAACCACGCATCCACCCAATCAGAAGACAGCCACGCCTCCACTCAATCAGAAGACAACCACGCCTCCACCCAGTCGGAGGACACCCCCACCCAATCAGAAAGCAGCCACGCCTCCACCCAATCAGAACACAGCCCCACCGGCAGTTGGAAGGAAAGGAACAGCCAGACCACGCATTGCTCCTGGAAGCAGCAGGAGGAACACTCCGGCCTGATGATGACGGATGGGATTTCGTCGAAACGTCGCCACAACTTTCTGAAGATGAAAGGAACGCGGGAAGAAACCCGAGACTCTAGATCTACATATATATATATATATATATATATATATATATATATATATATATATATATATATATATATGTATATATATATATATATGTATATATATATATGTATATATATATATATATATATATATATATATATATATATATATATATATATATATATATATATATATATATATATATATATATATATATATATATATATATATATATATATATATATATATATATATATATATACAAATTATTCAAATTGCTAATAAAGAATTTTGGGAGGCTGAGATGATCATTTCGAGCTCTTTATGTTCTCATCAGTCAGTCATACCCTTTATCTGAGATTCGAACCTGGGCTGATTATATATTAGGCAGTTGTTTTAACTTCCTGAGCCACAGGTTCTTTCTCTCTCTTATTAGCTAGAAGGCAAGGCAAATGTGTGTTAGGTATTTGTCAAGGCTTTTTGAATGCACCTTGCTAATTAACTCTTTCATTCCTGTTTTGGCCTGACTCAAGGCTTATCCACAGGATATAGTCAACTTATGACAGCTCATTATTTGTGCAAATTATTCAAATTGCTAATAAAGAATTTTGGGAGGCTGAGATGATCATTTCGAACTCTTTATGTTCTCATCAGTCAGTCATACCCTTTATCTGAGATTATATATATATTTAAACAAAAGCAATCTTTGGAAGGAAAGACAGGATCTTTGCAGGAAAAAGTTTGGGTGTTCCATTCTGTAACTGAAAATATATTCCTGGACTCTGTTGTGAAAGTGATGGAGCACCCTGGTTTGTTGGTGCTCCATCACTTTAGGTTTTCCAAAATAGATTGGATACCCATTTGACAGGGATGGTATAAGGCTCCTGCCTTGAGCTGTGGTTTGGACTAGAAGGCCTTCAAAGTCCTTTCCAGCCTTACGTTCTATCTCTTCTTGAAAATGAAATATGTAATGTACACATAGTCCTCAACTTATGATGACAGTGGGGGCCAGAATTTCCATTGATACGTAAGGTGGGTTGCTAATTGAGTTACATATGACTTTGCAACCATTTTTGCAACTGTTAAGCGAATCACTGCAGTTCTTAAGTGAACTTAAGTGAATCCTAGGTGAATCCAGCTTCCTCCATTGACTTTGCTTGTCAGAAAACTATCTGGGAGGTTGCAGACAGCAACTACGTGACTCCAGGATGTTGTAACTGTTGTAAATAAATGCCTGTTCAAGTGCCCAAATTTTGACAATGAGACTAGAGGGATGCTGCAATGGTTGTAAAGTGTGAGGTTCAGTTGTAAGCCACTTTTTTTTCAGTGCCGTTGTAACTTGGGTCACTAAGCAAATGATTGCAAGTCAAAAGCTACCTGTACATACACACTTTCTGGTTTGTTTTTTATTTGACTTGATTAATCTGCATGCATGTATAACTCCATTTATGCTTCTATGTGCGCATGTGCCATCTATATGGAAAACAACTTGCAAAGCAGCTGGATATTGCCAGGCGGAAACTTTTTTAAACCATTATCCATTTAAATCTACTCAACTATTTTGGGAGCATATTGCAAATGCTTCCATTTTCTAC
This sequence comes from Vipera berus, assembly GCF_964194415.1. Lineage (NCBI taxonomy): Eukaryota > Metazoa > Chordata > Lepidosauria > Squamata > Viperidae > Vipera > Vipera berus. Next base: position 237,018,226 of record NC_138203.1, on the reverse strand, counting down.
TGTGAACTGCAAGGTGTCCTCTTTCAGTACATAATGAACAAAGGGGAAATAAGAGACCATAATAAAGTGATTATACACAGAAAAGATGCTGCTTTAAGTGAAACTTCTCTCTGCACTAAAAGCTTTAGTCGCTTAAACAATGGCTGCTCTCCTCTCTGTTCCAAATGCTTCATAAGCCTTTCAGCTTCTCCTGTTGTGGCAAAGCAGGTGATCACTTGACCTGCACAGCACTTTTCTATGAGAGCCGCTCACCGTTACTCTGCAGCAAATGCAGTTACTCTGCACTTGATATGGCCTTTTCTATAGGCCTAAATCGCTTAGCTGCTGTGCAGATTGCAAGACAGGTTGGTGCACCACAGAAGGAGGGTGGGAAGGCACTAATGAGGCATTTTGCTCCATTAATTGATCAAGATGGTACTTTCTAACAGGTGTTTTTTTCTTTGTTTTTCTGAAAAAAAATGGGACGGAGTAGATTGCAGAGATAAAATAAAGCACAGCGTTGCCTGAAATTATGGGGTTTGTCTGCCATGCCTAGTCTAGTGGCCTGGAAAAGCAAATCAATACTTCCAACCATTTGGCTCCAACAGCATAACAATATGGGAGCAATTGCACTCATGATAAAGCACCATTGTTAGAAGATTAGATCACAGAAGCAGAGTTGACATCGGGGCTGCCCAAGATATAGTTTTTCAGATTGCACATCTCCCTGCAGTACTATGCAGATAGGCCTGTGAGGACTGGATCTAGGTAAACACATGTCCAATAGAAACCCAACAACTGGTTGATATCAGTAGGTATCTCTTTGGAATGCATAAAACACTTGCATCTATCCAAAGCTGATTTCCAAAGCAGAGATTTGGCACTATTCCAGAAGAATTGTTAAACCCATATACAAAAGCAGCCTAAACAATAACTGACAGTGGAGAGTTGTGCTGAGAAAGATTAGAGACAGACCTCTGTTCAATTTTGCCCTACCACTTTATTGTGCAGCTCCTTCCCTGCTGTCATTGCTTATCAGCTGCTGTTCAATCTGATCAAGGTCTCTGTGGTATAAAGTACATTATACTGTAGTATAAGGGCATCCCAGTTTGAAAGAAGCAGACTCAACTTCTGTTCAAAGTAGTTGTGGAAGATAGTCTTATGTATAAGAAGAGATATGCTTCTTCATCCTAAATTGGCTAATAGGGTGCTAAACTGATTCCAATCTGGGAGTCACTTGACTCAGAAACCAAGTTAATAGCTGATGAAACACATTTCATAGAATTTCCTGCCTTGAATTGCTTGCTTGAAGAGGAAAACGCTACTTTGACACTGGAACAGTTACGGATGACTTTAGACTGCCTTTGCAATCAGTTGGAGATGAAATTCATTCATTCATTCATTCATTCCATTAATTAATTAATTAATTCAATTCATTCATTCTATATAGCTTTCCATCTCAAATTCATGACTCTAGGTAGGCTTGTGACAATTTAAAACAATCACTCCTCTCCAGAATACAATATAAAAACATAACATAATTAGCCACTGAGGCATAAAAACAACCAATAACATTTAACATAACCACTGCACGGCCTCTGTAAAACACCAAGATCCCCAAGCCCAGTGGCAAAATCATGTCTTATTTTAAGGTCTGTAAGTGGGAAGGTGATGTGCCAAAGCACAGGCACCATGACAGAAAAAAGTCTCTTCCTACGTCCCACCTGATGGTTTCCTCTAATAGATGAATTGAAACTAATCAAAGAGAGAAGCAATCTAGAACTAAGGAGAAATTTCCTGACAGTTAGAACAATTAATCAGTGGAACAACCTGCCTCCAGAAGTTGTGAATGCTCCAACACTGGAAGTTTTTAAGAAGAGACTGGACAGCCATTTGTCTGAAATGGTAGGGTTTCCTGCCTGAGCAGGGGTTTGGACTTCTGCGCAATCCACGCCCCCTGCACCCAAACCAGCTGCAGCTGCTTGAGCCTTGCCCTTTCCTCCCTCCAGCCAGGCTCCTGCAAAGCCTTTCAGCCAGTCCCACTACACATGTATTACATGAGACTCCCAGCACCCACTAACCCTACCCCACACCCCACACCCAGTTGGACTAAAATCATGCTAGTGAAATTCAGCAACACAGTTCCAGCAGCATTTTGCTCTGTATTATATTTTGGTCCCCCCTCCTCAAAAATAAGGGTGAAAATAAGAGAAAATCTTTTATTTCCCCAGACACAGACAGGCAAGACACCACAATATAAACTGACAGCAAAGAGCACTCGTTACTAGCTCTGATGACGTTACCTACTTAGAGTAAAGAAATGTCTGCAAGAAAACAAGCCCAAAGAGCACCCTAACTCCCCCCACCCACCCATTGTGCCCCCAGATTTCAGCCTACTGCAAACTTGGGCCAAATTAGGGTGGAACATTCCCACTCCCATTTCACTCCATTTCTCACATTTAAACCTCCCAAAATGCAACCAAAACTGAAACACAATTAAAGAATAGCCACTGCCTTTCAGGGACATTGTTGTGTCCCAGAAAAGCATCCTGTGACCCTCCATTTACAGAAGCAGCAGCAAACGGCCTCAGGCCAACAGAAGTAGAGAATGGCCCATTCCTACCTTAAAGGCTACTATAATACATTTATTGTAGCAGCAAAAGGTTTCATAGACAGAAATCCATTTAATCCTGAACTGGGAGTATGAAATGGACTGTAGTCCATGAAAGTTTATGCTAGTAGAAATGTGTTAGTCATTAAGATGTAACAGTTTACTTGCAGCAAAAGCAATAGAAAGCTAGCTTTCTGAGAATAAAGTTGATAATAATATATTAACGTTCTAAAAGTTCTTGAATTTCTAGAGGAGGTTTAAAACTTGAAGTCTTTTGATTAGTAAATTGTAACAAAAAAAAGATGTATTATGCTTGACAGTGTATATAGTGTATAGTGTAATAGCAAATAGGAAAGGGCAGTTGCTCATAATTACTCCTCTCTAGTTAATGTCTTTGAGAACAATGTGAGCAGGTATCCTATTATTTTTGTCCAAAATGATTCTTAATTATCCTCAGCCTCACTAGCTAGTCCAGATCATGAAACTGACTCCACAGGACGGCCAAATTTACTTTTATTCAGATTGGCTATAAGAACAGAATCTTGACAGTGTGTGTGTTATATGTTAACTAATGTTAAGAGTTAATAGATTGTTAAATGTTGTGTGAGGTAAACACAGTAACAAGAATACACACGGGAGCTTTTGACAGCTGTCAAAAGCTGCCGCCAGCGAAAGCGCATGCGCAGCCAGTTGACAGCTCTCCGCTGTCAAACAAGTCCCCCACCATGCATGCGCCACCGCCACGAGGATGCAGAGCTGTCAGAATACACCCCGCAGCTGATTGGCTCTGGAATTCCGGTGGGAGAAGAACAACCGCGGATTGGCCCAGCTGGCCGGCTGCCGGCTATAAAAGAGCTAAAGCTGAGCACCTACTTGTCCGGTACCTCAATAAATCTGTTAGACCTAGCCAGCTGTCTCCGAGTGGTCTGTAAGACACTTCACTGGCGACGAAGGTGGGATCTGCTTCGCCGAGCTGAAGTCACCGCCAGGGAAGAGAGTTCCCGGCGACCCGAGCAAGTTACGGCTGAGTCACATAGGGAAGTTATAACTTCCACGAATGCGGCGGAGCAGATAACCGGACCGAGACAGCATGGCCAACTTCGGACGCGTTCGAGAATTCGACACCCGTCACCCGGAGCGATGGGAATCGCATCTAGGGCAGGTCGAAGGGTTCCTGCTAGTCAGTAAGATCACGGACGACCGAGCCAAAGTGGCAGCCCTCCTGTACATCAGCGGGCCCCCAGTCTATGATGTCGCCATCGGGCTATTCAGCCCGGTACCGATTGCGGAGGTACCCTACGCTGAACTAACCGAAAGACTCAACAAACACTTCATGCTAGCACGCTCAGAGCTGTACTGGAGAGTTCAATTCGCACATCGATGCCAGCGGCCAGATGAATCTGCGAATGACTTCATCGCAGGAGTCCAGCACGCCACCCGAAGCTGCCGATTCCTGGACCTGGAAGACCGGATCAGGGACCAAATCGTCATCGGGCTCAGAGACGAGTGCCTTCAGAAGAAGATTATCGCAAAACCCGATTTAAATTTAGTGGAGGTCTCCAGGGAGGTGCTGGCGTACAAAGACAGCCACCGAGGGGACCCCGCTCGTCCCACCAGCAAACATCACAGAACGGTACATCAAGATGAAACAACCCTCAGCGACGACGACGGAACCATAGACCTGACCGACGTGGATGCCATACAACAGCGAATGGAGAGATTCCAAAGCCGCCGGAGTGACCACGGAGACAAACAAAAAGCAAGAAGCAACATCTCCCCTCGAAGCTACCCCAGGGAACAACGGCCCACTTGCGCCAGCTGTGGGGGCAACCATGCCCGAGCCATCTGCCGCTTCCGTAATGCCAAGTGCCATAACTGCGGAAAAACCGGGCACATCAGGACAGTTTGCCGGAGCCGACCCCGCGAGAATCTTCACGAGTTGGAGGCCACCTCGCCAGGTACGAGACCAACCAGAGCCGATAGCCAGAAGCCCCCGGGGAGCCTAGTGCAGGTGGTAGACAGGGCTAAGGTAGCTAAAGGGGTCCACCAGCTGAGCCCCAAGGTAAAAATCAGAGCAAAACTCCAAGGGGTCCCCTGCGACATGGAGGTCGACTCCGGGTCGTCAGTGTCACTAATCTCCCTCAAAACCTTCAAGGAAATTTGCTGGCGGAACAATAAGAAAATTCCTTTAGAACCCCCCCCCAGATACATCTGGCTGACTACCAGAAAACCCCCATTCTGTTAAAAGGGAAAGCCCGAGTGTGGGTAGAGTTTAAAAAATTTCGGGGGCCCCTAGAAGTGCTAGTCACACAGGGGGAATGCACCAGCCTAATCGGGTTGAACTGGTTTAAAGCCTTGGGCATCGCTATCACCAGGGTCAATGCGACACAGGCTTCAAGCCTCGATGCCGTCTGCAATCACTTTGCAGACGTCTTCGACGGCTCTCTGGGGAAATACACCGGCCCACCCATCTCCTTAAAACTGAACCCCACTGTACAACCGATCAGAATCAGAGCTAGAAGAGTCCCATTCGCCCTCAAAAAGAAAATTGAGGACGAGATGGAACGCCTAGTTAAATTAGGGGTTCTAGAACCAACCGAAGGGGGAAGCTGGGAAACCTCAATTGTCACCCCGATTAAAGCTAACGGCCAGATTCGGCTCTGCGCCGACTACAAGGCCACCCTGAACCTAGCATTAAATGCGCACGCTTACCCGGTCCCGGCGGTGAGAGACGTCCTCGCTTCCATCCGCTCCGGCGCCATCTTCGCTAAATTGGACTTGGCGCAGGCGTACTTGCAACTCCCTGTAACTAAGGAAACCACGGATGCACAGACCATTGTCACGCACCGCAGGGCTTTTAAAGTCAATAGGTTGCAATTTGGCATATCAGCTGCCCCGGGAATATTCCAAGGGATAATGGAGAAAACGTTAAAGGGGATCCCCAAGGTCTGCCCCTACTTCGATGATGTCCTCATCGCCAGGGATTCAGAAACAAATCTAGCGGACAGACTGTCAGCCGTCCTAGACCGTTTTAGAACAGCCGGTCTCAAATTGAAAAAAGAGAAATGCTCAATTGGAGTGCCGTCCACGGAATTCCTTGGGTATAGAATCGATGCCCAAGGAATACATCCTACCAACTTGAAAATTAAGGCCATCAAAGCAGCCCCCAACCCCCAAAATAAGCAGGAGCTGCAAGCCTTCTTAGGCTTACTAAACTTCTATCATGCTTTCTTGCCACATAAGGCAACGATAGCAGAACCATTGCATAGATTATTAGATAAAGGGACACCGTGGTCCTGGACTAAAAAACATGAAACTAGCTTCCAAAACCTAAAAGACATCATCTGTAACAGCTCCAACGTCACCCTATTCAAAGAGGACGTCCCCCTATGTATCGCGTGCGACGCATCCCCATACGGAATAGGTGCCGTCCTAAGCCATCTATCTGAAAACGGGTCACAAAGACCAATAGCATTTTATTCGAGGACCCTCTCCAAAGCAGAAAGAAATTATGCCCAAATTGACAGGGAGGCGTTAGCAATTGTCGTCGGCGTGAAGAAATTTCACGATTACCTCTACGGCAGACACTTCACCATTTTCACTGACCATAAACCACTTTTAGGCATTTTTACGTGGAACAAGATAACTCCCCAAATACTGTCACCAAGAATCTTAAGATGGTCTACCTTCTTATCCGCATACTCTTACAAGCTGCTACACAAACCGGGGAGGGAATTGGGCCATGCCGATGGACTCAGCAGACTTCCTTTGCAGGCAATAGACCCCGACCCAGCCCCAGCCGGGCACATTTTAGCAATTTCAGAACTACCTGAGTGCCCATTGTCAGCCAAGGACATAGCCTCCAACACGGCCAGGGACAAATATCTTAGCAGAGTACTGCGGTGGGTCACTGCTGGATGGCCTGCAAAGTGCCCGGACCCGGAATTCCGCCCATTCTTCACAAAACAGCAGGAACTAACTTCCCATTTAGGGTGCCTTCTTTTGGGAAACAGAGTGGTGATTCCAGAGAAAAATAGACCCCAGACACTACGCACACTGCACGAGGGACACCCGGGGGTTGTGAAGATGAAGTCCCTAGCTAGAAGCTATGTGTGGTGGCCAGGAATCGATAACAACATCGAAGACCATGTGGGAGGGTGCTATCCTTGCCAATTAACCAGAGCAGATCCACCCCAGGCCCCTGTCCACAGATGGGAAACTACAAAAAATCCGTGGTCCCGGGTTCACCTAGACTTCGCCAGGCCCCTTCAGGGACAAAATTTTCTAATAGCTGTAGATAGTTTCTCCAAATGGCTTGAGGTTGTCCCAGTCAACAACACTACCACAACCACCACTATTCAGGCTCTCAGAGGGTTTTTTGCCACTCACGGCCTCCCCGATGTCCTTGTCTCCGATAATGGCCCCCAATTCACCTCTCGTGAATTTCAGATATTCACCACGGAGAACTCTATTAGACATGTCACGTCGGCTCCGTTCCATCCCTCGTTTAATGGCATGGCTGAAATTATGGTGAGGTCCACAAAGGAAGCTTTAAAGAAATTCATCAAAGGGGACCGGCACCGGCGACTAAGCCAGTTCCTTCTAGCCCAACACACCACCCCCTGCACGACCACGGGCAAATCACCGGCAGAACTTCGGTGGGGGAGGCGACTAATAACCAGACTAGACATAATGCACCCAGACAGAATGAACTTCGATGCAGAGCAACCTCTCTCAACACGATCCTTAAAGAATGGACAACCTATCTGGGTGAGGAACTACGCGGGGGGGCAAAAGTGGGTGCAAGGGGTCGTGATACACCAAACCAGCCCCCTGTCATATCTAATAGACGCTGGCCCGAACGGGCACCTCCGAGGCACATAGACCAATTGAGGGGACGAAACCCCCAAAATGCTTCTCAACAAACTACCCCTAGCATAGGGGACCGTGAAACCCCGCAAGAAGACAACCAGGAGCTACCCGATCCAACATTACCCAACGCCGCCGACCTACAACAACCAGACCTGGGGGAAAGGGAGCCAGGTGGCGAAACACCCCTACGCCGCTCCAGCCGAACCAAGAAAGCCCCAACCTACCTGCAAGACTATGATTGGGCAGGGAGCAACCTACAACAACGGGGAGAAGGAACTAATCCAGGGTAAGGGTAAGGGGTGTGTTATATGTTAACTAATGTTAAGAGTTAATAGATTGTTAAATGTTGTGTGAGGTAAACACAGTAACAAGAATACACGCGGGAGCTTTTGACAGCTGTCAAAAGCTGCCGCCAGCGAAAGTGCATGCGCAGCCAGTTGACAGCTCTCCTCTGTCAAACAAGTCCCCCACCATGCATGCGCCACCGCCACGAGGACGCGGAGCTGTCAGAATACACACCGCAGCTGATTGGCTCCGGAATCCCGGCGGGAGAAGAACAACCGCGGATTGGCCCAGCCGGCTGGCTGCCAGCTATAAAAGAGCTAAAGCTGAGGACCTACTTGTCCGGTACCTCAATAAATCTGTTAGACCTAGCCAGCTGTCTCCGAGTGGTCTGTAAGACACTTTAGTGTGGTTATGTGAATCTGATTGCCTGGTTTTCAAGGAAAAAAATAACAAAAAAAATCCAATTGCCTTTTGAAAAGCACCTTTGGGACCACCATGTCCTGGGTGATTGAGACTCTCCATAGATTGTGTGGATCCTGCTCCTTCTTATAGTTTAGTGAGTAAGGGAAGCCAAGGTGCTGATCCATTTTGGAGAGAAGAAATAGGGCACAAAGGAGCTATACTGTGTCAACTGCCCATGTCATCTCTGCAGATCAGTGAGGGCTTTGACAATATTGCATACAGGAAGCCATACAGATCCATCAGGCACCTGAGTCTGAACATTGTAACTGGTTTTTCCTTCACCCTCTGGGTATTTTTAACAGCTGCCATCCAAAACTCACCAGAGATTAATCTGTCCATTTCAACAGAGTTACAGAGAACTTCTCCATCCTTAGATTGCTAGATTTAACCAAATACAACAATTGATTCTGCATGTACTGTTCTGCAATAATGGGGCCAGATACCATTTGGGACCTGTTTATGCTCATCATGGAGGAGATTAAACTCTGAAGCACTTCTAATTGGGCAACCTCCTCATAAATGCAGAATTTCTCCAGGACAATTAGTTTAACGTAGTCCAATCCCACATCAGAAATTACCATGACTACCTCAGGAATAATAGAAACTGTTGTATGGTGGGTAGATCATACAACAGTAGCTCTACACTGTCTGGCTCCTCAAATGTAGCAAAAATCATTTCCAATTTTATTTATTTGTATTATTTATTTACTCAACTTAAACAGTTGCCCTTTGAAAATGACTTAGGGCAGGTACAAATAAAACAACAAAACACTAAAAAAATAACAAACACAAACATAAATCAGATTCCACCACAGGCAAAAACAACTATCGGAACAATCAAGAGGATCAGGAACATCTTGATCTTAGGAGGAATACTATTTCATAGGGCAGGTACAGCACCAGAAGGCATTTCATGTGAAGGAGAAAGGAGAATAGGAAGGGGTTGTGTGTGGCAATAAAGTAGCATAAAGCAACTAGAAAGGCTATTTTTTTAGTGCTAGTCACTTGAAACAGTTGTTGGAGTAGCAGTAGTAGTACTCATAAAAAACAGTAGTTGGAGTAGTAGTAGCAATGGGAAAAGTGGAATAGTGGTAAGTAGTGAGTAATAGCTTGTGAATGCTTGTGAATGTGTTGTCTAGAGATTTGCGTTGACTGCTTTGTGTTTTGAGCCCACTGAACTGGGTATGCTTAAAAGAACCTGTGACCATGTATTAATAATTATTTATACTATACATTTTGGACTAACTGTGGCTTCTGAGTAGTCTTCAAGGGGACTAGAACAAGTACTGTATTCCCCAAGTAGAATGCATTACACTAGTTCAGATGATAGGTGATCAAGCCCAGACTGGTTGATTGTTCAATGGAGTTTCTAGTAGTAAGGTAAAGGTAAAGGTTTTCCCTGCCTAGTCATATCTGACTCCAGGGGCTGCTGCTCATGTCCATTTCTTAACTGAGGGAGCCAGCATTGTCCAAAGACATTTTTGTGGTCATGTGGCCAACATGACTATACACAGAGGGGCATGAAACACTGTTGCCTTCCCCACCAATGTGGTACCTATTTATCTACTCACATTTGCATGCTTTCAAAATGCGATGTAAGCAGCAGCTGGGGCAAGTAACAGGAGCTCATCCCATTGCATTGCGATGAGCCATTGCACCCCCTTTTAGTAGTAAGATGACTTTTTAATACACAGCCATGCCATCTCCCTGCCTCTGGCCCTAGCCTGCTGCATCATGGAGTAACTTGGCAGGTAAAGGTGGAAAACTCCTTTTTTCTCAGCTAGGCCACCATAGAAGATGCCAAGTTAGCACTTACATCTAGGATTCAGTTTTGGTTAATAGACAAGAAACAAGAACAGTAGCTGAAATACTCAACTTTGTTGTCACTTTCTCTTAGTTAGATTGCAACTGTAAGGACAAGAGGCTTTCTTTGCTTGCAGAAGCCAAGTGACAGCTGGATAACTATTGGTTATTTCCTTAAAATATACTCCCAGGTCATGCTTCATTTCCCACATTCCACCATCTCCTTGACATATCTTATAAGACTCAGAAACAATAAAAACTGAAGATTAAAACAACTCCTTCCCCTAAAACCCCCTCTCTAGAGACAGGATGGTTCCCCCTTCTGATACATTAAAAAGCAATTTATATGTTTTCTAAGATATATGTAACTGTAAAGACCCAAACTAGCTATGAACATTACTAAATACATAAGCTGGTATTCAAAATTGCAGTGGATATAGTCTTCTCCTTCTAAGTATCTCTTCCTCCCATGCCATAAAATCATTTTCCAAACCTTGTATTAGATTATAACTCCCTTCTGCTAAGGGCTGCATAGTTATATTTGCTGGTGGGGGAGGCATGATTTAGCTTAGATCTCAAGAGGAAACAGGATGGGGCTTGTGGATTTCATTAAGGTTTTCTTATCTCATCCCACTTTGTTCAAGCACCATATAATGGAACAAATGCAAAGAGTAGTTTTGGTCAGTAACAAGTAATAACCAAGGAGCTACACAGCAGATGGTGGTCTGGATTGGCCACCTGGGGATCAACTGATTTCCAACCAAGATTAAAAAAAAACACCTCTCAATGAAGAATTCTTCAGCTAAGCTATAAACTATGATTAATGAATCAAATACTGTGCCACATAATGTGCTATTCCAGAAAGATATTGTATTAAGATGTACAGTAACATGATGCTTCAGTTGATCCTACAAAGTGAACCAGAATGTGGTTTGCTTGGCTTGGCTGAATGACAGCTTCATAATGAGAGGAGGCCAAGAGAAAAACTCCACAGTGAAAAGTGGACCAGAAAACAGTACCTTGCCTCGTGCTGGTAACTCCTGCTACCTGACTGGTTCCCATAAAGGAATAATAGAAGGTTCTTTCTCCAGTTCTGGCCTATTTTATCAGATATCCTGGTTTCAGTTGCCTACTTCCTTTCACTGCTAATGCATGCTTTGCTCCTAGCTCTTCCTGCTATCCAATTGCCCATTTCAAGTACCAGAGCAAAAAGAAGAAGCAACAAATTGCATTCCATGACATCCTTCACATGCTGAGTGAAGCAGGTCACTATTGCTTTTTCAAAAAACACAGTAATACCTTAGTAGTATGTGTGCATGCAGCCTATTTCTACTTACTGTTAAAGAGGAGGTGCCATGGGCAGAAAGAGAGAGGCAAATGCATGGTCGGCAATAGAGTGATCCAGTAAGAGTCTTTTTACCACAGCCCACCAAATCAGCCACTCCACCCGTTATTCTCTGTTGGAGTGTGACTGAAAGGATGGAACGTTTGGAATCCAAGATGTCCAAACTTTAGTTCTGAACTTTCAGATATGTCATGAGTTAAAGCTTTAGCTTTGAAATTCTTTTGAGGATTTGTTGCACATTTTTAAAAATTCCATTCCAACTGTTCATCCCAATTAAACAAACTTTGAAACCATAAATCATTAAAAGAACAAAAGGATATGATAGCCCGCAAGTTCTAACAAAAAGATGCATCAGGCACATTAGAAATATATAGCATTCTATATTCTTGGTTCCTGCATTTAATGCATAGTTCATATATTACTATTTATGCTCAGTGTAAATATGCACCATAAAGTGAATGAGATCATACAGGATGTGTATAATGAAAAGTAAATATTAGTTGTAACTGTGTTAGCCTATCTATTGAATTGTGCTTATTCTCAAAAAGCTCCCATCAATTAACAATAAAATTGTATCTTAAAATGTATTTCTAAAATAAAGGGATTAGCAAAAACAAACCTTTTCTTTTCTTGATTGCCAGATTTTTAGGAGCATTTGGTACAACCTTTACTACTAACAGTTTCCCTAATAAAATTGCATTAGCCTTCCCCTTCCCCTTTTTTTCAATTGATTCTGCAAGCAGAAGTTAACATAGGTTAATTTTCAAACTGTTCTTTGTCGCTTTGCTATTATTGGTTTCTTAATCATGTGAACTCAGAATCGTTGTATAAGATCACTTTAATAGTATGGGTGAAATATTACAATATTGAAAAATTGTAAAGAGATTGGTATAGATGGTATAACTGGAAAAGCAGTAAGCATTGGCCTTATTGGTTCATGGAATAATTATGTGCATTTAATGCATGTGTAGAGACTACGCAGGTGCCCACTCATATGATTGGAAGAATGCCAGTATCATTCCACTTACATAGGGGAAAGCAGCAAGAGTAACTACAAAAAAGCTACATAAAGATTAATTTCTAAGGAGTGACTGGTAAGTTACTTGGCAGAATTCTGTTAGAAAAGGTACAAAATTACAATGAGGAAAATATGACAACTGATGTATGGCCCAGTTGTAAAATGGATTTTTTGCATTTCAGTAGGTTTTTGATGAATGTATGAATGCAAGAAAAATTTACTGAATCTTTATTATCTTATAGAAATTATGAAGAAGTGAATAAGCTCAAATTAGGGAACTTTTGCATAAAGATGGAATTGAAGGCCGATTGCTGAATGCTGTAAAAGCACTAAGCAATGGAAGAAAAAGCATGTTGTGAGACTAAACTGAGTGATTAACTAATAGTTTGAGCAAAGGATAAGACAAAGATTTGTGATGTGCTTTTGGTTGTTTAACATATGTAGGGATAAATATATAAGGAATTATTATGGTGAAGTTAGGAGTGTATTGGTTGGGGTTTTTGAATATATATGTTTTTCATAGACTATATGAAGTAATGAGCATGGATCTAAAAATTCATTAATCAAAAGTCCAGGTAGTTGTGTTTGAGGAGGAAAAGAGTGAATTTTTTTCAAGTCATATGTAAACAGTGAAAAACTAAAAGATGAATTTGTGTGCCTTGGTAGAACCTATTAAAGATGGGGAAATGGATGGGAAAATTTTAAGACATGCAAATACTGGTAGAAGGATAGTCAGTAATCTGGTTTGTTGTGAGTAATAAATATTTGTTGAGGTAAGAAAAATAGTTGTGCCTAAGAGAATGCTTCTGCCCACTTGTAATGTAGAAAGTAGTATTGGGTAGGACAAGAGAAACATAAAAGTAAGTGGAATGCATTCACAATGGAGTACATCAATATTCAGTAAAACAAGAGATAGGGTCAGAGATGAATGGATACTGAATGAATGCAAATACAGAAGTGAGATGACCAATATGAGAGAAATGAATTTATTTAATCTGGCTATACAAAGAGAATGAATGAGAATCAAATTGCAAAACAAATATATTAAGGAAAAAATAGTTGAAATGAAGCAGAAGATTGACAAAGATGTAGTTGAATGTAATTGATTATACCCTGAAAAATGAGAGCAAAAGAAAATGTGTGAAATAATGTACAGATGTGGTTCAAGTTATGGTTTCAAGGGTATAAAAGGGATGGGGGAGAATATTGAGTGCTATGATATAAGCTGATTTTAACTATATTTCATATCTTTAAAAAAATCTCAGACCTTTAATCTCTTGTGTCGGTCTTTCAACTCCTTTTCTGAGTTTTGCAAGATGCTGCTTACTTCCAAATGGGAATTGTGAGATGGGTATGTATGTATGTATGTATGCCCTGGAACAATCTGTTCATTATATTCATAGATCACACTAAATAAATAAAGCAAGCTCATTACAGTATAGCATAGTGCCACAATATCCCCATAGCCTATTAGAAATATTATGGACACAGCACTTCCTACATAATGAGCATAATTATCTTTGAAACATACATTGCTGAAGACTTTTTAACTATGTTCGCTGTTTATGTTTGTTTATAAATGTAGAGGTTGTAAATGGAAGAAGTAGTGTGTTATTTGCCTTGTCCTGACATTTTATGCTCTCACATTTAACTACTAATGGGTGGAAAGCACTCTGATCTGCCCCCCAGGCTGATGGGACAACTCTTTAGCCATTTGCATCTTAGTCAAGGAAGATCGGTTAAGCCTGCCTCTTCTTTTATTGAGGTAGTTTTGGTGGACAAAGAGACTGAAATAAGGTAGTAGCTGGCAGAGAGAGAAAGAAAGGGGAGTCAGTTGAGCTGATAGAAGAGAATCGAAGTGGTCTGAAAAGAAATTGAACAGGAAGAACTGTGGATAATATATCTATGGTAAACTGACTTGGGGTGCTCATTCTTTTAATTCAGGAGAACAAATTTGGCAGAGTACATTGATTTTACAGGCATTTATTGAAATATTTAAGAGGGGAAAAATGGGGATAGTTTCTGAAATAGAAAATGGTGGCTTTGATGAAGAGATTGTAGGAGTTTTCTTCTACAATACAGTTGGATTGCTGACAAAATATTTGTCCCTCAGCTCTAGTAATAAAAAGTCCAAGAGCAAAGTGAAAAAATGGGAATAAAGTTAAAATATAAAGAAAATCAAACTAATGACAACAGATAGAACAACCCATCTTAGAATTGACAATAAAGATATCAAAGTGGTGAACAGCTTCTAGCTTTTAGGATCAATCATTGATAGTAAAGGAACAAACAGTAAAAAAATATATCCTGCAGACTAGCACTTGATAGGGCAGCCATAAAAACATACTTAGATGCTGTGATGTGTCTATCTACAAAGATCAGAATAGTGCAGGCTATTCTCTGTAACACTCCATGGAGGTGAAAGTTGGACTCTGAAGAAACAGGAAGATTATTGATGTTTTTGAACTTTGATATTGGAGAAGACTTCTGAGAATACTGTGGATTGTCAAGAAAACAGATGGATCATCAAACAAATCAATCCAGAGTTATCCCTCCAGGCACAAATGACAGGCTCAAATTATTATACTTCAGACATATTATCCAAAGACCTAAATCTCTGGAGAAAGTTCTAATGCTGGAAAAGGTGGAAGAAAAGAGAAGAAGATAACCAGCAACAAGATAGACAAACTCAGTTAACATGTAGATGTATGCACCATTGAAATATCTGAAAGACCAGCTTAGGGACAGATCATTATAGAGAAAATCTATGTGGTTGCTAGGAGCTGACAAGAAATTAATGGCACCTAATCAGTCAGTAAGTCAGTCAATCAATCAATCTCATTACTGCAATCAATCCTGATTTGGGCCAGACTTGCCTGTAGAAATCTCAAAAAATGTTGACTTCTCATCATACTGAATTTCTTACCACATCAGTTTTAGAATTGTGTCAGTGCTACTCAAAAATTTATGAAAAGTTCTGGAAAAATATATTAATCCATTTGTCCCTCAAGTGAAGCTCATGTGAGTTATGTAAGAAGAAAAATATATAAACAAGAAGCCCTGTTCAGTGCACTCATGCTTTAGTCATCCCCTGTTGGATTACAGCAACTCACTCCACATAAATCTGCCCTTGAAGACCACCAGGGAGCTTCAACTGATCAACAATCAGTTGTTCAAGTAATGATGGGAGTTCAAAGTTCTCCTATGCAACACCCCCAATTTAGAAAAGTCATTACTTAATGTGATGCATGAATCCTATGATGAGAACTACTTCACAATATATGCATGAGTCAGGCCAAAATTAGTAAGACATGGAAGAATTAAAAATCCCTAAATGCCTGCTTTCTTTATTTAGGGGCCTGCAGGCACCATTGTCAATGTGTTTTGATTGAAGCTGCTTAGTCACATTGTTCTATATCCCTTTCTAGTGGTTGTTTCTTATTTTTAAAGAATCTCTGAAAACAGTACATTTGAAATATAATCAATGTCTGCTACTAATGGCTGAGGATGACTCCAGGGAATAGCATTTTACACTCCTCCCTTTATGTTTCTCAGTAATTGGGGAGCAGGCAGAATAGAGATGCCCTATTGACCAGAAGCCAGAGGAGCAGATAAATGATCAAAGGAATGAAACAGCTGGCAGCCTGCCGATACAGGGAACTGGGAGGATGAAGCACAAACAAAATCAACATCCTTTATATGGGCCAATTAATTTGGAATAATTGAGACACTTCTGGTTTGTGTGTGGCAGCGCTCTGCTTGGGTTTTCCTGAATAATGCTGGGCTTCCCAATGTTCTGGGAGTGGGCTAATGGGCAGCCTGGAACTGGTGAGACAACTCTTGTATTTGTTGCCCGTTTGATGAAGCAGATCACCCCAAAGGTTAGTGCATATTCTTTGGTTGCAGAGGTTATCAAGGAGGAATTAGAAGTTTGGGGTGTGTGAAGATGACTGTGGGGAGCACTTCCATATATTTCTGATCATTTGCTGTATTGTGATTTTAATCATTTATTTTTATTTGCAAGAATGCTGCAAGCTGAAGCGCTAGGAGTCTGAATCAGGATGTTCCATGGAAATCTAAAGGATCCTGGAGCAAATCGAAGGCATCCCTTCTACATATTTCTGTCATCTAGAAAACTACACAAGCGTAGCTAAGCAATCAGGACATGTGGCTCACTTCTTGAGGGATGAGGGTCTGCCATGTAGATGCCTTTATGGGAGCTTGGTTGCATCTGAAAATAGAGAGGGTTTGCTGAAGACCCCACAGCCAAGAGACCCTTGCAGTGACTTCATGCTTGAGTCTTCTCATTAATGGTGCTCCCCCTCTGCAGGTTGTCCCCAGAAATTGGGAGCAACCCTTCTCTTGTCAAAGAGAACCTGGCCCTTTAGAAAGGCATTTGGGAACAGATGAAGCTCATTCTAACCTAAAATGACATTGAAGTTGTGGGTTTATTTTAATTTAAGTTGGACTTATAAATTGTTAAAGGTCTGGAAATGGAGCAGTATAAAATCTGGAGTAAATATATAAGCGCATCTTATTCTTAGACAAAGCAATGCCGGCCATAGATGCCCCCCATTTGGGGCATTTGGGTAGAAACTGTACACATTTTGGGGAGGGAGTTCTTTTCTGAATCTTAATTACTTCTGGTCCATGAATGAGTTGCATTTTTAAAATATGTATCTATTTATGTTAGCATTATGGCATTTATTTGCCAACTCAGTCTTTGATAGTCTCTAGGTGGTGTACAAATATTTTCAGAATGCTCTTGAGTAAACTGGATAAAATTGCTACAAGTACTCATTTTAGTTGCAATGACAAAAAATAAATAATAAAATTTGCTTCCTGATATTAGATGCAAATAACATAAACCATGTGGTTTGTGTCATAAAGTCATGACCTACATTTCTTTTCTTTGACTTGAATACCTGAACCTCTTATTTTGGAAATACCTATGGGAAGCTGTTCCTCTTTGCTAACTGCTTAAAAAAAAGCAAAAAAGCAAAAAATAAGGATAAGTGAACAATTTTCTCGGTGAAAAGCAAAAAAGAATGGAGTTTTTCAAAGGAAAATTATCTTGCCTTGGGGTAAGCAGCGAGGTGGTAATGTTTGCAGATGGTACCATTATTCATAATGGTAAAAACCAAAAGTGCTCTTGAAGAGTTCCAGAAGAATCTCTTTAAACTGGGTGAATAGTCAACCAGATGGCAAATACAATTCAACTTAACCTAAGTGTAAAGTGATGCACATTGGGGTGGTGGAGGCGGAAGTAACTTCGCATATAGATTGAGCTACCTTTAACCATGAAAAAAGATCTTGAGATCATAGTGGATGGATAGGTTAATGAGGATTTCAACATAGTGTGCAGCATCTGTGAAAAAGGTAACTTCCATGCCATGGATCATTAAGAAGCAACTGTAATATAAATGCCAGCATTAGTATGCCTATATACAATTTTGTGTTTTGCCTGCTTTTGGATCTGCTGTGTATTGTTCTGGTTGCCACAGTTGAAAAAAACCTACATAATAGAGCTGGAAACAGTTTAGCAGAAGATAATCAAAATGGTCGGGGGTTCAAGCATCTTTCCTATGCACAAAGGTTTGACTGTGTCTCTTCAGCATGAAAAAGAAGAGACTGAAGGGAGAAATAAAAAGTTACATCAAATCATGGCTTTTCTACCTTTCTCAAAATAACAGGATCAGAGACCAGTGAGTGGAGTTGATTGGGAGAGGTGCTAAAAGAGCCAAAAGGAAGCACTTCATTCTTTTTTTATCTCTTATTTTATCACATACATTTCTTATATATACTTACATTATAGTTTCTTATATAAACTTACATTAAGTATCCAATTCCTGCTATGTTAAATTAACATACATTTCTCTTGGCATAGCCAGTTCTCATTTCCATATGGTACAGTGAACAAAGGATGCTCTCATATGCAGCCTTCCTTCCTTCCTTCCTTCCTTCCTTCCTTCCTTCCTTCCTTCCTTCCTTTCCTTCCTTCCTTCCTTCCTTCCTTCCTTCCTTCCTTCCTTCCTTCCTTCCTTCCTTCCCACATTTTAGAATTTATCCAGCCATTTTTCCAACTCCAGTACATGTGAATTCCTCTACTTGTGCTAATTTTTCAACCTGTAACCGGTAATTTAAAAATCCCCCCTCTTTTAAATCAAGCATTTACATTCAGAGGCATAACTGTATAGCTATGAACCCCTGTCAATAACCTTAAAGGAATGGGAAGTAATTCCATTTTGAAGTTCTCCTAGTCAGTGTACAGAGATGAATGAAATGTTGTAGACTAGATAGTTGAAAGTGAGATAAGTAAAATGTATTTTTGGAGACAAATTTGGAGCAGAACTAACCAACTCCAGCCCCATGGGCAAACATCTAAAGGGGGAATGGTATGTATTATGAGTTTAGAGCTGTGAATTGTGACCTCCAATTCTACCTGGATAAATACTTGACCCTGAGAAATTAAATTAAATTAAATGTACATTAGTTTAACATGGCTTCTTCTTTCCAATAAATGGATCCATACCAGAACCTTTTAAAATGGGCCAGAGAGAAAGGTTTGTCCTTTTTTTCATACATCTGGGTTTTCCACATCAAAGCTGACAGGAGAAAGTTTTCCTTTCTCAGTGTGAAGAAATGGAAAAAGAAATTATCCAAACTGTCCAAAGGAGAAAATAGTAGGATGAGTCTCAGAATGAAATATTTGAGAAAAAAACAAGGGCTGGAATAAAAAGCAAAAAGAATAGCTGCCGAGAGCTACACTAAAGACAAGCCAACCCCATTGATTGGTCTCTTTGATCCCAAGGCTTGATAATGAGACAGCTAGTCTGCCAATTATTCTCTCACTTTTGCCAATCTCTCAAACTAATGGGGTGATTTACATGGCTATGGGCTTTTGAATGCAGGGAAGCCATCTGAAGACCTTTGTCATGAAATAAGCATGTTGATCTTTCATCTGTCCTCCCACCCTCCACACCTGTCATGACAAGGCAAGAGAAATTCTTTACATCTTGCTCTCAGCAGAGGAAGAAGACAACTTCTGCTGCTTAGGGACGGAGCAGGCAGGGGGATGGGGGAGGCTCAAATTACAAAGATGAAAGAAGGATTAACCACTTATCCTCAGCATGTGCCTCAGGGACTGACTTCAAGAGGCTGGCCTGGTTGGGTGCCTTACCTACTCATCTGCCAGTGTGTAAGAGACAGCACAACTTGGTCACTTGCATGACAAGCTAACATGCTGAGACACAGCCAGCTCTGACTAATCAGGAATTCTGTTCACCTGCCTATTTGTCATTCATTTGTGTGGACACCGAGCTGCATCCAGATACAGCACTAGTGGCAGCAGTTTGATGTTGTGGTTAAGGTGCTGACTTAGAAACCAGGAAACTGTGAGTTCTAGTCCTGCCTTAGCATGAAAGCTGGCTGGATGACTTTGATCCAGTCACTCTCTCTCAGCCTAATGTACTTTACAGGGTTGTTGTGGTGGAAAAGAAGGAAGGAGTAATAGGCATGTTCATTGCCTTGAATTACTTAACGTATAAAGGCAATCTAATAAATCTAATAAGTAAAATAAATAAAGGTTTTCTAGGCCAGGCCAGGTTCCACAGCCTTCCCTCCAGTCCTCAGCTATAATGATAAGTGCTCCTGGTATGTTTGGGAACATGGTCTAAGAACACCTGGAAGAAATCATGGGGCTCTTTCCAGGGAGCCTCATTTGTCCAACTAGTCCAGTCTTGTTCATGGCAACCAGCAACAGGAGCTGTCTGGGCTGTCAGCCATAGACCGTCACTTCCATCTGCTCGTGGACATTCTTTGAAAGTAGAGCAGACTTAGCCTTCTGTTTGACAAGCAGTTGCTCTGTCCCCAAGTGTGACGTCTTCTCTCATTTCTGCATGCACTTCATGAGCACATAAAAGCAAGTACCCCCTTATTTCCCCAAAAGTAAGGCCTACCCCAAATAGAAGCCCTACTCCCAAAATAAGCATTTGTTTTGGGGTGAGGCACACACTTAAAAATCAAGCTAGGGCGGGGGTAGAGGTGTGGAGCTGCCCCATGCACCCCACAAACACCTTGCAGCAAGGTCTCTTCTTGCCAGCCCACTTTTTCTGCATCGTCTTCTGCAGCCAGGCCTGCATTTCTCAGTCATAGGCCTTTCCGGAAGACCCGAGTCACAGGCCTTTCCGAAAAGCCTCTGCAGCCAAGAACCCAGCTATGGATTCAATCCACAGCTCGGTACTCAGCTGCATAGGCCTTCCGGAAAGGCCTGACTGTGAAATTGCAGGCTGGAATGCAGCTGCAGAATGAAGTTGCTCCTTCGGCCCAGAAGAAGTGGACCTGTTGGGTGGGGCTGTCAGCTCCGGAGGTGAGACATCCCCCGAAAATAAGACCTGATGCCTCTTTTGGAGGCCAAAAAAAAAAAGACCCGATCTTATTTTTGGGGAAACATGGTATTTTTTTAGAATGCTTTCAACTTCTTTTGTGGTTTGCAAAGTGGCCTAGTACATTCATGGTGAATCTATGATACTGTCACTGGAAAGGCAGAGAAATTTATTTATTAAATTTGTTAAATTCATAACCCCCTCCCCCCAAAAAATCTGGCTTTGAAAAGTGACTCTCTTGTGCATTTCCTGCACATGTAAAAGTAGTTTGGGACA
The DNA here is from genome assembly GCF_964194415.1 of Vipera berus. Lineage (NCBI taxonomy): Eukaryota > Metazoa > Chordata > Lepidosauria > Squamata > Viperidae > Vipera > Vipera berus. The sequence continues at coordinate 236,997,191 of NC_138203.1, read as the reverse complement.
GGGACATACATGAACTCAAGCTTTCCTTAAGATTGCATCACTTTCTACATGGCACTTTCTACATTGTGTGTTAACGGAACCCACTTATGTGAAGGGCAGACAAGCTCTACGATTAGAACACAGTTTGTTGGGATCCCCCCCAAGTACACTTTCCAGGATTGCACTGTGGCTTCCACAAGGAAGCAGCCTCCAAAGATTGACCTAGAAGGGCTAGCCAGGATGTCTCCAGATTTCGGTAGCATGCTGGGCACAGGCCATCCCCTGATGTTTCTTCTCCTCCTCATTGCAGCTAGATACTTGTAAGAAAGAGTGCCAGCAGAGCCAGTGGAGCCAATCACTGAAAGAGGCGGTGGGCTGTCCTTCACTGGATGCATTCAAGCAGAGATTGAATGGCCATCTGCTGGGGATGCTTTCACTTGAATATCTGCTCTGGGCAGAGAACCGGGCTCAGTGGACTAAATAGCCCCTTCCGATTCATTGATTCTCTGAATCTAAGGGGAGGTGATGACAGATGCTTTTCCTCCTCAGTTCTGCTTTGTTTAGAAAAGGGGAAGAAGCGAGATCACCCAGAAACAATAAGGTGCCTTCTGGTGGAGTGGGAGGAACAGAATCAGATTAAGGGATAGTTCACTACCATTCCCCCCACCCCCTTATATCAAAATGAGCCAATCTAGTGAGCTATAAGGTTCCAGCTAAAGGGAACAGGGCACTGCCTAGTCATCCAGCCACTTTCATGGCACATGCACAAACAATGCACAGAACAATGCAGAGCAGATCATAATGCAAGAGTCCCGCCTCCATTTGAAGTCAATGAAAAGTAGTTCAGAGCAAAACAATAGTAAAACAGCAAGCATAGGTATCTGAATACTAGAAATAGTAGAACTGGCAGCCAAAACAAAACAGGAAAAAAACAATTGCTTCTAATCTTCCTTCCATTGAGGACCTGTGTACTGCATGAGTCAAAAAGAGGGCTCTGAAAATATCTACGTACCCCTCACATCCTGGACATTAATTGTTTCAACTTCTACCCTCAAAACAATGCCATAGGACATTGCACAGCAGAACAACTAGACAAAAGGACAGGTTTCCCCCCCCCCCATGCCATCACTTTGCTAAACAACTAATTCTCACAACACTGTCAAACTATTTAGTAAGGCTGTATTCTTCTCAACTTTCCCATTATCTATCTCCTTATCTACGTATGACAATAACTTCGTTGCTTGTATCTTAAAATTTATATTGTTTTATTTAGTTTCCTAATGTGATTTATGTTGTTTGCTTATTTAGTATCCTATGACTACCACTAAGTGTATCTTATGAATTATGATGAATGTATTTTTACAATGACCATGATCATGATTATCAGTTATTACTTGTACGTACACTGAGAGTTTCTGCACCAGAGACAAATTCCTTGTGTGTCCAATCACACTTGGCCAATAAAGAATTCTATTCTATTCTAAAAACAAATAATGTTTGTTTAAGGCAACAATATGTTTCTTCATATTGTACTTACAATCCATTGATCTATAGTTTTAATATAATCTATTCTAAACCTAATCTAAAAAAGGAAACAATATTGAGGATAATTTGGCCAACTCACCTTTTTATCCTTCTTTCCATTTCTTCCCTCTCAAACCTTTCTTCTGTACTTTTTTTTGTTTTGCAGCTGAATTTTTTCACAGATGTAGGATTATTAACAGATATGAACATGTGATAAATATATAGGAATAGTTACAAAAATAAAAATAATTGTTTAGAAGCACGTTGAGTTCCGTCACAATGCAACTTGCAACTTGCTGGTTTAATGTAGTGTGTGATTCCAAACAAGGAAGTACTGTATATAAAACTTGCTAGGGGAGGGGTCAGTAAGATGGTTGAGGATCTTTTTATGGTGCAATGTTATGATGGTTAGTCCTATACCAAGAAATGTGCATAGAGAGAGAGAGAGAAAGATAATGGTGACTTCCACTGTGGCTCATCCTCCTATGATAAGTAACAGCTTAGGCCAAAGATACATTTATTGCCTGATTTGTCTAGACAGATTTGAATAATTTAGATTGACGCACATTTAGCATCAGATTTGAGGTCTGTTCTGCACCATGTTGCAAATGGATGGCCATTTGACAGCCTGCTTTTGCAAGATACTTGCAGACAAGCTTTCCAATAGCCCCTTGTTTCCTGCATGTCATGTCCTGTTATTCTGCATCTAAGGGAGGAAGGCCTTTTTGCAGAAGCCTTCTCCTAGGATTAGGTGAATTAGGTCACTTTGAGCAGATTGTTGTGTGTTACTCATACCTTCCCAATTAAGCGGCCATTTGAATTTTTACAGGATCCTGTTGGAACCTTCCTTTTACCTGTAGAGAAACTTCTGTATAACCTCAGAGCTACAGATCCCTAGCACCATTCATGTCAATTGAACTCATTAAAAATGTAAAATAATAGAATAACAGATTTGGAAGGGACCTTGGAGCTCTTCTAATCCAACCCCCTGCTCAAACAGGAGACCCTATAACATTTCAGACAAATGGTTGTCCAATCTCTTCTTAAAAGCATCCAGTGATGGAGCATCCACAACTTCTGAAGGCAAGCAATTCCACTGATTGTTCTAACTGTCCTTATTTCTAGATTGGATCTCTCCTTGATTAGTTTTCACCCATTGCTTCTTGTCCTGCTTCCTGGTGTTTTGGAGAATAGGTTGCTCCCCCTTCTTTGTGGCAGCCCCTTAGTTATTGGAAGACAGCTATAAACATAATTTCTCATAGATTAAACCAGGATTAAAGTGGTTTTTTTTAATCCCACCGCTGATCATTGGGATCAGATAGTCACTTCCATACAACATTCCCATAATCTGTGTAAGAAATTATGGTGCCTAAAGTGAAATATGCATCTTTCACAAGTGTTTCGTGGACAGAGAAAGTGGAAGAGCAAGAAAAACCTGGGGACATTGGCAGCAATTGCTGTTGGCAAGAAGGGAAGTCTAAGGTAAGATTAGGAATGGGGTGTGCTGGTGAGCTATGCCAATTGGGACATCATCATCAGTATTAGTGGCACCCAGTGGGCAACACTGCACTTTGCCATTGCAAAAAGAATTTGGGAAGGCTGGCAAAGGAAAGGTACATATTCCACAGAGCAAGAAGCTTATTCCTTCTAGTTCAGATCAGGGGAAGCCATAGATGCACATATGATTATCAACTCTTTTAGGAAAGGAAGCAAATCAGGGGTCCCAGGTCCAGCAATTATTTTGATGATCAGTTTTTCTAAAATAATACACAAATTGCTTGCTTCAGAGTCAAGGACCTATAATGTAACACAAAAAATACTGGAAAAAGTAGAAAACATCACACTGAAACTCAAATAAAGGAATGATTGGCCAGTACAAATGTTGCAGTCAAGACTGAACAGGTTGCAAGAACCTACAAATTAGCACACGAGGCTGTCCCTTGCCTCAGCTCGGTACTGTATTCCCAAATCAATTCCAAACCAAAACCCAACATTCACAAAGCCAGACAAGACACGTTCTATAGCAAAAATGTTTAATCTCTTCTTAATGTGCGTGTTTATTTACAAGTACTAAATCTGAAGAACATTAAAATAGGAAATAGCAGGATATTTACACAACCAAAGGGTGCCGACCTGCCATACTGGCATAGTTGCTTCAAGTCTGAAACAATCACATAAAGTTATGTTTTTTTTTAAATTTTACTATTAAAATTCTGTTTTTTATGGTTTCCTCTCTGCCTCCCCTCCTATACCACCCCCTTTCCCATTTCTTAAAGGACAGTTAACTGCAGCCTTGACATTCCTTACAAATAAGTGTGAGTGGCAGCGCCCTACAGTGCTGGAGTATATATTCAGCCCAAAGAAGTACCAAAAGTGCTGAAAAGAGGAACTTCAAAAGGGAAAAAGGGGAATAGTTCACTCTCTTGTCCAGTGTACCCGCTCCCCTATTCCACTTTTGGGAACTATCCCTAAACCTTCCAGGTCCATAGAACTGGAAGTACTAACTCCCTGTAATAATTTTTCTTGGAGCACATGTGCAAAAAGAACCTGGGATAAATTTGTAAACCCTGCTGCGTGGAGCTGGTGTTTGTCCTTCAGGCTGTCTGCATGGAAGATGAAAGTAGAACCAGTGCCATCTACTCTAGGTAAACAGTCCAGAGTGTGGAGCTCACATGGAATTTGGTGCGTGTTATTAGTTTTCTGTAATTTTGCACATTTTGGTGTGCAATTGAAGACAAGTGATTTGTTATTTGCACGCGTTGAGGGATGTCAGAATACAATGAACTTTGAAGAAAAGCCAATGGTTTAAGGCACGGGTGTCAAACTCGCCACGTCATGTGACGTGTTGTGACATATCACGACTTTTTTCGCATTGCCAGGGCTGGGGTGGGTGCAACCGGACCATGGGTTGGCAGTTTGACACCCCTGGTTTAAGGGAACAACAACAAAAAAATTGTCTCAAATTTGCTCTCTCAAATCGTTTTCTCAGAACTGGCTAGCAAAACTCTGCATTTTGAGATCAGATCATTTATTAATCACGGTGCCTTCAATGTTTTTCTACTGAGTTGCTCCTTCAACTCCTAAAACTGCATTTATATTTAAGAATGCAAGGGATGGGAGACTAAGGGAACGAAATGAAATATGAGGAAATTTATCAACAATGAAGTAAAACCTGAACTAGTCCCTGAAGAACAAAAAGTATTTCATACGAATCTTTTCCTACAAGAGTATTCAAATAATGGAACATTTATCAAGTCATAGATGCTGGAGTGGACGCTAGGTTTATTGGTAGGGAATCACAAATAATCAATTGGCATAATGCTTAAGTGCAAGTTTAAGTAGTGACATGATAAATATCCTTTGTTTCTGATATCTGATGCTTTTAGGGATCCTTCAATTAACTTTACTTAGAAAAATGTGTTGGCATATCTGTCTGGATAATCGCTATTTATTCAGCATCACTGTTGCCATTTTAACATTCCACTGTTTGCTTTTGAAGGATTTTTGTAAAGACGTTAATCCAAGATTTTCCTGCTTATGTATACAACTTTCTCATGTGCTCATTTGAGCATCAATCCAAAGGCATATCAAAATATCTTACCTATTGTAATGACGTGAATAACTACAGTTAAAATAACTGCTTAACTACAGAAACTTCTGGGGATTCAGCATTGCAGTTTCTGACATTATCTTGGCAGAGTATTTGTATAACTAGGTGCATCAAGGGTCAACATAATCTGATGAAAAATCTAATAAAATATTTATACTTGGGGAAAGTAAATTCATTCTGCCGCTCCTCACTGTTAATCCCCACTCTTAATAGGAAAGAAACTATAAACAGTTATATGAGAAGAGCAGACTCTCAAGAGAAATAAGTGGAAATAAGAAAGGACAGCTCACACAACATCAACAAAAGTGAAAAGCTAAGAAAATCATTGCTTAGGAATACAAGAATGGTCCTACTGAGTAAGATGAAAAATCCATGAGGAGCTAACCAGATGTTGCAAAGAACTGCACAAGCAGTTTTTTGAACAATCCTCAATCCATTTAGGAATTTTGGTTATCAGAAGTATGTTGACTTTCAATATACAATAGTTAAATAAAACAGGGTAGATCAACAACAAAGAAGAAAAAACTGATAAGCAAATGCCCACAAAGATGCCTAGCTTTTTAAATGATACTAGGAAAATCATTTCATAACTTCATAAATTATGAAATTGCTACATAAACTAACTTTGGAGGGCATTGCCAAAAAGGGACCTCATTTACTCACTAGAAACAAAATGGGTGATGCTATCAAAAAGAAAGAAAGAAAAAATGGCTTAATGCTTTAAAATTTTTATTTTCCATGGTCACTAAAAAGGAATGTCAGTATGTTGACCTAGTAAGTTCTGCTCAAGTGGGCGGTATGACTCCACATTTTAAAAACTTTCAGTATAGTAATATCAACCTTCGCCATGTATTCAATGAACTCTTAGGATTGGTACTGAATCATTGTCAGCTGAGATGTTTATTTAAATAATTTTGCATGGAAAAATACCAACTGCTTAGTATTGAGAGAATGGCAGAGCAATTGAACATAAGATGCATGCGGGTTTGTTCTCATATTGAAGTACCGTATTTTAACCAAGTGGGGACACCAAATTAAAAAGGCCAACCAGATAAACACAAGTTACATCTCCAAGAGCTCCATCGGTAGGCAAGGATGATCAACTCTTTAAGTTGCATGGTGACATCAAGTGAACAGCCAGTCCTCAGAAGTATAGCATAACTATTTGCAGTGTCCTAGGTAGAGTTTGAAAATACAATTAAATAGGATTAGAGATGCTCCATTTATTTATTAGGGCGATCCCTTATGAATCTGACTGTAAGCCCTTTGAAAATACAGGAGGAATGTGTGGTCACACAAATAATTGTTTATTTTCTGTGAAACCACAAGCACCATGGTGAGAAAGATGAGCATCTGGATTTAGTTGCCTACTTGTCATATATTTTTCTCCTGGTAGTGGGACAGCCACTGAGCTTCTCTTTTGCCTCAGGCACTGTCTGGAAAGTGGCTCGCTCTATTTAAGTAGCAGACAAACTGATAGATAGAACCAGATAATTATACCTCCCCCATCCACCCTTCAAAAAACAGAGATGCATCAGTCAAGACAAAGCAGACATGGGGAGGAACAACTTTTTTAATGCCCCATCTGAATATTGCTATAATGCAGGGCTTTTCAACTTTTTCACCCATTGCACCACTTTTAGGATATGGCAACATCCGAGTACCACCAACTTGATGACCAGAAAAAAAAAAGGAAAAAAAGTGATGAAGTACAGGTAGTCCTTGACTTACAACAGTTCGCTTAGTGACTGTTCGAAGTTACAATGGCACTGAAAAAATGCCCCCCAAGCCACAGCCAAGCAAAACAACTGCCTGCCCACCCGGAGGCACTTTTCCTCCTGTCTGAGGTTTTCATTCTTGTGAGCATTTCTGTTGAGGATTGGCAGTGGGGGTGAGGTGGGGGGGTGTTTGGTTTTTATTTCCCCTGTCTGCTGGGTGGTTGCAGCAGGTTTTGGTCACTTCACATGACCCTGGGACACTGTGACCGTCATAAATATGAATCAGTTGCCAAGCATCTGAATGTAAATCACAAGACCCTGGGGATGCTGCAACATTCCAGCTGATCGGTGCTTCTTCAGGGCTCAGAAGCACCAGGATCAGCGCCAAGCTCCAGTTGGAGACTGCCGCTGATCTTGGCCCTTCCGCTGAGCCCTGACAGCCCCGAAGAAGTGCTGATCCTGGCGCTTTTGCTGAGCCCTGACAGCCCTGCACCTCCAGCCGTCTTTCGCTCAGGTTTGTGCTGTGCTGCCACCGGTTCAGCTCATTCCCCTCCCCCGCTACATTTCTAGGATGGTCGCGTACCACCTGCCAGATGCCAATGTGCCACAGGTGGTACCCGTACCACTGGTTGAAAAGCCCTGCTATAATGGATCTATCTCACTTTCTATGTCTTGAGTGAAGCCTTTGCATGTGAAAAAGCATTCACCAGGATGTCATCATGCCTGCAAAAATGCAGTACATTCAGGATCTATTTGCTCCACCAGTAAGATTAGTCTACAATACTTGGCCATACATTGATTAGTTTATTGCTTTTCAGCTATTTTAACTGAAGTTGTTTGTCCACCTGGCAGAGAACCTAAAAGATACAGAAAAATGTTGACTTTTCCACAGCCTTCATTATTAGTAGTTTTTATTTTATTTTATTCTATTTGTTTATATTTGGCAAGGACTCCTTTGCCTAGGGGTCAAAACATTGCCACAGACCAATGATAATGGTTTAGTTGAATCAAGGCCAATAATGGGAAAAACAAGCTGTTTCATAAGCAAAAAAAATTCAAAAAATAAATCCCCAAATCACTTACTTAAATTTTGCATTCTGCAGGACCTTTATGTAAATCCAATATTGATTTACTTCACAATCAACCTAACATGGATAAGGAAACTCCAGCATGGCTTTATCAAAAATAAGACCTGTACACCAACCTGATCTTGGGGATCAGTTTAGTCATAATGGAGACAGTGTGCATATAGTCTCCCTTGACTTCAGGAAAGCATTCAGCAAAGAATCTCATGAGATTTTAGTAAAGATGTTAAATTTGGATTAGGCTATCCTATCAGCTAGAGAGCGCTTTAACTGAATGACTGCACCCAACAAATCTAATGGGCTAATTGTTTAGTTGGAAAGAAGCATTGAATGGTGTAACAAATGCTGCATTTCAGGATCTGTGCTGTTCGACCTAATTATACATGACTTGGATGAGGGGGTAGAAAATATCAACTTTCAGAAGACACAAAGATGAGGAGGTAACGAATACTTCACAGTCAGGAGGATTTTAACAAGCTGAAATGACTAGAAACTAGCAATGTGAACATGGACATGGACAAGCGCAATGTTTGTGTAGGACAAATCAAAGGTATGAATATAGGAACTGGGGAACAGACCATACTGGGCAGTAATATATGCAAAATGGATCTGTAGGGATCACAGGGTAACTTGACCAACAATGTGATACAGCTGCAAAATGAAAATAAAAGCAAATGCAATCTTAAGATTGTAGTATCAACAGAAACGTGACAACATTAATAGAATTGCTCCCATCTATTCAATATTGGTCACACTGCATCTAGAATATTGTGTCTTGATCTGAGTACTCCATATTAGGGAGGATAGTGACAACCTAAAGGACGTCCAGAGGAGACAAACTAAGGTCTGGAAAAACATATAAAGAAAAACATATAAGGAAAGTGCTGGGCATGTTTAGCCTGGAGAAGAAAAGAGACACATGATTGTCATACTGAAGTTTCTGAACAGCTGTCATATAGAAGGCAGGGCAGAATTGTTGTTCCAGGATTCAAAATGAAAGATAAAGGATTTATATGACAGGTAGATTTAAACTGAATGAATGTCCTAATCTTAAAAGCTGTTCAGTAATGGAACAGCCTGCCTCTCTTTGCTAGTGTTTAAAGAAAAGTTGAATGGCCATAAAGGAGCAGTCAGTTGCACTGGGCAGTTGGTTGGGTGAAATGAAATGATCTCCAAGTTTCTTTTCAAGTCTAAGCACTATGATTCTAAGCAGCTCCTGAAAAAGATATGTGACTTTTTAAAGAAATAGCTTCTTTGTATTAATCAAAACAGATGAAGATTCTGATCACGTGAAACCATAAAGCCAAATTTGCTTCTTTGTGATCCATGATACAATTTGTAAAATGAAAAGATTGGCCATGTTGAGGAACATAAATCATATAGTGTTTACAGTCCCAAGTAGACTTCAAAGTCTGGAGAGGTGAACCTCTAAAACATTATGGTATCCTTCGTGTGCAGCAACATTTAGCTGTCCTTTAAGACTTATTTGAGTACCATTTTCCAGAAATAAACAATTTACATTTTTTTGTTTCTTGTACAAGAAGTGACAAATTAAGTCCAATTTTTTTTAAAAAAAGTCTAACCAAACCTCTAATATTCAACACTTGCATTTTTTTTTCTTTTGAAAAAAGATTAACTCAGACTAAATTCTATCACAGTCATGCAACAGCCCACAGGTCTTATGGATCCATAATTATCTCAGGACTCCACAGATTTTTTTTAGTTTGTTTTATTTTATTGTCTTCTCTTCCTCCTCCTCCTTAATTAAAGAAATAATTAAAAATAAAAATTACAAAGTAATTTGAGATGTATATTCAAAGGATTGTTCTATTGGTGAGGAATGTTAATATGTTTTTTCCCCATCTGGTATTTTCCACTGTTAGTGTAAAAACCACATTTGATATTGTTTCAACTCCTCCAGTTAATTGTACAGTTGCCCCACTGAGGCGTAAAAATTAGATTATAACATTTTGTGTGCATATACAAACAACACACACACACACACACGCACACACACAAAAATATCACACCTCTGTCTTCCACTTATTTGGGTAGGATCAGGCTTGATATGTTTTGTAATACCTTCTCTTTCAACATTAGGTAGGCTGAGAGAGCAGCTTAATTTATTGGTACTTGATAGGCAGATAGGTGAAGACTGAAAATTGGGTGGATTTGGTCATCTGAGTTGAATTAGGGCAGTGACTTCAACACACTGGTCAATTTAAAATAATAGTAAAAATCTTTACATACAGAATGGAACTGAATGTCTTAATGCAAAGAGTGGAATATTTGATGGAATGATGAAGAAATAAATGACAGAAGGGAAGGAAAAAGGTAACAGGAAGAATCCCAATGAAAGCATCATCACCACTTTGGTTGTTAACTGAATGGTCATAAATCATTTTGACTACCTGTATAAAGGCTTTGCTTTTAACTGAGAATACCTTCTAAATGAACTGTGCCAAGATAAGACAAAGGAACTCACATTCCATTCTGAAACATTACAAGATACTTTGGAAATCTCCACGGTAGCCATAAAGGAAGCCTTGCCTTTAATCATATGGCAGATGTCTGATTCGACCTAGAGAACATGCAAGTAACCAACAGACTTTCCATTGTTTTCCAGTGTTGGCACTTGTGATTGTTTGCTAACCAACAACCCCAGAATCATCTAATGCTCAGAATCAGGGTAGAAAGGAATTATAATTTGGGGGTTGAAAGAAAAAGGAGTAAATAGAAAGTAGGTATCCAATTAGGAGAGTTGGGGAGGGGGCAGTGACCTTTCTGGTACTTTTCTGCTAATTTAGGCACTAACATTAAATTTCATTTCATTTATTATATTTGTATACCGCCCTTCTCCCGAAGGACTCAGCAAGCAGACAATCCTTTGCTATTCCTATAGAGATTATTATTTATCCACTGTCTAAAGAAACAGGGTGGCAAGGTAACCAAAGCAAGTTATAATAAACGAGAGTAAGAATATTGTGTACCTGGTCATAGATCACTTAAAGTTTCTAATGAGGAAGCAACCATCCAAACACTTTCCTGAGAGATCATAACTGATCACTGATATCAGCATACAAAACAGATCCTGAACGGCTGGGCTTCCGTGCAATTAAAGAGCCACATTTTCTCTTACCTTTCTCTTACCTGGGCCAATCTATCAATCTAGCTGCTATCATGTCTATTTCTTACAGACTCAGTTTTGGTTGCCTAGCCATTATTTCTCGCATCAAAGCATGGTTGCCCAACCTTTTGGCTTGCCTGGGCCGCCACTGAGTGAAGTGTCTGTGTTATTTTAATACACTATATACTTTCCTTAGACATTGTATAGAATACCTAGGTATTATGCAGAATGACAAGAACTATTTAAGCAAAGTATAAAAAGGGAGACATGAAAAGGGTTAGTGTTAGCTTAGGCTTAGGTTTAGGCTAACCCTAACTCTAACCCTTTACTGTAAAGACTTATATGAAAATGAAAGAAGTAATGCAAAATGAAGTTTTTTTCTTACTGGAAAAAAAAAGAAGACAAAACGAACAGTATTGACTTACTTGTTTCAACAAGAAAGGCTAGAATGGCATTTTAGCAAGAATATTTTATATTTTGCCGGTTTGCCTTTTGGCATTGCATAGAATGCCTAGGAAATGTGTGAAATATTAAGCGTTTCATACTTTGACATCCCATTTTTTGGCATTCTATAGATTTCCTAGCCATTCTATAAAATGCTTAATTTCACATATTGACACTAACGTATACAAACCACATAATAATGTGAAAAGTTTATGATCTTGTGGGGCCCCACAACTAACCGTCCAGGGCTGCAGGCAGACCAAGAGCCACAGGTTAGACAAGCCTGCTTTAAACTTGGAAGCCTGGTTTTGTTTTTGGAATTAGCCTGCTGAAGATATGAAGATGTTATAATCAGTATTTGGAAGAGTTGCATGTCCATGAGCATACACATTCTCTCTCACACACACACAAACACACACTCAGTCACACACCCCTACATACATACACTTAACATAAAAACAATGTTGGAATCACCATGCCATATTTATCTGGGCTAAACTGTAATTGTATGTGGGAATACTCTATCATTTTTCACTTTTTTGGAATAAAGACTGCCCTTCTGATAATCTGACCAGGTTTTATGTTGCTATTGGGAGAGCCACTGGAATGTGGTGGAGCAATGAATTCCAACAGGCAAAAGTAGCTTTTCTCTCAACCGCCTGCATGATCCTGCTTAATCTGAACATTCTCCTTTGCAATACTGAGCTATTAAGACTAAATAGCTCCTTTTTCTCTGGCTATATGACACTTGTACATGGAGAGCTTCTTTGAAAATATCTTTGACCTCTAAACTGAAAGCTTACACATGGGAGAAGTTTGTGTTTGTGTATGTATCTGCAATGAAAATTGAGTAGGGGCAACTTTGAGAGAGTTGTTAAACTCTGCTTATAAAAGCTCATTCTGACTTCTATAAAAAATCCAATGCAATATGTATTGGGGAAGTTGCATTGCTTCTTATAGATGAGAAAAACAACTTTCTTTCTTTAGGTGAGATTGTTTTCATATGTGTCTATCCCTCTTTTTTTTAGTTTTTTTTTTTGCCTTCCTGTTTCTAAGTCTCCAGCACACTCTTAAGCAGCATTCAAGATGGGAGCATTTATTTGGCCTGTGCTCAGTAACATTTTAAAATGGCACAGGATGAACTGTGGAGAGAATAAAGGATACCTGGGACTGCTTCTCTAGGTTCTATTCATTTCTCTCCCACACAAATAATTTGTTGGGAAAAAACAAAATCTTGCAAAGTTTTCTTGCAGATTTGCAACTTCCCTCCCCCCTCCATATCCTTTCAGTCCCCTAAAAGGACAACATTAGCTTGTGAAAATTGTGCAAATTTAGCAGTTAACACTAGAGGCAGAAGGCCAGGGAGTAAGAAAGGAAGAGTAGATTCAAGAGTTCAGTTGTCCGGTCAAGGCGGGAGACGAAGCAAATACAGAAGGGAAAAAAATGATAAGACTGCCCACCCGCCTGCTATAAGAAAAACATAATGTAAAAACATTGCCCTAGAAGTTAGTGCATGCCCCAACCTTCCATTGCCAGATTTGGGGCAGGCCTTGGTGGGGAAGGGACAGTAGCAGTTCAGCTGGAATTTCTCTCCCCCCCCTCTTCTCACACATCTCTTGGGTCTCTGGGGTTCTTTGCCACGTCACTCGCTCCTTTCAAAAAGGTCCTTAAATTGTTTCGATTTGCTTTGATAATAATGATTTAAAGGATTGTTTGTTTTTCTTCTGTTCAATCGGTGCAAAAAGTTCAAAGACGCAGCAGACTCCGTGCACTGTTTTTGTGCCAAGCCCCAATATATCTTGTGTGTTTTCTGGTTGCTGCAACTTGTTTGCCCCTTCTCTTTTAGCATCCAGTGCTAAGAAGTCTGCAACAACAACTCAGCCTTTTCAGCTACTTAGGGCCATTGTGTCAATTGCCTGCTCCAACTTACTTCGCAGCCGTTGTCTTCGGGCCTGTTCATCCTTCTCTAAAGCAGCTAAAATCTGATAAAGGAAAGAGCAGAAAAGAAAGGATTAGTACTAATAAAAAAATCCAGTACAATCTGAAATACTTTCCACAAGGAGCTCTCTAACAGGAAAGCCGGCAGGAATCCTCCTTGAACCATCAAAAGACCAATCATGACAACAGTAAGGAGACAGCAAAATATATGGTAGTTGTCAGTGGAAAAAAAGATGAAGTGGCTGGTTTCCCAAACATCAAAGATAAGAAGAAACTGGGAAGAAATGTTGGATTGCAAACTGGAATTTGATGTTAACAGAATAACAGAGTTGAAAGGAACCTTGGAGATCTTCTTATCCGACCCCCTGCTCAAGCAGGAAACCCTGTATCATTTTAGATAAAATGATTGTCCAATCTCTTCTTAAAAACTTCCCCCATTGCAGCACCCACAACTTCTGGAAGCAAGTCATTCCACCAATTAATTGTTTTAACTGTCAGGAAATTTCTCCTTAGTTCTAGGCTGCTTCTCTCCTTGACTAGTTTCCATCCATTGCTTCTGGTCCTGCCTTCCGGTGCTTTGGAGACTAGCTTGACTCCCTCTTCTTTGGGGCAGCCCCTGAGATATTGGAACACTGCTATCATGTCAACCCTCACCCTTCTCTTCATTAAACTAGAAATGCCCAAATACTGCAACCGCTGTTCATATTTTATCTTCCACCCTTCTAATCATCTTTGTTGCTTTCAAATGAATGGTTTCCTTGCCAGATCACCACAAAACATGACAACTAAGAGTAGGAGACATGTTTAAGTTGGTTTGTAGTCAGCTGTTCTTTAAAACGGTCAGCATCCTCTCTCTGCAGATTTTCTCTATCAATTTGGGTTTCAAAACGTAGAGGTGAAAAGCAATTTAAGCCATTTACTATGAGAGGCAGGAATGTGTAAGCATTCTGTTTATTGGAATGACTATTCTTTATGCCAATCAATAAAAAAATAGTTTGTGAGCATGAGCTATGCAGATGCTATTGTTATTAAACCAAAGTAGCCAAACAAGGTGGATTGAATCTACCTGAATGTTTTGTCACAGTGAGGTACAATAAACCAAGCATTGTATTGACCTGAATTGTAACTCAGCCACACAGGCCCAGAAACATAATATGTTTTCTTAAAGTCTAAATTTGTCCCGATGTTGAAATTATATGAGAGAATGGTTCTTCATGGACATAAAACCTGATAATTATACAGAACAAACAATGAGATAAATTTCCAGGAAAATCATGGATGTCTCTGAAATTGATAAAGAAACAGTTTCTTTAGCAATTAACTATTTTGAATAGAATATTCAAAGGCCTCTCATGGAATCCTTTTAAGTCAATCTTTTGCAGACCCACTTTGTTTTTAAACCATTACTATTCACAATGAGACATTTCTCAGGTAATCAATATTTTTAAATGTTTCTGTTTAGGTCATCCTGAGCTCATTCAATCCAAAGGAGAATTTGAGCCTTATAGTCTCTGTTAAGGAGTGAAACTATATAAGCAGTAAGTGCCTATGTTTGGTTTCTGGGCAAGGCAAGAAAAATTGCTGAAGAATCTAAATTTATTGATCCAATGTTGATTTCATATTCAATTGCAGTCAGATTTGCCTCAATTGACAAAAGAACATATTGCTAATCAAACTATGTTTTAGAATACTGGAAAATGGTAATTCTGGAATTTTTCCACCAAAATTTCATTCCACTAAATAGGCTTATACTTCAGTGCCTTTTGGAAAACAAGTAATGGAATTTAGCATGCTTAAGGCCTTTTATTGAAGGCACTAGAAAAAAGGACATAATTATGGAATACAGTCAAATTGATATAATAAACATCTCTCCTACTGAAAGAGCTAAAAATGCATTCTATATTTCATTTCCGTTCTCAGAATTAGATGAAAACCTTTAGATCACCATTTATACATATTCTTAGAAAGCCATTCTTTAATCAACCACATTAATGAACTGAAGGGGTGGGATGTTGTAAGTAGGCCTTTTGACAGTGAGTGAGAAGGGAAGATTTGGCAGGAAAGGATTGAGAAAGTGGAGGGATAAAACAGAAATGCCCCCAAACCCCACCTCCCTTTCAACTGCACTGCCAGATTTTTTAATTTATTTTTTTAAAAAAAGGATGATTAAAATGCAATCTCATCAGAAATCCCATTATAGTGGTTACATTTGTTGTGAGTGCAAGCTGGATTTTTTTTCCCAATTAAATGTCGAGGCATCCATCAAAAAGAACTAAATTAACCATTTCATTGGCTGCATAATTGGAAAGAAACTCTTGTATAATTAATAGGCTGACTATTCGAAAGCAGGAAAGGCCCATCACAAGCCCTACAAGTAATATGGAAATAAGCTCTCTGTGATTAAAAGCAGCTGTGACACCTTTAAGCTCCCCATATTGCACATGCAGACATGATGGGGAGCACACATAGCACTGCTACCCAGGGCTTTGGGAAAGGCTATAATGTCACAAATAAAGGAAGCTACAAAGGTAATGAGCCACAGAGCTGGTACATCCAGGTGGAATCAGATCAAGAAAGGAGTTAGCCAGTCCAATGCCCTGTGGGAAGGTATTCTAAAGCTGTTATCCTATGGGAAAATATTTGTGTCTAAATACGAAAAGTGATCCCTTAGCTTCCTGGGACAAAAATGGTCCGGCTGCAAATCCATATAGGTGCAATCCAGGCCAGAGTTTGACTCCCCCAATGCCTCATCCCTCACCTGAAGCATTGTTCCCAAGCACCTCTAGGTGGTGCTAAAATACTGAATGTCAAACCAAAGCAACCAATTAGGTTGCCCATGTCAAATCTTAGGATCTTAAAGGTTTTGGAGGCCTGAACAGAATGAGAGACTCCCCCAAATCTCCTTTGCTCCTGATTCAAATGGAGACAATCACTAAAGTTTGTGAGTTTGGAAAGATTTCAAAACCAGCTTTGTGCCTCGTTGTTCTTCTGTGGCACTTCTGGGCACAACAGGATAAAACAGAAAACAGCAGGGGGGACAGGGAGAAAAAGAGAGACACTTGTCTATCACCTGCTCTAAAGACCGCCATGATTAGAGAAGATGCAAAAACCCAAATGAAAATTAATTATGATTTTCATTCAGCGCCAATGACAGCACATTATAGTACTGAGCAATAGGAAAAATTATTCCCTCCCATTTTGCATCAAAGAGGGTGCAATCGGGCTGCATGTAATTGTGTTTAATGAATGAAAACAAACAAAGGGAACAGCTGCTATTTATTAATCCCATTACAAATCATAAAAGAAGCTCCTGAGAGCTGCAAACACACAGGCAGTACTTTTAGAGCAGACTATAGAGGCACATTCAAAAGATGCCAGACAGTGGTTAACCAAAGGACAAGGATTGGCAACTTCTTTTGCCTGCAGCTCATTAAGGCTGCACTTTCTAACCACGTAGCATTTGCCCAGCTTGCTATTGATTTCTGCTGTTAAGGCCTCGTGATTTGTAAGACTAATGAAAAGGAATGTTGGGAGCTGGGAGACTAGCCTCAGGGCAGCAGCTGCTGAGAAAAGGGCTGGAGGAACTGCTCTTTGGGGCTGCTGCTGCCTCTAGCTCCAGTTTTTGTTATTGTCGTTGATCTTATCCAGATGGCAGGTACAGTGCTGAAAAGCTGCAACTGTGCCGGCTGTTAAGTTCCTATTGATGGCCTCCGTGACCTTAAGGCAGGTCGGATTTGCGCTTGGGTCTATTCACACAAAAGGCTTACCTTGGCACTGTTGGTGCATACTTCTGTTTCCCAGATCTGGAACCTACTAAACCTTGCCCAACTTAATCAAGATATGATTAGAAGGAAAGGTTACATGGAGATTTATTTGCAAGGGAGAGTAATGCTTATCTGTCTGGATTCCATTCAAAAGAGTGATATTGCGTTCCTTGTTTTAGTTATTCACTAAAATGTATATGCCGCCCATCTCACTATCCAGAGCAACTAGGGGCGGTTTGCAATGTAATAAAGACATAGTAAAATTACAAGAGTTAAATAAATAAATTCCTTTCCCGAATGCAAGAGTAAGAAAGGGGATCCTTCAGGAAGCAGCTTATCCTGAGTTCTAAAGCCTTTTTGACTTCTTACTTACTATTGAATGAAACCCCCAGAGGTAATATCTAAAGCCTACAATGACCATCAAGAATAAAAAAATTGGTCAACTCACAGGGGATCTTCAGGATCACACTGCCTTTTGGGTGGACCCTTGAGGAATGAAAATATCATTCCTCGTGCAACCCCCATTCTTCATTATTAATAGGAGTTATGATAAATGGAGCTTCATATCTATGTGAAAGATGCTTTTCTCTTTTATGCATTGCAACCAGCACATTGGAATGAGTGATTATTAAACTGATATAAATATTAAAAATTCTGCATTATTGTTATTATTCTATTATCCTTCTACTTTCAGTTCAGAAAGAAAAGCTGTAGAGCTGGATAAAAAAATCTCATTAATTTGGAATTTCAAACAATTCTGTATCACTCTGAAAATAATTCTACATCTTTTATCTCTAAGATCTCGTTCATAGGAAATCTAAAATAAGTCTAGTAACTGAATCTAGTCTAGATAAGTAGTGATTATTAATCATTAATATGCAATGCCAACAAAAGACTGGGAATGTAAATTTATTTTTATGGGATAAAAACAATAAGAAATTGGAATGTTCCCAGTAGCATTACATTATACCACAGAGGGAACTCTGCTGACTTGAAATAGATCTCTGAACTGCATATTCAAAGAAACTCTGTTCTGCAAAATGCAAGTTGCCACTGAGAGATACAAGAATCCATCTGAAGATCATGTCTACAAAGAAACGGTAATCAGTTTTGCTGACATGCACCGTTAATGTTACTCTTTCATCATCCATCCGAATCTGGTGTCATTCAGAAATAATACTTTCAGAATTTCCAATATGCAAAATACTTTATATATGAATAGAATATTTAAACAGAGTAATATTATTCAAAACATAGGTAGGGAACATGTTTTAAAGTGGTCTTACTTAGAATATTAACAAGCATTTCACAGGCGCTCTTACAAAATGGATGTACAAATGTGCTTTCCTATTCACAAATAATGGGCACATCAATCACACAATAACCATTCTCCAGACTGTGAATAGGTGAGATTGCTCCCTGCCAACTGCTCTGATCCCCCGGGGTGCTCCCTATTACCCCAGTTTTCCTTTCCTTCCTTTTTGCTTCTGCCAGGTGGCCACAGTTTCAGCATAAAGCTGCGACCACACACCATTTTTATCATTTAATAATCCTAAACTTTAGCGAGACTCAAAGATTTTTGGAAATTAAAAATGAGACTGAATTTGGTGGCATGCTAGCTTTCTAATAAAAACCAAATATCTGCAGGTACAAAGGGAGGTGGATTTATACATCTATTCTGAAATACCTTGACTAAAGATCAGCCAAGGTTCCCAAAAACTTAAACATAGCTATTTGTTGTTGTTGGTGGGGTTTTCAAGTCTTGGTGACTGCCTGGACTAATCTGAAATTTTCTTGACAACGTTTTTGGAAGTGGTTTGCCATTGCCTTCTTCCCAGGGCTGAGAAAAAGACTAGCCCAAGGTCACCAGAGGAACAGAACAGAATAACAGAAGTGGAAGGAGGTCTTCTAGTCTAACCCACTGCTCAAGGAGGACACCCTATACCATTTCAGACAAATGGCTGTCCAGTCTCTTTTTAAAAGCTTCCAGTGATGGAGCACCCAGAACTTCAGAAGGCAAGCCGTTCCACTGGTTTATTGTTCTAACTGTCAGGAAATTTCTCCTTAGTTCTAGGTTGCTTCTCTCCTTCATTAATTTCCATCCAGTGCTTCTTGTCCTGCCCTCAGGTGCTTTGGAGAATAGGCTGACCCCCTTTTCTTTGTGGCAGCCCCTTAGATATTGGAACACTGCTATCATGTCACCCCTCACCCTTCTCTTCATTAAACTAGACATACCCAACTTCCTGCAACCTAACTTTTAGCCTCCAGTCCCCTAATCATCTTTGCTTCTCTTCTTTTTTATATTGGGGTGACCAAAACTGGATGCAGTATTCCAAGTGTGCTCTTACCAAGGCCTTATAAAGCGGTACCAAGACTTCAAGTGATCTATCCCAGTTAATGAAGCCTGGGATTGCATTGGCTTTTTTTGGCAGCTGCAGAACACTGTTGGCTGATATTTAAGTGATTGTCTATTAGGACTCCAAGACCCCTCTCACAGTTACTGCTACTGAACAAACTTTCACTTAATCTGTATGTGTACATTTGATTTTTCTTGCCTAAGTGTAATATCTTACTTTTTTCTCCATTAAATTTAATTTTGTTGGATAGGGCTCAATGTTCAAGTCTGTCGAGATCCTTCTGGATCTTAAACCTATCTTCTGGAGTGTTGGCTATTCCCACACTGCAAGGTCTGCAAATTTGATGAGCTCCCCTTCTAGACCCTCATCTAAATCATTTATGAAGATACTGAAGAGTCTTGACTGGTCTTAAGACAGAACCTCGGGGTACTCCACGGCTTCCTTACTTTCACAGATTTAGTTCCATTAAGGACTACACGTTGAGTGTAGTTTGTCACCATCTGATGGTGATGGTGATTTTTTTAGCTTACCAGTTGGCTTTTTCCCTAAGGTAGGGCAAGAACTCACAGGCTCCTGATTTTTTTGCCTGGTACTTTAACCACCACACCAAGCTGGTTTACTAAACTAGCTATATGGTCATGGATTATTTTTCAATTGCAGGTAGACCTCAACTTGCAACCACAATTGTGCCAGAATCTTTGGTCATTAAGCAAAGCAATCATTAAGCGAGATGTCTTATGATTGCTTCATTCAACAAGCTCAATCCTGGTTCTCCCAGTTGTGGGTGATTAAACTGAGTATGGGGTTGCCTTATGGACTACAGGACACATTGGCATGCGGAAATTTGCTTTGTGTCAGGAAATCTCAGCTTGGCTACAGAGCCTACTGGAGTGCAGAAACCTCTAAGAAGTCTTAGAGGCCCCTTTTTTTATTAGCTATTGAAGGAACCAAATTTGGAGCCTTGCCCAGATAACATTGCAAAAATGTTTGACAAGGTTTTGTACAAATGCTTTCATTATCTTATATAAGCAACCAATTCCCTTCCCCCAGCTCTCATCTTTCTGTTGGGCAATAAAATACATATAATTCCATTTGTACATATATATATATATATATATATATATATATATATTAGCATCATATATTTTATTGCTTTAATAAAGGATTGTACAGAATGTGTTCAAAACTACTTTCTGCTGTTTATACCAATTACAGTAGATGGGTTTTTAACCATTCTTAAAACTTTATAGGCTTAGGAAGTGCTTTCTTGTGATAGTAAATACCACCCCCACCTCAAAATTATAAAAAAGGTCATTTGTACACAGGCTCACAGAAATGACCCAGAATAGCTGACACAGAAAGCATTCATTTAGAGAATTAAGTGTTTCAGGTTTAAGTGGATAGGTATTTTCTTCTGTCTCTTATTTGATTACTTCATGAGATGTGTTCCCTTCAGTGATTTAATTCCTCCATTCTTATTGGCCCATTACTTATCTGCTGAGACACTGTTGTGATTTTTTTTCTGTTTTGGAAAGATGTTGTTTGTGTTTGTTACTTTAAGCAATTAGTATCAAACTAGGAGAAGAAAGTATGAATGAAAAAATAACTCGAGGCATATCTAAACTTTAAAAAAGAAACAAAATGTCCTCTCTTTGTAAAGCAAATCTAGGGCTCATAAGAGCTTAAGTAGAAGGTCTTGGTAGGTGGCAGCATCTGGCTGGCCTTGGCTTGTAGGGCCTGGTTAATTCTTGGAAAGAGATATCCACAATATCCCAGAATTGTAGGTTATGTGAAATAAAAAGACAACGGAGCTTTTCGAAAACCTACATGCAAAAGTCACTAGGGTTCGAGAGGGTAATATCATCATCATCAATATTAACAGAAAGAAACTGGGGGAAACTACTACTTGACATATGTTTTTATCTCATCCATGTCATGGATGATAGTTAGGATTAGGGGAGAAAGGGACATTGAGAGGAATCGATATCTTTGGGAGAGCTCAGTACCCCGGTTTCAATAAGTCGCTGCAAATGGTTCCTCTACCATTCTAGTATCTCAACAAATGGATAATTGAATCACATCCTCTTAATGATGACTAGCTGTTCAAGACAAACTCCTTTTCAATTTAAAGCGGGACAAAGCCCAGACAGGTTTGCTCCACATAATAGAAATGATACTTACAACTGTGATATTTTGTAAGTAAGTGCCCGTATCAACCTTTAATAACTGATTTTGGAATATAATTATTATGCACATATTTGTGTTCTTTTGTTCATTGCGTTTGTACACTACAGATAATTTTTCAAATGTAAAAGAAAATGCAGCTACTTTTATATTTGTATGGAAATGCTGCAGGACACTGAATAGTGGGTGCTGATTAGCTGGCTATGCAACTATTAAGACATGATATGATGAATTTGCAGTGGAATAAAAGCAGCTCCACTCTGGACTTCTTTTCATGGGTCAAAACAAAGAGGGGAAAAACAGAGATAAATAGTTACATTAAGATACATCTGAGAGCTCTGATATACCTTACCTCATCCTTGTACTTAGTAATGTATGAGTAGATCTCATGCAGGGCACTCATGCTGTTGAATTGGCTCAAGTGTAACCGTGATTGCTCTGCCAAATAGGCGCTCATGTCCTGATCACTGATTGCTGGCATTTTAGCTATATCTGCATAATATCTATAAGTGAGGAAAAATAAATCACACTGTTGAAAATAAAGATGTTCAATAGCAGGTAGGAGACAAACTGAGGATAAATCTAGAAAATACCATAAACGAAATTAACAAGCCTCCAGATCAAATGTAATAAATCTATTCATTACAATGAAGCGATTGAACATAACACATTTAGCCATATTACAGTATAGTGTTCTGCCTGCCAAATGTCTCTTCATTTTGTGTTCAATTAACCAGACTAGGCCTCTTAAGCCTTCACAGACAGAGAATATAGAATCTCCCTTTACATATCTTAAGACTGAGGGGAATGAGGCAGGGTGCCTGGTCCAAGGTCCGTGTGTGAATTAAAATAATAGGACAGCTTTAAGGAGTTGCTGTGATAAATGGAGGTAAACCTTTTGTTGAGATCTGTTTCCCCCTCTCCTCTCCCCAAACAAGCTTGGATGCAAGGAAATGAGTGAAAGATCCAATCTTTCTGCAGACACAGAAATGCTAGGGCTGTCTCAAATAGGACTTTGGACTGCTTAGTATTGCTATACCTGGCCTACAAACACAAAGCAAAACACAGAAGGATTCCTGAGGGGAAACGACCTGCAGTATAAGATGTCTTGTCTACATTCACTATTGGAGACAGACCTTAATTGTTCCAAAATCATGGTGATGCAAGTAAAGCAAATCACAGACACTCCTATGAGGAGAACTTAATGGAGCTCAGCAGAGCAGCAGAAAGTGACATATTTGGAAATTGTGTTTTATAATCCTATATTTATTAGAAAGTTTATTACCAACTTATGATTACTGCTGTTATGGAAGAAATGGGTTTCACTTAGGAGAGCGAGATACAAGCCCATTTCTTCCATAATATCAATAATCATTATCTAGCATTTATAGAATAGTTTGCAATTTTACATACATCCTAGAATGTAAATATGAAAAATAAAAGATTCATGTTTTAAAAGTCTAGCCATGTAGGAAAGATCCTAAGGGTAATGTTATCTCTAAAATACCACCATAATGTATAATATCGGCTAATATTAAAAATAGCCAGGTAAGCAAGTAGCAAATTGTATTGAATATCAAGGCTATGACTGTGCTTCAGAGCCTTCTCTGCTAATCATTAAAGCAGCCCCACTTTCTTCAGGTTCTGCACATTAAAGCAATGTTGCTGCTTTAAGAAACTAATCCATTAAAGTTGTATTAACTTTAAAGGATCAAGTTGCACTTTTTTCAAGCTCTCAAAAAAGAGAGCTAATATTTAATGACTAGTACAAAAGTGCTTGCACAAGATCTGAAGTTTTCGTCCTCATCATTTTCAAAGAGTGCCCAATCTCATTAAATATTTTTTTTAAAAAAATCTTAAGGTGATACAACTCGCTGTATGCAAAAGACTGCATCACAAAATACTGTTTGCATTAAGGCTAGCAGCTGAAAATATGGAAAGGACACAAAATAAAGGTTTTGTCCCAGATGTCCTTACCTTGAGAGATGGTGGTATGAAAATGGAAGTGCCCCCCACCCTCTCACAATATTAGTTAACTTTCTGGGTATAGGAGGATCAGGGAGATGGCCTTAAAGAAGGAATCTACAGGCCACTAAGAAAACGTCAGGTACAGTATGGAATAAACATGGGTTGAGTCCAGAGAGAATGGAAGGGTGTTACAAAGAGATTCAGACTATCCCAGGGTCTAAGAAGGAAGGAAGGGAAAACTTAGCCAAGCTTCTGTTACGAAAGCTTATCACAATGAAATATAATTCTAGCCATCTATGGAGTCAGTTTCCTGGTCTGTCCATCTTGACACTGGGTTTCTGTAGTCCACATATTACCATGAATAAACAAGAGTGCTCATAAAAATAATGCTCATAAAATTAATGTAATATCCTTCTCCTTTAATTATTTCTGAAAAATAAGTTGGTAAAACAGTTTGAATTAAAGCTCAGTCACAAATGTAATTTCTAAGTCTAGAACCAGGTATATGGTTTGAACAATTTACCAAAGCTAACTAATGTCTCTCTCTCTGTGTGTATGTGTGTGCGTACACAAACAGACACACAGTCAATTTGTTTAATAAAATAGCTCTACTTATAAATAGAGAGTCTTATTCATCCTGTGTTTCATTATCTATTGTTGTCATCTTTATTAGCAGCAGTGAAAAAAAACTTCTGGTTTTACTTAAAACATCAGCGGGGTAATGATGTCACTAGCAAATACAATTTTCACATAATAGCACCAGCTACATTGAGTGCCACTCTTTTCAATGTGCAAGTCTCTACCCCAATAGTACACAATTAACAAACCAAGCATACTTGAAGTTGATCAGAATCTCCCCGGTCAAACCACTGAAAACTAAAAACTCTTATCTGTATTATTCAACACAATGTGACTGTATTATTTTCAGGTTGGATCTAATCCAGGCTTTAAATTCCATTGGCAAGAGATTTTTCTTTGCTAATCCTCCTGCAAATGGATTGCTTTACCAGTAGAAATATGCTCAAAACACAGTGAAGGTGGAAGGAGAAAGGGGAGGAAGTTATTTTTACTTCTCTGGAGTGCTTCCTTACTCACTACTCCCAAATTCCCCAACCCACCTCACCAATTCTATTATTATTATTATTATTATTATTATTATTATTATTATTATTATTATTATTATTATTATTATTATTATCTTTTGTTTATTTGTGTATCAAGCAAACATTAAGTCAATAGCGGTCTACATCACATTGTGAAGAGGAGATAAGGTTGTCCCATTACATATAAGAAAATAGCCACAAAGAAAGAAGAAATTCTTACATATAACAAGTAATAAAGTTCAATTAACAACTCTTTTTGACCTCCAATTGTACCATTGACTCCAAGATAAATAATATTCTCTGTCCCCCTCACCAATTCTTAAATGCAATTTTTATGAGACTGGGATCTGATAATGGTTGTGAGAAGCATCATTCCCTGTCTTGTTCAACCACTCAAAATTTCAGCTGACACAAGAAACACTTCATTGGGTTCCCCCCCCCATTCGACGTTTATGCTGGATCCAACCTAATAGAAATAGCTGCCATTGTGAAATCTATGTGCTCGATTACTTATTCATTAGAAGGGTCTGAGAGGAATTGGCAATGCTTACAAAAACAATCACTTGCAATTGTTTCCAAGAACTAAATTTTCTCCTCTAACCCAGGGAGGCTCTTTTATGGCAGGTAACCATCCCAAATTTTCTAGAACTGCTACACCTTTGTTCCTTTTGCAAACCTACTTTGTCTACAGGTGCAAGTACTCACCTTTCTACCCAGCTTTTATAGTTAGGGATGTCCTTGGCATACAGTAGTTTATTGGAGGGAGAGTCTTTCCCTAGCTTGTGCTCAGAAGTTGAGCAGGAGTCCATGAATGTCTGAGCCACCACTGATAGGCAGGCATCAGTAATACTGTTCTTATGAATGTCAAACACGAATTGCGGGTTCTTAATCACATTCACCCAAAAACGTAGAGGTAGACTGCAAAGGAGAAGAAAATAAGACATTATTCTTAAAAGCTTCAAGTAAGGCCCTTAGCAAAAACCTTTACCTGGTTAAAATATATCAAAGTAATGGGCAGGGATTTAAACAGGTGATAATATATATTGCAGCTGTATATGAACATATTTATGAAAATTTTACTATAAATATATAAATAATTTTAAGGCCATTTGGCATTTGAAAAGTAACAGTGAATATGAGAAATATTTCTATCATGATACTTGTTTTAAATATCCAAAATTGTGCCTGATAAATTCCATTAGTTTTGACACAGAATACAGCATTTGTCAAAAGTCATTCATGTTGTCCTTGGGATTTTATCAGTACCTGTCAACATTTCTATCATTTCCCTATGCTCTTCTTAAACCCTTTGGAATTACTGTTAAATGTCAGGGTTCACCAACTTTTCTGCCCTTTGTTAAATCCCTATATTCTATATTAGCCCTTGGAGACTAAATTCTATTAAGAAATGAGAACTATAATTAAAGGAAAACCAAATACCTTCTTGATCCTTCTCAGCTCAGCATTAATTTATCTCTTAACTGAGGCAACCAGCGCAATGCAACTGCCTGTGCTGCTTTTGCAAATTACCCATGTCTATTTTCACAAAACAATGTTATTGAGGTAGAAGGGCTGGATCATAATACTTCCCTTATTATATTGGCTAGGTTGGGGGAAAAAAACACCAAAGTATTGGGAAAACTCAAGTTAATTTAGCGGGAGAAAGTTGAGATGACCAAGTTTCAAAGCACAACACAAAGAATCTCAGGAATGCTATCTAATTTTTCATTTCTCACTGGGGAAAATTCTGCATGTCAGGGAAATCCATGGAGACTTTCCCCACAACTTCTAGGGTGGGGATTTTTTGTGTAAAATAATTCCATTGTCTGATCTCACCTACAGTCTGAAATAGCATAAAAATCTTAATTATCTTAATGAAAACTAGGCCCTGCTTTTCGTATTTGTCTCAATTGCTAAACTCCCACAAGTCGTATAATCCAGGTGTCGGTCATACCTACATCTTTTAATTTCAGGGGATCATCTCTTGAAATTAACTCTTATCCACTGAATTAACAGTACAAAAAAAGCAAAGGCATTAGTATGCCACAGCCTGCCTGCTTCCCTGGACTCTCTGGAGTTGCATCATTGGGATACTTTCCCTACCCCCTTTTTCCTCCCAGAGCAGCTATTTCCTTTAATACAGAAAGCTGAGTGATAAATCAGTTCCAAGTGTTTCCATGCTCTCATAACTCCATTTAAAAAATGTTTCCTTTTTCTGCCTTGCTAATTACTGACAGTTACTGAACTACAAAAGCAATTTGGTTGCTATTTAACAAATACCAGAGATCAGAGTGTATATTCCTATCCCCAGTAACAGTGAAAGGAACTGAGAGAGATCAAATCAGGAAGGCAGCAGCAGAAGAAGAGAAAGTGTCTGCCGCTTCTTACTATTCACTGAGCATGTTAATCCCCAATAGCATGAAATAAATAGCGAGACAGAATTTAAGGCTATGCAAATCAGCATGCAGAGGAGGAGAATAACTTCCCTATCGCATTAGAAAGGTAAATGTGGAATACAGTTCACCAGCAAATTGATAACTGGCTATATAAACAAAAATGCTGCATACAAGATTTTTAACTGCTCTCCCGTAGCTGCCGCTTTTATTGTTTATTAAGACTCTGAATCACTTCAGACTCAAAGATAAAGAGGTGCTCTGAAGCGTGCAAAGGTCTGAATGCAGCACCTGTTTGCAGCTCATTTCAGTAGCTGCCCTGTTTTCAGGCACAGGGTGTCTGCCCCTCCAAGGCAGCCATTGCCACTCCCCCCACCCCGCTCCAAAGGTTAGAATTTCTCCAGCACTCTGAACACCTTTTCGCTTTGAATCAGTACTGCTGCGCAGCCCTATTATTTTGCTGATCTCTTAATGATCATGTTTCCATTATTGGGTCCACATTATTATTCCACATTTTATATTGTGATTTTAGCAATTTATACTTTAATTTAGAAAAAAAGCTGGTTTTGAGGGGGACTTGGCAAAGCAAGATGATGTCCCATAATATAAACTTACAGAAATTTCATTCTGACAGGTCTGTGGTTATTTTTTTTTATTTATTTGATTCCTATAACCTCCCATTTCAACCACTGCCTTAGGTATAGGCCAGAGGTCCCCAACCTTTTGGGCACCAGGGACTGGTTCCGTGGAGAAAGGTGTTTCCACGGACCGGAGAGTGCGTGGTTTTGTATGCTGCCTGCATCCCACGGATGGGGCTTTGTTTGTGTGGCCCGGTTGCTGGCATGCCGCGGCTCGGTACCAGCCCACAGACCAGGGGTTGAGGACCCCTGGTATAGGCTATATCAAGGGTGTCAAACTCACAATGTCACGTAATGTGTCATGACGTATCATGATTTTTCCCCATTGCAGGAGATGGGGTGAGCGTGGTTTCGGCATGACGCATCCGCCCTGTGGGCCAGCAGTTTGACAACCCTGGGCTATATTATAGCCTAATACAAATGCCTTTTTAAGTGAGAGTATATGTGAGGCTTCCTCTACACCAGGGAATAGAATAACATGAATGCTTTTGAGGCTGCACTTTCTTATGTGACTAAGGTAATTTTTTTAAAACTATCTGATCTATTTTCTAAAGAAGCTGAAACTACAATAGGCTGTTTACACTCTTTGAAAGAAACATCTTCCTGTTAGCTACCCCCAACTTTTCACACACCAGCTACAGATTAGATAAGAAGCTGGCTTGCAGAAACAAAACCACTGATCTACCTAGCTGAATATTTATCTACACAATGACCCATTAGGTATCCACTCTGCCTCAGCGTGACCTTCAGAAGTTGGGAAGAGATCTTGGGACTTTCTGCAAGTGCAAGTCATACACTTTATTGCTGAGCATCTTCTTACCAGTTACTCTTCCAAGTGTGCCTGACATCATAGTCATTGATCTGGTGCTTATCAGCTTGTTCATCCAGGAAGTCAAACATGTACTTGATGGCCAGAGGCAAGGCACTCCCTCGGTGGGCTGTGCTGAAGATAGTCTCAAAAAGGTCATCCACAAACTTCTGCAAAGTTCCCTGAAACAAAAACAAAAAAGGATATTTATTCAGCATTGCTTAATATATCATTCGTGTACACAACCGGAACAGCAGCAATAGAATTAAGGCATTCTTTTTTTTCTTCTCAGAAGGGCTAAAATATCTCACTGGTATTAAAACATGCTCTAAAATAAGAAACTGAAGTGTCACCAGTGGATTAAATAAACCCAGTAAAGGAATTTAGAACTGAACCGGGGAAGGTTTAAAAGGACTATAAAGAGAGGAAGGAAGGAAGACATTAAAAATAGGGGGAGCTTCAATGGTACTTCTGCTGAGTTTTTACCATACCCTGTGGACACCCATGTCATATCCATTCATTCTATGCCTTGTACATTCGCTAAAAATCTTCAATTTAACAATTTACATCCGGTAGTGATATATGATTTTACAGAGAGCAATCCAAATTATTTCAGAGTTCTATTTCAGCATTCAATTAACTACAGCATCACTGCTTTTTTTCTTCTTCTTTTCATAATAGTTCCAAGCTGGCTTTCCAAGACAGTGATTTTTTATGAGGAAAGATAAGCCTATAATCCTCTCAGTTATCATCTCATGTAGGATCCAGCTACTGAAGTTTGAAAAACATACAACACATGTAATCAGAATAGTGGTTAAAACTGCGGAAAGATTGTACAGGAGAGAGAAACTGTCACTGCAGACCGCTTTTAGTGTCTCTACGAAGCTGCAAAGGCCACTATGCTAAGAAATCTTAAGTTTTGAAAGTGCTTTCAAAGACTGTGCCTTTCAACAGTCGGCAAATATCTAAAATGTAGATATACTGTATTCCTCTCCTTCAGGTTGAGGTAATCCAGGTATCTCCCTGTGAAAAAGGACTGCTTTTAGACTGAGAGAGAGCAAGAAAAATCTATGTTGGAATTCTGAAAGTCTTTTGGAGAGAGTGAGTCTCTCCTCTCTCTCTCTCTCTCTCTCTCTCTCTCTCTCTCTCTCTCTCTCTCTCTCTCTCTCTCTCTCTCTCTCTCTCACACACACACACACACACACACACACACACAAGAATCTCTGCTTTCTGACAGAATGTTCAAATTAGGTGTCACCTGTATATTTATAAACCAACCAAATGTGACAAAATTTCTAGATGCCTTGAGTGACAGAAAAAAAGAAAAGAAAAAAGAGAGAAAGCAAGAAAGAAAGAAAAAAGAGAGAAAGCAAGAAAGAAAGAAAGAAAGAAAGAAAGAAAGAAAGAAAGAAAGAAAGAAAGAAAGAAAGAAAGAAAGAAAGAAAGAAAGAAAGAAAGAAAGGAGGTTTAGATTTTTTTTGCTGCTCATAGAAGTAGCGAACAATACCCTGGAATGTTCAGGTTATATATATTCTAAAACTGTACGAGTTAAACAATAACAACACAGAAACCAGCATTCTTCTTGCAGATTACTATGATTTATGATTTGGCTGGAACAGATTCAGCTGAGCTGAATTTAGCCCTGCAGTTACCGAGGGATTTTTCAGAATCTGACAACAGAGTACTATTTTGATTTGTTCCAATACAAATCTTATACTGACCATTTGATTTACTTCAGGAATCAGTGTAGCAATTATATTGTGTGCAGTTCAGTGTTTGTGTCATAAGCCACTGGATTTTTAATACTCCTTTGTTTGGGTTTTTGCTGATATGGAATACTTGGTAAAATGAGGGTGTCCATCAAGGGCATGAACAATGAAGCTGGATAAATAGCCCCTAGAGGCCAGAATCCCATCTTGCTTTTGGTAATAACTAGGGCAGAATACTCATCTTTGCAGGTTTATTAGGGATGGTGGTAGATATAAAAAGGCTAGAAATGGGAGGTGATGAGATCAAAGGAATCAGACTACTCATCATACCTGAGGCAGTTGAATCACCAATCATCACTGAGAGCGACTGGCCCAATGGATAATGGACATTATGGATAATGTGGGACTAGATTTCAGTTTCCTGTATCCTAGCCCGGTACATTAACTAATATTCATCTACTGATTATGGATCAGGTTTGTCTCTAACCCAACAGTGGGAATATGGAATCATAGAACTGGAAGGGACTAATCAAGTTCAATCCTCCACACACTGCAGGATTCACTACACCATCCCTGATAGATGACTATCCAGATGGCAATTCGAATCTGGTGCAATGCATATAATTTAGTGTATAAAGTATATAAATCAAGTTAAGAAAAAGGTGAACACAATAAGAGTTCTGACAACATGTCATGATGAAATGTTAACAAACTTATAACACTACCCCAATCTTACAGTAGACCTAGGAGCCATTCTTGATTTACCTTAGTAGCTAGCAGACGAGTCAAATATATTTCTGAGACCATCTTGCTGCCACGATCACCTTCTCGTTGATCCATGTGATCGTGATTCTTGACCAGATGCCAAAGCTTGGTGCCACTCTCCAGGTCAGGTGTGATCATGGGGGTCCGGGAACGGAGACTGTCAGGGCTGCTAGCTGTCCGGAGCATACTCTCTGTGAGGAAACCACATATAATGGCAACTACCTCTCCCTCCTCCGCTGACTCTTGGCCTCTGCTATCCTCCCTCCACTTCACTTAACTTGCAGCATGGCCTGTCATACCATCAAGAAATATGTTATGCTTTGGGCTACCCTGTCAATTAAACTTCATTAACCAATTGGCCCCAGGAATAAAAGAGATCACTGACTTGTTTATTTATTTTTTCATCCAAAGGATCTGATAAATAATGAAGGAAGCTCATTATAGTTTAAAACCTACTGGCAGGTACCCTTCGATTCTAAATAAATGACTTTTTCCCCCAAGAAAGGAAGGCAAATATACGTGTCCCAGGATAATGTTATAGGATCCAATCTGGGTCAGTGATCAGGACCAGAGGTTTAGTCTGGTTTCAGACTCATGCTGAAGCTCATCCTCAAGAACTTCTCTTTTTCTGAATCTTTCTGAGGATGGGCTGCAGCACAAGTCCAAAAGCTCAGCAGAATCAACTTCTGGTCCTGGTGACCGACCCAGATTAGATCCTGCGACAATTGTTTTCCTCAACAAAGTAATACTTTTAATGGTTATAATAGACACCTTGCTTCTCTTAATCATGTATCAATAAAGCACATAAAAGCACAGTGACTTTAAGAAAACACAGTGAAGAAATACACATTTTGGAAGCATAACTAAATTGGATAAAGCAAATTATCAGAAGAGAAGAGAAGAAACAACCAGAGGCAAAAGCCTTAACTGGAAGAAGCTGGTTGAAATGGGCCTAGGTCAATTTAGTCATGCAAAAGCAAGGAAGTCATTCAAAGACGCTTGACTGAAACGTGGTATCCTTTTTACTCTGCTGTTTCTTAACTTAGGAAGACTTTCTTTCTTAATTCCCAGATTGCTACTGAATTCTAGACAGTAAACTGGGAAGGATGTTTTTTTCATTTACTCACCATATCTGCTAAGTGATTTTGTGAAAGTAGAAGAATTGGAAATGTTGTAGGCAGAGTTCTGCTTGGGCACCAGTGCCACAGATGAACCATCTGTTACCTGTAGAGAGAGAATTACCAAAATTTAAGACTGAAGACGTTCAGATCCACAACCTCTACCTCTCTCACTCCAACCAACACTGAGCTCCCCATTGAAGGTAGCTGAAATAACAAGTTTAACTCCCTATTTGGTGGATTCTCAGAGCCCCTTAGAAAATTTGAGAAGGTGGACACCACATTCTCTCATAATGTAAACACAAACCTAAGAAAGCTTTCTTTTTCTTCTCAATAAAAAACCATTTTCCATTCCTTGGGATTCCCAGATCTAACCTGAGTTTCATCTCCTTTAAAATCTGCCTGGCCCAAAAAAATAGAAAGCTTTTCAGCTTTGTCTAGAATGTGTTCTTATTTCATTCTTGCTTGGTTAGAGCATATTTATTCAATTGTTTGTAGTGGACAGATCAAAGACAAAGCACACAGAAGAGCATATGGATTCTTCCAGGCCTTGTTGGGAAGGATACAGAGAAAGAGAACAATCTTGCACATAATTTTAATGCTTCTTTTGTTAAACTTAAGAGTTAGAAGCTTTCTTTTCATTCTCTACAAATGTGTTTCCAAGATGTATAATTTAGTATTCTTGCTTGCTTTTCTTCCTACAAACATTACCAGGCTAGGTAACATCATCTGTGTACTGATGTTGTCTAGCTTGATAATGAAATGTCTGCAAGAAGAAAAGCAAACTTAGAGGACAGCAAAAACATAACAATACAATCCTGAGCTACGTATATTCTCCATTATTTAAGACTCATCACATGTGCACAGAATCTAGCCTGGACTTTCATCCTATTATCTCCTGCCAATACTAATTTGATAGTAAAATAAATAACAAGAGCTGTTTGCAATATCTATCTCTCAAATATAAGATAAACATATGTATCTTCTATTCTTCTGCTACCACTATGGCAAAAAGCCAAGGACAACCACACCTGGTAATGAGCTAGAGTGTTGAGCCTTTTCCAGTCATTGTCGATCTTTGTGGTGACATCTTCATCTTGAAGAATTATCCGAGCCATCCTGCCCTGCCGCCACTCTGCACCGATGGAAGAGAAGGGCATGGGGTCACTGGGGATCGTGCTCACTTTGGACAGATCACAGAATGAAAGGCATGGAGAGCATGTGAATGAGGCATGGCGCAAGCCATTTTAAAAAGCCACACCCCATCTAAACCCCATTATGGTCTTTCTGTAGTTAGAAACAATTACGCTAGGAAAATCTGTTTGGGATCTCCTTGGTGACTTGGGCCTCCCACTCCTAGGAAGAAAGCAATGGCAAATCAGTTCTGAAGTGATTGCCAAGAAAACTGTGGTTGATGGAAGTGAAAGACTGACTCAAAGATAACCCCCTTGCTCACTCCACAAAACTTAAATTATTCAACTTCACAACCCATTTGGGGGAATGTTCAAAAATATCTCCAGCTTAATCAACAACTTTCTGCTTTCAATTCTTCTGAGCCTTACATATTCAGTGATCCACAAGCATTGTTATCTCAACTACTGAAATCATGTCAGCTACCCACCCACCCCAATATTTGGCTCACTACTTTATTCATATGAGATTACTGTTCTCATCAACTACTATCATAAAGTTGTTTAAAATGCTAACCTAGAATCATAGTAATACATCATAGTAACATTTTTCTTTGAGAATGAAAAAATGACGTTCCTTGCATACCAAGTAGCATCTGTCTCAAGCGACACATTCTTTTTACCTAGTTTTGACCCACAAAGGTTTTCAGTATGAGGGCTTCATTTCTGGAGCAAAAGGTTGTTCAGGTGTGGAATACTGAATCACCTCTTGCCCATTTTTATGTCTTTAGCTTTTCCCCAAAAGTGGGATTATGGGCTCATTTCTGAGGGAAAAACTTTGGGGTGATAAATTTTAAAAAGGAGAATCTCTACCCAAATTGTGACTCCTTTTTGTTATTGGATCCAGTTTTAAATGACAAATCTGTTTCTTCACTTGTAGATCAAAGCAAAATTTATTGTTGCAATCAAGGTACCAAACAAGTTTACCAAGTTTGGCTAAGCTTCCTGCAAATTCTGCTATACAATGGATCTAGTTTCTATATATTAGCCATTTTAAATTACTATTGTTCTATTCTACTTATCTCTGCTAAGAACATAACTAAAGTGATATCATCATCATCATCATTGCTTGTATTCTATCTGATGACTGAATCACACAAAAGAACATCTATTTCTTATAGGTGATTTATCATTAACAGATTTGATCCTTAATTCTTAGACAGCTTAATTCTATTCAAAGTTTGCTAAGAAAATACTAAGGATGTGCAAAATGGAAAGAGACCTTTCCAGAGAATTCCAGAATGTTCCACTTTGTTCTGATTAATGGTGACCCTTTTCCTGCAGTACTCTTCTTGGAGATGATTCAGTAGTTTGGGAAGTAAATCCTTCTCTGGTGCAACATTTGCCTTCTGGAACAGCATCCTTTTCACAATTTGCTCCCCCCCCATTCTACTCGCCTTCAAGAAAGCCCCCAAAACATTACTCATTCTTCAGAGCTTGGTATAGGACCCTCCAGATTGAGGGTGACAGCGGGGATAATAATAATAATAATAATAATAATAATAATAATAATAATAATAATAATAATAATAATAATAATAATAATAAGTAGTAGTAGTAGTAGTAGTAGTAGTAGTAGTAGTAGTTGGAAGGGACTTGGAGGTCATCTAGTCCAACCCCCTGCTCAGGCAGGAAACCCTATACCATTTCAGACAAATGGCTGTCCAGTCTCTTCTTGAAAACTTCCAGTGTTGGAGCATTCACCACTTCTGGAGGCAGGTTGTTCCACTGGTTAATTGTTGTAACTGTCAGGAAGTTTCTCCTTAGTTCTAGGTAACTTCTCTCCTTGACTAGTTTCCATCCATTGCTTCTTGTCCTGCTTTCAGGTGCTTTGGAGAATAGCTTGACTCCCTCTTCTTTGTGGCAGCCCCTGAGATATTGGAACACTGCTATCATGTCACCCCTCACCCTTCTCTTCGTTAAACTACACATACCCAATTCCAGCAACCGTTCCCTATATGTTTTAGCCTCCAGTCCCCCAATCATCTTTGTTGCTCTTCTCTGCACTCTTTCTAGAGTCTCGACATCTTTTTTACATTGTGGTGACCAAAACTGGATGCAGTATTCCAGGTGTGGCCTTACCAAGGCATTGTAAAGTGGTATTAGTACATCACGTGATCTTGATTCTATACCTCTGTTAATGCAGCCTAGCACTGTGTTGGCTTTTTTGGCAGCTGCAGCACACTGCTGGCTCATATTTAAGTGATTGTCCACTAGGACTCTGAGATCTCTCTCACAGTTACTACTATTGAGCAAGGTACCACCTACACTATACCTATGCATTTGATTTTTCCTGCCTAAATGTAGAACCTTACTTTTTTTCACCATTGAATTTCAATTTGTTAGATAGCGCCCAGTGTTCGAGTCTGTCCAGATCCTCTTATATCTTAAGCCTATCTTCAGGAGTATTGGCTATTCCTGCCAGATTGGTGTCGTCTGCAAATTTTATGATTTCCCCATCTATTCCCTCATCCAAATCGTTGATGAAGATGTTGAAGAGCACTGGGCCCAGAACAGAGCCCTGGGGCACCCCACCAAATACTTCCTTCCATTTAGATGCAGTTCCATTGAGGACCACACGCAGAGTACGGCCTGTCAGCCAGCTATGAATCCATCTGGTGGTGATGCTATCTAACCCACATTTTTCTATCTTATCAAGTAGTAGGTTGTGGTCTACTTTGTCAAATGCCTTACTGAAGTCCAAGTAAATGATATCTACAGCATTCCCCTGGTCCACTAATTTTGTCACTTGGTCAAAGAATGCAATAAGATTTGTCTGGCATGATCTGTTTTGACAAACCCATGTTGGCTTTTAGTGATAACTTTGTTTGCATCAAGGTGTTCACTGATTTGTTGTTTGATTATCTTTTCCAGAATCTTCCCAGGTATTGAGGTCAGGCTGATAGGTCTGTAGTTTCCTGGATCTATTTTTTTCCCTTTTTTGAAGATGGGAACTACATCAGCTCTCTTCCAGTCCTCTGGTAGTTCCCCAGTGCTCCAGGAACTTTGATTGTTTGTTCATTGTTCACTCTAATTTTTATATAAAAATTGCTTTTTCAATTTTTCTGTGTGAAGCTGCCCAGAATCATTTTTGGGGCAGCCTAGAAATTGGATGGATGGAAAAATGAATAAAGAAATGATCTTCTAGAAAATCATACCAATTTGCAGCTCTTGCCTACTTGCCTATTCTTCCTATTACAGAGAAGATCCATTTATCAAAATACCATCAAACAAACAAAGAAATAAATAACCAACGCTGTCTCTTTTCAGCCTCTGCCTTTTCATCTGAGTTATTAGTTTGAAATTGCCATCATGTTTGATAGTTTTAAAATGTTCCCTTAGAACATGCATGGAGGTACCTATCAACAAGTATAGAAGGTCGTGTGTGAAGACAACTGTAGGAAAAAGGAAGTAAAATGGCTACACGTACATCCATGTGGACAAAGATAAGATAGCTTCTGAAGCAGCTACACGAGCCTGGAAAAGCATGCAGCTTCTTTAATGAAATAAAAAGAATTGTTTTGAAGCATCTTTTCTATTGGAGTTTTATAGCCCTAATGTCATGATCATACAAATCCACTGTTTATCCTAACCACACAAGAAACCATTGCTCACCCAAATCCATGTCTCCTGCTTTGGGTCTTTGGGAATATGGTACTCCTTTGTACACAGCATCCAACAACTTTTCCTTCACTTGTGTGATAGTATCACAATTTAGGACCTTGACTGGAATTTCAGGAGCGTTTTCATTCTCAGGGTTCACACAGTTTAGTGTCTATATAAAAGGAAAGAATAAAAAAGCTTATCTGCTTTCTTTCTTTTCAATGATTGCTTAATTTTAAATGTTTTTCATAATATGAAAACTTGGCTTTGTCGGGCACCATGCAAATTTCAAAAATAAAATAAATATAAATATATTTGTGTATAAGAATGCTCTGCATAACATTATAGCTTTCCTCAGATGAAATGGATGACAGGAAGGGCTGTCATTAATCTGTCTTGAAACGCATCACTCCACTCTAATTAGGAAGGAAATCTGAGAGAGAAGCTTGTTCTCATTTGAAAATAATAGGGAGAATGATAGCTCAGATAGATCACCTGGTTGCAGCAGAAGGTTCAAAGTCCAACTTTAAGCATCTCTGAATAGGAGAATCTCCAGTTTAAAAGCCTGAAGTAATGAGTCAACTATACTAGAATACATGGGCCAATGACCCGACTTAATAAAAGGCAGGTGTCTACACTTCTATATCTAGCTAGGAATGATGAAAATGCTATTTAAACCTAGCATCTCTATTTGTCATGGTTCATATTCCTGGAGAAGGAAAGAGTATGCTTCTTATAGGTGGCACAAAGGAAGAGGTTTTCTCTTTTGATTTAGGAAGAGAATTAATATTGATATTAGAAAAGAACACATATTTATACTCCGCTAAGTTTTAAAAGAATGCTGTGTGTCTGTATTTTAAAGACTTTTTTTTCTTCCAAGGATTCAGACTATATCTTTAGTACTATGGACTAATCCAGGGGTTGGCAACCTGAAACAGTGAAAGAGCCACTCGGAACCGGTTCCCTCACAAAAGGAAAAACTGGGAGCCGCAAAAACTGTGTGCGCATGTACATGCATGCATGCATGCATGCGCAGAACAGGGTTTGACTGAAGAGTGGAGCCTAAGGCGAGAAATGCACCCGCCCTGCCCCTTCCGCTCTCATTCACTCACTTTTTTTTGCAAAAGCTTCTCTCTCGCTCTCTTATTCACTCACACTTTACTCGAAAATGCTTCTCTCTCGCTCTCATTCACTCGAAAGGCCAGCTGTGGCGCCTCCATTGACTTCCATGGGGATGCTTGGCAATGAAGGGGACGACTGAAACCACTCCCAGTAGTGCTGCTACTGCTAACTTTTCCACTTGCTGATTGGTTCTGATGAAACCGGAGAATCCCCGGATGCCACTGCTGGGGGTGGAGGAGGCTGCCCAGGTTCAGCCGTAGCGGAAGCCAAAGACAGTAGCGGTGGAGGCAGCGGTGAGAGAGATGCTGGAGGTCTGCCGCATCTCCATCAGCCTCCTCCTCCCCCGCAGAAACAAATTCCTGGGCCAGCCCCCATGGCAGCAGTGGGCCCCAAGGGCCGAGCAATCACTCCAGCAGTGGCTGCTGCTGTTGGCCTAGTGCGCTTGCTGAGAGAAGCTGGAGGTGCTCCAGACCCAGCGTGGTAGCCGCTGCGCTCGCCGTCTTTGGCCCAAAGGAAGAGGAGGCAAAGGTAGCAGCTCCGCCAGCCTCTTCTCTCCGCTGCCTGGGCCGAAGGAAGAGGAGGTGAAGGCAGCAGCTCCGCCAGCCTCTTCTCTCCGCTGCCTGGCGCGAAGGAAGAGGCGGCGAAGGCAGCAGCTCCGCCAGCCTCCGCCTCCCTCTTCTCTCTGCTGCCTGGCCCGAAGGAAGAGGAGGCGAAAGCAGCAGCTCCACCAGCCTCTTCTCTCTGCTGCCTGGCCCAAAGGAAGAGGAGGCAAAGGCAGCAGCTCCACCAGCCTCCGCCTCCCTCTTCTCTCCGCTGCCTGGCGCAAAGGAAGAGGAGGGAAAGGCAGCAGCTCCGCTAGCCTCCGCCTCCCTCTTCCCTCCGCTGCCTGGCCCAAAGGAAGAGGAGGCGAAGGCAGCAGCTCTGTCAGCCTCCGCCTCCCTCTTCCCTCCGCTCCCTGGCCCGAAGGAAGAGGAGGCAAAGGCAGCAGCTCCGCAGCCTACGCATTCCTCTTCTCTCCGCTGCCTGGCCTGAAGGAAGTGGAAGGGGGCAGCAGAGGCTGGTGGAGCTGCTGCCTTCGGCTCCCCTCCTCCGAACACACCACTGCTGTCTTGCCTGACTCTCTCCCCACCCCACTCTTTCGCAGCAGGACCATTCGGCCCTTTTCCCCTCTACTGCACCTTCCTCAGGCTCCCCTCCTCTGAACACACCGCTGCCATCTCACCCGACTCTCTTCCCACCCCACTCTTTTGCAACAGGGCTGTTCGGCCATTTTTCCATCTGCTGCGCCTTCCTTGGGCTGCCCTCCTCCACTGTTTCACCCAGTGAGGACAGGAGAGAGTCAGGTGAGATGGCAGCAGTGTGTTCAGAGGAGAGGAGCCCGAGGAAGGCGCAGCAGATGGAAAAAGGGTCGGATGGCCCTGCTGCGAAACAGTGGGGTGGGAAGAGAGTTGGGCGAGACGGCAGCGGTGTGTTCGAAGGAGGGGAGCCCGAGGAAGGCACAGCAGATGGAAAAAGGGCTGAACGGCCCTGCTGCAAAAGAGTGGGGTGGGAAGAGAGTCGGGTGAGACGGCAGCGGTATGTTCAGAGGAGGGGAGCCCGAGGAAGGTGCAGCAGACGGAAAAAGGGCCCACTCACCCTTCCAACAATCCTCTGCTGAAGAAAAAGAGGTTTGTGGGCAGTCCCACAAACCAAAGAAGTTCAACCAATCAATTCAAACTTCGTGAGTTTTTTTTTTCGTGAGAAGTTTGAATTGATTGGTTGAACTTTTTGAGTCCCACTTTTTTTTTCTGGGACTGCACATGGAGGAGGACTGGGAGCTGCAGGGGACGGCTGAAAGAGCTGCATGCGGCTCCGGAGCCGCAGGTTGCTGACCCGTGGACTAATCCAATGTTTCTTAAAGTGTTGCCAACTATGGGGATGGTGCTCATCTCCATTTTAAGGCCATTAAGCCAGCGTTGACTGAAGATGTTTCTCCAGTCATGTGGCCAGCATGATATTGCAGAGTGCTGTTCCCTTTCCTACCAGAGTGGCACCTATTTATTTACTAGCATTTGCATGCTTTCAACTGCTTGGTTCCCAGGAGCTAGGGTGAGAACAGGAGCTCACCCCATTGTATGGTGCTTGGGTCTCAAACCTGGGCTGCTGGCTTTCCAGCCGACAAGCCCCATGTCTTAACCACTGACCCACCATGTATGTAGAACCACAGAACTGCAATGGGATGGATAGTATAATTCAATATCTAAAGAAGCTGAAAAATAATATAACATTAAAATCCCATCAAACCTCACATTAGCAGCAGTAAACATGTTAATTTTAATTTTAAATATGGTAAATATCAATAAATATAATCCATTGAAAAGAGAAGGTCTTTTGGGGTCCTCCATAATTTTTAAGAGTAGGAAAAGGTCCTGAGAGAAAAAAAGTTTAAGAAACATTGGACTAATCTATCAAGTTTAGAGAATACCAATAAAATTTAGAGAATATTCTCACCTCTCATTCTATATTACCTCCTTCTATTATTGGACTTGATGAAGGAACAACTACCTTGTTACATAGTGATTTTCCCCCCTAGCAGAGTATTGCCAGAACGGCTAACTCAAGAGGACTAGGAATCAATCCTAGTTAAATTCCTACTGTTACTAACCAACATTTTGTAGTCAATTTGTTGCCGGATGAGCTTGTCTTCACTCAGGGAATAGCGGGCTTCTCCAGTGATGGCATCTATAGGCCCCTTCTCCATCTGCTGTTTGATGGCACAATACAACATGAACAGAGGTTCACCAGCACATTCCTGAAGAATGGATGAAGAGAAAGAAGGGCAGTCAATATAATATTATGCTTTATTTCCAAAATATCTTGCATATGTATGTAGGAGAAATATAGTAGCTGCTATTCTTGTCTTTTAGAAGAATCTGCATCAAAGATTGATTTTTATTAGCCATTACTGAATGCTTCAATTAAATGATTATTTTACAGTATGCTTGCTGCAGGATAAAAAGTGTGTACACAGAAATGACTGGGATTGAGCAAGGTCAGGATTTTGTTAATTATTAATTCAATAGTGAATTGCCTCCCAAAGTAGCTCCATTTGCTTTGTTAAGGTTTCTCTTCTTAATCGCTCATCCAAAATAACAGCTGCTTATTTAGCCTAAATTTTTAAAAACAAAAAATATCTTTACAGTATTTACAATATACAATTCCTGACTGGACATTCTCTCTCTCTCTCTCTCTCTCTCTCTCTCTCTCTCTCTCTCTCTCTCTCTGTGTGTGTGTGTGTGTGTGTGTGAGAGAGAGAGAGAGAGACAGAGAGAGAGAGAGAGAGAGAGAGAGAGAGAGAGAGAGAGAGAGAGAGAGAGAGAGAGAGAGAGAGAGAGAGAGAGAGAGAGATCCAAGAAATACTTTACAAAAAGGCAGTGAAAAACTTGTATATAAACAACAATTTCACTGAAGGTCATTGAGCTACAAGGATTGTAACTTAATAATGGCAAACCAAGCTAGGGATTCAATATTTTAAGTTCAAATGTAGGCCCTTTCAGAAATTTTGTTTTAAGAGATTTAAGTGAAGAGCAATACACAATTATTTGAAGGCTATGATTTCTGTGGCAACTTTATAACTAAAATCCTCAGAGAATCTAGGAAGCATCATTTCTGGCAGAGACTATTATTTCTAGGGCTTTGAAGACGGCAGCCCAAACCTGGCCTGGTTTTGAAAGCACATTAAGAGCTTCGTTTCTGAGCCTCTTGAAGAGGCTATAGGCTTTTTAAAAAAAGAGAGAAAGAAAGAAACGAAAGAGATAAGATTGATTGAATAGTCCCTGAATTTTTTGTATTAGTGTAAGTAGTATACCACACATATTGTAAGCGATACAGATTACACAAGGAATGTATAGGAAATAAGAACTGTGTTAGGACAATGGCAACAGCCCAATCAGTCCTAAACCAATGGGCACCTCTGCCAGTAAAACATATTTATTGCAGCAGCCAGAACTTGCTCCTTAATAAAAGAACAGATGCCATGAGATCATTCTCTATTTTTTCATACTGGGGTTGCAATCTCTAATTGCAAATAATTAAGGTATGCAGATTTACTTCTAGTTTGTTTCTTAAATGTTTTATTGCTAGAAGCTCAGCGACAAATGTGCAGCTCCAATATCTTCTCTGAATTTCTCAACAACTGTGAGCTTCCTCCCTCCAATATCCTACGTTAATCTGTATTTCAATTAAGTTCTGTAAATTTCTTTTATTCCTTAAAAATGTTTTTTAGTCCTGCTGCTATATTCTATATTGGTAGTAATGAGGTCAAGAAGACAATCATCTGATGGTTTGAAATAAATGCTTCCTGTTGTTTCCTCTAGAATTTCCTAGTTCATTTCTCTAGGTGTCCTCTACTGTTCTTACTATATAAAGAAGCAAATGCATAATCAACTAGTCAGCTTCCCTGCACTGATAAAAGCAACACAATTTACTCTACTGTGAAAGAGGCAACCTTATCTAAGTCCTGCTTTTTATTTGGATTTCAGTTAAAGGAAATGTGCTAGGTCACAGTGCTTAGATGAAAGGAAAAAATAGAAACGTTGAAGGGTGCAGTATTATGCAATAAGAGATATTTGACAAGAGGCTGGATTGTTTATGAGAGAAAGAGTAGCAATGAAGAGATGAAAGTTAGGCTAAGAGGTAGAAAAATTATTCAAAGGAGGAAAGGTACTACTCCAAAATTGCCATCTGGGAAGAGAGACATGGTCTCCAACATTTATAGATTATTATAGATCCGATCTATAACGCTGCTACGTAGTTAATTCCCAAAATATTTCATTACTTTGAACAGCTCCAAATTATGACAAGTTAGGAACCCAGGGACAAAATTCTACATTACATCTATGGAGTCTCCTCTTATCCCGGTGGCCACCAGCACAATAAATTCTACTTTGGTGCAAAGTGAGCCCGCTCTCTCTGTCACCATATGCTGTTAGCATCTCGTTAGCATCTGCAGTAATTAAAGAGACAGCTGCTAACGAGCAGGAACAGGCATACATCATCCCTAGACCTTCCGACAACACGCCTGTCTTTGAAATTATGTTTCATTTGCAAACTTGGCTTCATTAAGTCTGCTTGGGGAAAAAAATGTGGGTGCTGTGCTGTTTATTAATAACTGTCTTGTCTCCTCGTAATGCACAAGCCAAATGATGACCGTACGTTAACAAGCACACATGGCAATTATGATCCATCCCAGAAAAGTGCTCCCATTTTAGTCCTTCTCTCTCTCCTTTCAGGTGAAGCCAAAAATATAAGTTTCTTCCTGGGCAGTTTTTGATTGCTCATAAAAGGTCTCTGCAAACTGCTCAGCTGCAAAAAGATGCAACACAGGCAGAGGATAAATTGAAGATGGCTCCTTAGTCACATCTCGTTTGTCTATTTTGTTCGCCTGGCATATCGTTTTCTACCACTTGCAGTCAGCTGACAAGCCATGCATTGCTTTGGGGCTGCTGTGCCTGCCTTTTCATCAGGGCTGTTTAAAGTGCTCATAAGAACGGGATTGCTTGTTCAAAAGCACCTCTGAGGACTAACCCATTTACCATACTTATTCTAGAGAGGTGTGAGAGATATTCTGTATCATGCAGTGGACAATAAAAAGAAAACTTCTGCAGTTCTTAAAGCTCTGGATTAACCTGTTAATTACTTTATATTTACTAAATGATCTGGGGCTTTTTGATTCTCAGCTGTACTTGGATATGTACCTTCATCAAGCAACAGTGGAAGAACTTTTTTTTTAAAAAGAATTAGTAGATTCAGTATTTGTTTCAGTGAGAAGTGGAAGAATTTGACACAGCTTTACTAAAGAGCAGAGTGGAGTTTCAAACTAACAGGGGTTAAGCTATATAAAACCAGACCATTGCATTCACTTAGAAAGAGCTAATGTTAAGCTCAGCAATTCAATTTTATGCCAAATAATGTATTAGGCAGCTCTTTGTTATTCATGGATAGCTATCACACACTGACTCCAGATAACCCATTTTGGCATTTGGCTATTTTGATTAGTTTTCCAACATAAAAAAAAACAAAACAGAATTGCTTTGTCTG
The DNA here is from genome assembly GCF_964194415.1 of Vipera berus. NCBI lineage: Eukaryota > Metazoa > Chordata > Lepidosauria > Squamata > Viperidae > Vipera > Vipera berus. The sequence continues at coordinate 236,952,966 of NC_138203.1, read as the reverse complement.
TTCTAATGAAAGATATACAGACTAAACAGGATAGTTACCAGAATGTACTGCATACCTCACTAAGCCTGTCCGTATCAAACTTCCCTGGAGGCCTTCATGAATGACAAAACTAGTCATGGCTTTCTGTTCCAAAGATTAATGTTTTAAGTTCAACTATGCAGAACTGTCAGTAGCTTCAGTGCCTGCTGTAGTTTCCAGGGTACCAATTAGGTTATTTTAGACACTGGTTTTTATAATCATTTTGGGGATAGCTAACCACAGGCAGCCTTGGGAAAGCCCTGTTTGAAAAACTAGGTATATTTCACAAACAAACTAAAATAATAAATAAATTAGTCCATTCCTCTAGCAAAGCACCATGATAGGAACATAAACCAAACCAAAGGGAGCCCACTAAAGCGCAATTCACTGAGTTTCCCTCCATTTAAATTCTAAATTCTGCTTCAGGCTGCTTAGAGCTCTAAATCCCTCTTTCTTCTTCACACACACACTCACCACCATCGTTTTGTTAAAAAGGAGGAAAAAATACCCTGACATCTTTAGGCAAGCAGCTATGTTTTATAACCACCTCAAACCTTTCTCCCTTTTCTGAGCAGCAGGGATTAAGTGCTGATCAGCAACATTAGAAATAACACTTTATAACTGAAGAGGGAGATAGCGCCCAATACCTGTCACAGAGACCACCGCTCAACTCTGTGTTCAGGTATACAGCACTTTCCCCTTCCTAGGGTCATAAAAAATTGCTGCTCAATCTTTTAAGGACACAGACCTAAACATTCTTTTAAGTCAAATGGTTAGGAATGCCCTTCCAGCCAATATAGGAGAAATGTTTTAAAATGAGCTCAGAGTTTCAAGCTCAGCTCATCTAGAAAAGGAACCAAAGACTAAAATAAAACAATGAAAAATCCTATGGACAGCTTGCTATTGTGTTTATAATGATGTCTATGCAATGCTGATGATTCCCACCCCAAATACGGTAAGTGTATTTTTTTATGGAACTGCCACCTGCCAACCTAGTGTCCTTCAGCAGCATAATTAATAGCTATGTTTGCTGGGACCTCTGTGAGTTGTAATCCAATATAAGTGGAGAGCGCCATGTTGGAGAATTAAAGAATTAACTGAAATTATAGAAAGCGTTGGGATGTATGAGCTTGGCATGTCAATGCCTGTGCATATGCAGAGGCCTGAGGCAGTATAGCTAATACTCAGACAGTGTCTTATTGATGAGATTTAGCTCATCAGGCACCTAATATTGTGCATTTTTCAATGCTCCTCTTTATCTGTTTCGCTTTCCTGTTCCCTAGGATGGCTCATTAGGATGCTGATAAATGGCGCTAGAGGTCTCAACGAAATCACCAGTCCCAAGACTTGCAGATTTCTGGAAGCTGGCTATTCCCACCTTTTCTGCAGCAGACAGCTAAATGGGAAAAGGGGGAGAGAGGAAAAGTATGTCTTTCTCATCTCTCAGTGGGATTGAATCAATGTATTATTTTGGCAAGCTAGCTTTTCTCTGTGTCACAGGACTGGACATGTTATTATATAGTGGTCACAAGGGACTGTATAATCCCATGTGACCTACAGAGTTATACCTTTGGGAATATTTTTCCCATTTGATGACAGAACAGCCAGCAAGAGTATAAATACAAATTCACCCTGTGGCATCTGTATTAAAAGAAAAGCAGCAAAGATGATTAGGGAACTGGAGGCTAAAACATGTAAGGAATGGCTGCTGGAATTGGGTACGTCTAGTTTAATGAAGAGAAGGATGAGGAGGGACATGATAGCAGTGTTCCAATATCTCAGGGGTTGCCACAAAGAAGAGGGAGTCAAACTATTCTCCACAGCACCTGAAGGCAGGACAAGAAACTAATCAAGGAGAGAAGCAACCTGGAACTAAGAAACTTCCTGACAGTTAGAACAATTAACAAGTGGAACAACCTGCCTCTAGAAGCATTGAATGCTCTGACACTGGAAGTTTTTAAGAAGAGACTAGACAACCATTTGTCCGAAATGGTATAGGGTTTCCTGCCTGAGCAGGGGGCTGGACTAGATGACCTCCAAGGTCCCTTACATCATCATCATCATCATCAACAGTCAGAGAGCTTCTTAGAAAGCCTTGTTTGGCACTGCTGTTCTGATCATCAGTCATTGTTCTCTCAAAGATATGGACCCTCTTGAAGATCAGAGCCCTCTCAGCATCCCCCAGTGAGACGTTTTCATGAAAATCTGCTGTATACGTGAAAATATATTTTTACTTGCTTGATTTGCCTGCATAAGTTTGGGCTAAGAGATTATAAAGCAAAACCTGCTGACATTCTGCTTGCTGGCAAAGCCTTTTCTAAATATCTTAACTATCCTTCTTATTTGACAAATATTTGCCATATTCGCCCTCTCAGAGGGGAAAAGAGAGAGAAAGGAAATAAGCTGGGTCTTTTTTTTCTTAATATATCAGAAACCTGACTGGCAAGACAAGTTTGCCTAACATTTTAAATGAGGTATATGTTCTCAAGTCTTGTGAGATCCTTCTTACTTTCCCCTCTTTTTTACACCATAAAACCTGTAACACACTTTTATTATGTCTCTGTAAGCTCCCCCACTGTTATTGCATGGATCTTTTCTCCAGACATTAGTTTATGAGTGCTGTTGTTTGCAAACATTACTCTTTTCTACTGAAAATCCTCAGGCATATGGGGTGTAAAGATGACAACGGGTGATGTATTAGGAAAGCTGGCCCATTTTTGACCAATCTGATTTTTGTTTCTTTCTTTTAACTGTCTGGTTTACTATAGCTCCCAGGAAAATAAAACTAAGTAGCAACAACATGACTGATAGCCCCACGATTGTGAACTGGGCTTTGGAACTTGACAACTGCAATCAGGGGAAATCTGTGAAAAATTCACAACTTGGAAATACAGTTTACTATTTCAAGAGTTTGGTGGACTGGGATATATTTGAAAGAAGTGGGGATGAACCATTATTCTTAAACAAAACAAAACAAAATAAAACCAGCCCAGCTCTTGGAACATTCCACGAACAGTTTGAGGCATATTTTCCAGACTGCACTATATTTCATTCTCCTTTGTTTGAATCCTATGCTGAAGCACAGCATGGAATAAATTGTAAGTCATGACCATATTTATGGTTTCTACATTTAATATACAAAGTATGGTAACAGCACACTTGTGACGAAATCTACTGGCTAAACAATTTCTCCCTTACAGGAGAAGTCAAACATACGATCAGCTTCAGACAGTACATATAACTGAGAATTTGCTGTAGTTGTACTAGCAGAGTAATATAAACAAGTTTCTGGGTGTTTTTGTTTTTTTTGCTAAGTTCCTATCCATCCTTTGTGCAGATACTTATGTTCCATGACTTCACCACCATGGATCAAACAAGTTAGTCCCTTAACTTGGTTCCTGCCAAATATTATACTGTGTACAAACCCAGCCAGAATAAAAATAAATTGTGTAGTTATATTGGGATAATTTAAAATAACAATATTAGAAAAAAATGTTTTAAAGAGATGCAAAAGTCTGTTGTTCTTAGGTCTTTGCAAATTGTTATGCATTGTAGAGTAATGATATACTTTCATGGAAACAGGATGCCCATAGATAGAAGCAAGGAGTGGAATGTCTGTAACCAATGGTGATTGCTTTCCATTTGCATGGCTTTCTTTATTTTAACAAGGGATGGTATTCTTCAAAAAGCAGCTTTGCTCCGTGCCATAGCAACTCACTTAGTAAAACTCTGGCAAAACCCTATTATTTAGGCATCACTTTTGATTTATAGATCTGTAACTGCCATTAACCTAGGATTCCTTCTGTGCCCCAAAATTCCTTTAGCACACCATGTGCTCCAAAACTATAGTTTCATCTGTGATACAGCAGTTCAAGGCTTTAGTTCAGGCAATACTGAAAACATTCTCTTTGCTGAAAGAATCTGAATTTTATTCATGCCTACTGATTTTGCTAGGGAAAACTAAACCAATGGAAAATATTACATCACAGAATAATGACATGTTAAGTGATTATCAAAAGAAAAAAAACCCACCTATCTGCTGAACCCCAATACTACCCCAAGAACCCTGTAAATTATTATTATATTTTGGTTCTACAGTTTCTTGGGAGATGGGTGTGGTGGAATGTAGTCTGAATTCCCAGGAGGAAGGGGCTGTATTCTAGAGAAACAAGTGATAGCAAAGTTTAGATAGTTTGGTTGGGAGGAAGTTCTCAGAGTGTATCTTTAATTATGCATGTTGTTGTTTTAGTTTGACAAATTTTCTGTCTGAAAGCAACGAACAATAATGGAAACTGTTTCAAAATAACTCTATGTGTCCTTTTTGGTTTGTGGAGAGAGATGACAGGGTGTTCCTTTTTTCTTGAATTCAATATCTATTTTACCCAAATAACCTCTCAGTAGCTCCCTTCTCCATGTGTATTTAACCTGATATATTCATCAATGCCTCAGATGGATTCTAAACAGTCCACACCTTCGAACCAACCAATTTATTATAAGGATTAAAAAAAGGTGGCAAAATGGAGAGTTTATATCAAAGCAGAACCTTCACATTGCACCTTCCCCCATTATTCCTAGGGAAAAGGGTTTTAAAATAATATACTGAACATTTGTAAGATTTATAACATTAGGGTTAATAATAAAAGCTTTTAGTAAGGGATGAAAAACAGCTCAACGTTGTTATTCCTATTTTACAGAAAATGACATCTCAACTGGACTTAATGTAGTACCAGCCCTCCAAAATCTGAGGTTTGAATTCTTGATTCACAACATAGTATATACTGTCAACCTCCAATAGATAAAAAATTTCTGATAAATGAGTTCCTCAGTCCTTCTCCCTGACACTTAGTGTGGTTCACACAATATAGCATACTTACCTTTAGGAACTTATACAGAAGGAATGTGAACCAGTTGGTCAGCATTTTTTCAGCCACCGACTCAGTCCTGTAAGAAAAGTAGAAAATAAATATGATGACAGGAAAATTCAGAATTCTCTGATCTCCCTTGAAATCTTAAAACTTTTATTTATCTTAAAGACTTAAACAGTCAAATTTTGAAAGGCAATAACTTTAAAACAAAAAAGGAATGCTGAGATTATTATGTAAAATTAAAAGATAATCTTAATAATAGCCAATTCCAGTTTAGCTCCATTCAACCATTCCAGTGAAAGAAATCCTCTATAAGCTATACATTATTCTGACTAAAAAAGTTCCAGTCTACCATCATCAGATCTTCAGAGTAATATAGGATATCTGAGAGAATCGGCAGAATGTTCTAATTCAGAACACAATTTATGCATCTTATCAATTCATTAGAAATAGAAAGCAGAGATGAGGGAAGTCACATTTACAGGTTGTTTTTTTTATAAATTCTACATACTTACACCCAGTTAACAATTATAAGAAGAGGTAGTTAGCTGCAGAATGCAGACAAATCCTGAAGAAATTTAAAACTCTTTTGTATATCAGTGAATTATCTCTGTTGTAAAGAACTCTGTAAAAGCCACAAATAAGGCTATTAATGTCAATGTTAATGCTATAAGACAGCAACCACTTACTTTAAGTATCATGGGATGGTCTACCCAGTGGTTACTAAGAGGAATACAACACTAAACACTGAAGGCGAGTATAAATATGAAATAGTAATGAAGGATGGGGGGGATTTCCTCCAGTTCTCAAAATCCACCTTTGTTTCTTAGAAACAATCAAAGGACTTAAATCAATTTGCAAAACCCAGATGGGTTCTTGCCCTTTACCATTGGGGAAAAAAAATCAAATAGAGACATCCAAAAGGGTTAAAAAGCTCATGTGGCATCAAGTGAGTTAAGAAGCTTAAATGTTTACAACAGAGATATGAATATGTCTCTGTTGTAAACATTAAGATTAACATATTTATCAAACATTTAAACTATGCACATTTATTCAGCATGAAAAAAATGCAGGTGGTTCTGATTGAAATTCTTTATTTATACTTTTTTTTACTGCTCCATCTATTAATCATCAGATCAGCTATTTCATATTCAAATGATCGTGAAAGCACAAGCAACACTAATGACCTCAAGAAGGTAACTGCTTTTTCATTGCTATGAGGAAACAGGGAGAGAGTGTTATTGAAAATAACAAAACCACAACAATCTAAATTCCAGTTCTCTAAGTCTAAAAGCTACATGGATTCTGAGTAAGTCTGCACAACACAAAGGACTATCAGGCAGAAAGGAGCAGTTCACTAGCGCAGATTGTTCTGAACAGAACAGGACCATGGAAAATGTTAATTCCTGACTACCTTCTGCCTTGACCAAATGAAGATGATGTCTCCACATTTGGCTTTCTGCCCATTATATCTCTCTTTTGCTTTCTTCACAAAAATAAGCCTTGTATGTTGTGACAAGGATAAGAGTGGAAATTGTTGGATTCAAGCTGAAACACAAATGACCTAAGTTCTAGTTCCCAACTAGAAGATACTCTAAATAAATCCCTCTCCTTCCCTTCTGGTATGCAGCCTGAATATAAGATAAAGAATGACAGCTTGCATTCAGCATGATAGAAACACTAGTGTGGAAAAAATGTGTGTCCCTTAAAAAGGGGGAGAAGGGGGGAAGTCTGAAATATAAAAAAGATAGTTTTATAAATCCAATTGTTGGGATAAACTTGGCTCCAAGTAAAAATAACAATATTCAGGTTTCTGCCATTGTTCTGAGATGGCTTTCTGTGGTCAAGGCTTAATTACTAGATGGCCATATGTCCACAGGACTACATTTTATAATACAGATTTCATAGAACATGAGTGTTAAGGCTGTAAAGGCAAAGTTTCCTCTGCAGGAAGTGATATAGGGAAAGACTATAAGGTCAGGACTAGGGAAATAAACTTTATGAATGATATTACACACACACACACACACACACACACACACACACACACTACATTATTTATTTATATATCAACTTTGTCTAGCTGCCCGTCTCACCAAAAGCAACTCTGGGCAGCACACAAGAATAACATTTTTACATTTGCTGTCTCTTCTTCAAAACTAAGTGTCTCTTTCTCTTGTCTTGTGATCTCTATTTTCCATTTCTATGTTAGAATGTATTGATATTTACATACATACGCACACATGCACAATATATTGCCCTGTGGCATCCTGTATTAGTAGCTAGAACTAATCAACTATAATGCTACAAGAAAGTCCCTGTCCAAAGATCTTTAAAACCTAGCTGGTACATACCAGAAGCAAAATGTTGAGACCCCAGCCTCTTTAGGAATAAGCTGATAATGAAGTTGACGGTATAGGTTTTGCTATATCTACAATGTCATCTAAATTCACAATGTAGGCTTACTTTATACATCCTATTTAGGAGGTATATGCTGTTTACAGACTTAAGAAAGGATAATATGAGTGATTATATCTAGAAGCCAGAATTCACTGAGGTTTCCTCATTGAATAAAAGAATCATTTGTCCCAATGTAATAGTATAAGAAACAGTACCAAGTTCCAAAAGAAATCCTTTTAACATGTGCCACTATTTGGTATGTCCACTACATGATCATGTTAAAAACCTGATGGGCCAGAACAGGCAGAGGAAGTGGAATACGTTGTTGACATGTACTCATTTCTTGCCTGTGTTGAGATAATACTCAGGAAAATCTTGTTTTACTCTGAAAAAAGCACTTGTTAGAGGTTGAAGAAGTAATCTTGAAGAAACAATTGGGAAGGAATAACATGGCGAAGAGAGGTCTGGTGCACTTCTATACAGAAAGAAGGTATGTGTCCCTTTTGAGCCTGCAGAATAATAATGCCTTGCTCCCTACCAACCATCAGAAACAAATACTAGTGAAAGACAGTAACTTTGCAATAGACATTATTTGTGATGAACTAATCAACTCTGAATTTAGAGACATTTGTAAAAACACAATATCTACGTGACACAGTATTGGTAACCCTCACAAATTCTTAAAAAAAATGAAGGAGAGAAATAAATTGAAAGAAGTAAGAAAAAGAGAGCAAATTGCAAACTGCTCTATTCTTTTTTGTTGCCTTCTATTGAGTTTTTTTTTTTAAAAAAAACCCCTCAAATGCTAACAAATAAGACACAGCAGTAAGCTACTACTACAAATCAAGCATACATTTGTCCTTTCAATGCTGTACAATCATTCCTATGGTCATTTCCAAAGTCTTTTAAAGCTTTTTTTCTTCTTTTGATTTTTACATCACATTATCATGATTACACATAGAAACATATTATTTGTTTAATAAAGCATAGAATTACTGTATTCTTCCGTGTATAAGATGCTATTTTTTCTTGCAAACACCCTGTTCAAAAATCAGATGCATCATATACAAGTGCAGTGTCTTATACACGGAAAAATAATGTGTATAATGTGGACTTCTACATTAAAGTTTCATTTAAAAGAGATGCTGACACATTCAAGTGTCTGTTCTCACATTTAACAGAAATTTGATATCTCTGTCTACTGAAACAAACATTTCCTCCAATCTGTTTGTCACCTTGTTTTGATATCTGATTTACAAAGATACGAAAATGTTCTAGCTTCTAGGTTCTTACCACTCATAAATGTTCAAACTCATAATTGAAATACTAAAGGCCAAAGAGATTCCCCTACTTGCTCAGTTTCGTGAATATTCCATCTAATAGCGATCACTCTGTTTTTGAGAAATGCTCAGGTACGGAAATAGCTATTTATGGGGTACAATTCTATTATTTTAGTGCTAAATCTATGGTCAGAATTGTTGAAAAACACAAAATAAAAGGCAATACCCTGACTTCAGCAAAAATCCACACAAATCCTTTTACTAAGAGAATGCTATACAAATGCTCACCTCCTCAAAAGCAATTTGGGATGGTTCTTGCTCTCCAAATTCTTTTCAATCAGATCTGAGAGAAGCTGTTTCAGCACTCCAGTGGCATATTCCATCTCACCCTGTAGAGCTGTCATAATTAAAGAGGCCACATTACCCCTGTCACGCATGGAGAAGCTACGTTGGGCCTCCAAGGTTCGAATAAAGGTTAACAGGAAGTGCTTTTTGTTCAAGAGCTGTCCAAACAGCGTCAAAGACTTCTCCACATTGGCCTGGACCTGAGGAAGAGAAAATATGGTTGCAATTACCTCAGAGCATTTTACAAAGAGATTAGGAAAGTCAGGTACAGAATCAGGTGCAACATTGGGCATGGAACAGACAGAATCATGGGGTTTAGCCAACAAATAAATCCCTTTTTAATGTTTATTTCTAATTATATGTGAATATGTCTTCTCTTTGTAGGAGTTTCATTCCAAACCTCATAATTTAGTGCATAAAACAAGAATATGAAATGCTTTAAATCCTTTGCAGCTATGTCTTCCCAGTACTCAGTGAATCCCATTTTTTTAAATACTATTTAAGAAATTCACACCGTGTACATATAACACTTTCTCCCTTAATGTTGTTAATTCATTAAAAGCAGCTTATTCTAGAAATTCACTTTGAACACATATTCTCAAAGACTGCATACATGAAATATATGTAATTTACAATTTTACTTGTAAGATTTATTTCAAATTTTCCCCAAATTTTGAGACCATTATCTTGTTTGCATATAATACTGGAATAGATCTCTCTTTTGTCTGTTTATTGCTCAGTCCACTGAGCCTGGGCATTTGTTCATCGGCAAAACACAAACATTCAGGAAAGTATCAGTAAAAATGATAATTTAAAAAAGAGCCTTGGTGGAGCAGTGGGCTAATGCCTCCTTAAGTAACACCAGCTGCCTGCAATTAGTGCAGGTTCGAGTCCCACCAGGCTCAAAGTTGACTCAGCCTTCCATCCTTCCGAGGTAGGTAAAATGAGGACCCAGATTGTTGGGGGCAATTAAGCTGACTTTGTAATAATGCCGCTTGGGGTGTGTTTGAAAGCCTTAATAAGCAGTCATATACATAGAATGAAGGCTACTGCTAAGCTTGTAAGCCGCCCTGAGTCTTCGGAGAAGGGCGGGATATAGGAATTTTTAAAAAAATTGAGTGCCGGAAATTCCTTTCTCTCCTGTTTTTTCAATACATTTGTGCACTTGTGTGCGTACAAAATGTGAATAATAAAAACAGGCAAGCCAGGGCTGGTACGTCCATGGATATCAGTTTGGAGATGGTTAAATTCAGAAGTTTTCTCTACTGTTTCCATCTTTTTCTCCTATTGCTCCAAATCTGAGTCAAATTCTAGTCCATCCATTCACTAAACAATATTGAAAGAAAATGATAGGCTCACAGTTCTCTTGTCTTAACTCTTATCGTATCAAATTTATTGAAACAAATGAAGCTACAGTCATACCGATCTGAGCCTATGGGACTGAAGTAGCAAAATTCAATAGCAGAGGGAAGACTGATCCAGATAAGCAGTTTATGAAGGCTGTATCGGTGGTTCCCATGTAATTGCAGCAATTGGGCCAGCAATTCCATCACTAAGCAGTCGTTAAGTGAAACATCATGTGACCATACCTGTCTTATGACATTGTTTCGACTGCAAATACTAAGAGAATCATCTGTGGTCATTAAGTGTGACATCAGATGATTGGGACTTGTGTGTTACTGTCAGCTTCCCAGCTTCCCTCTGACTTGGTTGGAAGCTGTCTGTGAAGGTCGCAAATTACATGACTGTGGGACACTGCAACTGTCATAAATGTGCGCTGGTTGCCAGGCACCCAAATTTCAATTATGTAACTATATGAGGATGCTTTAATTATCATAAGTTCAAGGACTAGCCATAAACCTACTTCTTCAGTGCTGTCATGAGTTGAATGGCTGCTAAACACGACAATTGTATCTATATTTGGTTTTCTACAGAGATCAATTCAAGGAAGGGTCTGAGTTCAGCCACAGACCAATTTATTATTAAAATACTATATTTTCATAGGCATTGCAGATTCCTTGCTGTGTAATCAGTGTATAAACAGAGGCATTGAATCAAGATCACATGAAGTATTAGTATCGCTTATAAAACCCTAGTAAGACCCACACCTGGAACACTGCAGCCAATTATGGTCACCATATCACAAAAAAAGACGTCGAGAGTTTGGAAAAAATTCAGAGAAGAGCAACTAAGATGATCAAAGGCCTGGAGACTAAAACATATGAAGAACGGATGCGGGACATGGGTTTGGCTAGTCTAAAGAAAAGAAGAAATAGGGGAGACACGATAGCAGTATTCCAGTATTTGAGGGACTGCCACAAAGAAGAGGGGGTTGTGTTATTCACTAGAGCATCAGAAGGAAGGATGAGAAACAATGGTTGGAAACTGATCAAAGAGAGAAGCAACCTGGAATTAAGGAGAAACCTCCTGACAGTGAAGACAATCAACCAGTGGAACAGCTTACTCCCAGAAATCGCGGGGGCTCTGCCACTGGAGGTTTTTAAGAAGAGACTAGACAATCACCTGTCTATACTATAGGTTCTCCTGCTTGAGCAGGGGGCTGGATTAGAAGAACTCCAAGGTCCCTTCTCTATTCTATTCTATTCTATTCTATTCTATTCTATTCTATTCTATTCTATTCTATTCTATTCTATTCTATTCTATTCTATTCTATTCTATTCTATTCTATTCTATTCTATTCTATTCTATTCTATTCTATTCTATTCTATTCTATTCTATATTTGCTAGGACCACAGAAAATATAGAATTTATTAATGATATCTGATCAACATCAGCATATTTGTCACAGTAAATTTAAAGCTAGGAACATACAGAAAAAATTAACTACTTTATGAAAAATGATAACTCTTCTTTTAACATTTACAATACATTATTTGTAGTGTACAATTTTCAAGAAACTACATGATTTTTTTTAATCCCTTACCTTTTATACTTACATTCCATCAGATTTTAACATTTTATTCAACAAGAATCCTGTCTCCATCCCTAAATGGGAATTGCCAAAACATTTGATTTGACCTGGGACTAATTGCCAGATTCCTCCTGGCTAAATCTGAGCATAGCAAACAACCCTAAGGAAATTTTGATCTTTTGCACTTTCTGCATATGGCTGTAAATGTTACCGTCTGTCCCTGAGATTTAGCAATGGAATTGGGTCATATGGTCCATCTAACCATGAAACAGAAAATAAATTACTAAATATGACCAGGACATCTGATCTATAGGGACTCAAACAGAGAAATATTTCTATTTAGCTACAGTTGTGCTCTACCTGGTGCCTCATTTCCATGCTTACACTCAGGAAACATCTGAACAGAGGCAGGAAGACCTTGTAGCATTTGAGGCTGCTGACACACTGTTCAATCTCCCATATTTTTCCAGGCAAACAGATAACTAAAACTAAACACCTTCAAGGCAAATGCCCACCTTCCTCTTGTAAACTAAGTATTTCAGGCAAAGGTTTTTCATTTCATTATTCTGAAAAGAGCTTTATTCTGATGGCAAAATATGAATAATAAATGAAAATTAAATAGATTTATGTTCCACGTTTCATTAATACAGCTCTTGTGGCTATCAAAAGCACAGGGCAAGTACTGTATATCCTGAATAGTATATAGAATGTGGATTACACATTTGTACTGGTATTTCTTAAAAATAAGTTTGCACATATGAAAATATTATCTTTGATCAAGATGATTCACCAGCCATTACCAACGGTTATTACTGACAACCAACTGCTTGCAATTGAGGATAGAGATTTGCTTAATGGTAACGAAAATTGCATGAAAATGTAAGGTCCAATTGGCAATAGTTTGATAATTTGAGGACAATTCAAATATTTAAAAAAATAGGATTTCAGATTGGACAAAGCAGTTGTACTTCTAGGGAATTTTCAGCAAGTCCTTCCTCTGCATTTACCTTAAGAAGTGAGATTCAGAACCCAAATAAAGGATACTTGCAAGACAATCTCTTCTTCTGAATGTCCAATTTGCTCCTCAGGATCTAAACTCTCCTAGGGATGAGTATTAGATCCAGACCAAGCCTGACTCCTGTCCCAAATAGGACACACTTCAGAGATTCTGCTCTCTACAGGTCTCTGAGTTCAAAGCTGAGCCAAAAAAAGTGACTGAAGAAGTGGTAAGTAATATCGTTTGGGAGTTGGTGGTCACTGTTATTGGCTTCTGAAATCCACTCCATTTATCCAGAAAAAAATTGGTTTTCTGCGATGTCTACTAATGTCACATCTTATAATACTGTATTCCCCAAGTCTCATTCTCTTGCATCTGAATTATAAATTATCTTGATTTTTATTGTGCCCTATGTTACTAATTAGATACATCATTTCCCTTTGGCCATTCTCCCTGCCTTTTGTCCTGGCTAGCATTCCCTGGTTTTCATGTACTTGATCTACTTGGTCAGAAACTGTTAAATTGCTGCTAGTGCTAGGGGGGAAAAGACTCCAATTCATGACACAAAACAACAGTAGTTATTTTTGTCCTCTGTGACATGTTCATAATAATTTGAATTTACATTTATCAATTATAGCAGAAACCCGCTGCAAAATTGTATTAATATCATTAACACAAAGCAAAAGGGTGGGAGATTCTCTCTATCCATACAGTCCTACAAAAGCAGCTGTTTTCAACAACATAGTTGCTACAGAAAGGAACCCATTACACAGGGTACTAACCCACCCATATGTTGCCCATGTTTGTGTGTGTCCATGTGCTTGTGTGTGTATGCATGTAAATAAGCATATTTATTTAGATTAAACTAATTCTGTCTCCACAATGTTTATACCGTGTTCTTGAGGCACTTCAAGGCAGGACCATTTTTATTCCCTAATCCTTCTAAACCACAGTTGGGAAATGTGAGATGGTCCTGGAATAATAGAAAAGAAAAATGTCCTTATAGATGCCCTTCCCCCCCCCACACACACATTCTGTCTTTGATCCTTTACAGAAGAGAAGGAAAAGAAGGAACAACATTGCTGATTTCATCCTAGCAGCTTTGGCTATTGTAGATGGGGAAACAGTTGCAAAGAACTGAAAAAGACAATACAGTCCAGATCTATTCTAGGGTTATAAAGTGGGTTGCATTTTACCTAAGGATAAAATGCAAAACACAAAACCTTGTGTGGTCACTATAAAGGGGGAATTGTGAAACTGTCAAATCATCTTCTGGGACTAAACTGGTATGCCAGTGGAGACCCAAGATCTGAAGAGAAGGATAAGGTAAGATTTTCCATCAGCAGTGAAGCAAACCACCCACAAATTCTGTAGAATTTTATTGCTAGAAATTGGAAGATTCCCCTCCCCGCAATTATTTTGCAATTTGGGGTTCATCATTGCTGAGTTAGAGATTAACCACCTTAACTGCTAAATACAACAACACAGGAGCCTACAATTCTGAAACCAATTCAGGATTAATATAATGTCTCCAACTGATTTTTTTTTTTAAAAATCCCATTTATATCCCACCCTTCTCCGAAGACTCAGGGCGGCTTACAATCTAAAGCACAAATCAATGTGGTTAGCAATAGCCTTCATTCTATGTATATGACTGCTTATTAGGGCTTTTCCCCCCCAAGCGGCATTATTACAAAGTCAGCTTATTGCCCCCAACAATCTGGGTCCTCATTTTACCTACCTCGGAAGGATGGAAGGCTGAGTCAACCTTGAGCCTGGTGGGACTCGAACCTGCACTAATTGCAGGCAGCTGGTGTTACTTAAGGAGGCATTAGCCCACTGCTCCACCAAGGCTCCATCAGCCAGCACAATGAAGGCTAGAAGCCAAACCCCAATACTCTTATGACCATACTGACTGATGCTTGCCATGGCCATGCTTTGAGGAATAAGTAACACAGCTAATGGTTTTTTTTTCAGGCACAATCATGAAAATATAAGACATGGACTGGATCAAGGTCGTATTTGGGAGTGAGGGAAAATAAATGCTTTCCTGTTTCTGTCTGGAGAAAAAAGACTGAGAATATATGTAAAATTAGCTGATTCCCAGTGATAGCAATAAGAGGGAAGTGAAACAAAAGATATTCATTTGACTAGATGCTGCATGAAGAGAAAACATGGGCTAGCTGGACTGAAGGGCAGGTTGGGTTCAGAGAAGTAGCTCCCTTGAATGCTTTAAAAGCCACTGGACCATAATTCTATCTCTCTAAGATCATTAACTGGAGAAACCAATTCTGGATTATTTAGTGACAGAGTCTGCTTGAAATACAAGGCAAAAGGCATTGTGTCTGAGGTGTTGCAAGCCAAACTGACTGACCTGGTTGCTTCTATGATGCATTTATGGAACCATCTTCCGGTCGAGCTCCGGATGGCGCCTGATCTCCGCTCCTTCCGGCGCGATCTTAAAACCTACCTCTTTGAACAAGCTGGCCTGGCCTGATGGGATGGGGTCAGGTTTTATAAATTGATCTTAACCTTTTAATCTGTATTAATTTATTACGGGCATTGCTGTTTAATTACTTTTTAATTTTTGTACCTTGTTTTTTATTATGTATTGCCCTGTTCACCGCCCTGAGAATGGCGGTATACAAAATAAATAAATAAATAAATAAATAAATCTGAATTAGCCCCAATTCCTTGTTTTAATTAGGGGTGTATGTGGAGGAAGGAAGGAAGGAAGGAAGGAAGGAAGGAAGGAAGGAAGGAAGGAAGGAAGGAAGGAAGGAAGGAAGGAAGGAAGGAAGGACACAGGAGAACAAACCCATCAGGACAAGATTCAGCAGTCCATCTGCATTTAAAAGACAAAGGCCCCTCTTTTGAAGACAGCAAAGTCCACATTTCAGACAGAGAGGACCGCTGGTTTGAAGGAGGGGTCAAAGAGGCCATCTAAATCACAGTTGAACAGCCCTCTCTCAAAAGAGGGAGAGGGATACAACATCAACTATTTCCTGTCTACAACACAGTCCTTTTAGCAATTCCAAGAAGCTCCACACCCATTTACACCACTCAGGAGGACACAGATAAAGCTCCAAGTGACCTCAAGGACTCTATAAAAGAATGCAAATGACCAGCGGCCTGCAAGGAATATAAATCCTTCCATTCCCCATCATCCAGTCAGAGCTGAAGAAGCTTCTTGGATGAGAAGCAAAACGTCTTTAAAGAAAAACAACAAAGTCTAGTTGCCTCTTGAAAAATCACCTCTGAGGGAAGGAAGGAAGGAAATTCTTTTCCTCATCAACTGTTTCTCCATTCCATTCAAATTATCCCCAAATAGGCTTCTTTCGGAGGTTCTACATATAACAAATGAATAAAGAAACACGAGTATGAGGGCTGTATTTTGACCTGAGTTGCTCCTAATTGTGATATCAAGATGCAGAATGGTGTTCTATTCATGGCAGATATAATAGGTGACTTTATGCAAAACCACTTTCTCAACTTTTCACTAATCAAAATACAATAACGGCCTTTGCTTGCTTCATGAAATGAAAGGAGGATCACACAGCATGATCTTTCTTGGGTGGTGTACTCAGCTTCCCAAAACTCACAACAGCTGATAAGGTCTAAAATTTTCCTTGTCCTAAACAAGTTGTTTATAACAAGCATAGCAGAGTGGTGGTGCTGTATTAGTAGAAGCAATAGCACAAAACATCTGTTCTCAACAGGCTTGGCTAGTTATCAACAGCTCTGAAAGCAATGAAACAACACACATTCTCTCCATTTCTTTCCTCCGCCCACACTGTCACTCTTTTTTAATGGGTACGTGCTCATTAACAGAAGCAAATGAGCAGTAAGGTATGATGGCTTTAAATGGTCATAGAGGAAATAAAACAGCAACTTAAACCCACAAGAGGAGTTGTACTTACAGTGCAAAAAATTAGATGGGGGGGGGGGTGCGCGTCATGCACAAGAAGTTAGGAAGGGAAAAGAGAGAGAACACATATTCCTTCCTTGCCATTTGCAGTAACAAACATTATTATTTTCTAGTTAAGACATATGAACAAAAACTTGTCATATTGATTTTAAGAATTGTTGATGTTATGTTTGACATAGTAAGATAAAAGGAAATCCTAATTGTTTTGTTCCATGAGAAAAAAAAATCCAAAATTGACAGTTGAGTATCTTTATTAGGGCCAAAGAAAATAATACAAACAAGTTTTGGAATCTCTATTATACTTTGTTGGACATATAAAAGAGAGGGGAAGATGTTTTCAGAATTATATATATCACATTTCATATTTTGTGAGATGGGTGGTCCTATACATATGATGAATGAATAAATAAAGTGACAGGAAACTTATTAGACCTGCTAATTGGGTCAGAATGTTATTCATGCTGCCATAAAGGCTCTCCTCCAAGCTCTGAGAATATAAGAACATTTGTATTTGTATGAATCATGCAGGGGTTTTTTTCTTGAAATTTATTTTTTTTTCAAATTCTACAATACATAGCATAACTGGGGAAGGCTTGTATCCTAATCCATTTACTCATTATGATTTGTATTTTAGAGTTCTGCTAGATCAAATCTATGAACTATTTTCTTGTATAAGACACTGTTCTATACTTTACTGTACAGCAATCTGAATTATCCTTATTTTTCTTGAGAATAGCCTGAACAATTCAAATAAATGAAAATGCAACTTATTTGGCTATAGAGTTTTGGATAGAGGGAGCATGCTGAATTGACTGGAATAAAGAATTGTGCATAAAGAAAGTTCTGTTAACGTGGATATTACTACCCAGTGCCTCCTGTTTGGTATTGTTTGCATGTTATAGTTCCATTTTTTTTCATTTGCAGGTTATCTTTGTACTGGAAAGTTAAAATCCCTGTCTTCTGGTTGATGTGTGCCCTTTCTTGCTCTCTTTTCCCTCACAATAATTAAGGAGGTAATAACAGTCAAAGTGTGATCACAACAATATCACTGCCAAGAGTTGAAAGATAGATGGGCCAAAAAAACATCCTCCATCTATCTTTCAGATAGGATAAAAAGCTAAACTCCTGATTCAGGAATGAATGAATCTGGAATACCTGTGACATAAAAAGAGTTATTTCCAGAACAAGATTTTTTCTGGAACACCCCCATGATATATTGTGTTCAGACCTTTGCCACTGTTTTATTGCAATGGTCTGCCTCTATCAAGTGTACATAGTAGAATCTCATAGATCATGAAATTAAGTTTTTTGGCTATTTTTGCTTCCTTAAAGACATAATGGCTCACAAAAGATTTTATAGCTGTACTATGCTTCAAGCCAATGGCATAAAAAATTTTTGGGACTCTAGAAAAAGTACAGAGAAGAGCAACAAAGATGATTAGGGGACTGGAGGCTAAAGGATATGAAGAACAGTTGCAGGAATTGGGTATGTCTAGTTTAATGAAGAGAAGGATGAGGGGTGACATGATAGCAGTGTTCCAATACCTCAGGGGCTGCCACAAAGAAGAGGGAGTCAAGCTATTCTCCAAAGCACCTGAGGGCAGGACAAGAAGCAATGGATGGAAATTAATAAAGGAGAGAAGCAACCTAGAACTAAGGAGAAATTTCCTGACAGTTAGAACAATAAACCAGTGGAACAACCTACCTCCAGAAGCTGTGAATGCTCCAACACTGGAAGTTTTTAAGAAGAGACTGGACAGCCATTTGTCTGAAATGGTATAGAGTTTCTTGCCTGACCAGGAGGTTGGCCTAGATGCCCTTCAAGGTCCCTTCAAACTTTATTATTACTATTACTATTACTATTACTATTATTATTATTAGTAGTAGTAGTAGTGTTAGCTGCGAAGTCATGTCCAACCCATCGCGACCCCATGGACAACGTTCCTGCAGGTCTTCCTGTCCTCTACCATCTTCTGGAGTCCATTTAAGCTCACGCCTACTGCTTCAGTGACTCCATCCAGCCACCTCATTCTCTGTCGTCCCCTTCTTCTCTTGCCCTCAACCTTTCCCAGCATTAGGCTCTTCTCCAGTGAGTCCTTCCTTCTCATTAGGTGGCCAAAGTATTTGAGTTTCAACTTCAGGATCTGGCCTTCTAAAGAGCAGTCAGGGTTGATCTCCTCTAGGACTGACTGGTTTGATCACCTTACAGTCCAAGGGACTCATAGGAGTCTTCACCAGCACCATAGTTCAAAGGCCTCAATTCTTTGGCGCTCAGCCTTTCTTATGGTCCAAATTTCACTGCCATACATTGCAACTGGGAAGACCATAGCCTTGACTATACGGACTTTTGTTGACAGGGTGATGTCTCTGCTTTTTAGTGTGCTGTCTAGATTTGCCATTGCTTTCCTCGCCAGGAGCAAGCGTCTTTTAATTTATTGAGTAGTAGTAGTATTACTCTATTTCCATACCTGAGATCAGGATTTTTCTGCATGTTTAAATTTAGAAAAAAAAATATTATTTGCTCAGAAAAAATTGGCCAATTCAGTCAAATCCGTAAGCAAATGTACTTACTTCTCAGTACTTGCAATGGCCATGTTTTATTTTTAAAACAATGCCTGAATTCTTGATTTGGTTAATAAATAATGATGTAATCAGTATGAACAGAGAAATAAAAGGCATTACTGAAAGCAGTGAGTACAATCGTCATAAACTACTCTTAAAAATTAAGGTTATTTGCAAGATTTTTTAAAAAGTAATCTCCACAACCAGAAGACAGATCACTTTCTTTTTTAAAACAAAATCTGTAAGCATTACACAAACCATGTATTTGTTCTTACATTCCATCTGAAATTCTGTGCACAAAAAGTAGATTTTGTCTTAATACTGTCTTCCCTGATGTGGTGCCCTTTCAATTTTCTAGACTTCAGCTACTGTAATTCTCAAACAAGATAAGAGAAATCCATTCAAATTATTTGGAAAAAAAATCTAAAGCAGTAACCAATTAAGTACCATTGTGGGAACTTAAGCAGAAGTTGACCACAGGCAGAAGATAAGAACAATGCTTTCCTAAATCATCTTACCAACTCTTCAAGAAGGTAGTTTAGAGTAGCAATGGGAAACTTCACTTAACCTGCTATTTACTGGAAAACTAACTCAGCTACAAGTGGAAGTATCCACAGATTTCTTCTTTCTCTTGCTGACAGCTCATTTTTCAGACAGTGTAAAAAGAAACATAGGGTCAGCTATCCTAGACCTAATCCTGACCAACACTAAGAAATGATGGATCGATCAAAAGTGTCAAGCCCTGAAGGAAAGCAACCATGTCCAGATGGAGTACAAGGTAACTAGGGGATGTGGAGAAGGCAGTCAGGTGTCATGAACATCAGGAAAACAGATTTTAAAGAACTCAAAAAAAGTTGGGCACCATAGCTTGAAATCCAAAAAAGTCAAAGCAGTACATGTCTATGGAGATTCTCAGTCATCCAGATCATGGTGGTCCCAAAGCTACTCCCAAAAGGCAACTGGACTTTCTTTATTTTTTCCTTGAAGATGTTTCACTTCTCATCCGAGAAGCTTCTTCAGTTCTGACTGAATGATGGAGAATGGAAGGAATATAATAATGCAGGAATATAAATCCTCCATTCCCCACCATTCAGTCAGAACTAAAGAAGCTTCTTGGATGACAAGCAAAACACCTTCAAGGAAAAACAAAGGAAGTCCAGTTGTCTTTTGAAAAAGCACCTTTGGGTCAAAGAGGTAAAGGGAATCCAGAAAAAAGACACAATAGGACATTGACAAATAAGATCCCTGAAAAGGAAAAAAAAATTAAGAACTGGATATAAGTGAACAGAAAACTGTCCAACAAGATTAAAAAAACAAAAAGGAGATGTTTAGGAAAAGGAAATGGGGCTGTTAACTAAAGACAATGAAAAACTGATAGCTCAAAATTGAAGAATGGAACCATTATTTTTCTATTTCATTCAAGCTAAGAGGTCAGAATGAGATAGGGCTTATGAGGAATGGAAACCATGATCGGAAGGAAAGTTTAGAGTATGTTCATAATAAAAGACAAGAAAGCTACTGGTCTTTTACATGGGGAAGGTGATGGAGTAATAAAGGAAATTAGGAAGAATGC
Organism: Vipera berus; assembly: GCF_964194415.1. Classification (NCBI taxonomy): domain Eukaryota; kingdom Metazoa; phylum Chordata; class Lepidosauria; order Squamata; family Viperidae; genus Vipera; species Vipera berus. Next base: position 236,932,066 of record NC_138203.1, on the reverse strand, counting down.
ATAACTGTGTAACAGTTCTGTGTAAGAGTGAAAAGTATATTAAGAACTCATCTTGAAGAAACTTTAAACTTCAGAGTCATTTGAATTATATTTCTAGGTGACAAATGAACTGGCAGGAGTGATAAAACATGTTACTGTAATTTTTTTTTAAAAAAATATGGAACGCTTCACGAATTTGCGTGTCATTTTTGCGCAGGGGCCATGCTAATCTTCTCTGTATCGTTCCAATTTTAGTATATGTGCTGCCGAAGCGAGCACACTGTAATCTTTACAAACTCCTACAAACTGGTAAGGTGCCAGAAGGTTGGGGAAAGACCAACTTGGTATCAGAGAAGGTCTAGAGCAGGGGTATCAAACTCAATTTCATTGAGGGCCGCATCAGCATTGTGGTTGCCCTCGGGGGGGGGGAGTGTGTGGACAGGGCATTCATGTCAAGGGTACCTATGGGGGCCTGGGCAGGAGTGGGACAGATCTGAGGGTCTCTGGCAGAAGGAGATGGGACTGGGGCAAGTGCCAAGGCATGGTCCACTGGAGGAGCCTCACTGTTCCTCTCAGGCCATGTGGGGGGGGGCTGGACGGTGGCACGGAGGTCAAATGCCCAGCCCAGCCCTCAAGCACCCAAGGCACTAAGCCCAGCCCCAGTTCCCCAAGGGGGTGCCCAGATGCACTTACCTCCTCAATGCTGCTGCTGCTATGCTTGCTCTCCTTAGCCAGGTTGCTCATGATGGGTACGAGGGCAAAATCAAGGGGAGGCCCACTCCCTCTCCATGTGAGGAGACCTGGCTTTGTATCCAAAGCTTACTTAGCAATAGGATGGGAGACCCCCCCAGGATAGGCCACGAGGAGGGGGCAAGGGGATGGTGAAAGGGCAGCAGGGAAGAACTAAGGCAGGACTTCCCTCAGACCCACCCTTCCCTTCCTTCCTTCCTTCCTTCTCTCAGAGGTGCTTTTTCAAGAGGCAACTAGATTTTCTTGTTTTTCTTTCAAGACGTTTTGCTTCTCATCCAAGAAGCTTCTTCAGCTCTGACTGGATGATGGGGAATGGAAGGATTTATATTCCTTGCAGGCCTTCCTTCCTTCCTTCCTTCCTTCCTTCCTTCCTTCCTTCCTTCCTTCCTTCCTTCCTTCCTTCCTTCCTTCCTTTCTTTCCTAAGAGTGGTGGGAAAATATTTGACATGAGGGAGGGAGAAAAACAGGCAAGAAACGCAGCTGGGGAAGTGTCATTTTTTGTGAGGAATGAAGAAATGCATCATCGCCTGGAAGTGGCCAGCACATAGCCCTTGCCTACTTCACATATCTGGCTTGGTGGGCTCTGGGGGAGTCATGAGAGTCGATGTTACCTGTGCAATGCTGCCCAGCCCCTGCAATGCTGCCCAGTTCTGGCAGACAGCGGGGTGCTCTCCTCACAGTGCTGAGAGGCTGAGCCAGGTGGCATGAATCTGAGGAGAAGTGCAATGCTGCCCAGCCCCTAGCTTGCCTGAAGCAGGCAGGGCCATGTGCTGGCCACTTCCAGGCAATGGTGCATTTCTTCATTCCTCACAAATGGTGATACCTCCCCAGCATGTGCCCAGTGGGTGGGGCCGATGCGGCAGGGGCTGCTCTCTCGCTGTTGCCAGACGGCCTTGTGGAGCTAAGACAGAATGCATTTCAGCATAGATGGACACCACGAAATTGTACATTGGCTCCTGGCCGGCCTGGGCCAGGGCCAAGGCAGTGGGGGCCGTTCCCTCACTGTTTCCAGGATGGGTTCACGGGCCACATGAAACCACTTCGCGGGCTGGATCCAGCCCCTGGGCCTTGTGTTTGACATGTCTAGGCTAGAGGGAGGAGCAGACCCTTTACGAGCAAGCCCTTAAAACAGACTATCAAGTACTGTGTCTGCGAGTTTTTAGAAAATAATGCTACCATTGTTAGAAGCCAGCATGAGATTGTCAACAAGTCATTTCAGATTAAATTTATCTTTTTTTAATGACAGAGTGATTACTAATAAAGAGCACTGTGAACAAGGCTTCTGACTATATTCTTCTGGACAAGACAGATAAATGTATATTTAACAGTGCTATACTTTGGTGGATTTTCAACTGGTTGAAGAATCACAGACGAAAAATCACACTTAAATGGATTTGTATTGTTCTAGAGGGAAATACAAAGTAGGGATTTCCCAGAGCGCTCTGCTTGGCCCCATACTATGCAACAATTTACAAATGCTCTAAAGAATCCAACAATTTATGCTTATTCAGTTTTAAGGTTGAATATTAGAAGAATTTCCCTTGCAATAAAAGCTGTTTAGCAGTCAAACAATCTACCTAAAACATTTAAAGACACCTTGTAATTCAAGGGGATGGGTGATCTCCTGTCAAAAATTATTTAGTGGACTCCTAAACTGAACAGGAATTGGACTCCATGACCTATGCAATCCCTTCCAACTTTTGCCTACATTTGGATACAGAGTATTTTTGTGGGTGCATGTGTGTGTTTGTACACAGTGACAGGTATGCTGGACAAATACAGATATGCACTGATGTCAAAGATACTTTTTATTAAAAAATAAAAGTTGGTTTTCAAACCAGAGGAACAATGTGCAAAGCAGGGTGGAAAGTCTGCATGTAATATGATAAATATTGATCACAGATGCATTGATTGCGTTTGACTGTAATAGGCAGGCTCTGTATGTATTCTGAAAAGCATCAGTTCTCTGTAATTAATAACTCCATTGTTTCCTAGATCTGATTACCACTAAATGTGCTATATTCCAAAAGCCAAATCAAATCTGAGAGGTCAGCAGTGAGGGGATGATAAGGGCATCCTTCAATCCTCCTACGCAGAGGAACCTTGCTCTTGATAGGAAAATGTGATGCAGTTTGTACTAAATTAAGGGAACACCATAAAGGCTGGGAAAAAGAGAGTAATGAGTTGGGTGAAACAGGGAATTAGGAGTTTGAGGATGTCAGGGAAATGTGCTAGAAACTAGTCCTGTCCCGAACAAATCCAACTGAGTCAGCCAAGTGCTGCAGTACAGGACAGTAGCAATGACACAAGGATAAACAACGACACAGGTAGTTCTTGACTTAAGACTACAATTGGGCTCAGAATTTCTACTGCTAAGCAAAACAGTTTTTAAGTGAGTTACACCCAATTTTATGACCTTTTCTGCCATGGTTGTTAAGTTAAATTACTATAGTTAAGTGAATCATGTGGCTGGTAAGCAAATCTGGCTTCTCCCATTGTCTTTGCTTGCCAGAAGCTGACCTGGGAAGGTTGCAAACAGCGATCATGTGACCCCAGGATGTGGCAACTGTCATAAATACATGCCAGTTGCCAAGGTCAGAATTTTAATCATGTGACTGTGGGGATCCTGTGATGGCCGTAGGTGTGAGGACCCATCATGTCACTTTTTTTACTGCCACTGTAACTTCAAATGGTCACTAAATAAATGTATGTACAGTAAACCAAGGACTACCTGTATTAATGTCAGTTATGACACAAAGCTTTTTCTGAGTAGCAGGTGGAAATGTATCCTATGGAAGCATCTCAACACTTTTATTAAGAACCAAATAGCTGAATGAGTGTTTCTCTCTCTGATCCTGCATTTGGCTTCCCACCAATGGGGAGACAGATGCATCTGAGAAGTACATCAGCAGAACATACATAAAAACAATTGTTCTTATTTGCATGCTCATGTTCAGAGCAAATGGTTTTCACCACACCAAGCCTGCTCAATATTATATTGAGTCATAATGACCAATAGTGACTAATGACCTATTCTTTTATAGATTTTGCATAATATCCTTGCAAGGATGACAAGGCTCATCTCATTTCATGGGAACAAACTCCTTAATTTAGCAAAATATTGAGTGAACAATTTGCTTCTGTTTGTTCTGGATTTCCCACCACTCTTTGTCATAGAATGATCCTCGGTTCAACTGTTATAAATTAACAGACTGTCAGTAACTAGCATTGTCAAGGAAAGGTACTATATATAGTACTATAATATATATTTTCAGTTTAAATGGAAACTTAAGAAGCCAGAGCCAATAAATACAAGCAATCTATCATAATTTCTCTAACAGCCATTCTGGACCAAACAAATACTAAGAACTATAAAAAAATACAAAGATAATCATGGTGAGATTTCCCTTTCCCAAAAGCTCAGCATTTTATATCCTTCTTTGAAATTATGGACATTTCCCAATCAATTTGTCCCCATTTATAGAGCACAGTGTATACTAGCCTATGCTTAGAGCTGGCAATCTGACTGCATTTGTCTGGAGCTGGCAACCTTAAGGCAAAGGCACTTTATGACTCCATTATCAAGGACATATAACTATCTTAACCTAGAAAGGTAGCTGATGTAAACTTTTATATGGGTATAGGATTAAATAAATAATTCAAAGCAGACCACAGGTAGATCTGGATTGTCATGTGAATATGCTTAGGACTTTTCTACCTTGTTTGTTAAAACTCTGGCCCTAGAGGAAATCTTACTTATCAAACTGAAAAGAGTGTGGTCTAAATGGAGGCCTATTTTATTTTATTTTTATTTTTATTCCATTTATATCCCGCCCTTCTCCAAAGACTCAGGGCGGCTTACAAGCTTAGCAGTAGCCTTCATTCTATGTATATGCCTGCTTATTAGGGCTTTCACACACACCCCAAGCGGCATTATTACAAAGTCAGCTTAATTGCCCCCAACAATCTGGGTCCTCATTTTACCTACCTCGGAAGGATGGAAGGCTGAGTCAACCTTGAGCCTGGTGGGATGTGAACCTGCACTAATTGCAGACAGCTGGTGTTACTTAAGGAGGCATTAGCCCACTGCTCCACCAAGGCCTAACCTATAACAACTGAAGCAGCAAGGGGTATTTATTTCTTTTTATTATTATTATTGCTTTTCATACTTTTCATACTTTAGCAAGATTTAGGAGTAGGAGGAACCAGAATACTCAGTAACTCCCAGTAAATAATTTGCATCATTCTTTCCAGAGAAAATTAATTAGATCTATCTCAACTGGGACTTCAGGGATAGAGCAAGTCAAAAGCAGGTAACTTTGGCAGCTTCTTATCCTGCTATCTTGGATTCTTTCCAGCTTGTAGATCTGAAGGATGTAGGCAATGCAGAGAATTATGGGTACCATGTGCTTATTCAGCTTGCCCCTACTAGTTGATTAAAATAAAATTAAAATCGGTAACAGGAGGTAGCACTGCAGCTCCAGGTGTGTCTGGATAATTATCTGGACCCTATAATAGGCAGAATACTGTACAGTACTGAAGCAGCTGTGGTACTCTTGGTAAACTATCTTCATCAAAAGCCAGATATGGAGTTGGCCTAGCCCTCTTAGATTTTTGGTACCATCAGTCATTGTATCCTACTAACCATCTCCTAGGATTGACTTTGGGAGCACATTTTGCAATATTCTAGTCTCTTTTTCTGAATTGTGTCCTGACAGTCTATAGAGAAATGTGTTTCTCAGCCTTTGAACTGGCTAGCATTAGAGAGAGAAAAGGGACAATATTATTCACTATAGTCTGTTTAATTTGTTGCTCAAAAATTAATTGCAATGATTTTATAAAGGCAATTTTACCATTTCTGATATTGTAGAAAAACAGAGAAATTGAAATTGTATGTAATTTTTCCTTTTTAAAATTTCTTTTGAGTTTAAATTATATATTTTTTGACTAATTGTAAATGAAATTAATGTATTTTGCCTTCAACTGCTTTTTGTACAATTTTTAAGGGAAAAAATAAAAGTGATATACAAACCCTTAAAACTCTAATAGACTTAACTACTTATGGCAGTCTCTTTCCTGTCAAGATCTTCAAGAAAAGGTCTTCTAAGGATTCCCCAATTGTCAGAAGAAAGCAAGGACGTGCCCCTACACTACAGAAACTTGCATTTACCCTCTAATCACCTGGTGTTTAATCACTGATTTCAGTATTCAAAGTTACAATTGTTACTGTAATTATTAATCCAATATAGTCCACTGCAAATGAAGGCTTCTTTTCTGAAGGTTAACAAATGTAATCTACCATGATGATCCAGGATCAGTTGGTAGATAGATGATTTTCGACTTCCTGGTCTAGGGCTAAAAGAGGGAGAATGGCCCAAAGAAACAGATAAACCAAATAAACAAAGTCTCTGGCTTCCATGACTTAGGACTCATGTTTTTAATCTAGCACCTTAACCACAACATCACATTGGCTCTCAGTATTCACAGCATTTACCTTTTAATATTTTGTAAGCAATTTTGAAAATTTTCTGAGTCCTGTCTAGGAAAGAAAATAAACAAACAAACAAACAAACAAAGTGATATTATGCATGATTTTTTTTTTACTTTTTAGTCAATCTCCAATTAATGAGAAATCATTTGGAGAGAATTCTAAATGGATTGGTTAGCAAAATCCAGAGGCAAAGAACAGCTCAGCAATCCATGCCTTCCAAAGGAAAAAACAAGCAAACAAAAAAATCTGCTAAAAGTAGCAAAAATCCACAAACACTCAAAGCTTATTCTTAAGACAACGCAACTAGAAACAACCCCATATTGTAATCTCACAAAGGAGACTGATGGACATGGGAGTAATGCCCATGCCATAGAAGCACTGCTGTACAAACTCGTCTCTGGACAACACCATAATAGAACAACATCTACTTGAATGATTTTTGAAATTTAACTGGTTTTTTATTGTGCCACTTTTCAATGAGATTCTGCTGTCAGCAAGAGGCTTCTGTTGTTCTCTGCCTTTAACTAATTTTCATTCTCTTACTCTTTGCTTAAAATCTTACCACTTGAACTGACCTTAGCAACAACTTTATGATCCACTTACTGCTTTCCTATGGCTCCCTCTTTGCTTACCCTATTTGACCTACCTATTAACATTTTTAAAAGGTGCTACTCAATTCTCCAAGTTGCTATCAAGCAATGCTGTCTGTAGAACTGATACTTCCTATTCTCATTAGAATCAAGGCAATAATGGCTGAATTAGTCTCCATGCTCCGCAGTTTAGAAGGAATACAAGAATAAAGCAATAGCAGGAGTGATTTAGTGAGGGCTCAGTCATGACTGTTGGAAGACGCAGTTTTGCTAGCTACCATAGCTCATGTCAATTTCTCCAATCTTCAGCTCTCTTTCAGTAAAACTAAATGGCTTACTTGACAAGATGTTTGTCATGTTTGCGAAGTCCTTATGTGCCATATTTTATAGAAAGAGGAGAACCCCTGAAAAAGTGCTCCACAATAATCAATCAATTTTTTATCTTCGAACTAGCTATAAATGCAGAAGCCAAAATCTGCTATCATGTGGATGTTTGATCATAATGCTCATAAATCATGTCCCTGGCAGTGAGGGCTAGAGTTCAAGAACTTGCAGTTTGAAACCCCTGGAAGACATTTAGAGTTGATTGATCCAATATTGGCATATTCTCTGTGAGGGTTTTATAATACCTACCTCCACCGAATACAAAAATGCCTATGGTTGGATCCAGCATTTAAGAAATGCTGTGAGATTAGTCTCTTCAAAGTATGGATATATTATGAAAAATTATAAACAACCTTCCTTGGTGAGAACATTATAGTTATCCTACTAACATCCACACTACTTGGCCTCTAAAACAAGCAATCCCTTAAGCTTGTTTAAGAATCAACATCTTGAATGTACCTTCTTTAGCAAATCTTTATGGGTAATGGGAAATTAAGAATCATGGGATATTGATGATTTTGAGATCAGGTTAGTCTAAATCAATATCCTAAGGCAGAGAAACATCAATAGACACAAATAACACACAAAAAAAATAAGAGTATAGATATATTAGAAGAGAACTGCTGCAGCCAAAAAAACACACAAACAAATCCTTCTTCCTCAAAGCCTAACCCCACAAAGCTCAAGAAATTAATGCAACATTAAAGATTATCCAAGCAGACACATATACACCCATTACCACACCTCCATTTCTTTCAGGACAGGATGGTCTTCTATTCCTGGAAAGAGGACTCTCATGGCATAAGTACAATAATCCAAAAAGGGGATGCCAGCCCCATCCAAGTCATTGGTCAGCTCATGGATATCAGTCTGCAGCTCAGCAAAAGCTGGGGAGGAAACAGCAGATTAAAATAGTTGCCCAGATAAACCTTCCTTTCAAGAACTCAACGGACTAACAGTACCAATTGTACTGTCAGGTAAAATATTATTTAAAGTGGAAATATAATGAATTCATTCAAGTAGCATCATAACTTACTTAAGTATGAAAAGAGAACCTAGAGGGTTCATGTTCCCAAAACTCAACCAGTAGGTGTTTCTTCAATGAAAATAGTTTAGCCTTCTGACACTGAAGAATAAAGTGGTAGACCTGGATATACAAAAAGGTACTAAAAAAATCAAGGCAGATTTTTTTTTCTTTAAGGAAGAGTAGACTAGACAAAGGAAAAGTGATTCTCTCCCCTTCTTCCCCATCTTTCAAATGGAACAACCATTTGGTGATACTTACTTACTTATGGAGCCCTTGGTGGTTACTGAACCTAGTCGTTTGCTTGCAGATGTTTCAATTCCCAACCAGGTAATATCATCAATGGGGTTTGCTTCCTGTTTATATACAGTAGGTTGCCCTGTTATGTAAACAAGGAGGAAACCTGGACCTGACTCACACTGATGTTACTTAGTTGGGTGTAATGAAATGTCTGCAAGCAAACTACTAAGTTCAGAGGGCACCAAACACTCCACAGTTCAACTTTGAGCTACAGATATCCTCTTCTGTTGGGATGTGGTTTTTGGCTGGGTTGTTCACAAGAAAAATAGGGCACACCCTACAGCTTTAAAATCACCTACAACAAGCCAGGTTGTTTGCTTTTTGAGTTCTAAAGCTGGGGAGGGGGACTTTAGTTGAAGGAGGAGAGGAATGGGGGGGTAGAAATCAAATTAATGGCACTTTAAAAGGAAGCTAGAAATGGCAGAGGGCTGAAGGCTGATCAGTTTGATGAGAAAAAACAGTCAGTTTGAAAGGCGCACTATCTTATCTGTAACTAGTGGGACTACAGAAGAGAAAAGGCAGGGAAGATACTGCAGCTTTTAATTAAAAGCAGATCCTTTTATCTGCCAGCTACGGGAAGACAAGGCAAAATCCTTTCCTTGTACTCCCTCCCTCCTTCTCCAATCACTCTGTCACTATTTCTATCTACGGGGCTTTTTTTTCATACTTCCTTTTTTTATTATCTAATTTTAGGAGTCTGCTTCTATAGCAGCTTCTGGGCCAACTTGCAGTTGGCAGGGTCAAAGCCCCAGGCATTGGCTTGTGGTGATAATGGGCAATTAGGTTTTATCAGCAGGATCAGAAACAATATTCTGTCCAATTTCTCAGCATCTGTCTGTCACATAATGAGAGACCCACGTCTTTCACAAGCAGACCTCTCTCTTCCTTTAAAACTTTTCCTCTTGAAACCTTGCTAAGTTCCTTCCATCTGTACTAAACAAAATATTCAATAAAATTGCCTCGTCTGACCTCAAAGCAGTGTCTAAGCTTACAGAAGCTTTGGAGGTTGAAAAAGCTATGATGCCAGGTGCAGCATAAACCTGGTTCCTAGGTTTTTTAAATCAGCATGTACCTACCTGCCATATGATGGCTGCCCTGCCAATCAGATTCCCCAGTCAGAATGGCCAATGGTACAAGGGAATTCTGGTAATTACAGTTACAATATACCTGGAGGAAACCACACTAAAGTTTTTTTTTCTTAAATTGCTTCCTATTCATGTTCATATAACATGGTAACAAAACTGGAAGCAGTACAAATCTGATCATTACTCATTATTTGGCAATAACGTTGTAGGCTGTTAACATTGGTGGAAAAGATCCATTCTTATCCTTTTCAGAACAACATATAATGTACACCTATATAACTTTCTGTTTTACTGCACTGTTTTAGCTGTTGAGCAACATCTTTAATATTAATTTTTAGAGCTTGTTCTCAGAGCGAATATACATTTTATTTCTCGTGTTCTAAGTAATGCTGAGATACGGAAAGGCAGGTGTGCTCAAATTGTGAGTTGTGAGCCCCCTGCCCGAAGTGCCATGATCAACTCTAAGTGGCAATTCCAAAACATTTTACATTCTGATTGGGCAAAGTAGGAACACAAACAGATCTCAGTCTAGGCTTTGCTCCCACTTTGTGCAAGCCAGTTGCTGGCTTCCTTTGCAAATGGAAGGATTGTTGAAAGTCAGTCTCAGCTTTGCTTCCTGCTTTGCCTGCACAAGTCTGCAGTGGGCAGTTATGGTTTGATAATAGTCGATCCCCAGACTGACAAGAATCACCCAGAAGACTATTTTAAAACACCCACGTGTAGGCTCCTTAATTATCACTGAAGAGACTCATTTACTGGCTCAAAATGAGGAAGTAAAAGAAGAAAATGAGGAATCTGTCTCAATGTATCTTGGCGATATATTAAGAAATATTTCAGTTGGCAGGATTTTTGCAGCCTTCTCTCTTTTTTAACACATTTCCACTGAGGAGATTTTGTGAGATTCATGATTGGAAAAGGAATTTATTTTAGCTTTAGGAAGAGGCAAAGAACATGATAGCAATCACAGTATCTGAAAAATTCTGTGATATATAAAGATTTAATTTCAAATGTAAGTGGTGTAGTTATTTCTTAATTAACTTGAACTCCAGTGAAATTATTCTATTAATGGGAGAGGGAGATATTGAAGAAATGTATTTATTATTTTAGGGAGATATGGCACTTGAAATGTTGAGAACCCATGCTATAGAGCCACAAAATCCCAGATATCCAAATGTTTGCACTCCAGGTATTATAGTTATAATACTGTTTCACCCAAAGCAAGTCTGAATGTAAGTGTCCTTACACCCACTCTGACATTTACTGTACCACACTGACTGTAAAAACAAATGAAACAGGTCTTTCAGTGAAAAACAGCAGAGTGACCAAGAATGTATAGGCAGTAATTTTCTGTAACATTGTGAGAAAAGCATGTTACTGTGATTTTTGTTTAGTAATATAACGTTACCTGTAATTAGGGCATTTATGAACCATAATATTATGGTTAATATCCTTGCAACATTGCATTTCTATTCTGATTTTCTTCCCTGAAAATTGTATGGTTCTATGGTTTCCAGATAATGTATCATCCAGATAGCTTACAGAAGAAACGTGATTTGTTTCAGCTACAGACATTTATTTTGCATTATATGGATGAATCATTTAAAAAAATGAAAATAAATTCTAAATTAAACTTATGCATTGCTTTATGGCCAGTTGAAACTGTCTGATGTGGACAGGGAAAAAAGAATCTCTACCTGATGTGATTGCTTCATATGGTTATAGCCTGCAAATCTAATAGTCGGTCCTCCGAAGGAAAGAAGTTTTAGTGTTATCTGAACAACTAAATCACAGAAACTAAACTGGGTAGAATGCTACAGAGACCCATAAGGGAAACCTCAATCTGCCCATGATGGTGGAAGATTCATTCATTTAGTATCTAATATGATATGTTAAGTGCTTTAAAAAACAACAAGAAAGGAAATGGAAAGGAAAGCAGTGCTGCAATGGGAAACGCTGAAACCACCTTCTACCTGCAGTTTTTTTTCTCTTCTTCTTATAGTAATGGACTGACAACAATATAAATGACAGAATGGCAGCAGGCATCCTCACCTTCCTTGCATTCCAAGGCCACACGTGATTCCAAGTTGTCCATTTGCAGCTGGAGACGTTTGAGGGTACGGTCAGCATCTCGAGACTTTCGTTTGTATGCAATAAGGACAATTATGATGATAAGCAAGAGAAGACCGCCTCCTCCACCAATGCCAATAATGGCTGGCAAAGTCAACAGGTTGTCAGAATAGATCAGCAGTGTCCCCGGTGAGAACTCAAACCCCCCAGCCTTAATCTGGAAGACACAAAGGGAGAAAAAGACATAATACTATCAACTGGGGCTCTCTTACACTAAAGAAAGACTTTTATTCTTTTTATTAGTAGACAAGGAAACTGAGCATATTTTGAAATCGGGCAATTGAGGAGATTGCCCAGTTTCAAAATATTGAAAAGAACTATTGTCATAAAGACATTATCAACATATACTTTTCCAGCTGGTGGTCAGATCTATTGTCACTGCAGGATAAGGCTCCTTCTTTTAATTTGTACATATTTTATCACTAAGAAGAAAAATACACTTGCAGAGTCCTTGGTGCTCTCAGAGCTTGCTTGTTTTCTTGCAGAGGTTTCATTACCCAAACTAGGTAACATCTTCAGTGCTAATGATGATATTACCTAATTTGGGTAATGAAACATCTGCAAGAAACAAGCAAGCTCAGAGAGCACCAAGGACTCCTCATGTCAACCCCGAGCTACAAATATTCTCCTTTATAAATATACTTGCCACACTGATTTTTATTCTAGTAATAGCCCAGAGATTCTTTGTACTCAGAAAGAACGCTATTACTACAGTTTGTTGTACCTTACTATGCCCACCTTCTAGCTAACACTGGCTGCTATCTTTAGAGGGAAGCAAATGTAGGAACAGGAAAGAACAGTGGTGAGATTGACTGACTGACTGACTGACTGATTTATGTATGTATGTATGTATGTATGTATGTATGTATGTATGTATGTATGTATGTATGGGATTTCTTTGCCGCCCTATCTCCCAAAGGACTCAGGGTGGCTAACAATGATAAAAACACAAAGTACAAAGATTAAAAGGTATTAAATCAAATTATCCCATAAATAGTCTAATTAAAATCACAATAAAACAAAATTAAGAAAACCTCCCTTCCATCAGTCCAGGTCGGCCTATTGAAAAAGACATGTTTTAAGATCGCGACGAAAGGAACGGAGATCCGGGGCCATCCGGAGCTCCAAGGGGAGTTGATTCCAAAGGGCAGGTGCCCCCACAGAGAAGGTCCTCCCCCTGGGGGTCACCAGTCAACATTGTCTGGCCGACGGCACCCTGAGGAGGCCCTCCCTGTGTGAGCGCACAGGGCGATGGGCAGTCATTCCTGGCAGCAGACAGTCCTGCAAATATCCTGGACCTAAGCCATGTAGGGCTTTATAGGTAAGAACCAGCACCTTAAATATACTTAAAGATACTGTAGGTTAAGCCTCACACTGCCAGAAAGGAGATTAGATGAGATATAGATATACGCAGGCAATTGCTGATGCCTGAAAGGAGTAAACATCAAGTCTGATATCTCATTCAAATAACATTATAATAATACATGGGATGAAAAGTACACTCCTCTGATGGATGAGGGACGTGGAGGAAGAAATGTTTGGGGTCCTTTTCGAAAATTCAAGGCTATAATGAACTCCAGAGTTAAGTCAGAATTGTTGTACTAAAAGCTAATCTTATATAATTCATACAGATGTTGTTGTGTACAAAGAAAGAACAGGTAAAAAATTGAGAGATAAATAACATTTTTCTTTTTCCCTCTGAAGCCAACAATATTTAAAAAATTAAATCAAGTTTATGATCCAATTAAGGGACGCGGTGGCTCGGTCGGTTAGGACGCTGAGCTTGTTGATCAGAAGGTCGGCAGTTTGGCGGGTCGAATCCCAAGTGCCACGTAACAGAGTAAGCGCCTGTTACTCGTCCCAGCTTCTGCCAACCTAGCAGTTCGAAAGCACGTAAAAATGCAAGTAGAAAAATAGGGACCACTACGGTGGGAAGGTAATAGCGTTCCGTGTGCCTTTGGCGTCTAGTCATGCCAGCCACATGACCACGGAGACATCATCGGACAAGCGCTGGCTCTTCGGCTTTGAAACGGAGATGAGCACCGGCCCCTAGAGTCGGAAACGACTAGCACGCATGTGCGGGGGAACCTTTACCTTTACCTTTATGATCCATTTAAGTTTTGCATAAATGCAGACATAAGTCAATTTTGTCAAGTAGCCACATTATTATGACTGTTTTAAACTTATGCACAAATGTGTTTGCCTTTGTAAGCAACTTTTCTAACTCCTGCCATTTTGTATAACATGTAAATTTTTGAGTGATAATTTTGAAACAAGGATTGTGCAAAATCACCCAATGAGAATCTGAAGGGTGACTACATTATGATCTGCATCATAACTTGGGAACTACTAAGCCACTTTGTTTAAAAAATTGAATTACGTAATTACTCCAGCATTCCTTCCTCAAGTACAGTTAAGAATTCCTGAGGTGGAATATCTATGCCTCAAACAAGAACTTGGTTCGGAAGCAATGAAAGCCTTGGGAAAAATATTGGATGCTATGACATATCTGTAACTAATAACTTCAGAATTACGTAATAATGACTTCCCCAATGACGATAGATGGAAGTGAAAATTGGATTGTGCAGTAAAAGGACAGAAAGTGTATTGACTCTTTTAAACTCTGGTTTTGATTCCTGAAAATACCATGAATGTCCAAGAAAAGAAGCAAATGGTCATAGAACAAATCAACACAGAGCCCTCATTAGAGGAATAAATGACCAGGCTGAAATGATCATATTTTGAACATATTGTGCCAAAGACCCAGTTCTCTTGAGACATCCATAATGCTGGAAAAGGTGGAAGGAAAAAGAAGAGGATGACAGTAGCAAGGTAAACAGTTTTATTTACAATAGTGAAAGGTACACCATGGGGAGATCTGATAGACCAGGCTGGGGACAAATCATCTTGGAGAAGGTCTGTCTCTATGGCTGCCAAAATTCAATGCCAAACTGACAGCACATAATCAATATAAAAAGTTACCCACCAAACTAAGCAAGCAATATAATACAAATAGATAAACAGCATAGTTCCTCAAATGGCAGAATTTATATTTGGAAAGGGAAGGAGGGAAGAGTGACAAAATTCAAAGGAAAATGCCTACATTCTGCAATCTTTGCAATGTCATAATTCTTTTAGCAAGAAAAATAAAATAAGCACTTGGTGCTTATTATAAGCCTGCCCAGGTAACACAAAAGCACAAACAGGGACATGCCTGACTTGCCTTACCGTCACTTTATGTTGTCCTGTGAGGTTTGGGGACTCGCAGAGCAGTTGAGTTTCAGAAACAGTAAGAGCACACGGAGTGTCACCAATGAGTACAGTGTAGTTTAACCGGGAATTACCAGATGCAGGTGGGATTAGGTTACGGCCCTTTAAAAAGAATAAAAGTAGGTTGTTTGTTGTTGCTGTCACTTAATCATGTCCAACTCTTTGTGACCCCATGGCACAATAGCATGCCAGGTTTATTTATTTATTTATTTACTTTCTTATTTCATGTTTACCCCACCTTTATTACTTTATAAGTAACTCAATCTGGCAAACATACAGAATACTCCTCCTATTTTCCCCACAACAATAAACCTTTGAGGTGAGTTCGAATGAGACAATCACTGGTCCAAAGTTACTTAGACAGCTTTTATTCATATGGACTAGAACTCAATCTCTCAGTTTCAAGGCTACTGCTATAGTCAACCGTATCTTTTTAATTCATATCACTTTGTTCAGCTTTGAAAAGGAAGTATGAGGAATTGAAAGAAAAGATATCAAACCACTGAAAGGATAGGTTCAATAGCTTATTCTTGGACGAGGAGAAAGACCAGTAAGTGATCAGAGTGATTATGTACTTACAGTGGTTCTCCTCTCCTGTCTTTGATACTGTAATGGGAAGAATCAATCAATATTTTTCCCCTCTTCTTAGCAATTAAATTTCAATCCTACACTTGTACATTGTGAGTACCAGGATCTTTGTCCAGCTTAATGGACAAAACCTTCCCTGAATGGGTCTGGGAATTCTGAACAACACTATATTAACCTTACAGTGTAACTAGTACTTATCTAATAAGACCAGGAGCTATGTTCAAGAAGAAAATTTGTTTCTAAAACCTGCAGAAATGAAGTTGAACAAATTATTACCTTGAGAATAAGAGGAGAACTTGGCTTGAGCTCCAACATACCAGATGGCAAAGGTTCAAAGACAGGATCTGGGTAATAGATAAAGTTAGTTCTGTTGATGATCAACAAGGCTTGGACATTGTCCATAATAAAGCCAATCTCATCTGGTCGATCACCAAGTTCTGAAGGGCTCTTGACTGGATTATCAATGGAAGGAGCATAACACACCATGATGGTATCATTGTAGACTGTACAATTCTGAAAGGCAAAAATTAGCGGGCTTAACCACTTTTCTCTTTCATTAATTTTATCTTATTGCCAAGAAAAAACAATTTCCCCAAGCTATGTGCCACACCTTTCTTAACCTTTTCACAGTACTAAGCAGGTCCCCCTACTGCTATCATTCTGTCCTCTTTGAGTAGCTGTTCTGTGCTTCTACTAGCCAGGAAATAGGAAAACATGGAAGACAGCAACTTCCTTCCCGTTTTCTAGCAAGGGTATATTTAAAAACAGGAACCAGTCACTATATGGAGGGGACAGTAAAGTGATCCCTTGGAGTGGTGGGGAAGAGGGGTATCTTGACAGCAACAGGCCGGGGAAATTTTCAGAACCAGGATGTTGAATGAAGTGTGGAGTGTCTTGCATTTTAACTCCAAAATGGTAACCTTACTTTTGGACCAGAATCTGTGCCAATAATTAATTTATTCAGATTCTTAAACAGCATGCAGGGCCCATGGTACTGTGGGGAATCACAGATTTAAGCCTGGCACAACTCCCATATATAGCAAGGTCACTGTCAAAGATAATTAATTCCTAGGAAGAAATGTGTATTTTCCTCCCTGGATAAAATAATTACCTATCTCAGGAGTGCGTAATCTTTTCATTGTTAACTTGTTAATTTTAAATTAATTATTAATTAAAATCAATCTGAATTGTTTAATTAATTAAATATTATTAAAATTTATAGGGAATAGATGGAAAATTTTGGGAGTTGATCCACAAATCTTAAAAGTTGCTGAGGTTGAGAATCACTGACCTAAATAATGTTAAATTTCAGGGTGCTATTATCTAAGGCAAGAGATTCTAGTGACATATCCTAGGACATCAGTTTAAGTATATCAAATCTCTTTTGAAACTATGTTAGGCATATGGTGTTAGCCTACAATGTTGGGTTGAAAATATATTAACCATAATGCTATGTCTTTAAGTTGTTAATTGGCCAATGGGTGTGTAAGTGTTCTCATGGCCATAAGAGGAAGCTAGGAACGTAGCTTCTCTCTCTCTCTGAATTCACTGATCTCTACTGTTACTGTTTTTTGCTCTGCTGTTGGTTTACTACTGTTGTAAACCTGAACTGTGTATTGACCTCTGGACCGGTAAGAAGACTTTGTAGTTTGGATTACTCCTTGGACTGTTGCTATTGTGTATGACTTGGACTGTTTATTTTTGACTGTGCATTTTTGTTTTTACACCACCTCAAAGTAAAATACTTTTTGCTTTTAGAACTCAGTGTATTTCTGTGTGTGATTTTTACTGCTCTCAGTGCCCTTCCTTGTCTGTGCAACTCTTTGGTAGCACAAGGAGACCTCTGCACAACAAATTCCATAACACTGGTTATGGGCCCAGGCCTGTACTGAGAGTAAGTACACACAGTATTCCTAGCTGAGTTTGTATTTGGTGTAAAATGGCACAGGAACTGTTGTCAGGCATCTCCTGGATAACCCGGTTGGATGGGACAAACTATGTTTCCTGGTCCACGAAATGCTGCTTGCTTTTGCGCAAGGAAGGACTATGGGCTGTTGTAGATAACCCACCAGATACTACTGCTTGGGATCCAGATGACGAAGAGGATGCAAAGAAGTTAGACAACTTTAAACGTAGCAATGAGAAAGCTCTTTGCATTATTGGACTAACACTGAATGACCAGCAGCTTGTCCATATTCGTGGTGAGGAGTCTGCTGCTAGGTGTTGGGGTGTTTTGCGAAGGCTTTATGTTCGAGACAGTGTGGGTGCACATATACACCTTACACGTAAGCTGTTTAGGGCTCGTCTGCAGAAGAATGGAGATATGCTGACCCATTTAAATTACATGAAGGCAACTTTTCAAGAGCTTCATGAAAAGGAGCTGATTTTTTCAGAGTTGCATCAGGTCTACATTATTCTGTCATCTTTGGATGAGAGTTATGATGGATATGTTTCTTCTTTGGAAGTCCTGACCAGAGAGGAACTGACATTGACTAACATTACTGGGAGACTGCTGGAAGAGTCCAGAAGGAGGCGTGACAGAGACCAGCTGAGAGAAACACAGCCACGAGAGAAGCAGCAATTCACCACTGCTTACAACGTCAAGAAATGTTATTCTTGTGGGGCTAGAGGGCATATAGCCAAATTCTGTAGAAAGGGTAGAAAACAGAATGTAAATAGCAGTGGAAAGGCTAAGAAGGGCATTGGTTTGGCTATTTCTGGTGAACCAACATCCAGAAATAATGAATTGTGGGTTGTTGATAGTGGGGCTTCACAATGCATTACTAAAGAGAAAAAGAGGTTTGTTAATATGAAAAACAGCAACCAATATGTTTCACTGGCCAATGGTTGGAGGATGAAGGCCTCTGGTGAAGGTAATTCCTATTGTCCATGCATTGATGAACAGTTACCTATGTTATATATACCTAAACTAAGATTCAACCTGTTATCTGTAAGGGAATTGGTTAAGGTTGGGTTTGTGGTAACATTCAGAGGGGAGCAATGCACTATTGAGAGGAATGGAACCTGTGTAACTGCTAATTTGAAAAATGGTTTATTCGTTCTCACAAGTAACCAGGTTAGTACAGTTAAAGCTAACTCAATATGTGAGAACAAGAAGCCACATGATGAATGTATACATTTATTGCATAGGCGGTTAGGGCATGTAAACTTTAACTCACTACGTAAAACAGTGGAATTAGTAGAGGGAGTTAAACTGAAGCCATGTAGTAAGTATTTGAATTGCAATGCCTGTAATCAGGAAAAGAGTAAGGCAACTCCGGCAAACAGGATAAACAGCTTCAAAACAACTGTACCTTTGGAAGTTGTGTTTGCTGATTTAATTGGACCCATGAAACCAAGTTTAGGAGGGTCATGTTATGTTTTAAGTATATTGGACCACTACTCTCGATATGGATTTTGTTATCTGCTTAAGTCAAAGGCAGACACTTTCCAACAATTTGCAAACTGGCTGAAGTTCGTGGAGAGAAAAACAAAGAGAAAGGTTCAGTGCATAATTACTGATAATGGCACTGAATTTACAAATAAGCATTTTGTTGATATGCTACAATCAGCTGGCATTGAGCATAAACGTTCAGCCCCTTATAGGCCACAACATAATGCATTTGTTGAGAGACGTGGGCAAACATTACAAGCCATGATTAGAACGATGTTAAGAGATTCTGGCTTAACAGATAGACTGTGGGGGGAGGCAGCAAAATGTGCAAACCATGTTCTGAATATAGTTGTTAATACTTCTACTGGTAAAATACCATATACAATATGGCATGGTAGAAGACCAAACCTTGATTACCTGCACACATTTGGCACCCCAGCTTGGGTCCACATTCCTGCACAACTCAGGAGTAAAGGCCAACATAGGGCTAGGCAATTATACTTCGTAGGTTACGAAGCTAACCACAGATCCTATCGTTTCTGGGAACGAGGCACAACTAATGTATATAACAGTGCTAGTGCAAAGTTCCTTGAGCACGTTGGTTGGGATAGGTTAGAGCAAGTAACTGTTAATACTGATCCTCTAGTGTTTGAGGACTCCTCTGATAACGTAACTAGTAATGATAATGCATCTCCTGTAAATATAAAAGATGAAGAGGAGATAGGGGAGATAAAAGAGGAATCAGAGGAAGGAAAGGAGACAGAAATTCAAAGCCCTGTAATTCCTTGGCATTCAACGCGTATCAGACATCCACCTGATCGCTATGAAGCAAGTATAGTATGTCAAGTTAGTGTAGTACCTTCTAACTATGATGAGATCAGGATGTATCCTGAAAAGGAACAAGCATCATGGAAAGCTGCAATGAACAGGGAGTTGAAGTCTTTGCAGGATCTTAACGTTTATGAGAAAGCAAAACTGCCACCTGGTGAGCAAGCTATAGGTTGTAAATGGATATATAAAATAAAGAAGGGAGTAGATGGAACTATAACCCATAAGGCACGTTTGGTTGCACAAGGTTTTGCCCAAACTACTGAGGATTATGACGAAGTGTTTGCACCCAGTCTAAGGGCGACTACTTTAAGAGCAGCTTTAGTATGGGCGGCTAAAAACCAATATAT
The DNA here is from genome assembly GCF_964194415.1 of Vipera berus. NCBI lineage: Eukaryota > Metazoa > Chordata > Lepidosauria > Squamata > Viperidae > Vipera > Vipera berus. The sequence continues at coordinate 236,911,906 of NC_138203.1, read as the reverse complement.
GGTTAATCATGTAGATGTTGAAACTGCATATTTACATGCTCCATTGCAACATACTATTTATTTAAGAATACCACCAGGATTGACCAGTGATAGAGACCATGATTGTTGGGAATTAAAGAAAAGCCTCTATGGATTGAAACAATCAGGCTATGAGTGGAATAAATGTATAGTTAATGAGTTAAGTGCATTAGGTTTTGTAGCCAGTAATGCTGATCCTTGTTTGTTTAGAAGGGAACACAACGGAGCATTATCTTTTCTCTTATTATTCACAGATGATATTGCAATAATAACAAAAACTGAGTTAGAAGCACAAACTATCATTTCAAGATTGCAAACTAAATTCACAATTAGAAATCTTGGGGAAATAAGCCACTATTTGGGGTTAGATATTGTGAAAACGAATAGGGGTTTTAAGGTGTCACAAGCCAGTAAAATATCTCAGTTATTAAAGAGATACAATATGGAAATGTGTAAACCAGCTAAAACTCCGATGGCTATGGATTTTAAGGACACTAATGTTGAGAGTCCTGTATTTGATAAGACTATGTACCAATCTTTGATAGGAAGTCTTATGTATCTGAGTAATTGGACTAGACCTGATATTTCTTACTGTGTAAATCAATTAGCTAGGTACAACAATAATCCAACTGTTAGACACTGGCAATCAGCTAAACGAGTATTAAGGTATTTGAAGCAAACTATTCACTACTCGTTATATCTAGAGCCAAATCGTGAGTTAATCCTTACTGCATATGCAGATGCGAGTTTTGCCTCTGATACAAACAGTCGTAAATCTACCTCAGGGTTGGCTGTAATGTTGGGTGATTCTTTGATTGGATGGAAGTCTATTAGACAAAAACACATAAGCTTATCTACAATGGAGGCTGAATTTTCATGTCTATCAGTGTTATGTACAGAACTGCTAGTGTACAAACAATTATTGTTAGATATGGGTTTAAATGTAAATGATCCATTTATTGTGTATGAGGACAATCAAGCTGCGATAAAGATGGCTAGTAATGCTGCAGTAAGAACAAGATCTAAACATACTGATCTTCGTTATTTGAATGTCAGACAATGTATCAAAGATAAATTAATACAGTTAGAGTATTGTCCATCTGATGTAAATATTGCAGACCATTTTACGAAGGTACAAAGTGCTGTGAAACACAATGCTAATTGTGAAAGAATGTGCATAAGATTGTAAGAGTTATATATTATTCTACCCAAAGGGGAGAATGTTAGGCATATGGTGTTAGCCTACAATGTTGGGTTGAAAATATATTAACCATAATGCTATGTCTTTAAGTTGTTAATTGGCCAATGGGTGTGTAAGTGTTCTCATGGCCATAAGAGGAAGCTAGGAACGTAGCTTCTCTCTCTCTCTGAATTCACTGATCTCTACTGTTACTGTTTTTTGCTCTGCTGTTGGTTTACTACTGTTGTAAACCTGAACTGTGTATTGACCTCTGGACCGGTAAGAAGACTTTGTAGTTTGGATTACTCCTTGGACTGTTGCTATTGTGTATGACTTGGACTGTTTATTTTTGACTGTGCATTTTTGTTTTTACACCACCTCAAAGTAAAATACTTTTTGCTTTTAGAACTCAGTGTATTTCTGTGTGTGATTTTTACTGCTCTCAGTGCCCTTCCTTGTCTGTGCAACTCTTTGGTAGCACAAGGAGACCTCTGCACAATAAATTCCATAACAGTATATTTAAAAACAGGAACCAGTCACTATATGGAGGGGACAGTAAAGTGATCCCTTGGAGTGGTGGGGAAGAGGGGTATCTTGACAGCAACAGGCCGGGGAAATTTTCAGAACCAGGATGTTGAATGAAGTGTGGAGTGTCTTGCATTTTAACTCCAAAATGGTAACCTTACTTTTGGACCAGAATCTGTGCCAATAATTAATTTATTCAGATTCTTAAACAGCATGCAGGGCCCATGGTACTGTGGGGAATCACAGATTTAAGCCTGGCACAACTCCCATATATAGCAAGGTCACTGTCAAAGATAATTAATTCCTAGGAAGAAATGTGTATTTTCCTCCCTGGATAAAATAATTACCTATCTCAGGAGTGCGTAATCTTTTCATTGTTAACTTGTTAATTTTAAATTAATTATTAATTAAAATCAATCTGAATTGTTTAATTAATTAAATATTATTAAAATTTATAGGGAATAGATGGAAAATTTTGGGAGTTGATCCACAAATCTTAAAAGTTGCTGAGGTTGAGAATCACTGACCTAAATAATGTTAAATTTCAGGGTGCTATTATCTAAGGCAAGAGATTCTAGTGACATATCCTAGGACATCAGTTTAAGTATATCAAATCTCTTTTGAAACTATCCAACATTCAAAAATCTGGTATGAGCTTTTGCTGACTTAACTGGGTTGAAATATAACAAAGTACTGCATTTATGTTCAAAAAAAGGAGAAAATGCTTCTGGTAAGATTCCTATTTTTTCAGATTTTCAACTTATTATGAATCAGATATGCTGGTTAAACTACTGCATTTTATATTCTTTTTTCTTCATACCCTTTTAGACTTTGTTCCTATTGTCCATTCTAAGAAGATATAAATTAAACAATTACATTTCCAACTTGTTCAGCTGATTTGAAAGGGAAAGGGAAAGATTAAATTGAATAATAATTTAATTAGGTGCAATGGCACACTTCTCCAGCAAATGTACAAAACAGAAAAGGGCCAGCATAAATGAACTCAGATTATTTCAACAGAAAGTAAAACTTTAATTTCAGGAAAACCTGGATGTACTTTGTCACGTGAGATAACAAAGGCAAAAATTTGCTTAGATATCAATCTTCAAGGAAAGATTGATGAATGAACTAAATTACCATTGCCCAAACTGGAAGACTGCCATGGTTGTTGTTGTTGTTGTTATTAGTGTTATTTGCCTTCAAGTCAGTTTTTGGCAACTACTTGGACAAGTCTGTTTCAGGCTTTTTGCAAGGTTTTTTGGAGTGGTTTGACACTGCCTGTTTCTTGCAGCTGAGAGGGAGGGACTGGCCCAAGATCACCTAGCTGGTTTAAGGGAAGACCTACTGGTTTCTAGTCTGATGCCTTACTCACGTAACCAGATTGGCTCTTTGTTCTCTGCTGTGGTCAATAAACTTAACTCAAAAATAGCACTGCAAGTGCTGCTCTCAATGAAGGATATTGTTTTAAAAAGTACAAGATGACACAATATTTTTTTCTGCTATACTAGTTATGTAGATTTTACCTAACTCTTTCTGCATCACAGAACACATCCAAGACATCCTAAGTAGACTGTTCTCATTTCTCAAGCTATGAATATGAATCTTTATTTGGAGGGGCCCAACAAATTCTTTCTCCCAGCACCATTTAAATATTGACTGTAGTGTAAGATATCTGAAGTTTCCATAGTTTTTCCAAAGATTTCTGAATTATGCTATACCTGAGACAACAATGCAACAAAACAACTGAGCTTGTCAACCAAGGTAATTACATTTTTCATGAAATTCTGAAGTCTTTAGAAATATATTGTCTACTCGTCAAAAAAACTGAAGGCAGACTTTTAATCATGGCTGCTCAGAGTTGGATCCCAACTCTCTGAATTCCAGATCAGAATGTGCATCCCTAAAACAACCAGAGATTATTACATTGAGTTAAAGCTAGGTGAAGGTTTACTTACATTCTCCTTCTCAGCACTGCCGTACTTGGCTCGGATTCTGGGTGCTTTGATAGTGGCCAGGTTGGTGCCTGTCACAGTCAACAATGTCCCACCACTAGGAAGCAAACAGAAGAGGTCAGTTGAAGCTCCTAATGAAGAGAGTGCAGGCAGCCTAACCCAATGAAACAAAGCATTCCTTTTATCCCAACATTTTGCAGCTCCGTGTTCTTTTAACTTCATGCTGGGAAAAACAATGACTTTGTGAGTTACTTTAGGCAATGATGAATAAAAACAAATACTCTGAGTTCCATTAATCTCCACAGCATATCAAGGATGCCCAATGTCAAGCTTTGACTCTTAAGAAGAATAGTTCTTCCTTTTTTCCTATTACAGTACAATCTTACAAATGAGTAGTATAGGGCTTACTCCCAAGTAAGATAATATCAGGTCTTAATAGCATTAATTGATGCCAAATTCCAGGCAGGAAATACATTATTCCTTCCAGTGTTTATTTTGGAATTCTGCACTGAAACCAAAAGCTAGATACAGAAGGATATATTTCACAGACATTATTTGAATTCTTTTGATATTGGTCCATTAATTACCAGTATAAACACAACAAATAACATGGTTTTTACTTCAAATCTTACAATTTCATTTTCATATTGATATTTTGTGAGAAAACCTATGTAAAAAAACAAAGGTCTATTGTCCCAAATGCTTCAAAAAGTACATCTTTATTGTGAGAAAGAGATATATACCATAACAATACTTCATAAATATCTCCCTGAAATATTCCTAACTTATTAAATAAATACAAAACAGATAGAAAACCTAACATTTGTAGAAATTTCTTTTGACTCTTGGTGTTAACTTCAACCAAGAATTAGATATGCAGAATGAAGGGTGACAACAAATATTCAGCATTTTATGTCCAACTGACATATTATAGCTACCATGCCTTCACCTTACAGTACTGATTGAAATAGCTTAGGAAAAAAGTTATAATATAATGCAGTTTTCTCTGTGAAACATAAACTGCATAAAAACTACATCAACAAAAATTGGATAATTTTATTCTGAAATTATTTGCTTCAATTTTACCTTCTGATGCTCCATTCAGGATCTATCTTTTGAATTGTAGGATCCTCAGTATAATAATATGTAACATCAGAACTGCTAAGCACAGCCCGGTTTATATGAATGAGGATGGCTGAACTACCTGGAATCTGACCAGGTGGGGTCCTACATTGGATTTCACCAGCATTTCTCCTGTGGGACACAGGGGAAAAGGGGGAAAAATGAAAACAATGTCATTTGCTAAGTTTAAGACAGCACACATCTTTTCCATGGCTATACCATGATACCAAACAAACTCCATTTGTACCAAGCAGGCAATTTGTTCACTTAAGGCAATCCATCATCTACTTTTCATCTTCACTGTCAGTTAATGAAGCCAGAACCTGCTCACTATCACCTCCCAATATTTACTGTCAGTCAGGTTTTTGCAAAAACAAATCAATAGATAAAACTGGTTCACTGAAGTATATAAGTAAGAATACTAATAGCAACATGACTAAAGTGAATAGGTCTTTAATGACATTAATAATTGTGAGTCTACATATGGGTGCTAAGCAGAATTATCATCTTGCACAGGCAGCCTCAAAAGAAAATGCAAATAGAAAATACATCATTGAGTATCTAAAAATGGGATGGCAGTAGCCTGAAGATCTCTAATCTAATGCAGCTGCGCGAGTTGTGATGGGAGTCTCCCAATACTCCCGTGTAACGCCTCTTCTCCGCGAGCTGCATTGGCTTCCAGTTGCCCTCCGGGTGAGATTCAAGGTGCTGGTGATGACCTATAAAGCCCTAAATGGCATGGGCCCAGATTATCTTAGGGAGCACCTGCTGCCAGCATAAACTTCCCATCGTCCTGTGCGCTCCCATAGGGAGGGCCTCCTTAGGGTGCCGCCGGTCAGGGAGTGCCAGCGGGTGATTCCCAGAGGGAGGGCGTTCTCTGTGGGTGCACCTGCCCTATGGAATGACTTACCTGTGGAACTCCAGACCACCCCGACCTTTGTTCGTTTCGTCGGGACCTGAAAACTTGGCTCTTTGATCTATCTGGCCTGGACTGAGGGGTTTTAAGTTTTAAACTTTGTTTTAATTTGTTGGGCTAGTAGTTAATTAAATTTATTTTAATTCTATTTCTATTTTAACTTTTATATTGTTTTTTAAACTTTGCCCTGTAAACCGCCCTGAGTCCTTCGGGAATAGGGCGGTATATAAAACAAATTAAATAAATAAATAAATAAATAAATAAATAAATAAATTTATCACTGAGATTTATATGGCTGACTACTTAACATGCAATTCAGGGTATAACATCAATTAAAACAAACAGAAATAACAAACATTTTAAAGACAGCATATAAGTCCCTTAACACTTTCAAGATTCATATGTTCATTCAGTTTGCATTGGCCTATCTCAACAGGAAAACAACTGGATGTTTTCTTAATTTCCACCAGCAATTTTGTACTAACAGTTCTTATTATATGATGGGATATAATTGAAGGGATAAATATTTATTTATTTATTTATTTATTTATTAGTTTTTATAAACCGCCCTTCTCCCGAGGGACTCGGGGCGGTGTACAGAGGAAGGAAGGTATACAGACCGAACAATAAAATAATAAGAAACACTAATGAACATAAACTGGGACCCCAATTAACGTTATCATGCCAGGCCAGCCTGCTGGAATAGGAAAGTTTTTAAGTCGCGACGGAAGGTACGGAGGTCAGGGGCCATCCGGATTTCGGTTGGTAAGGTGTTCCAGAGGGCTGGTGCACCCACTGAGAATGCTCTCCCCCTGAGGGCCATCAGCCGACATTCCTTGAGCGGTGGCACCCTGAGGAGGCCCTCTCTGTGGGAGCGCACAGGACGGTGGGGTGCTGACATCGGCAGAAGGTGCTCCCGTAGGTAGTCCGGACCCATGCCATGTAGGGCTTTGAATGTCATTGTTAGCACCTTGAACTTCACACGGAAGGCAACCGGAAGCCAGTGCAGCGCACGGAGGAGAGGTGTGATATGGGAGTATCGGGAGGCTCCCAAGAGTGTCCGTGCCGCCGCACTTTGCACCAGTTGAAGCTTCCGAGTGGATCTCAAGGGCAGCCCCATGTAGAGAGCGTTACAATAGTCTAGGCGAGATGTCACAAGGGCATGGGTGACTGTACGTAAGGAATCCAGGTCCAGATAAGGCCGTAGTTGGCGAACTAGCCGAACCCGGGAGAAGGCCCCCTTGGTCACAGCTCCAATGTGGTCTTCCAGGGAGAGCTGCGAGTCTAGGAGGACACCCAGGTTGCGGGCCCTATCAACAGGGGGAAGTAACTTGTCCCCAATGTTAAGCAGTGGGACGTTCTGAATCTCCTGGCTTGCCGGTACGTACAGCCATTCAGTCTTGTCCGGGTTCAGTTGAAGCCTGTTTCTCCCCATCCATTCCCGGACCGCTTTCAGGCAGCAGGACATCACGTCTAGGGCATCACTGATATTGTTAGGAGTTGAGATAAAAAGCTGGGTGTCATCAGCATACTGATGGTACCCTACTCCAAAACTGCGAATGATCTCACCCAGCGGTTTCATGTAGATGTTGAACAGGAGAGGCGAGAGGACCGACCCCTGAGGGACTCCGCAAGCGAGAGGCCTCGGGGTCGACCTCTGTCCCCCTGTCAGCACCGACTGCGAGCGACCCTGGAGAAAGGAGGAGAACCAACGCAGAACCGTGCCTCCCACTCCCAGTCCCCTGAGGCGTCGCAGCAAGATACCATGGTCGATGGTATCGAAAGCCGCCGAGAGGTCTAATAAGACTAGGACAGAGGAATGGCCCCTGTCCCGGGCTCTCCAGAGATCATTCATCAGAGCGACCAATGCCGTCTCCGTGCTGTAGCCCGGCCTGAAACCCGATTGGTACGGGTCTAGATAAACCGCTTCATCCAGGATCTGAGGAAGTTGGTGCGCCACCACGCTCTCAACAACCTTCGCAAGGAAGCGAAGATTGGAGACTGGACGAAAGTTATTCAAAGAGGATGGGTCCAAGGTGGGCTTCTTGAGGAGAGGTCTCACCACCGCCTCCTTCAAGGCGGTGGGGAAGTGACCCTCACTCAGAGAAGCAGAGATGACCGCTAGGAACCAGCCTCGTGTCGCCTCTCGAGCTGCATAGGCCAGCCAGGAAGGGCACGGGTCCAGTAAGCATGTGGAGGAGCTCAACCTTCTCATAATCCTGTCCACTTCCTTAGGAGTTACAAGATCAAATTCTTCCCAGATGACGTCGACAAGACTGTCCATGTCTTGTTCTTCCATCTCAGCCCAGTTGGAGTCCAGACCAGTTCGGATCCGAGCGATTTTATCCAGCAGATATTGACCAAATTCCTCGGCTCGACCCTGCAAGGGTTCCTCCCTCACCTCTTGGTTTAATAGGGAGCGAGTCACCCTGAACAAGGCAGCCGGGCGATTATCTGCGGACGCGATGAGGGTGGAAAAGTAGTTGGATTTTGCCACCCTTATCGCAGCGAGATAAGACCTGGTGAGGGTTCTTAGTCGCAATCGGTCGGATTCGGATCGACTGGACCTCCAACGGCTCTCTAGGCCCCGTCTCCGACGCTTCATCTCCCGGAGCTCCTCGGTGAACCATGGGGCTCGCTGGGATCTGCGCCGGGTCAGAGGCCGCAAGGGTACAACTCGGTCCAGAGCCTCCGTGGCTGCCTTTTCCCAGGCTTCCACTAAGGCTTCCGCCGAGCTGTGAGCAGGGGGTGCATGCGAGTCCCTAAGCGCTGCCTGGAACTTATCAGGGTCCATTAGGCGCCTAGGGCGGTACCATCTGACTGGCACCGTGCACCCACGGTGGGGGGTGGCAAGGGGGAAGTCTAGCCGCAGGAGGTGGTGATCGGTCCATGACAGGGGCGTAATAGTTGTGGCACCCCCACCGACATCATCACGCCACCGTCCAGACAAGAACACCAAGTCTGGGTTGTGGCCTCTCTCATGAGTCGGCCCAGAAATTATTTGCAACAGGTCCATGGCCGTCATGGAAGCCATGAACTCCCGAGCCAGTTCGGACGATCCTCCCAGGGACGGTAGATTAAAGTCGCCCAAGACCATGAGTCTTGGGAATTCAACCACCAACCCTGAGAGGACATCGAGTAGCTCGGGTAGGGCCGCCGCTGCACGATTAGGTGGTAGGTACGCCAGCAGCAGACCCAACTGCGCCCCTGGGCCGAATCTCAGTAGGAGAGACTCACACCCGACCATCTGAGGGACGGTGGTCTCTCGCGGGCTAAGGGATTCCCTGATGATAACTGCCACTCCCCCGCCCCTCCCATGAGCCCGGGGCTGGTGCAGTACCTGGAAACCTGGCGGGCAGAGGTCAACCAGAGGAACACCCCCCTCTGGGCCCAGCCAGGTTTCCGTGATGCAGGCCAGGTCCGCATGCTCACTCTCCACTAGGTCACGAATGAGGTGAGCTTTGTTAGCTGCGGACCTTGCATTCAGGTAGACCAGCCTTAGCATGGGAGGGTGCGCACCTTTGCTCCCGGGTCCTCCGGGGGAGAACAGAGGGTCGGAGCGTCTCACCGCCTGTACAGAGCGGAGATGACACTCCCGGTGACGATACGGCCCTCTGTCTGTGCACCTTCTGCCATTCCCCACCATCCTAGGGATGGGACGTTTGTCAGTACGCCACTGGGTGTTATCGGCGACTGGTCCTCGTTGTTCGCCGTCGCGGACGGCCGTGGGCCTGGCATGCGTTATGGTGGCTGGAAGGGGTGCCTTTCCCGCGCAACCATAGTCTCCTCCCTCCCCCCTCCCTAACCCCACAAAAAACTTAACTAAAAACTTAATCAGGGGCTTCTTGTTGGGCTTATGCTGGAGGCCCCTGACCCTGCCCGGCCATCTCTCAGAGGCCCAGTGGTTGAGCCCGTCATCAAGATTGGATGTGATGCAGGCGGGTCGCACCCAGGAGAGTGGGGAACCCCTGAGGGCGTGCAGTGCTATGCTAGAGTATTGAACAAGCATAGTCATAGGTGGTTCCGGGAAGGCTGTCCCCTGGATGGTGAATTGCAGGAGGGTCGAGTCGGGTAGGTGCGTATCTGGATCGTCGCCCTGCCACTGCCACTTGGCCGGGCGAACCCCCAGAAGCAGGCCACTCCTCATCCTCTCACGATGGGTTGTGTCTCTGCTTCCGGAGGTGGTCCAGAACGTACTCTGGGTGAGGCATACCCCATAGAGCTCTCACCTCTATGGGGTAGCAGGTGTAAGGCCCAGCCACTCTGCCACTGTGGCTAGCACCCAGGCCCGTTATGTCCTGTGGGGAGAGAATGGGCAAAGATAGGTGAGAGTGGGCAGAAGGCAGGATGGAGGGATCCATTAATTGGCGTCAGCTCCGGTGGTTCAGCCGCCCCAAACAGTTCCCTCCCTGATCCTCTGGGCGTTGTTCCCGGCCACAGTTCCATGGCCCCTATTGGTTGAGGACCGTCCAGAGCGTGGCCTCCCAGAGGTACGGGAGTCCCTGGTGTCATGCCCCTGGTGTTGCCGTCTCCGATCAAGGTGTCTCGAGGAGGTGGCTCGGGCCGTCGCCTCCATTGTCCAGCGTCTCCTTTGGTGTGAATCTTTCGGAGGCACCGCCGTCCAGGGGCAGCCCACGGTGGTCGAGACGCCGCACCGCTGTTACTAGCGTCTCTGTCAGGGCCTCTGTCAAGGCCCCTCGGAGGACGGTCGACCAGGGCCCAGAGCAGCTGCCTCATCGCCCATGTCTTCGTTGCTGCCGCTACCGTTGTAAAGCTGGTCTGCGGCGTCTCCTTGAGGATTGTTGCAACGGCCGTAGCGGTACAGGGGGCGGGTCGAAGATGCCACGCCGTCAGTGCTACCGCCGCTGTCAAGGCCCCTGGGTGGCGAACGACTAGGCCTGGAGAAGCAGTCCCGGCCGCGGTCGTCTTCGCTGCCGCCTCTTCCACCGCCCAGCTGATCCGCGGCGCCTTCCCTGATCCTCGGTGACGCCGCTGCTGCCCGTTGTTGCTGCTGTTGGTTTCGTTGCCGGCGCCTCCGCCGCACAGCTGATCTGCGGAGACGCCGCCCTTGCCCGGTGATCGGCATCGGAGGAGACCGCAGACCAGGGCTCGCTGGGCTCTCACCGCCGAAGATGCCGCCGCCACCCGGGAGCCGGTCAGGGGCAGAGCAGAGCCTTCGGCCCCTCCTGTATGGCTGCGAGGGCTGCCGTGGTCCAGGGCTGTCGTGGTCCAGGGGTGGGCCTCTCGACGCCGATGCCGCCGCCTCCGCCACCCAGCTGGTCCAGCTGGTCCGCGGCGTCTCCGTCGATAGTCCGGAGACGCCGCCGTCCCCGGGAGCCATCCTTTCCGCCGGGGCCTCCGCCGCACAGCTGATCGGCGGAGGCGCCGCCCTTGCTCGGCAGTTGATAAGCGGCAGAGGCAGGGCGGAGGGTGCTGGCTCCGTTTATAACGGTCGCCAGCGGCCCAGGCGGCGGGGCAGGGATGTCCTGGCACCCCTGCAGTTGTTTCGGGAGGCAGCGGGCGGCATAATTACCCAGTTCATTTGCCCGAAATTCTTGCCCCACCCCAGGGGTCCATTGACGGCCCTGGGGGGCTCCTGGGGGGACGCAATATTCAATATTGATTCTTTAAAAAAAAGTTTACAAAGGTATTTGAAAATGAAGAGTATGGGAAGACTTATATAAACAATATATTTATTTATTTACCTTATTTCCTGGAAAATGTGAGCTTCCATGTTTTTAAAGAGAAAAATACTTGAAGAGCTGTATGTCTTTATACAAGGTGTAAGGTAAAAGATTTTCTGCTATCTTATTTCAAAATATACTGGGAGCAAGATACTTTAGCTGTTGCTTGCAAATCCTGGTGGGCAGGATCTAAAATACCTCAGTTCAATTTGAGTGTCTGCTGAGGAACCATCTAAATCTGATACCCTTGTCAAATCAATACTTATTTGTTATGTTTTGTCTCCTAACAAAGTTATCTAAGTACTGGTATAATTCTCTAAAGGGGACTAGCACCAAAAGACCAACAGATTTTCTAAAAATATATTTTCTCAACTATAATTCAACAGTAACTAACCAGGCTGAAATTGGAAAAGGGCATAAACCTGTTTCCAATAACATAAAATACATTGGGAACACAACTTAGAACATGAAACAAAACAAGGAATTGGGCTTATAATGAATGATAATCATCTTTAATTGCTTTAACCCAGATTGCGACCACATCAAAATTGAGTCCCTGTTTTTTCCTTAAAATCCCAAATGACTGAAGTGGTGTAGGTTCCATTAGAATAGAAAGGTCTAAGAATCACTGAATACGTGGCAGATGCCTTATTAGCAAAATACCTTAGGGAAAACTATGATCGAGAATGCTGAATATTATCTTCCAATTCTGTAACCTGCTCCAATTTATCACAATCTAAATCTCATGACTGTGGTTTATTACTCTTCTCAAAAACCAATACTTTGGATTTAACGTAACTAATATCACAGTACTTTGAGAATTTAATTAATAGGTGTTTAAGGATGAGGTTATGTTGACCCTTGACCAGAAGAGCAATAATAGAATAGCAAGAAAAATCCTCTTCCTCCGACATTCCTTTCAGTCTAATAGCAGTAAGAACTAGATTGATTCTGACCCATCATCTTTTGGCATTGGAAACTGGAAGAGAGCAGCATAGAAAGAATAGATTCCTCTGACCTCTTCCAAATTATTCTTTCTGAAATCCACCCTGTGAAACCATGTTAGCTGTAGATGGTGGACTATTTATCGTTTAGATTTCTAAGGCCACCTAATTCAACAGCAACCCTGGACCGTTGTAAGATTGGGGATTCTTCCTCTAATAGCGGAACTGGCAAGCAAGAAAAAATGGTCGGTCCAGAAGTTCACTAGGCAAGGAAACAGCAGCACTGATTCCACAGCTGGTGGACATGGGACCTAAGCAAAAGAAATGAACCAGAGACTCATCTTTGATAAAAGTTCTCAATGGATGCAAACATTTATTGCTTCTCCCTCTTCAGAGAAGGGTGTATAAGAAAGATAATTTAACATTGTATCTGATTTGCCTATGGAAAGATATTTTAAACTTATAAGAAAATTGGGAAATCCAATGAATGTTAAACTGGAAGACGTCCTTGCAGAGCGGAGCACGCTAAAAAATACAGTTAAGTACAAAGGAAAATAAACTGAGGGGAAACAGAAAAATTGCAAAAAGGCTAAAATTGCAGTGCTACTGTAAAGATGTGGAAGACTCCTACATAGGCATCAAAAGTATCTTTTTCTCTACTTAAGAAGCATAGATAGAAATGCCCAGTTGGTGCCTTGTTTGTTATAGAATCTCACTTATAAGAAGGACAGAGATTGCAACCAAAAAGCCGAACTACTAGTAAATTGTAATATGAATTCAATAGTATGTCATGAATTATCAGTTTCAATGGTTCAATTTCCTTACAGCAATAAATTTAAATTTACACATGGATACAGTGTGGAATGGACATCAGGATTTCCTTGAGAAAATTCCAGGCCTGGCTGTCTTTTAAACAGTTTATGACAGGTTTTCTACAAATAAAATATTAATCTCTCCATCTGGTCCTTCCCCACCCACTCCCTCTAATCTCCTTAGGAAGTTCTGCTAAAATTATCAGTTAATGTAAAAAGAAAATAAAACACACACAGTCCTTGAAGCTGGCATAACTCTGGAGCATTCTCCATCACGCAGCGGCTGCAGCGATTAAGGCTGATAACCAGTAATTACTGTACAAAAATATTTAAAGAGCCGCTCCATTATCATCCCTAATCTAAAAATTATCCACTTCATGGCTCAGGGACTTGTGCTTTTTATAAAGGTAAAGGTAAAGGTTCCCCCGCACATGCGTGCTAGTCGTTTCCGACTCTAGGGGCCGGTGCTCATCTCCGTTTCAAAGCCGAAGAGCCAGCGCTTGTCCGAGGACGTCTCCGTGGTCATGTGGCCGGCATGACTAGACGCCAAAGGCGCACGGAACGCTGTTACCTTCCCACCGTAGTGGTCCCTATTTTTCTACTTGCATTTTTACGTGCTTTCGAACTGCTAGGTGGGCAGAAGCTGGGACGAGTAACAGGCGCTCACTCTGTTACGCGGCACTCGGGATTCGACCCGCCAAACTGCCGACCTTCTGATCGACAAGCTCAGCGTCCTAACCCACTGAGCCACCGCGTCCCTGTGCTTTTTATAAGGAAAAGGAAATCGTTCTTTGACCTTTCTTCTTCTTCTTCTCTTTTTAATGAACCATGAAAAGAAATTCCACAAGCTAAACTGTAATTTTTTCTTGGCTCCTTAGGAATGTTATCTTATTACACATCGTACACATGTTGAAACCCAGTGCATATATGTAATTGATTAGTTCAATGCATTCAAGCCATTCTTCTCTCTATGTAGTGCCTGATGACCATTTATATCCCAGACCAAGAAAGCTCACCCTGAAAAAGCACATGGTTGTCCTCCAATGGTTACTGTGATGTTACTTCCTGCATTGAGATGTCTTCCTCTAATGCTAATCCAGGTACCCCCAGAAAGAGGCCCACGATCTGGGATGACTTGTGAGAAGGTAGGAACCTGTCAAAGGGAAGCAGTCCATTCACAGCCTTAATGCACAAGCATAACAAGAGGAACTATGAAAAGACTTATAAGCAAAAAAGTAAAAATTCTTCACAACTCAGGCACTAGGGGTATCACATTGCTGTGATGCACAGTTAAACTCAGAACATAAAATCAATTATGAGGGTATCAGTGATAATTCAGTGCTAGTTCACATACAATTATTTTCCTATCCTTTTCTTATCGTTTGCACTTGTACACTTTCTCAATCAACTAGTTCCTTTGACGTTCATAAGATAAAATGTATAATAATTATAAAAAAAAATAAAGCAGGAGACTAAAGGAATAATAAGGTTATAATTAAAAATTAAAAACAGATTAAACTGGCTAAAGCTCAGCATTTTAAACAAGCAAGAAATTAAAATATCGGGTAAATATATCATAATTGTATACATTTGCACATGCACATATATTACAGTGCCTGACAGATAGGCAAATTGATGCTTTTCAAATGTTTTAGCTGTAAATGCCATCATTCAGGGAGAAAAGCTTCTTCTACTAGCCAGAGAACACCTGTTTAACAATAAATGTTGTACGGGACAATTTTAGTAACTGACAAAAGATTCTAACCAACCAAAGTCTCATTAGTTGCTTCACAGTTCTGAGTAATTTTAGAAACGTTGCTAACAGCAGATGCCAAGCTCTAAATCAGTGAAAAGAAACAGTCCATCCTTGAGATACCACTGTTTAAATCTTGATCTTGTCCCATCTAGATTAGTTAATGACTGCTCCAGTCCTATTTATGAGATTGGAAGCCTTCTTAGTTAAAAATCACACAAGAATCCCAGTTTGAGCAAAAATGTCTTGAATCAGAATAGAGCTGGGAGGGACCTTCAAGGTCTTCTAGTCCAACCCCCTTCTCAAGCAGAATACCCTATACCATTTCAGACAAATGACTGTCCGGTATCTTCTTAAAAACCTCTAGTGATGAAGCACCCACAACTCCTGATGGAAAACTGTTCCAGTGGTTAATTGTTCTCACTGTTAGGAAGTTTCTCCTTAATTCCAGGTTGCTTCTCTCCTTAATTCTCATAGTTTCTTGTCCTGCCCTTTGGTCCTTTGGAAAATAAGTTTGACCGCCTCCTCTTTGCGGCAACCTCTCAAATAGTGGAATACTGCTATCATGTCCCCCTTAGTCCTTCTTTTCTCTATAGACTAGCCAAACTCAAATCCTGCAACCGTTCTTCATATATTTTTGTCTCCAGGTCTTTAATCATCTTAGTTGCTTTCTTTGCACTTTTCCCAAAGTCTCAGCATCTTTTTTCTAATAATCAAAATTCATCTGGTAGTGTGTATCCCACATTTTTCTAGTTTAGCAAGAAGTAGGTTGTGGTCTACTTTGTCGAATGCCTTAATGAAGTCTAAGTGTACTATGTCCACAGCATTTCGCTGGTCTACAATACAAATTTAGTCACTTTCTCAAAGAATGAAATAAGATTGGTTTGTCATGATCTATTTTTAACAAACCCATGTTGGCTTTTAGTTATTACTTTGTTTCTAGATGTTCACAGATCTGTTTTTTGTTATCTTTTCCAGTATCTTCCCAGGTATTGATGTTAGGCTGATTGGTCTGTAGTTTCCTGGTCTTTTTTTTTCTTTTGAAGATGGGGACCACATCAGCTCTTTTCCAATCCTCAGGTAATTCCCTGGTGTCCTAGAATTTTTGAAAGATATAGTACAAGTATAGTATAGTTCCTTCAGAACTCTGGGATGTAATCCATCAGGTCCTGGTGATTTATATTCGTCAAGATCAGATAGGCGTTCTCTAAATGTTTTCTTGCTTATTTTTATTTCTAGTCTAGTTAGGTTTTTGATAGGTTGGGCTATAGTTTCTCTTTGCGTGAAGACTGATGCAAAGAATGAGTTAGCAGTTCTGGTTTCTCTCTGCTGCCTGTTACTTCCTTGCCATCTTCTCTCTTAAGTGGACCTACTGTTTCCTTGCCTTTTTTCCTGTTATTTATATGTTGAAAGAAACTTTTTAAAATTATCTTTGATTTTTGTTGCAAGTCTTTGTTCATTCGGAACTTTTGCTTTCCTGATTTCATCTTTGCAGATTCAGGCTGTCTGCTGAGACTCTGCCTTAGTTATGTGTCACTCTTTCCATTTTTTGTACTTGTCCTCCTTGTCTTTCAGTTTATCAGAGAGATCTTTGTGCAGCCATGCTGGTTTCTTCTAGGATTTCTTGTTTTTCTTTTTCAGTAGTATTGTGGTGGACTGGATTTTTATGATATATTTTTCAGAGTTTCTCATGCTTCTTTTGTTGTTTTCCCCTTTAGGATTTTCATCCATGGAATTTTTCTTAGGCTCTTTCTGAGTTTGCTAAAATCAGCTCTTTTGAAGTTTAAGACACTGGCTGGATTACGTTCTGCTCTTGCTGCTTAGACTTTGGTTTTAAGTAATAAACACCACCAATCAACATGGTTTCAGCAACAATATCTCCGTCTTTGACTATATAACTTGCTTTTTCAAGATGGTGGACCTGAAAATGAGAAAACCTAGACAAATGACTCTGACTAAGCAAATTACTACTGGCAGACGGAACGTAGTAAACATTTGGAATGAGAGCACCGAGCTCTTCAATATAAACAGTTCCTTTTCCCATAACCTGAACAGGATGATTGGAAAAAGAGTAAAGTTCATGAAGTTCAGGTTCAGGCTCGTGCATCTCTGTGTAAAGCTCTTTTCTGTAGGTAACATGTAATGCTGCTCCACTGTCCAAAGTCCAAAGAAGTCGTCTGTCGTACTCTGGTTGAGGCTGTGGATCGTTGGTCACAACCAATGTGACAAGTGGAGCTTGTGGATCACGCTTGGAACCACAACTCTTTTGAAGTTTAAGACACTGGCTGGATTACGTTCTATTGCTTGTGTTTGCATTATGCTGACTTTCAATATGATGTGGCCCAAACTTCCGGCAACTTCAACTCCCTCTATCACTTCTTCTCTATTAGTAAGAATTGAGTTCAGTATAGCTTTTCGTCCAGTTCCCTCCTCTACCTTTTGGATGACAAAGTTGTCAGCTAGGTTGGTTAGGAATCTGTTTGATCTCCCACTTGCTGCAGAGTTTGTCTCCCAGTTGATATCAGGGTAGTTAAAGTCTCCCATTACTACTGTGGTATATTTCCTACATACATTTGTTAATTGTTTAGCCAAGTGTTCAGCTATTTCTTCTGCTTGGTTGGGTGGAGTGTAGCATATGCCTATAGCAATGTCATTCTTTTTTTCTTTTATATTGACCCATATGGATTCTAGGTGGTTTTCATCTTTGGTTTTGTGGATTTCTGTAGAGATGTAGTGATATATAATGCTACTCAACCTCCTCTTTTATTAGGTCTGTTTCTTTTGAATAGTTTGCATCCTTCCATCAGTACATTCCAGTCATGAGTTTCATCTTACCATGTTTCAGTAATGGCAACCATATCATATTTACCTTCATGTACTAGTACTTCAAGTTCACCCTGTTTGTTTGGGAGACTTTAACTACCCTGATATCAACTGGGAGACAAACTCTGACTGACACAAGTTTCCTAAACTTTAAACATTTGTGTATAGGCATTTGAGTCCTTGGGTCTTGGGTATGTTTCTTATATTTCCTACTTTGTATCTGGTTTTTCATCCTTTCCATAACTCTCTACTTCATTGTGTTTTTCATTTTCTTCTTTTTCTAAGAATCCTCTAAGGCTAAACAGATTGACTGGTAATTTATTTCTTGGCATCCCTTTTGTGCATATTTTACAAAGGTTAGGATATAATTTCAATTAAATTAATATGCTGTCTACCTACAAATAATAAATATGAAAATAGTATAAGGGCTTGTGATAGAAAAACAACTAAATAAGGCAGAGGTCCCCAACCCCGGCCCACTACTGGGCCGTGCCCTATTTGGAACTGGGCCATGCAAGTGGCTGGGCAGCATGCATGCAGCTCAACCTGCACTAGGGTGGGCATTCTGGCCTGCCGCTTGCACAAGTCAAGCTGCATGAGTGTGTTGTCCCGCTGCTCGCACAAGTCCCCCACTCGTGCACATCAGGCTGCATGTGTGCACGTGCCGGCCCACCTCTTGTGCAGCCCAGTTCCTCTCTCTTCCCCCCAAGCTGGGCCGCCAAGCTGCAAAGGTTGGGGACCACTAAATTAAGGTAAATCCATAGGGCAAAAGTGGGATTTAGGGGGAGATGAAATGGCAAAGGCAAATGTCTAATATTTAACCTTACCACAAAAGTGAAGCTTTTTGGAGCTATAGCCTTGTAGCTGGGGGAACAATCTCTGACACACACTTCTACAGGAGCATCTTGAATTTTGCTGGGGCTGGCTTCTCCAATCTCACAGACGATCCTAGAGGGCACACCAATTTAATGTCTTACAAACACATGAAATGTTACTGCTCTTGTTACATATATGAAGTGTACCAGCCCTGCATATCCCTAAGCCAAATATTTCTGATGTTCCTGATTCTTTCTTTCAATCTTGTCATTATATTTTGATGGCCTGTTGTTGTTTTAATTAAATGCCATTTAACAATTTTAGCCAATTATGTCTTAGCATACATCAAATTGGTGTTTGAACAATAGGCAGATTAAAATTGCAGAATACATAAAATATTACAAGGAGAGTATAATTTAACTCAGTAGGGAATCAATTAAAATTTAACACAACTAAAAAGAAAAAAACACCATTTATTTTCATTCTTCCCCCATCCTATCACAGTATGTATTAATGTAATGTAATATAATGCACATACATAAGTTAAACAGTGGAAAATATTCCTGTACATTTCTGGCTTTGTGTTTTGATTTACTATCTACAAGTGAAAAGAAAGACACCCACTAAATGATCCTACATTGATTTTTCTTATTACATCCTATTAATGTTTAAACTGGCTCTGTATTTTTCTATATAATTTTAGACTAGGTAAATTTGAAGAGCATAGTACACAGAATATCTGTGGCTAGCCAGAATTGACCAGCTTTAGATAATGTGGCTCTGTAAACATGTACTTAAAAAGTGGACTTTTAAATGAATACAAACTATGTAGTGAAAAATCATCTTCCCTTCCCCAAAGGATACATTTTATTTTCAAAATCAAAACTCTGTTAACGACTTGCAGAATCATTTTATTTTACCATCAAATATTTTCCAGAAATGATTTGTGAAACCAGAAGAATCTTTCTGACAGAATTATCACAAAAGATTTGGCATTCCCCTTATTATTTTGCCACTGTTTTGTGGAACCAAACTCAGAGGAGATCTGGCATTATTATTTTTATGCTATCCTGCCATTCATTTTTCCCCCTCTAAATTGCTCAGAGAAATACTTATACACTTGCCATCTCGTTTAATAATCACAGGAATCCTATGAGGAAGATTAGGGTGAAAGATAATTGCTTCTAACATGAACCAGTGACCTTCATGGGTAAGCAGGAATTCAAATCTTTATCCAAGTTTAGCTGTCTTATCAACTTTGCCACATTGGCTCTTTCCAAAATAAGAAACAGTCATTTCATTTTAAAATGAGTTAAATGAAGAAGTGCTGATGGTGACTAATGCTCTAAAAGAAAAATCACAGCCATCTTTCGTTATTGGCAGCTTACAAATCTTGACTCTCCTGCTTCTTACAGTTATATAGGACCTCATAAATGAATCCATTTTTTAATATTCTAGGCAGTCATCTGTAATTTAAAGGATACTCACTGCTCAGCACTGATATATTCACTTTCAATGGGCATGCATATCACTTTGCCAACCCGTACACCCATGCGCACATCTTCAAACTTCAGGCCCAAATTCTCACCAATGATGGTTAACCGAGTCCCACCTTGCCGGGGGCCTGTTTCAGGAAACAACTAAGAAGAAACAAAGCAGATTGTTATGGGAATCCCATCAGATCCACTGCGGTGAACAGAAACATCTGCCATAGCACTATGTTACACAATCCACATACTAGTAACTATGATACATACCATAAATTTCTAAAGTTTGAGGCAGGTTGCCACTTCACAATAAACTTATCAGTAGAAAAACTAAAACCGAAGTGATCATTTAAATCATTTAAAATTCAGACAGCTAATCTGTACTTCAAAACTAGTTTCGACCATCTAAGCAGCAATATTAATCCTCTCTTCCTCCTGAATTCCACTCTTACATTGTCCATTTCCTTACTACAATACTGTATATCCCTCTGAACCTATCAGAATATGAAAATGGAAACAATAAACATATTCCACTAGGACAGGGGTAGGCAACCTCGGCTCTTTTATGACTCATGGACTTCAACTCCCAGAATTCCTGGGTCAGCTGACTCAGGAATTCTGGGAGTTGAAGTCCATGAGTCATAAAAGAGCCGAGGTTGCCTACCCCTGCACTAGGAAATGGCTTGCTTATACTGTTAGCATTGGACCTCAGGATGCCTTCTGCTTGTTCAACCCTAGATATTCTCAGAAAGCCTGCTATTTCTTTTCTCATGTTACAAATTATTAGAAGAAAGAAAAGTCATCATTTCAGAGCCTTCCTTACAAAGTAGACACCAATTAAGTCATGTAAAATGGGCCTTCTCTTTCTGTAGTAATTCTGGAATATCCCAGCATACAATAGTTTCCGCCAGCACCAGCTGGGGAAGGAAGGAAGCCCCAGCAGAGCACGATATGGCTCATTTGTTAGGATGATTCCCAATAAAACGGACAGGTGTGGCTTGTCATATGCC
This sequence comes from Vipera berus, assembly GCF_964194415.1. Classification (NCBI taxonomy): domain Eukaryota; kingdom Metazoa; phylum Chordata; class Lepidosauria; order Squamata; family Viperidae; genus Vipera; species Vipera berus. Next base: position 236,890,864 of record NC_138203.1, on the reverse strand, counting down.
AGCGTGATGACAGATGAGCAGTGCGTTACAGGCCCACCATTGCCACTAACAAGGTAATTATGGGCAATTTTACACCACATTTTGCTGGGGACCAGTGCTTGGCATACACCTGCAAGTGATAAAAAGGATTAATGGGCAACCAGCTGGGAAAGCTCTTCTGGGTCACCGCAACCCCAAACCAAGGAAAGGGAGACTCCAGGGCTGAAACAGCATAAAAGGACCTAGCTAAATCAAGAACCAACCAATTAGCTGATCAGTCAAGCTGGCCTCCAGTGTCTGTACTAATCCTAGACATAGGCTATGCATCCTCTCTAAGCTGGGTACTGAAGCTTAGGAGTAGCAAACAGCTTTGGAACGCATGCCATTACTTAATTTGCCACGCTAGAAACTCCTAAATGCTCAGGAAGTGTTTCATGTTTAAAAATAGGCAGAAGACATAAAAGTATAGTCAAGACAAACCCTCCCAATACTGCCCACGGAACAGCTTTATACTTCCTCTACAAAATGTACAGGGATTGGCAAGTCTCCAAGAGAAGGAATTTCTATGTTTATGAGTCAGCCTGCAAGTTACTTCACTACATGCACAGATCATTGTGTGTGTGGTGTTTTTTTTTTTAAAAAAAGCATTTATTCAATTGATCTTAATGGAGATGAGTCATAAGCAAGGAAGTTTACCAAAGCCTGGCAAGCCCAAATTGTTTGGTTCTAGGCTTACATCTATCACTGTAGCTAGAAAGTGATTTAAAGAGTCACTGAAATACGTATGACTGCCTGGAATCTTCAACTGGCCAAGAATGTAACAAGATGGGCAATGATGCCCATCCACTTCATGGAATGCCAGTTTGCTTCCAGATGTGATTCAAAGTGCTGGTTATGATCTATAAATACACACACACACACACACACACACAGAGAGAGAGAGAGAGAGAGAGAGAGAGAGAGAGAGAGAGAGAGAGGGAGAGAGGGAGAGAGGGAGAGAGAGAGAGAGAGAGTGTTTTACAATTGCTTTTAACCTTGTAAGCTGCCCAGAGTCACTTGCAGTGAGAGGGGTGGCAAAGAAAATCAATCAATCGATCGATTGATCAAATGTTTTCTATTGGGGATTCCTGTTTTAATACTGTGAGACACCAGAGTTGTTGAAGTCAGATGAAGTCAAACTGAAATGAGGGAAGAGAAGGGAAGAGATTTTGTACACTTCCAGGAGAGGATGCAAATATAGATAACACCATCCTTCTAGATTATTGACTGTCAGATATTAAATGCATTAACTCAATAAGGGGAGAGGGGAGAGAAAGAAGATGGGAAGATCCAAGGGTGGTTAGACATCCTGCCAATGTCCATACCTTTAAACGCAGCATATCCAACTGCCTCCCCCCACCCCCAACTCTGAGCTTTTCTATTATTTGCTAGCTTTAATCAGTTGATGACTTTATGTCAAGCATGCCATTATGAGAATTAAGCAAATGAAAATGCAGGGAAGTTGGCAGGCAGCCAACAGACAATATGAAGCAGTTTTTAAGAAAAGATTGGACAACCATTTGTCTGAAATGGTATCGGGTTTGGACTAGATGACCTCCAAAGTCCCTTGCAACTCTGTTATTCTGTTAAAAGGGGAAAGATGAGACACCAGTCATGTCCTACCTCCCTGTAAGACCTCCTCCAAACTTTGACTTGGCTGAAACTCAGAATCAACAAGATCTGCCAGGTTTTGAATTTCTCAAACCACTCTCCACCTGGAAAATCACAAATTCTGAGATTCAATGTATGAATTCATTTTCCAATTCATCCATATCTCCAATGACTTTCCCTATTGACAGATGTAGAAAAGGTTCTGCTGGATAATGACCAAATGACAGGGTACAGATCAGCTGCTGCTTGCCCAAAGCCAACATGGATCATGTATTCAAGACCACAAAGCCCATATTTGTTCTCTGATTTCTAGGTTACTCCATTGGTTAACTATGACAAAGGCCTGAAGAAGTCAACTGTCCTGATACAGAATTTATGCAAGGCAAGACAATTTGAAAACTGGAGTCTGTCATTCACCTAAATGTAATCTAATCATCCACTGCTATCCTGGATCAGAACGCAATGAAAGCAGCTGTTACAACAGGCAAGTTGAGTTATTGTTCCCTAAACTGGGCTCCTCTGGGTGAGTTGTGCTGTTGTTTGGTATTGTTAAATTAATGCAAAAGGTTTCCCATAGTGTGTTAGATTTCCCCTCTACTGCAGCAAAACTGACAAGGGCCACATGTTTGGGGAGAAGCAACATTGGGAAAAAATTGACACTGCTTGACACACTGTGTGTGGAGGGTCATCGTTAAACAAGACACTTGGGAGCCAGAGCTGGCAGGAAAATCCGGCTATTTTGTTCTCTCCTTAGACACAAACTCCCCCCCACCTCCAGCTCTCTCTGACAAACAGCAGCCCTCTTCATCTAATTGGTTTCGGAGCACAACCCTTCCTATCTGCCAAATGAAGTGAATGTAAGAAATACCAGATACCAAAATAATGAATTATCTACTAAGTGTCTTGTTTGTTTGACCGTTTAATTTCAGAATCGCTGATCTGTCCGTGCAGTTGAGAATTTGACTACAGCGCATAAGACTGGAAGCAGAGAAGTGAGCCAAAGTTTGAAACAACACAACCATATAGGCCCATCTTCAGTAATGCAATCAAGCAGTCAGCAAAGTGTATGTTAGTTGGGATCACAAAAAGAGACTTTCATAAAGAAGTAAAACAATGCTGACAACAAAATGCAGCATTTTCACATGATAGGTTCACTTCTCCATATCCAAAATATAATTCAAAGACAAAGGCAACTTTGGGGTCAGGTTTTGGACTGTAATATCATGCCAAAGTGATAAAAGGCAATACTAAATGAATTGATAATCACGGAGAGTGTTTTAATGTTCACTCAAAACCTCTCAATTTCCTGTGAGTAAAGTGTGAATATTAAGATCACATTCAATCACTTGGCTTGATTTTATTACAATTACAGATAACAATTGTGAAGTCTTTCTTAGCACAATTTTGGTGCTAAAGGGAAGGGATAACCACAACAATCTTGTCAAATCAATCAAGGGCAACTTAATTTAATTAATAGACTACATAAATGCTTTTTTATTTTGATAGCCAGAACACTATTTTTTCACTGATTCTCCCAATTCAGCTCTCTTGGATTACTTCTACAATGCTTGAACTAGAAACGTTACAGCTGAAGCAGATAAACATCTTTTCTTCCTATCAAAGATCTTCTACAAATCTCCTTCATTGTTTTCTATGGCAATGTTTCAAGGTAGAGGAAGGCATTATCTGAGTAGTGCATCGAAAGATAGAGCTGCATTTATTTTTCAGCAATAAAATACTTCTCTTCTGAAAGCTAAAATCTCAGACACCAGCTTTCAATTTTGAATGGATGTACTTTGTCCCTATTTCCCTTCAATCTAGCAGAAATCACAAGCTGGGATCATAACGATAAACTTTAACATTTAATTTTGCTTGAGTTTTAGCTGATTACTGTAGTTGCACAATCTCTAAATACACAATTTATAGCTTAATAAACAAACTGTTTTTTGTTTGTGTGTTTTAAAGTATCTCAGCTTGCTGTGTAAACTCACCCGTCTCTCCCAAGAGAAACAGACCAAATAACTTTACCATTTGTATTTTCCAGGATTAAAAAAACAAACTCCACAGCATATTTTATACCCCCGATTCCACTGCAATCTGGATGATCCTAGCAAATAAACTATCATTGCATTTTCCTGAAGCCAGCACAGCAATACCTGTGAAAAAGCAATAACAATGTAACACCCAACCACCCCAAAAGTACACAGCAATGTAATATTTGATCTGCTTACACAGGATCTACAAATGCAGTAACAAGTTCTTAATTTAGTTTTCATGATTTAGTAATGTAGAGTTGTATTAGAATGAAATGCTGACAATTACTTAAAAACTGCAGATAAGCCATCCATATGTTGCTTGGTAGCTCTGAGACTTTATTGGGGTCTTACATTATTAAACTTCTTTTCCTTTGACAACTGATACTTCACAATATGGTTCATAAAAGCCTATAATTCATTACTAGGACCATATGTAGATATCATGATCCCAGATTTAGGATCCTAACATTCATATTTAAAAGGATGAAGCTTTTAAGAAACCAAAATATTATTCCTTGGGGACATGATTAATTAAGAAGCCTATTTTTTTAAAATCCCATTTATATCCTGCCCTTCTCCGAAGACTCAGGGCGGCTTATAATCTAAGAAGCACAAATCAATGTGCTTAGCAATAGCCTTCATTCATTTTTACAAAGTCAGCTTATTGCCCCCAACAATCTGGGTCCTCATTTTACCTACCTCGGAAAGATGGAAGGCTGAGTCAACCTTAAGCCTGGTGGGACTCGAACCTGCACTAATTGCTGGCAGCTGGTGTTACTTAAGGAGGCATTAGCCCACTGCTCCACCAAGGGTCTTCTGCAGTTTAAGTTCGGGAGCTCTATTTAAAGCCTTTAAAGGTATGACTTAACCGTACAATTTCTGCTGTCACAATTTTGTTGAGATGTGTTTGTAATATGTCTAATGTTAAGATTCGTTATTGAGGATCACAAGATGCTTTCTTAACAAAAATCGAGGTAACAAATAAAAAATTCCTCTCCTTTCCAATCAAAATTTGGAAACCAAGATTTGGAACTAGAACATGTGAGAGAAGGTTTAGTTTGGCATAAAATTAAAATATTTGCAAAAGATTTCTATTTTTTTAAAATGATATAAGTTTAAGGAAAACTTGGTTGCCACAGCAAATGATGGATGGAATAGCTGTGACTTTCAGGGAAGCAAATTAAGGCTGATCACCGAAAGAAAAACTATAACTGGGAAAACAGTTGTGAAAAATGGAATAAGACCACAAACATGTGTTTGTTTATATATCTGCCAGGGAAAATTCTCCAAAAGGACTAGACCAGGACAGAATATTAAAATAATTGCATTAATAGCTACTAATTAAAATCAATTGACCTTTAAATAGGATAACGCTCTTACAAATTAAACAATCTACCATCCAGACCAGAATTTCGTAAACTTTATGCTCTCATCACCCCTTCCCACTTTTAGAAATTATGGAGGCCCTCAAAAGAGTTTTGGTTTGTATGGGTTATTTTTATTGATTTTTATGTATTAAAAATTAAAATCAATGCATTCATAGAATTATATATTGAATCAAGTAAAAATAACACTATTGAACCCATTAGAAGTTAGCATAAATATTTTTGTAACATAAAAAGTAATACTGAGAAGAGTGACAAGATTTTAAATGATTGCAAACATCATCAGTATCTGGCAAATAATTTTGATTTTGCAGAATCCTCGGAGGGGTCTTGGAGGCCCCAGGAGTTCTCAGACATTTTAAGAAATACTGATCTGGACCAATTTTCTCTCATTCTTATAATGGAAACATACATATTACCCTACATTCTTCCAGCAGAAACAGTCAAAAGAGGGGCAGGGATACCACATAGGTGGGATGGGCTATGAAAAACAGATCCTTTCCACTAGTGCAGTAAAAGAAAAAGGAGAGCAAAACTGGATGATGAAATAAAGGAAAATATTGTTGGACATGAAAGGAGAGGGAGGGAGGGAGGGATCTCAACAATTACAAAACGTGTTAAAATCAGAAGGGAAACTGTACCAAACATGCTACAGCTCATTTTCAGACTAATATTCAATGACTTCTAGTTTTGCAGCAGAGATATTTGCAGTTTCCTGAAACTCTTCCTTTCCTTTGTCTTCAACACCACCTTTCTATTCTTAGATGCAAAGATAAGAGAACTGGATGGAGATGCGAACTTCATTACTAAACATGGGAGAAACTACAAAGGAGTAGCTATGCAGAAAACGTAAAAGCATAGAATGTTGATCTATTATAGCGACTGATTTCTATCACTAAATTTTAGCAGGCAGATGAAGATTCAAACTGTGAGTTTAATATACTGTATACAAGAGGTGCTCTAGAAACAAATGCCTTGTAATGCAGTGAATATGTGCCAGATTCAGTTCCATCCCCTGCCTATTAGAGGGAATTGCCCTCAGAGTAATTCATTAGATCTGACCAATTGGCCTCAAAGCAATTCTTTAGATTTGAACAATGAACTCTTGCAAGCCATCAGTATCAACTGATATTAAACGCCTCCATTCTACAGTGAGAGCAAAACTAAAGTCACAGGGAGAAGCTAAATAAAAAAGGAGAAAAATTAAACCTAGAAACGGCATGTAGGATATGTAATCTAACTCTAACCACTGAATCACATCCTCCCAATTCTCAACTGCAAGCATCTCTATGGTGACAGCACTAGCATAATCGAATAAGCATTAGTATTCCATGAAAACTCATGAAGGAGAAAGAGGAATTTAATCAAATTTATTAAAAAGAGCCTCTAAAAAGTAAAATGGCATGATAAAATATTTGAAACAGCTGAAGAACTAGTAGTCTAAACTGACAGCAATACTCTGTGCCACAGGAATGTTATACACACCAGCATTCCCCAGAATGGTATCCGCCAGATGTGTTACATGTCAAATCCTATAATTCTTAGCCTCCTCCGACGCTGTTTCAAGATTTGCCAGGGAAATTCCCCTGATACCACAGCTAGGTAAGCTAAGGGATTATGAACATGAAATCAGTAGTGTACAAAGCTGATTAATACCAGCAGCTGCAGGATATGCCTATTAGTCCTTAAAATATTACAGGACCAAGTATTTCCAGACATCCTCTGACACAGTCAAATTTCTGTATACCATTGAAGAAAGGCCCTCTTCTTTGCCAATGGAGAAAGACCCTCTTCTTTGCCAATCCAATACCCATCCCAAACATACCTTAAGGATTTTGGGATCTGCACAACGGCTATTGCCATTGCTTGCATGCATCCAGCTGCTTTCCGATACTGGGCAGTGTTGACGGAGGGAACATCGTTTTTCTGATACACACCAGCCGCACTCAAAACGTGGATCTGCCTTCAGGCACAGCCCACAGCTTTCTCGCAGAGCTGAGCACTTGTACAAGTGAGCTACAAAGGAAAGCATTCACTCAAAGATAAATTGGTGCAAGGTAGAATTTGCTAAATAGGCTATGAGTAATTTTAGATTGTTTTAATTTCTAGTCCAACCCTCTGCCCAATGCAGTAGTTATCATACCATCTTGGACAAAATGGTTGTCCAATATTTTCTTGAAAACCTCAGACGATTGAGCACCCACAACTCTGGGAGGCAACCCCTCCACTGCTTAACAGTATGCACTGTCAGGAAATTTCTTCTTATTTCCAGGTTGCATCTCTCTCTGATGAGCTTCCAGCCATTGATTCTTGTCTTGCCCTCAGGTACTGTGGTGAATAAATCAACACCCTCTTCCCTGTGGCAGCCCTTCAAGTACTGGAAGACTGCTATCCTTTCTCCCCTTGTACTCTTCTTCATTAAATGAAACATACCTAGGTGTCTTTAGCCATTCGTCATAAGATTTAGCCTCCAAAACACTTATCATATTTGTTGCTCTTCTGTGAAGTCTTGCTAGGCCCTCAGCATCTTCTTTTATGTTGTTATGAGCAAAACCAGACACAGTATTCCAAATGTGACCTCATTAGTGTGATATAGAGCGATACTGTTACTTCCCTTGATCTTGATACTATCCCTCTGTCAAAGCAATTAAGGACCATGTTGATTTTTTTGGCAGCTGTAACACACTGCTGAGTCATATTTAAGTGGTGATCAACTAGGGCACCTAGACCCATCTCATAGGCACTATTGTTCAGTCAGCTAATGCTTATCTCATACCGGTGCATATGGCTTTTCCTGCCTAAGTGCAAGACTCACCATTGAACTGCATCTTGTTGAATGGAGCCCAATGCTCAAGTATGTTAAGATCCTTCTGAACTTGAGACTATCGTCCAAAGTCATCTTTGCCATCTGCAAATTTTTGATGAGAGCCCCTTCAATCCCCTCACCTAGGACATTAATGAATGGCCTAGGTGCACTAGTAAAACAACTTGATCATGTTTTCCTGCTATATAGAATGTGCATCCCCTTCATGGATTACGGCCTTGTCGTGGTGAAGAGGCTTGCGTAATTCAATGAAGCTATGAGCTATGCCGTGCAGGGCCACCCAAGACGGAAAGGTCATAGCAGAGAGTTCTGACAAAACATGATCCACTGGAGAAGGAAATGGCAACCCACTCCAGTATCTTTGCCATGAAAACCCTATGGACAATACCAAAAGGCAAAATGATATGACGCTGGAAGATGAGCCCCTCAGGTCGGAAGGCATCCAATATGCTACTGGTGAAGAGCAGAGGGCTAGTACTAGTAGCGCCAGAAAGAATGAAGCGACTGGGCCAAAGCCGAAAGGACGCTCAGCTGTGGATGTGTCTGGTGGTGAAAGGAAAGTCCGATGCTGTAAAGATTTTTTCTCCATAGGAACCTGGAATGTAAGATCCATGAATCAAGGAAAGCTGGACGTGGTCAAACAAGAGATGACAAGACTGAACATCGACATCTTTAGCAAACTAAAATGGACAGGAATGGGTGAATTTAATTCAGATGACCATCAGGTATACTACTGCGGGCAAGAATCCCTCAGAAGAAATGGAGTAGCCTTCATAGTCTATAAAAGAGTAGGAAAAACAATACTGGGATACAATCCTCAAAATGACAGAATGATGTCAGTTCGAATCCAAGGCAAACCATTCAATATCACACTAGTCCAAGTCTATGCCCCAACCACCGGTGCTGAAGAGGATGAAATTGACCCGTTCTATGAAGCCCTACAGCACCTTATAGAACTAACACCAAAAATGATGTCCTCATCATCATGGGGGATTGGAATGCTAAAGTAGGAAGCCAAAAGATAACCGGAATAAAAGGCAAGTTTGGCCTTGGAGTACAAAATGAAGCAGGACACAGGCTGATAGAATTTTGTCAAGAGACTACGATGGTCACAGCAAACACTCTTTTCCAACAACCGAAGAGAAGGCTCTACACTTGGACATCACCAGACGGTCAACACAGAAATCAGATTGACTATACGCTCTGCAGCCAAAGATGGAGAAGCTCTATACAGTCAGTAAAAACAAGACCAGGAGCTGACTGTGGCTCAGAGCATGAGCTTCTCATTGCAAAGTTTAGGCTTAAACTGAAGAAAGTAGGGAAAAACACTACGCCACTCAGGTGTGAATTAAATCATATCCCTGTTGAATATACAGTAGAGGTGACAAATAGATTTAAGGAATTAGATCTGATAGACAGAGTGCCTGAAGAACTATGGACAGAGGTTCGCAACATTGTAGAACAGGTAGCAACCAAAACCATCCCAAAGAAAACGAAATGCAAGAAAGCAAAAAGGCTGACTGAGGAAGCTTTGCAAATAGCTGAGGAAAGGTGGAAAGCGAAAGGCAAGGGAGAAAAAGAAAGATTCGCCCAATTGAATGCAGAATTCCAGAGAATAGCTAGAAGAGATAAGAATGCCTTCTTAAATGAACAGTGCAAAGAAATAGAAGAAAACAATAGAATAGGGAGGACCAGAGATCTTTTCAAGAAAATTGGAGAGATGAAGAGAACATTTAATGCAAAAATGGGCATGATAAAGGACCAAAATGGCAGGGACCTAACAGAGGCGGAAGAGATTAAGAAGAGGTGGCAAAATTACACAGAAGAACTATACAAGAATGAGCTTAACGTCCCTGATAACCATGATGAGGTGGTCACTGACCTCGAGCCAGACATCCTAGAATGTGAAGTGAAGTGGGCCTTAGAAAAGCTGAGCAACAACAAAGCTAGTGGAGGTGACAGTATTCCAGCTGAGCTATTCAAAATCTTAAAAGACGATGCAGTAAAAGTGCTACACTCAATTTGCCAGCAAATTTGGAAAACTCAACAGTGGCCACAGGATTGGAAAAGATCAGTTTACATTCCAATTCCAAAGAAAGGCAGTACCAAAGAATGTTCAAACTATCGCACCATTGCACGCATTTCTCATGCTAGTAAAGTTATGCTTAAAATCCTACAAGCTAGACTCCAGCAGTATGTAGATCGAGAACTACCAGAAGTACAGGAAGGATTTCGAAGAGGCAGAGGAACTAGAGATCAAATTGCCAACATACGCTGGATCATGGAGAAAGTTAGAGAGTTCCAGAAAAATATCTACTTCTGCTTCATTGACTATGCTAAAGCCTTTGATTGTGTGGATCATAACAAACTGTGGCAAGTTCTTAAAGAGATGGGCGTACCAGACCATCTTATTTGTCTCTTGAGAAACCTATATGTGGGCCAAGAAGCAACAGTGAGAACTGGACACGGAACCACTGATTGGTTCAAAATTGGGAAAGGAGTCCGGCAAGGCTGTATACTGTTGCCCTGCCTATTTAACTTATATGCAGAGCACATCATGAGAAAGGCAGGGCTAGATGAATCAAAAGTTGGAATTAAGATTGCCGGAAGAAATATCAACAACCTAAGATATGCAGATGATACCACTCTAATGGCAGAAAGTGAAGAAGAACTAAAGAGCCTCTTGTTGCGGGTGAAGAAGGAGAGTGCAAAAATTAGGTTGAAACTTAACATTAAGAAAACCAAGATCATGGCATCCAGCCCTCTCAATTCCTGGCAAATAGATGGGGAAGAAATGGAGGTAGTGACAGATTTTATTTTCCTGGGCTCCAAGATCACTGCAGATGGGGACTGTAGCCAAGAAATTAAAAGATGCTTGCTCCTCAGGAGGAAAGCCATGACAAATCTAGACAGCACACTAAAAAGCAGAGACATCACCCTGTCAACAAAAGTGTGTATAGTCAAGGCTATGGTCTTCCCAGTTGTAATGAACGGCAGTGAAAGTTGGACCATAAGAAAGGCTGAGCACCAAAGAATTGAGGCCTTTGAACTATGGTGCTGGAGAAGACTCCCGCGAGTCCCTTGGACTGCAAGGCAATCAAACTGGTCAGTTCTAGAGGAGATCAACCCTGACTGCTCTTTAGAAGGCCAGATCCTGAAGCTAAGACTCAAATACTTTGGCCACCTAATGAGAAGGAAGGACTTACTGGAAAAGAGCCTAATGCTGGGAAAGATTGAGGGCAAGAGAAGAAGGGGACGACAGAGGATGAGGTGGCTGGATGAAGTCACTGAAGCAGTAGGCGTGAGCTTAAATGGACTCCAGAAGATCGTACAGGACAGGAAGGCCTGGAGGAATGTTGTCCATAGGGTCATGCTGGGTCAGACACGACTTCGCAGCTAACAACAACAACAGGATGTGCATCTAGTTAACTGAATAACTTATAGCAGGGGTGTCAAACTCGCAACGTCATGTCACATATCATGACATATCACGACTTGCCGGCAATGGGGTGGGCACAATTTTGGCACGATGCATCTGGCCCGTGGGCTGGCAGTTTGACACCCCCGACTTATAGCATTTCCAGACACACATTAGATACAGAGAGAAATAATGCAGATAATAAGTTATAAAACCAGATCTTTCCAGACTGCCTCCTTTAACTTTTCTATGTGTAAGGAACAGTGTTTGCTCATACGGACAAAATGTTTTGAATTTTCACTTGTGGCAGTTTGTTAATTCAAATATGGTCCCCAGCTGGCTGGTTCAAAGATTAAGTGTGGAGACAGTTTACTATGGAGAAATTTTGTTATAACTGAAGGTGTTTCTACATTCCCTATGTCAGCTTACCTTGGATGTTTTGGGGATTGTCAATTATGAAGTTTCCATTCCACACAACAGAAAGATTCACTGGGAGGTCACTGATGTCATTTCCTTCATAGAAATACTGCCAAAGAAGACACAACAGGGCACAGAATCTATTAGTCAACCTCAGACAAAAATAGCAGATACAAACCAAGAGGCAAATGAAAAGCCAGTGGAGGACATCACAATATTCTCACTAACTTCAAGTGTACCTACCTGGATCTTCCTCTGACAATTATGACCATGTCAAAAAAAGGCAGATTGGTCAGACATGAAGTCCCCCTAATAACCAGGAAATGACAACAAGAACAACACAATTTTCTTTATTTTTGTTCCCAGCTGCATCCTTAGAATTCTGCCAGACAGAATGCATGTTGGGGAAAAGTCCAAACTGGGTACCAATCCAAAGCATGTATATTTATATTTATATTTCTATTTATTTGATTTATATACCGCCCTTCTCCTGAAGGACTCAGGGCGGTATTTATATTACTTTCCACTTTAACTTTTCCTTTGTCTACTTAGGCAAAGTTAAAAGAGTTTGATTCTGGCTTTGTAGTATTCTTTACCACTAGAGAATGATTGGTAGGAATTGAGCAAATCTACTGGATGTCAAATCACAAGCATAATTTATTTGCGCTGTTCAGGCTAATGGTCCTCGGCACAAAATTGCATCACCTAATAAACTGGGTTGGTTTTTAAAATACACAAAGCCTGAAATGAAGTGATCTTCAGACCTATTCAAGTAATATACAAGCTATAAATGGGTGTTGTCACTGTATAAATTAATTAAAAGTACAAACTGAAGTTATTTTATTCTAATCATCATTCAGCGTTCCTCAGAATAAGACAACGGAGCAAGGAGCCTTTGTCTGAATAAATATTTAAACTGAGAAAGAGTCTAAAGCCTCCCAGCAACTGGAGACAATACTTTTGGGTCTGTTGAGCTGGCAAATACTGTTCAGCTTCTTCTACAGCAGGAAAGAAAATGAAAACGCAACAGACTTAAGGAAGACGATCTCTCTAAGAAGGATGATTACAGAGGCACACAAATTGGGAATTGTATTTCCATCCTGCATCACCATGAGCCTTCATCCCATCTATCTCCGTGAAAAATAAACCTAACCCAATCTCTTGCTTCAGACAAACTTCTTGCAGCCTCATCAATATTCCTTTCACAGGGCCTGCGTGCATGTGGAGGCTTAATCGATAGGAAGACAGGAAGGCAGTCGGAACCTTCCCTGACAGCTAATGACCTCCTTTGGCGAAAGATTCTCTGCTTTTCTCCGGAGAAAATGACAGGCGTGTCAGGAGAGATTAAATGAAAGATTCATAGCTTGCTGGAGTTGGTTAGAGAACTATGGATACTACAGGTGCAGCTTTCCCCCTACTCTGGAAACACCCCCTCCCTGCTCAGCCACAGCACTATACGAGCCACCAAGGCATAAGACTTGTTATTAAATAACAATGGCTAAGCTCTCTATGAGGGTAGTTCTTAGTTTACGATGATAATTGGGACTGGGATTGCCACTGCTCAGGATTACAGTTTTCATGTGACCCCATTGTTTAGTGACAATAATTCTGTCAGACCTGGTGGTTGTCATTAAGCAAGAGCTGAGGAGATAGTGAAGCAACTACCTCATCGCAAGTCTCTCTTGTTCAGTGCCATTGCAAGACTCGTCATTGAACAAATGGTTGTAACCCAAGGACTACGCGGAGAGATTTTGATCTTGTTCTGAAAAATAGATTAAAACTGCTGAAATTTAAGATCTTGACATTTGTAAGATATTGTTGGAGAGAGAGGAATCATCAAATGGGGAATTAGTCTGGAATTCCTATGTGGGCATAAGAAGAGGAAGTCTGACTTCCTTTGAATGCTATTGAACTTTATCTAGTCTGATCCAGGGGCAAACTGCCAATTTGAGAAGATTCCTTTTATTGCTTAATAAAATAAAATAGTTAATTAAAGTCTTCACATGTGGATCTGATTGTTTGTGCTTGATAGATACTGGCCCATTATATGAGCTTCTTCAATGGCACCTGAGCCTGAAAAATTTATCAGCTCCTGATCTATGATATTAATGATACAAAATAATCTTTAATTAAATTCAGCTGTTTAAAACCTGTTTTACCTATTTAGCATTCTTCACATATATATGACCTGAGTCACTAAATACTAGAGTCACTAAATACTATATCTGAATTTAGAGTCACTAAATTTAGAGTCACTAAATTTAGAGTCACTAAATACTATATCTGAAGAGCACCAATTTGAGGAAAGCTTGCCTAAAGTGCAGAATATGATATTAAATTGTTTTAAAATTAAAATAAAATAAAATATTACATTCAACCATTAAGGCATTTCAACCAAGTATCCCATCTGGGGGTTGATGTTTTTATGTGAACTATTATTATATTTTCATGGAGAACATCTATTTGGTTGCCAGGAGTCCACAACTTGATAGCACATTTAATCAATCTATCTATCTATCTATCATATATTCATTCATTTTATTTCTCTTCCATAAAGGCCTTTCCTAGAATAATCCTTCAGCCAGCATGGCACTGTCCAGGTTAACTGCTGAAGGTTACCTGGATAACATCAATTTGGAAAGGCTGGTCTGTTAATATCTGCCCCAAAGAATAGAATATAGAACTCTAAATACTGACAGTATAATCACAAGTTCAGATAACTGAAGGGCAGCTAATAGAAGCTCGCATCAGTAATATCTTTATGCAATACAATATATAAACTACTTAAAGATCAGTAGAGGCTTGAAAATAATTGATGTTTGCATAATGTGGCACATGCAATTGTGTAAGTATGCGTGATTGTGTTTCTGTATATTCATGTCCCATTCTCTTCTGGTTGTGTTAGACTAATTGGAAACAGGCTGAAGAAGCTGTCGATAGGAGTAACTCAAAAAAGGTCACATATATTTACATAAAGGAAAAGCAACCATCATTTGGAAAGAGAAAAGTGTTTTGGGAGGGTGGCAGAGAAGAATTTAGCTGTGACGAGCAGCGTGGCAGAATAAGTGAAATTGGCATTTTCAATTTGTACTCTGACATGTCTCATTTGGGGCCCTGGCATCTCAGAAAGGCATACAGCCTGCAGCTGTCCGAAACACTTATTTGCATTTCTCTGCCCTGGATCTTTTTGGAAATGAATTCCTTTTGAATAGGGTACAAAGTGGGAACTGGCAGATTATTAACTCTTTAGAAACCCAAGCTGACAAAAACAGTTTACACAGAAGAGACAGATACATGCATTTTTCTTTGTTTCACATAACATGACCCTTTCTATCTGACAAACAGTTTTTGGGTGGTAATTATTAAGACTTTTGGTGATCTTGTGCAACATATGACATTTAGATCAAGGACGTAGGCAAGTTGAGGGTTCATGTTCATGAATAATCAACTTCATTGTAATACCTGTTATGACATTAAGGTGTACTGTGCAGTACATCTCTTTGACTCCTCTTGCTTTAAGATAAGATATTTTCCTTCCTTCCTTCCTTCCTTCCTTCCTTCCTTCCTTCCTTCCTTCCTTCCTTCCTTCCTTCCCTCCCTCCCCTCCCCTTTCCTTTCCCTTCCTTCCCTTTCTCCCAAGGGCAATCTCAGCAGCACACATTACATAGTTTGAAAAGATACATTCTTGAACTCAACAATTGGTCTGCTTGGCTAAAGGACTACTTTTCCAAGTGCAGTATACAGGAGTCAGTTCTATAAACCACCAGCTCTAGCCAGCAATGGTACAATGCAGACTTAGAATTAATTTACTATCTCATATGCTGGAAAAGGTGCTTGAAGCTGATGAATTCAACATCTTCAATGCAGTGAAGAACAAAGGGTACATTAGACAGCTAAAAGCATGCCATGCATGTTCTTACATAATTAAGAAGGCACTAAATGTGATTTCTCTCTTTTAATGCTACATTGGGCCAAAAGGGTGGATGGGCACATCTGGGGGAAAAAAACAAGAACCAGGAATCTGTTTGCTTCTACAGTAGCCAGTGTCTCTAAAATTCATCTAGAAGAAGAACAATCCAGAATGCTGGTCTTGCCAGTAACTGCTTAGAGTATTTCCAAACTCTGCATAAAGGAAAGGAATGGAAATGCATCCCAAGAGCTAGAGGGGAAGTTTAAAAGGTGGGTCTTTTGAAGTAAACAGGAAGGAAAGCAGCCAAAAAGTTTGAACTATGGCCAGGAGGCTGACACCACATGCCTGAGTTAGAGTGCCAAAGCTGAGCATTTGTTTTTGTTTGTTTTTACTTTGTTTTATGTCAATTTTGTGTTTCACTATTATTCTTAACTGTATCTAGACTTATAAGTATCCTGACAACTTCTAACTATTTAGGACTGCAACTCAAAATACATGCATTTGGAAGATAGTCTTCTGAAATCAACAGGGCTTATTTCCAAATAAACATGTGGGAGAAGATAATGAAGGTCAGTTTATTAAACAATCAGTTTGCTGATGTGTTACATTGCTTGTGGCTTTATGCCAATGTTGTTAACATCTCTCCATTCACATTTTTACAATTATACACTTCTGCAAATGTATAAGGCTGGCTTAACGGATGTAGCACGCAGCAACCTGAATTTGCTTGTTAGGCTCTCACAAAATTACACAATTTAATGTCAATGCCAATTCCCCAAAAGACACAAACATGAAATAGCACTTGGGTACTAGTAAAAGTCAATTCCACTGTAACAATTGTCTTTGCTGTTGCTACAGCTTCTATAAAATTCTGAATTTCCTCAATAAATATATTTATATCTATACCTATGTCATTGCCTATTTAAATTATATTATATCATATCATATCATATCTATCTATCATCTATCTATCTATCTATCTATCTATCTATCTATCTATCTATCTATCTATCTATCTATCTATCATCTATCCATCCATATGGTTCACACCCTGTTGGCTTTGTGTATGGTCCAGAAGACCTTAGGGTAAGATTAATGGAGCCCTGTTGGAAGCGTTTTTGTCTATGTTTTTGAATAGAGCAACTAGATCCTCTCTTGTTTTATTTTGTATTGTATTTGTATGGTTTATTATATTGTGAGCCATTCAGAGTCAGATGGCACCTAAATTGAATTAAATAAACTACCTGGGTAGGTAGATATCTTGCTGCGTTACTGGATGAGGTTTGCCTTTGTGTTGTTGTGTAGTTCTTCCTTCATTCCCTGCTGTAATGTATTCCTGATGCTTTGAAAGTGACAATTAGGAATAACTATAATTGAAATTATTATACATTTAATGTATATCCTGTCTAATGAATTTTGTTAGAGAGAGAATACAATTAATAGATATAATCTAAAGTAACATTAAAACAAGCATTAAACTATTTCACCATTCAAAAAAAGACCTGTTTTTACAGATTTTCTTAGCACCAAGAAAGCTGGGCCAAACACAAAACTCCAAAGGAACAATGTAGGAAAAACTCCCTCTCCACTGAAGTACAAAGCTTTGATACCTGAAAGATTTCCAAAAACCTAACAGTTAGAGAAGTTCCTAATAGATGAGCCAAATAGTCAGATCCTATTTATGACTTAAACGTCAATATCAACACATTATATACCATAACTGTAGATGTTTCACATAAGTTTCATAGGAGCACTTTCCTTTGTGCTGCATTTTAAACCAACTGAAAGTTCTGAACATTTTTCAAAGGTAGTACTACATACAGTGTGTTGCAGTAGTCAAGACAGAAGATAAGAAAAGAAAAGCAGCAACTAACTGTTGCCAAAGCCAATTGGCTAAGGAAGGGAGACCGCTGAGACTTTGGGCATTTTTCTGCAAAAGCATGCCTGAGAAATCCAGTGATGGGAAGTGATTTAAGGAACACTTTTCAACTGTGAATCAGCTCTTTCAGCCAAAAGAGGCTGACCTTAGCACCCCAAACCAATAACCTATTTATTAACAGCACTTTTATCTTCTGTAAATTTGTTCTTTATTGTGTGCTTTTTTTTTAACATAGGGCACATTCAGCACAATAGAAGCATTATTGGTGACTTCCCACTCCAAAACCCAAGATGACCTCCCACAGAGGTGTCTCATATAGAACATAATGGGGACAAAACACCATTGGTCAACACCTAAGATTTCAAACAATACTCTGTTGAGCACTACTTTCTGAACATTTTCTCAGAGGAAGAGCCAGAAGTGCTATAGAAGGATTTCCCCAAGGTCCAATTCAATCTTGCTGGAGCAGATGCCATTTAATACAGGAAAGTAATGTTGGTCTATTCTTTCTGGTTGCTGGAGAGCAGTAAAGGAGAAGTTCAAGTAGATCATCAGATGGGCGTCTATTGACACTTAGTTTCATCCATCACAAGTCTATACACATCCCTGAGATCTACAACCTGAAAAGAGTCTAAAAAACTTGGCCGAAAGGTTTTTACTTTTTCATCCCTGCAACCTGTCCCAACATTAGGAACAAAATGCAACAGATAAAGCAAATTGCTGAAACTGAGCTACCAACAGTACCTCCCTCCAACATTCTGGTAAAAGAAATATCACAAAGTACGTGGAACTGATATTGACCTACGTGAAAGAACAGCAGAGCAGAAGACCAAGTGGATTTTCAGATGGGCTTCATATTGTACATCAATCTGATCTGTCAGAAAGGTCTTTCTACTATCTGTTGTCCCATCTGCTTCACTACTTTAAATCTCTAATAAAACAGTGGGCTGATCTGGCTCTATCAGACAGAAATGGATTCTTAGGCGCGCCAATGTCAACCACCTCAATTACTTCCATTTTTCAGAGGTCAGCCATGGCACTTAACTGTATCACTGACAGATACCATGAGAAATTCCCCAAAGCAATCATGAAACTATTTAGATAAATCAAGTATTTCAACTGGATAATTTTAAATGGTCCTTGACCCTCAGAAGTTTCTATCAGCTTTCAGTCTAAAATTAACCAGAGAATGATATGACCATGACAACAGTGTTATAGGCAGACTCTCCACTTTTAGATCACAAATTTCAGGGAAACAAACAAATCCAAATCTTACCCTGTGGTAAGTGAAGAGCACTAGTTGGAACAGGCTGATCAACATTAAGGAGAGCATTAAATCATTAACAGTTCTTAACTTAGGGTTAATCAATGAAGATATTGAAATCCTACAACAAGAAGCTATGTGTAATTTAATGGCATGTTTAAGATTATCCCAAATAACCCAGGAACAGAAACAGTTCAATAAAGTGTAAAAAGTATGCTGACACCATCCATAACTGGCCTGAATAACCAAATATAGCATAATCCATTGAAAACTAGGAGATTATAAAATAGTACATCTGGCCATCAAGATGGAATATATATAAAGACTGTTATTGTCCTTTCCCAATCATATTCCTAGTCTACTGTATCACACCACAGTATGGTGGACAAAGCTCGGAGGCATAAATTCCCCACTCTTCTGTTTGCATATATCCATGATAAATATAAAGTTAAAGACTAGATAGCAGATAAAATCCCGGATAATGGCTATTTTATCCAGTATGGCACTGAAAAGCAGGCTTTTTAAGTTGGAAGGGCTATTATTACAGAAATGTTTTATTAGACTGTAGCCTTAAAGGAAGTTACCCTAGCCCAGGGGTAGGCAACCTCGGCTCTTTTATGACTCATGGACTTCAACTCCCAGAATTCCTGAGTCAGCATGGCTGGCTCAGGAATTCAGGGAGTTGAAGTCCATGAGTCATAAAAGAGCTGAGGTTGCCTACCCCTGCCCTAGCCTTTGGCCAGACTGCATATTTTCACAAAATACACCCCCCCCGCCCCAACCTCCATAAGCCAGCTACTGGTTTAATGCTTTCCCCCAGTCCATTTTCCAGTTCTCACTCTCCTCCATGATTAAAAGATAAAAGATATAAAAATTAAATAATAATAATAATAATAATAATAATAATAATAATAATTATTATTATTATTATTATTATTATTATTATTATTAATTATTATTATTATTCTGCAACTATTAATCTCAGCAAGCCATAATCAACCAGCAGTTTAGATTCCTCTCCTCATCTGGTCTTAGTACTCAATTAAAAATATAAAAATAAAAGTAGGGTGCTCTCACAACCTTTCCATTGTATGCTTTAGAGTTGCTGCTATGGTGGTAATTTCATTGCCAGCAATGTCTCCACTGCAGGGCAAAAAAAATAAATAAGCCATGGGGTCATGAAATTTTATTTATTTATTCAATTTCTACAGTCGCCTATCCCAACCAATGTCTTTGGGTAGCCAGCAGTTCTAAACATATGAAAATAACAAAAAAAAACCAAAACCCAAAACCCATTTAAACAATGACAATATCCAAAATAAATATATACAGTAGCCGAGATAATAAACCCATTCACACTAAAGCTAAGAAATGAGTTTCTTAGCACGTTCAGAGACCCAGGCTCAGGTACACAGCCAGCCTTCCAGAAAGCCAGCAGGGTTGAGGCTGTTCTAATCTCTTGGGGAGAATATGTCACAGAGCAGGAGCTACTATGGAAGAGGACCAATACCCTTTGGCTGATGGGATCTGCAACATGCCTAATCTGCTAGATTGAAATGGATAGGAAGAGACTCTTGGAAATTGATGCAATCCTGGGCAGTCAGTCTCTGCTAGTCACATGAAGTTTTCAAGTCCTAATACCAACACCCCTCCTTTAAGTAAACTGTTTCCTTAGTGTAGTAAAGCAGATAAGGAGGGAGCCATCCAGATATGCATCTTAGCCTCTCTGAATGTCCATATACCCATAATTTTATCTTTATTGTACATCTCTTAAAAAAAGAAACAAGGAGTATATCAGACAGATGTGTAAAATTTTAAAGATTAAAGAACAGCACAGTCTTAATCAATGCAGTCTGAGTTTGAATCTCTGTGTTATATTCTCACAGCATGCAAAACCAGCAAGAAAATCCCTCCATTTCTACTGCCGATTTGCCAGTTGTTGATTGCTGCAGATACCTAACCTCAAGACTTGGCACTTCAGCACAGGAATGGCTGTACTCCAATTATTTTCATTTAAGCTGCATTTATTTGTTGTTGACAGATACACAGATGGATCCTGTACATGCCCTGAAAGCTCAAGCAGGATTTCTATTTACTTTTTCTTAAAAAAAAAAACTGTTTAGATTACAACAGCACTCGGTAGTTACATACCACATATTTAAACAGTAACTAATCAACACTTCTACTTGCTCCCTCTCGCCCATTTGATGAGAAGCAAATCTATTTCATAATCCTTAGTTTATACATCAGAAAAATTTTAAAAAATGACAAAGTGGTTGGTCTAAAATTAAACAAGAGCAAAATTAGGCCAATGCATAGATCTGGCTTCCTATTCTGGAGATGTTTAATAGCTCCTTCTGTTTTCACTATAACCAAAACTGTCTAAAATCAAGGAAGCCACAGGTTCCCACTAACAATATGCCATCTTTCTCATGATAATGGTTTCACTACCTTTCCCTGCTCAAGTTAAGTGTAACAAAGATATATATATATTAAACAACTATCCTTGCTATTTTTAAAAATTATTCGATATAAAATGAGCAGTGTAGAAAAGAAAATGTGGGAGTTGAAAGGTTTTCCTTCCATGAAGTTATCAGTTATTAGGTGACATAAGCCCCTGGCCTCAAGGCTTTGAAGAATTGATACTGCTCAGAATAGATGATATTTGCCTAGATACCATAATAATCTATCTTGTGGGGTGAGAAATACAGTAAAAGCTCTCAAAGTTGACCACCCAAGGGACTGAAGGAAAGTGGTCAACATACGGAGGTGGTCAACATACGGAACAGCTGTACTGACATGTTCACATGCCTCATTTTATTGTGCAGTTTTTATCAGAGAATGTCATATGGAAATACACAGTGAAAACACAGGTAAATCATTCATACATTTGTGTATCATACAAAATCAACATATTTACATATATATTGTTTTCTCATGGTTTGTTCATTCTTTCTGGGGGGAAAAAGGGTCAATTTTAGTCTATTTCATGTTCTTTTTATGAAGGTAAGTGGAGAAAGTACTCTCAATGCTGGCTATACCTGAGCATTTTTCTATGACAAATGACTTTAACTGCATTATCAAATGACTGACATCCTCTTCTTTTGGAATATCTGCAATTTCTGTGTCCTCCTCATTTAATTCTTCCACTTCATCAGTTGCTTCCAGCACTTTTCTACTAGGTTGTACCTTGGTCTGATTGAAAAAAAACTACTTCTGGGTCAGGTTCATTGCAGATTGCTACCCCGTCATCCATTGCAACAAAATCTTCAAAATCTACTCCCTCAAATTCCGCTGTCTTGTGGGGCTGACACTTGTTGATCTTGGGTTGTAACAAATCCAGTTTTCTTGAAGCACTTCTGTATTGTTTCGGGCTGAGCTTTATTCCAAACAGAACTAATCCAGAGAACAGCATCCACAGCAGAAATTGATGCAACAGATGATGTTGCTACTGCAGATGGACCATAGGTTTACATTTTAGCAATGACCCAGTACAGAAGCTGGGCTCGGTAGTGCATTTTGGTTATGCCTTGGTTGAGAGGTTGCATTTTTGATATACTGTTTGGAGGCAAGAATTTCAGTTTCACATTTGTTAAGATGATTCAGTTGGGGATGGCAATTGTCCACTACAAGTAGAATGGACCGTTTAGTCTTCCTCATTTCTCAGTCAATACCTCTTACCCACTTGTCAAATAGGGCACCAGTCATTCATGCAGATTTGTTAGATTTCCAGGTGATTTATTTATTTATTTATTATTTATTTATTAATTTAATTTATATACCGCCCTTCTCTCAAGAGACTCAGGGCGGTTAACAGGGCAATACATAAAAACAGATACAAAAAAATTAAAATTATTAAAAACATGATTAAACAGTGCCCATAATAATACAAATTTAAAATTAAAGTCATAGTAACAATCCCACCCCGTCCCATCAGGCCAGGCCCGCTTCCTTAAAGAGATGGGTTTTAAGGTCGCGCCGGAAGGAGCGGAGATCGGGCGCCATCCGGAGCTCTACCGGAAGATGGTTCCATAAATCCGGTGCACCCACAGAGAACGCTCTCCCCCTGGGGGGTCACCAGTCGGCATTCTTTGACTGGCGGCACCCTGAGGAGGCCCTCTCTGTGGGAGCGTACTGGGCGGAGGGAAGATGACGCCGGCTGCAGGTGCTCCCCAAGGTATTCTGGACCCATGCCATGGAGGGCTTTGTAGGTCATTACCAACACCAGGTGATGAGAAGGTCTTTGGGCTGTAGGTTCTTGAATGAGTGTGGCTTTGCTGATTTACCAATCACCAAAGGTTTTAACTTCTCTCCGATTAAGCTAGTGAACAGAACTGTGAAACATTCTTTAGAAAGTTTTCCACTCTTACATTTGTCACCCCTCATAATGAGGCTCCATTCAGGAATTGCCTTGTAAAAGAGTCTACACACATCAGCGTTAAAGATGTTGCCCTCTTTGAACCCACTGGCAAAGTTCAGAAAATTTTCAAAGAACTCTTCAACACCTTCTACTGTAATTCCATCAGAGTCACCGCACAATACTTTCTGAGAGATCTCATGTCACAGTTTAAATCTATTGAGCCAACCCCTTGACGATTAGAAATCTGATAACCCAAACTCCTTTGCAAACTTTTTAGCAAAGTCTTGGATTATTGGCCCAGAGATTTGGGCATTAATGTCCCTCATTTGTTTGAACCAATGTGACGTGGCTTCATTGACTTCATTCAGCATTGACTTCATTGACTTCATTCAGAGCCTTGGTGGAGCAGTGGGCTAATGCCTCCTTAAGTAACACCAGCTGCCTGCAATTAGTGCAGGTTCGCATCCCACCAGGCTCAAGGTTGACTCAGCCTTCCATCCTTCCGAGGTAGGTAAAATGAGGACCCAGATTGTTGGGGGCAATTAAGCTGACTTTGTAATAATGCCGCTTGGGTTTGTGTGAAAGCCCTAACAAGCAGGCATATACATAGAATGAAGGCTACTGCTAAGCTTGTAAGCCGCCCTGAGTCTTCGGAGAAGGGCGGGATACAAATGGAATTAAAAAAAAAAGTTTTTCTCTTTTTCCATTGTAAATCTCCACTTTCTTGATTATATCTCTCCAGGTACTCATCCTTACATTTTTGGATATTACTTAATGTCATCTTGCTGACACCAAAATGTTCCACTGTCTTTCCACTACTGTTTTCTAGAAAACATAAAAGATCAACCTTCTCCTTCAATGTCAGCTCTTTCAGTTCCTTCCTTTTCGCCATCATGACTCAACTTGCATAGAGAAAAGACAAAAAAGTAAAACCTGTTTTTTTTCTCATACTACTGCTTCATAATTGTACCTAAATATTGTTTGTTACATTTTAAAACTGTGTTTTCTTTCTTTCACAATGTTTAGATCCATTGTAAATTGCACGCTGTTGTTGGTGCTTTACTTTGACACATATGTCTGTGTTGTTTGTGTATTTGTTTCATTTTACCATTGGCTATTTTTTATCAATCCTGAAAAAGGGAAAAGGGGAAAAAAAATTGAAGTGGAAAAAAATTAAGTCTTTGGGCAATTTATATTGCGAAATGAGTCCATAATTATCATTGTTAAACTGGTGAATCAAAGTAAAAAAAAATATTGTATCCTTTGATATTCTTCTTGAAAGAAATTTATTGCTACCAAATCTGCATTTCACTTTTCTTGCCCTTGGTGCAGACTGGACTCAACTGGTCAAGTTATAGAGAGTAAATTAATACCATGTGTCAAGGTCCAGGTGGTCAAGATATAACTTACAGAGGTGTTCAATATAAAGAAATTGGCTTTCTATTGTGCACAAATAGTGTAAGTCTGATCTATGAAAATTAGGTCACCTTAGTGAGGTGGTCAATGTAGGGAGGTGGTCAACTATGGAAGTTTTACTGTATTTAAATTATCTAAATTTAGGTAATCTAGAAGCTCAGAATCATTGTACCATATCTTTAAAAATCTTGGAGCACTGTGGAACTACCAGAGGATTGGAAAAGAGCTGATGTTGTTCCCATCTGCAAAAAAAAGGGGGGGACTACAGACCAATTAGCCTAACATCAATACCTGGGAAGATACTGGAAAAAATAATCCAAAAAAAACTGTGAACATCTAGAAACAAAGTTATAACTAGTAGCCAGCATGCTTTTGTTAAAAACAGATTATGCCAAACCACTCTTATTTCATTCTTTGACAAAATGACTACATTAATAGACCAGCGAAATGGTGTGGACATAGTATACTTAGACTTCAGTAAGGCATTTGACAAAGCAGACCACAACCTATTTCTTGGTAAGCTAAAAAAATGTGGGATAGACAGCATCACCACCAGATAGATTTGTAACTGGCTGACAAACCATACCCAGTGAGTAGTCCTTAATGGTACTACATCTACATGGAAAGAAGTGGGCAGTGGGATACCACAAGATTCTGTCTTAGGCCCAGTACTCTTCAATATCTTCATAAATGACTTAGATGAGGGGATAGAAGGGGAACTCATCAAATATGCAGATGTCATTAAGCTGGCAGGAATAGCCAACACCCCAGAAGACAAGATGAGGATTCAAAAAGGTGTTGACAGACTTGAACAATGGGCCCTATCCAACAAAATGAAGTTTAATGTGGAGAAAAGCAAAGCAGGAAAAAACCAAAGGCACAACTACAGATTAGGCGAGACCTGGCTCAAAAATAATAACTGTGAGAGGGACCTTGGACTCCTAGTGGACAATCACTTAAACATGAGCCAGCAGTGTGCAGCAGCAGCCAAAAAAGCTAATATAATCCTTGGTTGTATAATCAGAGGCACAGAATCAAAATCATGTGAAACAGTACTTCACCTTATAAAGCCTTAGTAAGGCCACACCTGGAATTCTGCACCCAGTTTTGGTCACCACATTACAAAAAAGATGTTGAGATTTTGAAAAGAGTGCAACTAAGATGATTAAAGGCTTGGAGACTAAAACATATGATGGAACGGTTGAGGATTTGGGTATGGCCAGTCTAGAGAAAAGAAGGTACTTTGGGGGGGGGGAGGGGGGAGACGGGACATGATAGCAATATTCCAGTATTTGAGAGGCTGCCACAAGGAGGAGGGGGTCAATTTATTTTCCAAAGCACCAGAAGGCAAGATAAGAAACAATGGATGGAAACTAATGAAGGAGAGAAGCAAGCTGGAATTAAGGAATAACTTCCTAACAGTGAGGACAATTAATCAGTGGAATAGCTTGCCTTCAGACATTGTGGGTGCTTCATCATGAAAAGGTTTTTAAGAAGAGACTACACAGCCACTTGTCTGAAATGGTATAGGGTCTCCTGCTTGAGTAGGTGGCTGGACTAGAAGACCTCCAAGGTCCCTTCCAGCTCTATTATGATTAATTAATAAATAGGAGACTGTGTATGTGCTGGACAACTATAACTGCTTGCAGGAAGCATTTTGCAATATGCTAGTAACAGAGATATTTGGTTCCTAATAACTGAGACCACGTCCAACTGCTTGCTCCTTAGGCACTAAGATAGTTCTGTTCCAAGAGGCGGTTCGGGTCTGGATGGGGAGGAACAGACTTCAACTCAACCCCGACAAGACTGAGTGGCTGTGCATACCAGCATACCGGGATATTCAGAATATTCCACCTCTTTCCATGGGGGGTGAGTTTTTACCCCCCGTAGATAGGGCTCGCAACTTGGGAGTCCACCTAGATTGGCGGCTTACTTTGGAAGATCATATAGTGGCTGTGACTAGGGGGGCTTTCGCCCAGGTTCGCCTGGTGCGCCAGTTGCGGCCCTATCTAGACCGGGATGCCCTGTGCACGGTCACTCACACGCTCGTGACCTCTCGTCTGGACTACTGCAACGCTCTCTACATGGGGCTTCCCTTGAAGGGCTTCCCTTGAAGACCACTCGGAGGCTCCAGCTGGTACAGAATGCAGCCACAAGAGTTGTCTTGGGAGTTTCCCGGTACTCCCATGTTACACCTTTGCTCCGCGAGCTGCATTGGCTACCAGTTCTCTTCCGGGTGAGGTTCAAGGTTTTGGTAATGGTTTTCAAGGCCCTACATGGCATGGGTCCGGAGTACCTTGGGGATCACCTGCTGCCGGCGTCAACTTCCCTCCGCCCTGTGCGTTCCCACAGAGAGGGCCTCCTCAGGGTGCCACTGGTCAGAGAATGTTGGCTGGTGGCCCCCAGGGGGAGGGCCTTCTCTGTGGGCGCCCCGGCTTTATGGAATCAGCTGCCGGTTGATGGCACCTGACCTTTGCTCCTTCCGACATGACTTGAAGACCTACCTATTTGAGCAAGCCGGCCTGGCCTGATGGGGGATGTGCTGGGGTTTTTATTGGGGATTTTTATTACTCTACTGTTTTTAGCTCGGGCTCTTATTTAATTCTTTTTTTAAATTTTTGTATTTTGTATTTTTATGTGCCCTGTTCACCGCCCTGAGTCCTTCGGGAGAAGGGCGGTATACAAATATAATAATATATAATATAATATATAAAAAAATAGGAAGCTGTCCTATTGCCAGGTCAAAGTATTTCCCCCATTTGGCCAGTATGATCAGTTCTCTCCAGCATCCTTTCACATACTTCATGTCACCTGTTGGTGGCAAAGAGTGGTGCTGTCCTCCCCCAGTGGCTGAAAATTATACACCTTTGACAATTTCAGCAATTTAATAAATAGAAAACTAGGAGGTATTTACGTCGCCATTTAACTTGGCACTCCTATGACCTGCAGGCAAACTAAATGCGTTATCGGCAATCTCTTGGCCTCTTCGTAATCACTCTACAGGATTTCCAGTGGGATATGATATTTACATAAGTAATCCAAGTAACTGACAGTAAAAATACATAATAGCATAAAAGCAAAATGAAACCCATAAAAAAGAAATAAAACATCAACAATGACATTGAAAAGGAACTGAGGAAAGTAGAAGAGATAAAAACAATAAGGACACAAAGCTACTTTTATCCCCTCACCTAATTGTCTCTATTCCTGATTGAGTAATCAGTTGCCTTCTGTTAGTCTATATTTAATACTCTTTTTTGAAAAGTCTACACCAAATGCTTCTATAAACAGCCCAGTTGATCAGTCTTTAAATTTTTTTTTAAAAAACCATTTGTAGGTGGACAGAAAATTACACAGATGGGCACACAGCATGACAAGCAAACAAGCAGATGGGTGTAGAAGGACACAGAAAAGTATAGATATGGAGAGAAAGACAGAGGAATACCTAGAAAGATAAAAACCGAATCTGGTACAAAAGATTCATTACAGAAAAACATACCAGAGGGGAGACAAAGAAAACATTCACAGTGTGGATATTCTCATTTTTTTATTACTGTACATTGTTTTTAGAATGTACAAACTGATATTCTCAAAATTCCAGCATTGATATATTTCTTCCTCCTAACAGTATGCAACATTGAATATTATATACTTTACTCAATAAACTGTTCTTTTTAAGCTGACAAATCTCTTTTATAAGAGCATTTTCCACTATCAGCTAGTCTTTAAACAACTCAAATGATACTTTTGTGCCTTGTATATTTTACGTGGAGTTTATCTGCTTAACATTCCCCTTGATTAAGTTTCATCTTGTTCCACCTAATCAAGCATCAAATAGTAACCAAGTTCTTTGAAAAACAATGGCCAAGTGCCTGGAAGGTTTGAAAACCGGATACAAATGTTATTCAGTTTAGGATTAACTAACTGAGCATTCAGTCACCAGGAAAAGAAATACATGATTCAATTTACACACCACCTACTGCAAGTTTAATTATTTATTTGGCTTTAGTGCAGGGGTGTCAAACTGCCAGCCCACGGGATGGATGCATCATGGAAAAACCGCGCCCACCTCATTGCCGGCAATGGAAAAAAAGTTGTGATACGTCACAACACATCACGTGACATTGTGAGTTTGACACCCCTGCTTTATTGCATGCATGTGAATCCACCCTTTGTATTTTGTAAATCATAACTACAGAGTACTCATACTCAGTACAGAGTATGAAACAAATTGTGGCTAAAACAAGCTATAGTTTAATGGAATGTGTTAACACAACTATAATTGGTATTGGAATTCAGTCGCTATGCATAAAGCACAATGTCACATGACTACACTGCAGTTCTGGCAATCACTGCTAACCAAATCACCATGGGTCATTGAGTGAGGACCTCATGTGATTGCGACTTCTAACTACCTGCTGGCTTCTCCATTGACTTTGATTGTGGCAAACTGGCAGGGATTGGAAATTGCAATTGTGACCACGGGGAAGCTGCAACAGCTGGGATTTTGAAGACCAGTTATAGGCACCACACATTTAGCAGTGTCACACATTCAATGCTGAATGAGTGGACATTAAATAAGGACCACCTTTATTTACATATGTATTAAGGGTACTGGTCTTTTACTGCAATAAATTTTAATTGATTGATTGATTAAGACCTATTGTTTCTGAACAGCAGAAATGCCTTCAAGACATCTTTGAATTATTTATAGGGGAATGTCAACTAGGATAGATTAGACTTAAAACATAACACTTTAACCAAAATAAGTTTGTTTTTTTAATGGGCAATGTATGATAGGAATGTCTGGTACTTTAATAGGCCTAATCTTATTTCTGCTCAATTTTTTTATTGCCGCAATAAAAATATAACTTTCATTAGAATGAGAAACCTTAATTTCTTTATTTTCCCTTCTATAGATTTGAATCTGAATGGCAAAGGAGGATAACTTCTGTGCTGATCTCCTAGATTTGTGCAGAACACTATTGCAGTGTATTTATCCACCTTGAAACACACATACACTTTCCAACCTCATTTCCCTCGACTGTTTTCTACACAAATAGTACAGCTGCAACTGTGTTCTATTTTTCTATTGTTGATGACCTCAATGCCTTCTTAGCACTATGGGGATGACAGTAATGTGCACTGTGTCTCATTGGAACTCAACTGCAATTCATCATTATTTTATCGGTTGGAATTTAATTGGATCCTATCAAACTCTCCTGATACTCCCTTTTCACGCTAAACACTGCTGGAGAAAGATAAATGTCGGTGATGCTTGTAAAGAAAGAGGGAGGGAGATTTTTTTTCCCTTCACAAATATTTCCAAATTCGTATGATGCAACCCTATTTCTCCTTCTGTGCCTAAGTAATTAGGGATGTATACACTATAGGTGAGCAGTGCACATAATAAGGTCTTTTGAGTGATTTATGTACTCCAAGCCCACGTACACACACACACACACACACATGCACAGGTTTGCCATCTGCTTTGTTCCACATCCGTTTTCTCCATGCCTAATATTATTTTTCTCTATCACTGCTTGCAGCTGAGTCTTCCTCTCTTATAAATTCACCTAATTCTATAGCTGCCTAGCTTGCAAGTTCAGCATATTTAGTATGTCAAGGTTTTGGCCACTCAGTGTGATTTCATAAACTCAAGTCTAAAATGCAAAGATGCAAGGTTTTAGTTGAAAATGTATTACATATTTGTGTTACAGTTTTATATTCCACATATATATATTTATATCTATAGATATTTGGGATACACACAATGGTTAGTTGCTATTTAGAATGCTTTTCTGTTGTATTTTTGCATTTCCTCATTTAAATTACTTTTACCATGCTTAAATGTGTATAATCTGCACATATTTATTAAAAATTTATGTCACCACGCTTGGGTGCTTTTTTTTTACCTTCTTTGTGCAGCTCTAAATAGGGAAGAAAGTCCATATTTACTCCTTAAATTCATCCCGCAAAAATTACATTAACTATATTAAAATAGTAACTATAATTTTCAGGAATTATAAATACATCATGAATTCTACCTTTCTACTAGGGAAATCAGAATCTGTAATAGATCCTGTTTTAGGATGCAGACTCACCTAAGCATCCTCCAGATGAATTGGACTGCCAAATTCATAATTTCCATTTCGCTATATTGGTGGGAAAATGTGTTGCACAAAGTGTTACAAAATGCATAGTATGTGAAGAAGCAATAATCTTTGCTGCACATGTATTTTTTTAAGCTGTTAAAGTATGATTATGCATTGCTGGCACCTTGTAGTCTTATATGTACAACAACGTTTAATTTCCAAATCAATATAAAAACCTTTCAATGCTATAAAGTCATGTAAGGATTGTGTGTCTCATTTCTCAAGGATAACAACATAGGTATTATACAGCAGATACTTATAGTAATTAGGATCTTTTCTGGTTCAAAAACTATAGGCAAATCTTTCTGGGGAAATTATGGGCAATTTGAGAGATTAACAAATTAGATTAATTTATTGCTAATTATTTATTTATTTTTTATTTTAATTCCATTTATATCCCGCCCTTCTCCGAAGACTTAGGGCGGCTTACAAGCTTAGCAGTAGCCTTCATTCTATGTATATGCCATTCTATGTATAATTAGAAGAGAATCTGACCTAAAATTATATAATGGCATTATATTCAGTTAAAATTCTGATTTAGTTTAGTCTACATAAAATTTAGGAGTCTAATGCTCCCTAATTACTATCAGAAATAACTATATTTTGGATTATTCTAAATCTTTTTAACTGTACAAAGTCACTATGTTTTTGAGAAAGATAGTCTCAGATAGATAGATAGATAGATAGATAGATAGATAGATAGATAGATAGATAGAATAAAATTAAAGTATTGATTTACGAGAGCCAGTTTGAGTGGTTAAGAAGTTTCCTAATGAACTAATAATTCCACTAGGAACCTGTTGATCTTTGTAATCCAGAATTGGTGGGAATATCAGACAAGCTTGTCCCAGAGGGGGTACTCTGAGAAATATCAGAAGATCTGCCTAGAGCAGGGGTCTCCAACCCTTGTGTTGTGGACTGGTACCATTCCATGGCCTGTTAGGAACCTGGCCATGCAAACGAGCAAAGTCTCATCTGCACATGTGCGAGATCTAGATAGCAAATAAAACCACTCCCCCCGGGATCTCTGGAAAAAATATTTTCCACAGAACCGGTCTCTGGTGCACAAAAAATTAGGGACTGCTAGCCTAGAACACTGATGGCAAAATAGACTAATTAAATACAACTAAAGATAGATTTAAACTCATGTTCAGGTTTATTCCATAAGGACAGTGATATTAGTTTACCCTTATTACATCTACTGAATGTTATCCAGAGCACTGTTTAAGATTACCTGTCCCTTGATGGATGAGAAGAATTTCCTTTTCGGTTACTGTGACCTATTGGTACACATTTGGTAGAGAACATACTTTATATATCCACTGGTAGTTAGAAACTTGGTAGAGAGAATCCAGTGAAATGACTGCAGCAAGATTTTGGCAAAATCTTGCTTGCTAATATTGTTTTACATAAATCAGTGAAGTTTAAAGGTATGGATGTTTTTCTTACTTAAATAATCAAACTTGGAAACTTTGAATGGCGGGGGGGGGGGGAGAGGCAGGTTATAGTTTAGTGATAGAAGGCTTTTTAAGGTCTTTCCAAAATATCAGCAGATTCAGGGCCAACTGGTTCTCAGGAGGTATGGTATTCCAGGTGGCAGGCATTGGGACATTTAATGTAAGCAAAAGAGTGATCAGTTTTATTCCCTGGAATCATGGTTTCAATGTCTCCCTTCTCTTTTTTCAAACATTAAAATAATGAAATAGAAAGAAATAGAAAAATACAAGACTCCTATAACAAGCAGACCAATCATAACTACCTGAAGAGTAGACGGACCCTACAAAATATGACTGTTCTATTATTGGTACACTATCCACTATTCTCACAAAAAAAATCATTCTCTCTTATGGAAAACAAATCAGGACTAGAAAACACCAGCACTAAATAAGTTTTTTTATTTTTTTTTATTTTAAATTTAATTTGTTCATGATATCAAAACAGGACTAGAAGGCTATAGGACAGACATGTCAAACACAAGGCCCGGGGCCAGATCCGGCCCGCGAAGTGGTTTCATGCAGCCCACGAAGCCATCCTGGAAACAGTGAGGGAACGGCCCCCACTGCCTTGGTCCTGGCCCAGAGACCCTCCTCCTGCCAGAGTCCCTCAGATCTGTCCCACTCCTGCCCAGGCCCCCATAGGCACCCTTGATGCAAATGATGTAGAGCTGGCCATGCCCACCCAGTAGGCCATATACACTTTAGCCACGCCCACCCAGTAGGCCACGCCCACCCAGTAGGCCACGCCCACCCAGTAGGCCACGCCCACCCAGTAGGCCACTCCCGCCCACCCCCCTGAGGGCAACCGCAATGCTGATGCGGCCCTCAATGAAATTGAGTTTGACACCCCTGCTATAGGATAATGAATCCAAACTGTATGCCAGATGAATTGAACATCTCAAGCAGACCAAGGGATATATAATCTGCCATCTTTATTCCAAACATCAGCTAGTTCAATGATTAAAATAAGGTGTGAAAATGAGTTCCTCTGCTCCTTTGTCTGGCATCATGAATACACAGCCTTTGAACATGGAATTTTAATTAACAGTGAATGACTCACTACAAGTTGCCCGGTGCTTATAAATACACCTAATCCTTTTTCAAAACCTTTTTAAAATTTCAAGTCTCACAATTTTCCTGCCAGCATGAATATTCTTGAAGATTCCAGAAGCAGGAGTCCATGCAGCTGGAAGTTGCCCAAGTTGGAAACACTGATTTAAACAATTACCTGATTTGTAGATAAACTGGAGATGGATGGTTGGATGGATGGATGGATGGAGTGATATTAATAGCAAGAAATGTCCTTATTCAATTAATGAAATCCACTATCTCATAAATATTATTACATTGTTGTATGCTTGTTATCTATCATAAACGAGATATGTAAGTGTACATCAAAGTATTTTTTACTCCAAATAACAAAATATCCTGCAAAATTATCTAATTTTGTATGGAATAAAGCATTATAATCAAACTAGGTGAAATGGGAAGGGGGACACCAAAAACATGAAAATAAACATGTGAAATTGGTAGTTCTCTTTGTATTTTAAGACAAAACCAAAGTGCAAACATTGAAAGCATGAACAAACTCTTCAGACTGAAAGATCTAGAATGATAGCTATCGTCAAAATGGAAATTTAATGCTGAATTAAATGAGTTTAAATGTCAATATCCAAAACTTAAAAAAACCTCCTAAAATAAAAGATATGGAATGTAAATCTGGTAAAAAAAAAGCTAAGGCAAAAATGCAAATTAATTCTAACAAAATATTGTTTCAAATATAATTTCTGGTCTCTAGCAGAAAAGAAGATGAGAGAAGACAAAAGATAATTGGATTTTTGAATCCTATGTCAAAATCTGAGTGAAACTGCACTGAGATTTATGGAGTTAAAATACTCATATTTTCATAGTTAGTTTTTATAAGAGTTAGAATCAATTCCACCTATCCACGTATTCTACTGTGATAGAATGTGCACCTGGAGAAGCAGTGAAGGAGAGTTTTGGCAACACAGAACTTTCCCAGGGAGATATCTGAATTAAGAGAGGTGTAGTCTGGATGAGGAAGGGTAGCCACACCTTAGAATCTCTCAGAATAGATCTAGGACTCTAAGGGATTAGAAGATTCTTTCCATTAGGTGTAAGTAATAAAGAATTCATTTCAATTGGATTTCACTGGGCTTGGGCCAAACACCAACACATGAATAGTCATGGTGATGTCATTTCATAGGAAAATATAAACATCAGCTCTTTCCCATAAAAAAAGACTACAAGATTTCTTTTTCACAACAAATCCAATCCTGAGAATAGCCATGACTTTTTCCCATGCAAAATTATAAACACATATGCAGATTAAATGAGACATGCTGCCTTGAATTGATTGTGGGAACAAATCTTTCTTAAATGAGCTTTTCTTGGATTCTAAGCTTTTCTTTAACCCCAGAAATTCTATTCTGCTTTTGAACCTTGGCTTATCTACTTCCATTATCAACTTTTAGATCAGAACCGCTTTCTGAATACATGTCTAAACAATATCTCCTGGCCTGCTTCTCCATAGTAGCACTTCTGTAGTCTTATAATTAATAGGTTGACTGAAATTCCATTGAGTTTTAATGGCATCCCTACACACAAAATCTATACATGGTTTAGCCACTAGAGCAGGGGTAGGCAACCTTGGCTCTTTTATGACTCGTGGACTTCAACTCCCAGAATTCCTGAGCCAGCCATGCACTAGAGGAATACAGAACTATGCTTAAAAAAAATCCCATGGCATTTCCCTAGCACCCTTTTTTTGTTAATGAAACAATAATAGCATAGATGGAATTCATGTTCTCCAGTCTTGTGCTTATAGATGAGAAAATGCCCTTCCTTCTTTCAGGTTTTGTGTTGCTATAGATACAGAATTCCTTCCCTGTGGGCTGTATTTTAAATGCAACCTTCAGGACCCATTAAGCTAACACTTTTGCTACTGTTCAGCCATGCTGTTTATTGTTAAACAGTGTCCTTCAGTATAAAGCAGACCAAATCTCGTTAGAATGAAGGAAGCTCAGTTGTGTTCTAAAGTGAAATGGGAAGCTTTAAAGGAAAGATTTGGAGAGAAAGGACCTGACCCCGAATGTTCAAGACCCAGCAAAAATAATAGAACAGAAGATACTAGGTGCTGATGGGATCCAACCTCTGGTTCACCATTTGGAGAGTTCAATAGAAACAGGGCAATGGGACAATTCATGAAAGCAAGGATGAGAAAGCTATTTGTAATCTTAGATACCTGAAATCCAGTATCTTGGAATAACGAAAGACAGCATGCTGAATTAGCCACAGGTTGGTGATCAAATCTGTGCCTGTCTTTCATTTTTCTTGTTAAAAATACAACTAAGCAAGCCCAAATCCTCAAAGCAAGAAAGTGAAAAGGATGCATCAAAGCCTCATGAACAGACAGAAAATCGTAAGGATGTGTATTCATACAGAACATTCAGAATCGCTTTTCATGAGAGACTATATTTATCCAAAAAGAAGGGAGGCAGCACTAAATTTAAGACAAGAAAAACAATGTGCTGCCATCCCAGTACTCTTAGTAAATCTAAGTTGGATTCTTTAATTTTATTTAAAGCTATCTGAGAAAAAAACAGTCTTCCTTTCAGTCATATAATCAATACTATGTATTAACATAAGACAGAGACATATGCCTTGTTGGATCCCACAGGCCAATCAATATGTTTTATTATTGTTATTAATTTTTATTTCAGGGAAAATGTTACTGTACTTAGAAATGTATAAAGGTCACGTGTCAAATGAATAAGGAAGTGTTTAAAAGAAAATGGCAACCAATTTAAATATTTAATGTTATTTATATAATATGTCAGCCTGACTTGGTATACTCTACACAGAGAGAAAGGAGAGGGGAAGCAAAAGGAGGGAGAAAGAGATTAAATAATAGAGAGAGATTAAAGAATAGACAGCTTAAAAGTTCATACTGAATGAACTTTTAAAGTTATACTTTCACAGATTTGTTGCAGCTTCAATTCACATAAACTTAAACAGCTGTCTCATCAATTTCTATTGAGGTTCATCTGGCATCATTTTTATGTCTTCTTAGCATAAGGGAACCCCACCTTCTAAGACCTTTTACAGAATTTGCTGAATATCATCTAACTCCATTTCTCAGATACTTAAGCTTTCACTCTTCCTGTTTAGACAAGTTACAATGCTATATTATTTTATTTGATTAATTTTCAGTGATATGAACATGCATGTTACTAAAAGACTGGCTCTAAACTTAATATATTTATAACTGGTAAAAAGTCAAAGCTCACAACTGAATTTCCAGTAAAGGTTCTCCCGCACATGCGTGCTCGTCGTTTCCGACTCTAGGGGCCGGTGCTCATCTCCATTTCAAAGCCGAAGAGCCAGCACTTGTCCAAGGACATCTCCGTGGTCATGTGGCCGCCATGACTAGATGCCAAAGGCGCACGGAACGCTGTTACCTTCCCACCGTAGTGGTCCCTATTTTTCTACCTGCATTTTTACATGCTTTCAAACTGCACTCGGGATTCAAACCGCCAAACTGCCGACCTTCTGATTGACAAGCTCAGTGTCCTAACCCACTGAGCCACCGCGTTCCAGTAGAGGAATGCAATTACCGTAAGTGATTTAACCAGCTGACTCAGTCTCTTGAAACAGATCTTCCTTCTAATATGATTCTTCCTGAAGAACATCAAAATTATTCTTCTGAATAATTTTCACACTACTTAGTAGCAAATTTTTCTCACATCTCCACATTCCGGCTGACCTGATTTCAATCTGAATGTGATAAGACTATCTATGTTTCACTGACAGCACTCAGAGACAAAGCAGTTAACAGACCTCCTGTTAAGGAAACAGCCATTTGGTTGACCTCTCAAGAACTGTCTCTGAACTAATAACTGGGAAAGTGGCAAAACTGTACTGTGTACAATGCAACTGTCTGTGGCCAAGGAATAATCTGTCCTCATAAGCTAGATGAGTGCTCTCTCTCATCCTCTATGTTAGTGTTTCTCAACCTTGCCAGGTTTAAGATGGGTGGATTTCAACTTCCAGAATTCCCCAGCCAACCATTCTGGTTGGGGCATTCTGGGCACTGAAGTCCACCCATCTTAAATTTGGCAAGGTTGACAAATACTGCTCTAGATCATCCATCATGAATATTCCTTTAAAGCCTAAGACAGTGCAAGCTCCTTTTTTACTGCCTGCTCTGTTTTGTGCCATAGATTAAGGTTTCCCAAAACACCTAAGATAAATTTCTAAATGTGTATCAATATTATCTATATATGTTCTGCATGAAGGATGAATTATGGAGATAAAAGAAGCCACAGCCATGCAATATAAAATAAAGAGGGGGAAAGAAGTAAAAGTCACTAGAGGTTCTTCACTCACTTCTGATTATATAAGAATTATTTCTCTGAAACTGGATTCTCTGGAATTATTATTTCCAAAATATGTTATCTGATTAAAACCAACCACAGGTTGTCCTTGCTTATCAACCAAAACTGGGTCTGGCAATTCCATCACTAAGCAATGCCAATATCACATGACTGCAACAGACTTACAACTTCATTCTGCCACGGCCATTAAGTGAATAACCCAGAGCTATTAAGCAAAACATGTCATGACCATGACTTGTGATTTTGCCACTGGCTTCTTCATTGACCTTGCTCACTGCAAGTGAGGCCTGTGAATGGCAAATTTCAATCACATGACTGCAAGGATAGTGTAATGGTCATAAGTGTGAAAACGGGTCATAAAATTATTATTAAATTTATTTGTCACCCAACTCATGGTACAAGGCAACTCTTAGCAGCCTAGAATGGCATAAGATTTTTTTTTAATTCCATTTATATCCCGCCCTTCTCCGAAGACTCAGGGCGGCTTACAAGCTTAGCAGTAAGATATACAAATAGCAGTAAGATATACAAATAGCCAAACAATTATAAATATAAAAACAGATTAAAATTGGGGAAAAAACCCAAAAATATAAGTTTGGAGGAGAGAGACAAGACTGCCTTCTTTGTTGGTGCAACCAATCATCTCCGGCCAACAGCTTCTCTTTTGGGACCCCATTATTATTTTTTTCAGTGCTGTCCTAACTTCAAATGGTGGCTAAACAGGGCAGTCATTAAGCAAGAACTACCCTTGTTTTTCATTCCATATTACTTATTACTTTAATTTTATTTTTTGTTTTCACCGAGTACCTGAGGATTATTATGTTGTTTTGTTTGCAGTTTAGTCTCCTTTATCCTTTACCGTTCTTGCCTATTTTAGCCAGCTTTCCTGGTGATACAGTTACCTCAAAAAGTAAAGTTGTTTTCTGTGTCATCTACTGTCCAGTCCCTATCATCCTGATCTTCAGTGCACATGTACTAATATAGGTTTTCTCAACTGTCATACAAATAACCCTCCCCCGTATGAATTGCAGAATCAATGAACAAATAAATATTTGGTTTGAGGTTATGCATGCTTCTACATGCATGTACGCATTCCCAATACTCACACAAGGTTTCTTGGAAAAGAGAAGAGACCCTTGTTTGTTTCTCTCACAGTAAACATGTTATAGATGACTAGTATCCTGCTGTTAATGGCAGCAGAAACAACCAGTGTCTGGAGAAATGACTAGCAAGCAGGCAGAAGTGTCACCGAGAAAGGAAAGGAATACACAACCTCAACAAAATAGGATTTTACCTACAAAAAATAAAATTCAACCTACGGTAATTTTTAAATAAATCATTACTGCCTGACCTGACTCACTTGTACACGTACACAAACCCACAGCCTTTCTCTGCAACTCTGCTAGGATGGAAGTCCTGGAGGCTTTGCAGGCAGTACAAAGAGCAACCATGCCAAAGATTCAATAGAAAAAACTCTCTTAATAGTCTACTATCTAGTTTAACAGGCAAGATTTGGTTGCTGCTGACTAATTACAATGAACTCATACATTATGCTTTAGCTTTCTAGTTAACATCTGCCTTCTTCCCAAATACAGCTGATTTGTTAGTCTCACCAGGCCTTATCAGGATCCTGGCTCACCGTACAACCAAAACAGCTTCTTTCCTGCAAATGTTATTTCAATTAAGTGGGCAGGGAGGATTTATGAGATAAATACTCAAGATGCCTGCAGTGAACACAAAATCCCAGCTATCCAGAATTAAGAGTATCCAAGAGAGGTATTGTATATTGCAAGTTCAACCAGTATAGATTCCATTCTTATTTTCTCATCTGAATTTCAACTGATTGACCGTGTCTCCATCTAGATTAAGCTTCAATTTGTGTTTCGTTCATCTGTTCTATTCTGTCTTATATTATGACAGTAATTTAGAACCTGGAACAGCTTCTTTGGATTTAGTCAGAAAGGAAATGGACTTGGGGCATCAAATTCCAAAACTCAAATAAAGTCTCCCAGTAGTTTCACAAATATCATAACAGACAATTGGAGACAAACTTTTTTTCAGCTGAGGGCTGCATTTCATTTTCAAATAACATAACAGAGATGACACTTCTAAACATGGGTTCAGAATAAAATTAAATTTCTTAAATGTAACTAAAATTAATAACATCCAATCTGATTGCTCCTCACACAGTATACTTAAATCAAATCTCCTTTTCATAACACATTAAAATTATAATTCATCAGCAATTTGGGGATTATAGTCAGAACTGTGGAGAGTTGCAGGCTATAAATGTCAGCTACAGGGGAAAGAATATAGTGTAAAATTGACAATCACAAAAAGTTCTGTGTTCTGAACTTTCCCCTTTGAGAAGAACTAGAAAAATGTAAGGGACAGACCATATAAATTTATTCTTAA
Source organism: Vipera berus (assembly GCF_964194415.1). Lineage (NCBI taxonomy): Eukaryota > Metazoa > Chordata > Lepidosauria > Squamata > Viperidae > Vipera > Vipera berus. Next base: position 236,850,843 of record NC_138203.1, on the reverse strand, counting down.
AGGCTACCAAATAAACAATTTTACCCAATTTTATTAGATATATGGGCCATAATATAACAGTTCACTGGATAATTCACTGGATGTGAAAAATGAAGAAAAGTTTACTTGCTGACTCTAATTACACACACAATTCTTTGGTGGCTTGATGGGATGCCTCTAGACTCATCTAGACTTTCCTATCAATATTATTCTATTGTCCTTCTGCTAGTTTAACCACACTTCACTCCCCCGAGCTAATGTGGTCTATTCAGCAGAACAGAGTCTTAAATAAAGGTGTGATGATTAGAAGATAGCCCAGAAGGCTAGGCAAGAAAAAGTATGTCTCTACAGATTAGCACATTAAATGTACGGGTCTTTATGATCAGAGCTCCCTTAAGCCCATTCATCCAATACTCTGGTACTATGAGGGATATGGAACTTCTTGAAACAATAACACCTGCTGCTGCCTTTGTTATTATTTTTTCTGTCAAAAGAACACTCACGGCAATTAAATAATCTCACGTGAGAATACTAACCTGACCTAATTAAAAACATTTGGTTTCTCATCCAGCAGGTATTTGGGGATAGGATAATATGGACACAAGGGGGGAATATCTTTTGCCCTCTCTCACACACACACCTCTGAATGAATTTATTTTTATTTAACTTTTATCCTGCCTTTATTACTTTATAAGTAACCCAAGGTAGTGAACATACATAATACTACTTCCTCCCCCACAGCTCCACAACAATAACAACACAACTACAAAATGAATGAGACTAGAATGCTAAATCTTAAGAAAAAGGCCTGGATGAAGCTCAATAACTACATTTTCCATAAAAAGAAGGGAAGAACCTACATAGATACCTGTGTGACAGTTTAACGGTCAGGTCATAGATCGTGTAATCAGCCTGCCCACTCCCTACTCTCCCGCATTCAGCCACACTAGTTCCGGCTCACCCGTACAAGCCAGCTTCTGTTTAGATCTTGACATCTTTCCTCCCCCCAGCTGTTTGGTGCATTTATCCTGTTGCACATGGCTGTTCAGCGTCGTCGCTGGACCATCACTCATGCCATCTCATTTGATCATGGTGTTGGTCTGCCACTTAGGCACATCAGCTGTCAATGTCTTCACAGAACGTGCAATTGGCCTGCCTGCCCCCCGCTCTCCTGCATTTGGCCACACCAACTCCGGCTCAGCCGTATAAACTGGCCCTTGTTGCGATTTTGATACTCTCTCCTTCACCAGTTGCCGGGTGTGTTCATACTGTTGCGCGCAATCATTCGGTGCTGTGGCCAGACCATTGCTCTTGCCGTTGCGGTTATTGGTTTGCTGCGTAAGGGCGTCAGCTGTTGATGTCCTCATCATGTATCTCCTCCCGGTCATATTAGTCCGCTGCCCTTCCTTCGGCTCAACAACGGGCTCTGCTTGTATTTTCATCACTCCACCTGTCATGCCATCATGTCATTCCATGGGTAAGCGAGTCAGCTTCTTCATATTTTTATTCATCCAGCGTGAAGATGATAAAATGTTAACTCGTTCAGCTAATCTGCGTTGTTGTTCATGTATCCTCAATGTTTGGTATGGTGGCAGTAACTCCACATGTCGGTTGATTGAATGGTAACCGAACAGCCAAGCCTCTTTTAGTAAACATCTCAAGACCAGATTCCATGAGCACTTTTTGGTGGTCAGACAACAGGAACAAATGCTCCCAGGTATGGGCGCACATAGCTGAGAACGACTACCCTTTTGATTTTGTCGGGGCTGAGGTCATCGCCCAAGGTTCCACCAAAGGTGGCTGTTTACTAAAAGAGTACGGGAACAAGATACATGACGAGGACATTGACAGCTGTCGATTGCCATGACTAACCACAACGGCAAGAACAATGGTCCGGCCACAGCACCAAACAATCACATGCAACAGCATAAACGTGCCCAGAAACTGGTGTAGGAGAGAGTATCAAAATTGCAACAAGGGAAGGCTTATATGGCTGAGCCGGAGTTGGTGCGACCGAACGCAGGAGAGTGGGAGGCAGGCAGGCCCTTTGCACGTTCTGTGAGGACATTGACAGCTGACGTGCCTAAGTGGCAGACCAATGCCACAATTGAATGAAACGGCATGAGTGGTGCTCCAGTGGTGATGCTGAACGGCCACACGCAACAGGATAGACACGCCGAACAGCTCAGGGGAGGAAAGATGTCAAGATCTAAACAGAAGCTGGCTTGTATGGCTGAGCCAAAACTAGTGTGGCTAAATGCGGGAGAGTGGGGGGGTGGGCAGGCTGATTACATGTTCTATGACCTGACTGTTAAACTGTCACATAGGTAGGTTCTTCCCACCTTTAGCCCTTACTTTGATGATGTCAACAGGAGGTTGACGAAAGCTCAGTGATTAAAAAGGCTCTTTTGTATCCCGGAGTTCACACACACATAATTTCCTACAATCCTACCAAATTCAGGCTTCCTCTATAATCCAAGGCCAAAAGCAGTTTTTCAGAAGACAGTTTCTGGGCTATGGACTCACCGAGGTATTCTGACACTGGATGCTGGTACTGTTGAAACGCAGGGCAGTGACACGGGAGGGGCTCCCAGGGATGTGGAAGATGCATTCGTAATTGCGCTGACCAGACTGCGGCTGTGGCAAGTTTTTGGCTGTTAAAGTGATAGGCTTCACCACACCAACAGGGATATAGATCTGGGTGCTTGGAAGGATCTGTGGGCAGTCCTGTGAGAGAGAAGGATTTAAAAAATAGGTTTTACACATTTCTTTCATGTCTGATAGCAGTGGTGATGAACAGTAACACCAATCTAATTTACAGTACTAGTTTACTATAGTTAGCTCTGGAATAAGGTTATACTTTAATGTGAATATGATATCATTAACCACTTTAAAAAGCCATTTATTATAAACTATGGTGCTGGAGAAGACTCCTGTGAGTCCCTTGGACTGCAAGGCGATCAAACCGGTTAGTCCTAGAAGAGATCAACCCTGACTGCTCTTTAGAAGGCAGATCCTGAAGTTGAAATTCAAATACTTTGGCCACCTAATGAGAAGGAAGGACTCACTGGAGAAGAGTCTAATGCTGGGAAAGATTGAGGGCAAGAGAAGAAAGGGACGACAGAGAATGAGGTGGCTGGATGGAGTCACTGAAGCAGTAGGTGTGAGCTTAAATGGACTCCAGAAGATCGTAGAGGACAGGAAGGCCTGGAGGAACATTGTCCATGGGGTCGTGATGGGTCGGACACGAATTTGCAACTAACAACATAAACTAAATATTCATAAAGCAAGGTTGTTATTCAAATGACACACTTGGCTAGTGATTATCTCCATTTGGAAATGCTCTCCCTAAAAACTTCTCCTTGCTATCCACCTTACTTCAAACTAATGAAGATGCTTCAGCCAGTTATTTTCATATTCTAGTCTTCTTCACCTGGATGTTCTCAAGGTTTGTGGTTTCCAACTCCCAGTGTGAATTCTATTAACTCAGTCTCTTCTCCCCTTACCATTCTAGGTTTTGCATCAAAGCCTTTCCAGAATTCTGGATCATTCACTTTTCTACTGCACTGAAAGTGGTTTGTTTCCAATTACTCCAGCTTATATACCCATTATACTCAGACCACAAACAAGTCTGACATCTCTGCTTATAGATAGCAAGACCCATTTATCAATTCAAAATACAACTTATAAAATGTTATGAATGTGCTCATGTTAACCTAAGTCATCAATTGTTAGGTACATCTGTGACAGTTATTTAAAAATTCTGCTTCAGGTTAGTTTCTACTCCTGTGATGTTTACACATATCTGAAGATCAGAAATACTAATCCTAATGTTACTGCTCTGCCCATCCCATCAGAGAGAAAAGTGCTAATGCTTGGCTTTACATCTTATCATGGAAAGGATATATAAGAAATGGAAGAGCTCTCAAATTTGGGGAATAGTAGGCATTCAAGGAGCAATTTAAGAGCATATTAATAGCATCCTCAGGATGACTGATTTGTACAGACATCCAATCATAAAGTACACACCTGTGGGTTGTTCCTCACCACCCTATTGATCTCTCAGATTCAGAAAGCTCTCTAGGGATCAGTTTACCTTATCTGTTTCATGAATATATAGGTATATTTCAAAGCATTGGATGCAGTCACCATTTTATGTTCTTGTGTCGGTGCTAAAGGAAATGCCAAAAATAATGAAAAATATATCTTACAGATCAGATTACATCTAAGTCTGGCACCTTGCTTTGCTACACACTGATTTCTAGAGATGTGCAAAATGGGTTGGACATGAACCACTTGGACCACTGACCTTCTAGTGATTCTTGCATGAAGCAAACCACACATAAATGTTTTGTTTCTAATTCGAAATAATACACAGAATTTTGTTTGGACAGAGACCAACCTGAACTTTTGTTTAGGTGGGAAATGTTTTGAGAGTGAAAAAATTCTAGATTAGTGATGTCATTGGAAGCGGTCTTGCCACTGGCAGTTCAAGTGTTATTTTTCTGGCCAAAAGAGTCCTGGTTGTCAGCCCCACTATGTAGAGCAGGCCAGAAAATCAACCCCATAGGTAGCCATACTTTAGTAAGATAGGCTATAATAACTGGATCTTACAAACCTCTTCTTACACCACAGCATTTAATCCTGTGGTTAAATCCCCTTCTCTCTGTCCCTTATCATCTCTCCTCCTAACATATCAGAAAGGTCTCCACTGCTGAAACACTCCAAACTATTATAAATTTTATTTAAACAAAACATGGAACACCCAATTTACTTTGAATTTTGTTATATCCAACCACTACCAATTCTAAATAATTTCCTTCAGAATAAAACTATATGTTTCAAGATTTGAAAAGTTTTTTCATGTACAACTCTCCTACTTTCTGATGATAATGATGTTGTTATTCAAAAGAATAAAAAAATGAAATCAGATGGGAGATTTCAGTACATGCCATAAGGGCATCATGTGGATGTCCAAGATAATTATTTCTCTTGCTTGCTTTTCTATTCAAAGTGCTTTGTTAAGCAGAAGTAATTGTTAGTGGAAATATGGCCCATAACAAATCCTACATAACAGGAATCACAATACACATGTATTTGGAATTATTGAGTTTTCAGTTCTTCTTGTGTGCCCATTGCAAAGAGAATAAAAAGGGTTTTCAACACAATATAGGCTGACAGTTTTGTCACAAAAGCTGCCAGTGAATTCAAAAAACAGAAGGACCTCGGAGTATCAGACGAGCTGTTTACCATGGTATTTCACTATTCAACTTGCCATGAAAGGAAAGGCCAAGGCAATGTTGACAAGAACACTAGAGAAAATCAATGCAGTACTGTGGAAATAATACTGGAGTAAGCACTTCAAGCCAAGTTTGAATTTATCATCTGCTATGAAGCTCATAAGGTGAAACTCAACCACTCTATTGTCTCTATCCTATCTCCTAAGCTAAACACATTTATCAACGTATAACTGTGCCCAAATAAATAAACTGTATCACAGCTTAATGTGATGGTTTGCTTTACACTTACTAAGACTCATAATATGTTGAGTCTCAAGCTATCCAACTTCATTTTAGCCACATTCGGAGCGAAAATCCACCCACAGGTTTATGAGAGAATAAAACAAATATGAATGAAGGCAAATATATGTGTCCCAGAATAATGTTGCAGGGTCCAATCTGGGTTGGTTACTGGGACCAGAGCTTTACTCTTCCAAGCTTTTGGACTCATGCTGGAGCCCATCCTCAGGGAACCATATATACTGATAGAGAGAAGTTCCCTGAGGATGGGCTCCCGCAGGAATACAAAGGCTTGGAAGACTAAGCCTCTGGTACAGATGACCAACCAAGTTTGATCCTGCAAAACAAACATGCTGGAAACCATATATTGAAATTTAAGTTCCTTAAATGTAGGCCAAGACAAAAAAAATTAAGTATGATAGTAGGTAGAGTAAGAAAATTGGCTTTTGCACAAATCTTTGCTGTTTCTCCAAGGCTTAACCAAAATAAAAAGCAGTATGTACCAAATAAATTGCAAGCTTAGGGATATAATATCTCTATTTACTTAACGCCAGTACATGCCCTCTGAAAGCAATAATAAAATCTATAATGGCGCTTAACTTTATCATTCAGGTGGTTAACAAATGTTAACTTCTACTTGTTGACAGCTTTCCATGACAAACAAGCTGCAGAACAACAAGATGGGATGTGGATCCTGACAAACCAAAATATTAATCTTCCTTTTTCTGCCTGTCTAACCTAGAAATACAACCTGACCTAATATTAAAAAAACAAAACAAAAAACCCTTCAGAACCTTCAAAAACCCCAAATCTATTCCAGTATCATTCGGCTCTGTCCAGCAGGACTCAGCACATCTCCTCATTTATTTATTTTTTTTGTGATACCAATCACCAGCAACAAATCATGGCATCTCTGGATGCTCTGGTGGAAATTTGTTTATTTATTTATGGGATTTTTATGCCGCCCTATCTCCCAAAGGACTCAGGGCGGCTAACAACGATAAAAACACAAAATACAAACATTAAAAAGGTATTAAATCAAATGCTGAACCTACATTTGTTGGAAAACAAGATTCAATTATTGACCGAGCCAACTACCATCCGAGTGATGGGTGAACTTTCCCAATCACCCTCAACAAGTGGCTGTTCAGCATCTGGCAAAGAAGAGGCCAAAAACTCTTCATACCACTTTTTACTCTCACAGTACCATCTTAACTTCCCAAAAGCCTAGCTGCAATACTCGAGAGAGCAGAGGAGAATAAAAATAAACAGGAACAGCCAGGAAAACAGCCCTAGATCCCAGAAGGGCACCACTTCAGCAACAATACCCTGATGCAATATCCAGATTAGCCAGCCAGGGCCTAATGGCAAAGGTATTCCTGCTTTAAATAGCAGAGAGAGAATAATAACATGTTTTCAAGCAAAGTGTTACAGACTTTAAAAACTGGCCTTAGCAGCTTAAAGATATGTATGCTCAGTGGGGACTTCCCTAGAGGAAAACCAGCATATGCTTAAATTCAGCACAATCCAAGGTTTATTCTATAAAATAGAGCATATAGCAAAGGCAAGAAAGAGGTGTGTCTTTCTATACCAGGAATCACTGCCAAACACACAAAGGCCTGGTATTTTAAAGAACCTTATAGCAGTGGCGTAGCGTGGGTTGTCAGCACCCGGGGCGGGGCAAGGCAACCGGAAGCGGAAATAGAGGGGCGGGCGGGTGGTGACGTCACGGCACTGCTGAAAAGACGCGCCCCGCAGCGGCGTAGACTTTCCAAGAAGAGTCGCGCGCATGCGGGATGCTTCCGGGTCCCTCTCGAGGGCGGCTGGGTGGGGCTCCGACCTGCAAGAGCCGCTGCATTCAAGCTCGCACGTGAGCCCCGCTAAATAAAGCCACGCATGCGCACGAAGCTAGGCCGGCCGGCCAGCGGGTCCGTCTTCGCTCGGCCAAACCTGCCAGGGCGCCTGCGGGGCGCTTGCGGTTGGCCTGAGCCTGGGCGGAGAGTTGGCCGCTTCTATTTATTTTATTCAGTTTATGTGGCCGCCCATCTCACCTGCCGGACTCATTTCGCTTTGCAAGAAAGAGCAGCTCGAGAGCGGAGCCAAGCCAACTCTGTGCAGCCCTTGGGGCTCCCTGAGCAGCTCAGTGCGAGCGCGCCCCCCCAGATGTTGCGCCCGGTGCGGCCGGCCCCCCCTGCACCCCCCACGCTACGCCACTGCCTTATAGGAATTCTCACCAATCTATCCCTTGCAATTATCAAAGCAAACTAGCTCAGAATAGTTGGCAAATCCCTGCCCCCTCCCTCTAAGCTCCCTGAATATTGAGTTTCCTGGCTTCTAAAGTTCTAACAAGTTTTTCTCACTTTTTTTCAAAATGAATTCAACATCCTGTTCCTGCTGCCTCAACACTCCTGAAAAAGGACAGGTTGAAAAATTCACTGTTTAGCTGTGAATTTGATTATCACAGCTCTTTGATCTTTGATAACCAAATTCATGGGACATCCTGGTAAATGGGCTAGACTGGCTGGCTCAGGAATTCTGGGAGTTGAAGTCCACGAGTCATAAAAGAGCCAAGGTTGCCTACCCCTGGGCTAGAGGTATGTGCTATTATAACTACGCAGAAACCTTAAAAGTGCTTACAAAAGCAATCTGACACAAAATATGCCTCCCCAGATGCCTAGACAAACACAATGAATGAGCTAATGTGTTTTTCACCCTAAAGATATACACATTTTAGTGATTTTTCAGCCAGAAATGTTTCAGTCTTGCTATGTTATATTTGGCATATATAGGGAACAGTGCCTAATTGAACAAAAATTCTGCCATACTGAAAAACAGGAAGCACCTGGTACCTATAGATTTCTTTTTCAAAAAAGATTCATGACTCAGCATTCATGACACTGGAGTGAAAGTTTCTGAGAAAAAATGGTTCTGATGCTAGTCAGGTTTTTCCCAGCTGTTCCCTTTAGCCAATTCTAAGGATTAATGAGAACATCTCCTTATTCAAACACTACCAGCTTATCAACTGCTTAGCCATCATTTTTTCCTGGATATGGAATTTTGGACAGCAGTGTGCATGACAATATTGCCATCAATCCATTTAATTACACTGTAACGTTCTAAGTTATGTCTGCACAGATACTTTTGCACATCAGTCTCATTTTGTAAGATATCTCTGACTTAGGGGGAAAAAAAATCACATCCTGATCTATCTGATAAAGTTCAGACAACAGAATGCTCTAAGCATCTAAAGATTTACAAAAATAAGAAATGAAAGTTGAAAGTGAAAGGTCAAATGTCCTCTGAGTGACAAGATGATAGAAAGGATCATTTTTCTACATTTAACAAGCCATTTTCCTCATTTTTTATTTATTACGTTATTAATATCTTTAGAAACATTTTTTAAATAAAAAAAATACCACCAGCCTGTCTCCTTAGCTGCTCCCAAACTGTGGAATGTTTTTCTACTAAAAGTTTCAACTAGCCTCAGAGTCTCATAAATTTTAGAAAAGCTATTATGAACCAATTCGGAATCAATTAAAAGTGACTGTTGGGCAGTTGCGGGGGGTGGTGGTTCTAGACAACAGATTTCCTGATATTTTGCCAGCAAATGTGACTGGCATCTTCAGAGGCAAGATGGTCTATGTATCTTCACATATTTGTCAAAGACAGCCTGCCTCTGAAGATACCAGTTAAATGTCAGGAAATCTGTTGTCTAGACCATAGTCGATGAACCCTGAACCCCAATATTGCCCAACAGACTGCAGCCACGAAACTCTACACCAATAAAAGTTAACTATTTTATTTCCCTATTTTCATTATTATTTTTTTTCAAAACTAGAGTTGTATATTATTAGCTCCAAGTTAATATACCGATAGCGACTTCTGAGGCCACTTGGTGCTTATTTACTAGAAACAACAAGGGGAAGGGAGAACGCTGAACAAAATTGTTAGGGAATAAACTACAGTAAGCACCTGCCTTCAAAGAATGTGTTTCATCAATTTCATCTCTCTCCTTCCACCTGCTTTCAATTTTATCAAATCATGTTTTGATTAGATAAGAAAATTAGGAGATTGTTTTGTTTCACTATCCAAATTGCATCCTGTTGTCATTCAAAGGTTTTGAATTAAAAATAATAATTAGGCAGTCTGGGTGTTAGACGGGAAGTTTTATTCTGGCTACAAAACAGTCTGGATGCAGAACAATTATTTTAAAAATATAGAATCATGGGACAGCAAGAAAAATGGGTTCAATTCCCTTTTCAGAGAAGCACAGAAAAGCACCTGTTCACCTGAAACTAGTCAAGGAGAGAAGCAACCTAGAACTAAGGAGAAACTTCCTGACAGTTAGAACAATTAACCAGTGGAACAATCTGCCTCCAGAGGTGGTGAATGCTCCAACACTGGAGGTTTTTAAGAAGAGACTGGACAGCCATTTGCCTGAAATGGTATAGGGTTTCCTGCCTGAGCAGGGGGTTGGACTAGATGACCTCCAAGGTCCCTTCCAACTTCAATTATTATTATTATTATTATTATTATTATTATTATTATTATTATTATTATTATTATTATTATTATTATTATTATTATTATTATTATTATTATTATTATTATTATTAGCCAAATGAACTATGTAATGTATAAAGACTTGTGTGGTGCCTACAAAAACACAACAATCCTTCTTCTGTGTAGTTTTCCTTGAAAACTCCAATTGGCTGGAACTCAGCATGCTGGAATTCAAACGCAAAGAGATCTAGGTGGTATTATACATGAATACTTACTGTATAACTTTATACTTGCATACTTTATACAGTCACATAGCACCTTGCCCCCAAAATGCTACATAGATTGTGTTTCCCTGGCTTGGCATTCATTCCTAACAGGAATTCAAAAACAATGAACCAGAAACAAAGAAGGGTTAAAAATCTATGGATTAAAAATCAGAGCCAGAGGGATTTTTCAATGGGCTTTTCTGGCTACAATGTACAAGATGCAGATTCCTTGCAATACAACCAGACTCAGGTTTGCCTAAAAGAGCTCTAAGGATTTGCTCAACACTTATGAAAGGGTAGCAATCCAAAGAGACAGATGTGTCTTAAGTCATCCCCTGCTCCCAACTACAAGAAATTCCAAAATGAAAGTGGTAATATCTTCTGCCCATTCAATGCTACTTTGATCACTTGAGTTTGGAAACCATAAGACAGGGGTCTTCAAACTTGGCTCTTTTATGACTTATGGACTTCAACTCCCAGAATTCCTCAGCCAGCATGCCTGGCTGAGGAATTCAGGGAGTTGAAGTCCACAAGTCATAAAAAGGCCAAGTTTGAAGACCCCTGCCATAAGAGAACACAAAGCATGAGTGAAAGCTAGTTCCATCCTGAGCAATGAGCTGATTATATCCCAAATCCAGTGGTATTTTGTCTGGCTTGCTTTTCTCCAGAAGTAGAAATTCCTGAAGCTATGCTCAAAATAAGAACTGCTTTCGTTGGCTGAGTGTGGAATTGCCAATATTTGAACAGATTGTGGTAGTTTGTAGCAACAGTTTCATCTTCCATAATCAGCAAATAATATTTAGCTCACACCTTAAGAAGCTTCTGTGGCTGATTCTAACTTAGTAAACATATTAGAGGCATATAAATCAGGGTATTGTATTTTTCTGCTGTTAATTAAGCGTGAGCAGATATAGGATTGTATAAGGACATTTGGCTATATACTGATCACTTCTTCAGCACTACAAAGGAAGTAACATTTTTTTATCATTACATACAATTCCATGAAAATATGTTTGTCTTCTTTCGGATTTTCTAAAAAAAATTATATCTTTGCTACTGAATGCTAACAGAGTCTCATGTGGATTCTACTACTGGCAAAAGTATTCAACCCCTAGGATTATCAGTTGATTTGAAGGAGAAATTAGAGACAGATGTTGCAATCAATGGGATTCCAATCAGATGTGGATGGCCCTGCCTTATTTAAAGAACAGAATTCTGGATATTCACTATCAAAGTCTGACCTTCACAACATGCGTAAACCAATGTAGAAGTTTTTGGCTTGAATGAAAAAGTTACAAAGAAGCCCAAAACAATATCCAGCAATCTGCAAGCTCTCTTTTCTTCATTACAATGTTTGTGGTTCTATCAGAAAAATACTCAGTAAATACGAGGTTCATGGGAGTGTAGCAAGGTGGAAGCTATTGCTTGCCAAGAATAACGCTGCTCATGGAGTCCTTGGTGCTGTTCGCAGATATTTCATTAACCAACTAAATAACTTAATCAGTGCTACTGAGTGTGGTTTTGCCCCCTGTTTATACACAGTAGCTAGACTTGGGGTTGTGGTTTTCTCCTTGGAAGTTCTTTGATTACAGATGATGAACCTGCATGGTATCCTAATGTTGAAAATCCAGACTTAGTAAAAACATGAATATTTTGCTCTACCTCTCATCTGAGAAGGTAAACAAGACTCCATTTTTAATCTGAATCTTTGTTCTGAACCAGCCCTCTTCTGGCCTTGTAATAAGGCAAACCCCTATTCAGAAAGAAGAGACTGGAGAGCGTCCAAGGCTAAAAGGCATCTGCCAAGATTTATTACGCAGTTAACAAAAACACTAGAGCTTGTCTTCTCAAGCGGAAAAGTTGCTTTCAGCAACCAGCCCCTCCCCAAACACTCCTTTTATAGAGAGCTCAGGGCGTGGTCTCCCTGTGCCTCCTCCCGAGGAGTCCCGCAGCCTTTCTTTGTTTGTTCCTGCTCGACTGCCTCCTGCGTCGGGCGTCCTTGAACAGGGCCAGCTGTGGATCATCTTCCTCCGCACTCTCGGGCTCACGCAGCTGAGAAGAGGTCCCCGGCTGAGGGCTCTGCAAAGTCTCCAAACCATCATCAGCCGGTTCGTTTCCCTCCTCCCCCTCATCTGAGTCATCCGATACATCGGAGCCAGCTGTCGGACCCACAGGCTGGCCCTGAGTCACAACAATCTTAAAAGATATCTGGAAAACAGAGGTTTAACTGCTGAGTGTCTCCGAGGTTCATAGTGACCTTAAAATAGTGAGACACTCTGCTTCCGTAGTTCATGGAGAGACAGAACAAAAGTCTCCCTTTGATCTTTTCCTTGTGGTTCCCTGTATCTGCACAAAGCTGAGCAGTCTTAAATTTCTGTTTCTTTAACACAAATATTGTGCCTCTTAATAACTAAACGGGAGCTGGATCAGAGTGATAATGTAAGAAAGGGAAGGGTTGCAAAACTGGAGATCCAGTCTGGGATATTACCAGCAACAGTTTCTAAACCTGCTACCACTAGCAATTATTACTACAGAATATTTATATGCCAGTTCAGGTTGTTACTTTATATTTGTGGACTTGTGTGTTTTGTTACTACTGCCCCTCATGTATATTTATGCAACCACATAAGACAGTACCTCGCCCTTTTGGGCCGATCTGGGTTTAAATAAACTTTTATAAGATTAGAGTATTGTCTTCTGCTTAACTGTTTCTCTGATGTTAATCCTTGCTTATCTGGGTGTTGGCTGCTGGCAAGAATGTGTTCTGATTTTTTTGTTTCCTTCTTAGTTTATTATCTTTTGAATGGTGGGTACATGTGGCTTATCTCTATATGTCTGTTGATGGTTGATTTGTCTGAATCCAATCTTCTAGGAATTCCATAGCATTTTTGGATTTAGCTTGGTTTCCCAGTTGAAACTATATTTGAGTTTTGCCAGGTATTGTGAATTTAAGGAGTTTTCATCATATCTTCTGACTGCTATTTGATGTATATAAATGTGCTCTACTAGTCTTCTGTCTGTCCTACACAGTATCAATATCATTACTATAAGAGTGATACAGAGACAATAGTGACAAGAGATGAAGAGAGGGCTTATACAAATGAGCATTTTTCATTTATTTATTTAGAGAAGGCACTTACTTAAGACCACAGGAACCACAATTTGTGCCTGCTAGTTTGTGTGAACCACACCATTTTAATGATTGCATAAAACATAACTTAGAGAAAAGCATAAATTTAGTCAGTGTGCTCTCTGTCCTAGCAGTTTATACCTCAGAAAGCATCTGCTTTTACAGAGGCTGATGGAGAGCTGGGGAAGGGAGGGGGAAAGGCAGCTAATGTACCTTCTCCTCAATTTCTGTATATAAGACAATGGTCCTTTCATCTTGATCATCCATATTCTTCTGGGAGAACAGGCTCACCAATTCCAGCAGCAGCTTTTGCCTTTAGCAATTGTTGACAGAATTTGACACATAATAAATAAAATAAATCCCTCTCTCCCTTTCACATAACCAGCCCTTGCAAAAGCAATCACATTGCTGGTGGCTGGGTGCTGGATGAATGACTGCCAATCTGTTGTGGTTCCTCCTTGGAGGCTGATGCTCCCAGAAATGATAAAGGGTGAGACTGGGGGGAAGGGGATAGGGGTGGGGAGAATTAATTGCTCATTGCCAGAAGCTTGAGTTCTTCAATGTGGAGCCGACACTCATCAGTCCAGAATGGCTGCCAGGCAGACGTCATAGTGGGAAATGATACAAGGAAGACAGAGAGAAGTGAAAAATATAGCTGAGGGCATCTCCACTATGCCAGCACTCACAACCAAAGATTAGAACGAGATTCATCTAATACAACACAGGAGCTGTCAAACTGGCAGTCCCACTGTAGATTGCAGCACAAAACGTGGAGGGTAATCCGTGAAATGAAATAAACCACAACAGGCAAGTGATAGGAGCTAAATCCAAGTCAAAGTTGTGTCCCAAGAACCACAGCCACTCACTCAAAGTCATAGGACAGTAAACGAGGCCAGGGAAAGAAATATTTTCCTTTATCATACCAAAGCAAGTGCAGAATGGAAAATCAGGCTTAACATTAGAGTAAGGCTCACATTAGGTTTAAAACTGGACTGTATGGGAAGAGAAGAAACAGAAGCATGTTTCGAACAGTTGCATAACAGTTGCATTAGAGTTTAGTTTATAAACTGATCATGCTATGTCTGGAGACATTGGTTTTTATTTTCCAATTATGAAGGAGAAAGGATAAGTTTTCAAGCTTTGAACAGACAGTTCTTCCCATCCACCCATTATTCACAGCTTCTGGAGGCAGGTTGTTCCACTGATTAATTGTTCTAACTGTCAGGAAATTTCTCCTTAGTTCTAGGTTGCTTCTCTGTTTGGTTAGTTTCCATCTGTTACTTCTTGTCCTGCCCTCAGGTGCTTTAGAGAATATCTTGACTCCCTCTTCTTTGTGGCAGCCCCTGAGATATTGGAACACTGCTATCATGTCCCCCCGAGTCCTTCTCTTCATTAAACTAGACATACCCAATTCCTGTAACTGTTTTTCATATCTTTTAGCCTCCAGTCCCCTAATCATCTTTGCTATTCTTCTCTTCTTTTTTATATTGGGTTGACCAAAACTGGATGCAGTATTCCAAGTGTGGCCTTACCAAGGCATTGTAAAGTGGTATTAACACTTCATGTGATCTTGATTCTATCCCCCTGTGCTAGGTTGCATTAACAGAGGGATAGAATCAAGATCACGTTTGTCAAGATCCTTCTGTATCTTAAGCCTATCTTCTGGAGTGTTGGCTATTCCTGCTAGCTTAGTGTCGCCTGCAAATTTGATGAGTTCCCCATCTATCCCCTCATACAAATCAATGATGACGATATTGAAGAGCACTAGGCCCAGAACAGAGCCCCGGGGCACCCCACTACACACTTCCCTCCATGTAGATGCAGTTCCATTGAAGACCACACACTGAGTACAGCCGGTCAGCCAGCTACAAATCCATCTGGTGGTGATGCTGTCTAACCCACATTTTTCTATCTTATCAAGTAGTAGGTTGTGGTCTACTTTATAAATGCCTTACTGAAGTCCAAGTAAATTATATCCACAGCATTCCTCTGGTCCACTAATTTAGTCACCTGATCAAAGAATGCAATAAGATTTGTCTGGCATGATCTGTTTTTGACAAACCCATGTTGACTTTGTTTGCCTCTATGTATTTGCTGATTAGTTGCTTGGTTATCTTTTCCACAATCTTTCGAGGTATTGAGGTCAGGCTGATAGATCTGTAGTTTCCTGGATCCAGTAGTTCTGGTAGTTCCCCAGTGCTCCAGGATCTTTGAAAGATATATAACATCTGCCAGTTCCTTCAGAACCTTGGTGTGTAATCCATCTGGTCCTGGTGATCTAAACTCGTCTACGGTGGACAGGTGCTCACTTACCATTTTCTTGCCTATCTTTACTGGTGTTTCTAATCTGTTTTCAGAGTATTGTTTTTGATAGGTTGGACTGTTTCTTCTCTTTGTGTTATGACGGATGCAAAAAATGAGTTAAATAGTTCCGCTTTCTCTCTGTTGCTTGTCACCTTCTTGCCACTTTCTCCCACTAATGGATCAATCATTTCCTTAACTTTTTTCTCGTTTTTTACATGTTGAAAAAAGCTTTTTTTGTTATTTTTGACTTTTTTTTGCAAGCCTTAGTTCATTTTGAGCCTTAACTTTCCTCACTTCATCTTTGCAGGCTCGGGCTATTTGCTGATATTCTGTCTTAGTTATGTGCCCCTCTTTCCACTTTTTATACTTATCCTTTCTGATTTTCAATTTATCAGAGAGTTATTTATACTGTCATGCTGGTTTCTTTTGAGAGCTGTTATTTTTCTTCTTCTGTGTTATTGTGTTAGATTGGGCTTTTTATAATCTCACTTTTTTGAAATTTCCCAAGCTTCTTGAGTTGAAGATTTGAAGAACCCCTGAAGATTCTCATCCATGGAATCCTTCCCAAGCTCTCTCTATGTTTATTGAAATTAGCTCTCTTAAAGAAGCTTTATAAGGTCTTATCTTGCGGCGATAGGGACGGCGAAGTCTAACTACTTTGCCGCCCTTATCGCGTCCGCAGATAATCGCCCGGCCGCCCTGTTTAGGGTGACTCGCTCCCTCCTTAATCAGGAGGTGAGAGAGGATCCCTTGCAGGGACGAGCCGAGGAGTTTAGTCATCATCTGGCGGACAAAATCGCTCGGATCCGGACCGGCTTGGACTCTGACTGGGCAGAGTCTAATGTGGAGGAATCAGGCGGTCTTGAGCACGTTATCTGGAATGAGTTCGACCCTGTTTCCCCTGATGATGTGGACAGGATCATGGGGAGACTGAGCACCACCACCTGTTTGTTGGATCCGTGCCCCTCCTGGCTAGCTTATGCGGCTCGGGAAGGAACACGAGGCTGGTTCCATGCAGTAATAACTGCTTCCTTGAAGGAGGGTGTCTTTCCTGCCGCCTTGAAGGAGGCGGTGGTGAGACCCCTTCTCAAGAAGCCTGCTTTGGACCCGGCTGTTTTAAACAACTACCGTCCAGTCTCCAACCTTCGCTTTCTGGCGAAGGTTGTTGAGAGTGTGGTGGCGCATCAGCTCCCTCTGTTCCTGGAGGAAACTGATTATCTGGACCCGTACCAATCGGGCTTCAGGCCCGGACACAGCACGGAGACTGCATTGGTCGCGCTGGTGAATGATCTCTGGAGGGCTAGGGACAGGGGTTGCTCCTCTGTCCTGGTCCTATTAGATCTCTCAGCGGCGTTCGATACCATCGACCATGGTATCTTACTGCGGCGTCTCAGGGGGCTGGGAGTGGGAGGCACCGTTTTACGGTGGTTCTCCTCCTACCTCCAGGGCCGCTCGCAGTCGGTGTTGACAGGAGGGCAGAGATCCGCCCCGAGGTCTCTCATTTGTGGAGTCCCTCAGGGGTCGGTTCTCTCGCCTCTCCTGTTCAACATCTATATGAAGCCGCTGGGCGAGATCATTCGTGGTTTTGGGGTGGGGTATCATCAGTACGCTGATGATACCCAACTTTTTCTTTCCACCCCGAACCAACCCAGTGATGCCCTCTCCGTGATGTCCCGGTGCCTGGAGGCGGTTCAGGTCTGGATGGGGAGAAACAGGCTTCGTCTCAATCCCGCCAAGACTGAGTGGCTGTGCATATCGGCATCTCGGGTTAACCAAGTTATTCCATCCTTAATGATGGGGGGTGAGGTGTTACCCCCCGTCGATAGGGCTCGCAACTTGGGCGTCCTCCTGGATTCACGGCTCAATTTCGAAGACCATATAGGAGCCGTGACCAGGGGGGCTTTTGCCCAGGTTCGCCTGGTGCGCCAGTTGCGTCCCTATCTGGACCGAGACGCCCTACGCACAGTTACTCATGCGCTTGTGACCTCCCGTTTGGACTACTGTAACGCTCTCTACATGGGGCTGCCCTTGAAGACCACTCGGAGGCTTCAACTGGTGCAGAATGCGGCCGCGCGAGTTGTAATGGGGGTTTCCCGATACTCCCATGTAACACCTCTACTCCGTGAGCTGCATTGGCTTCCGGTTGCCCTCCGGGTGAAATTCAAGGTGCTGGTTATCACCTATAAAGCCCTACATGGCCTGGGTCCGGGATATCTGAGGGAACACCTGCTGCCGGCATCAAATGCCCTTCGCCCAGTGCGCTCCCACAGGGAGGGTCTGCTCAGGGTCCCGCCGGTAAGAGACTGCCGGCGGGTGACACCCAGGGATAGGGCCTTCTCGGTGGGAGCGCCTGCCCTCTGGAACCAGCTGCCGGTGGAGCTGAGAACTGCCCCCGACCTTCGATCATTCCGCCGGGGCCTGAAGACCTGGCTCTTTGAGCTCTCGGGCCCAGACTGAGGAGGAATTTTTAATTTGGGGTTCTTTTTAACTGACTACAGGGTTAATTTAATATTTTTTAATTTGGTTCTTAATTTTTGTATTTTGGATTTTTAATTCCCTGTAAACCGCCCTGAGTCCTCAGGGAATAGGGCGGTATATAAATATAACTAAATAAAAAATAAATAAATAAATAAAGTCCAAGACTAGTTTGACTGTGTTCTATTGCTTGTGCTTGCATAAATGTTGATAGGACTGAATATCAAAATGCCTTTTAACACATCACACCATTGTTTACAGTTTATACATAATATAGCTTATGGTATACAGTTTATACTTTGAGGAGATATAGGAGAATTTTATGGTCAAATAAATCTGACTGCAAAACAAAACTATTTTCACAAGTTAAACTGGCATTTCAGTATCTTCCAAATATTACTTGCAATATACATAGCTATTAATCCGCACACAATTAGCTATAGGGATGTGTTCTTAATTTGCTCTGTGTTCTTATAGTGAATTTCTTCATAAACAAATGGGCAGATAACTATCTGAAAATTGCACACGCTGTCCAGCTCATAAAACAAAGAAACTAAAAGACAATAAAACTACAATAATGGCCCCAAACAGTCCACTTCACCTTGTTTCTATGAGATACCACGTAGTTGTCTACAGAACTAGCAATGAAGGCAGCCTCAGAGATTTTTTCCATCAGAGCTGGAGATTACTGACATTAAGTCTGTGGTGATTCATAATTGCACCTTCTAATTTTTGTTCCATGTTATAAATCTGTTTGTAGGTTATCTACATTCTAACCTTAAAATCTGGAGAAGGCCTGCACATCCTATGACCCAAAGCCACATGCAGCCACCAAGCAGCCTTGTGCAGCATTTTTTGAAAATTTTAAAAATCCCAGGAAGATTCCATCACCATCACCACTAGTATTTCTTAACTACCTCCCCTCTGGAAGACATGCTGCCGAGTGCCCCAGATGTCTCCATCCCCACTGACTTTGCTGTTGCTGCACAGTTAGTTATTGAACACAAATCAGCACACCAGCTACTCCTAGGTAGCCCACTATTATTTTTAATGGATCAGCGTGGCCTTTTCTGTTGTATGAGCTGTACCTGCTGCTCTAAATGAAATAATGCCGAACATTACTGAACTGTATCCAGACAGAACATTTCAAGCTTTGACATTACAGACCATCACTTCAATATGAGCCATCAGTGTGCTGCAGCGACCAAAAAAGCCAACACAGTTCCGGGCTCCATTAACAGAGTGACAGAATCAAGATCAAGTGAAGTGTTAGTACCACTTTATAATGCCACACTTAGAATATTGCATCCAGTTCTGGTTGCCACAATATAAAAAAAAGATGTTGAGACTCTAGAAAGGGTGAAGAGAAGAGCACAAAGATGATTAGGGGACTGGAAGCTAAAACATATGGAGAGCGGTTGCAGGAATTGGGTATGTCTAGTTTAATGAAAAGAAGGATTAAGGGTGACATGACAGCAGTGTTCCAATATCAAAGGGGCTGCCATGAAAAAAGGGAGTCAACCTATTCTACAAAGCAACTGAAGCCAAGACAAGAAGCAATGGATGGAAACTAAACCTAGAACTAAGGAGTGACAGTGAGAACAATAAACCAGTGGAACAGCTTTCCTTTAGAATTGTGGGTGGTCCAACACTGGAGGTTTTTAAGAAGAGATTGGACAGCCATTTATCTGAAATGTTATAGAGCAGGGGTGTCAAACTCAATTTCATTGAGGGCCGCATCAGCATTGCGGTTGCCCTCAGGGGGCCGGGTGGGTGTGGCCTGAGTGGGCATGGCCTACTGGGTGGGCGTGGCTAAAGTGCGTATGGCCTACTGGGTGGGCATGGCCAGCTCTACATCATTCGCATCAAGGGTGCCTATGGGGGCCTGGGCAGGAGCGGGACAGATCTGAGGGTCTCTGGCAGAAGGAGGGTCTCTGGGCCAGGGCCAAGGCAGCGGGGGCCGTTCCCTGTTTCCAGGATGGCTTCGTGGGCCACATGAAACCACTTCACGGGCCGCATCCGGCCCCCGGGCCTTGTGTTTGACATGTCTGTTATAGAGTTTCCTGATTGAGCAGGGGGTTGGACTCAAAAGACTTCCAAGATCCCTTCCAACTCTGTTGTTCTGTTATTCTGTTATATACTTCCATATTTTAAATTTACCCTTCATTTTGAAGAAAGAAAACGACTAGCACGCATGTGTGGGGGAACCTTTACCTTTATATATACCATATTAATATAATTGCATTGAATTTGACTTTTTCATAACCAGGTATATTTGTCAGCAGCTATTTGAGTTTCTGCAGGCTCCACCTTGCTTTACCAGTGAGTGTAATTAGTCTTATTCTTAAACAGGGCTATTTTCTCCAAACAACTAACATGAAATGTTGCAATATACAGAATTGATAAACCCAAATAAACGTACAGACTTTGCTACTTATCCAAATCAGAAGTGGATAAAGGTCACTTTTTGTGAGATGGTCAGCCATATAAATTTGATATATAAATAGAATAAATAAGCACAAGACAGAAACTAGCTGCTAAGGAGTAGCAAGAATTAACACTTTGCAAGAAATATAAAAGTCAGTTGCTTTATAATGAAGAAGAAACCCATGATGATATAGGGCCACCAGACAGTTCTGTTATTCAAGTTTATTATCCAACGTATCATTAGGTAAAGGTTCCCCCGCACATGCGTGCTAGTCGTTTCCGACTCTAGGGGCCAGTGCTCATCTCCGTTTCAAAGCCGAAGAGCCAGCGCTTGTCCGAGGACGTCTCCGTGGTCATGTGGCTGGCATGACTAGACGCCAAAGGCGCACGGAACGCTGTTACCTTCCCACCGTAGTGGTCCCTATTTTTCTACTTGCATTTTTTACGTGCTTTCGAACTGCTAGGTTGGCAGAAGCTGGGACGAGTAACAGGCGCTCACTCTGTTACACGGCACTCGGGATTTGACCCGCCAAACTGCCGACCTTCTGATCGACAAGCTCAGCGTCCTAACCCACTGAGCCACCGCGTCCCTTATAACGTATCATTAGATTTCAGTATTTTTGTCCCCTTGCAGATCAAAAGCCAAACTCTACTCACGCCTTGGGGAATAAGCCAAGTTACAAAAGCTCAAAATTATTCAAATTATAGTTTGAAGATAGAATTTGCTTTAAGATGACTCATTTCTGCAGGGCATGGGCCCTGTCACTTACAATTATTGATTCTCCTTGACAGTTCAAATGCTTTAATCACTCAGGTTAATAACTAAGGTGGAACAGATATATAAAATCTGAACATTTTTTTTGAAACAGATGTTTTACTCAAGCTATATGTTGCAATTTTCCTTAAGACTTTAGATGTAAACATACATATGGTTTTCCTAAAAGCCAGTTTATAAGTAATTTGAAAGAGGGGAAAAAAACTGTCCGCCATTATAACTTATTTTGGCTGGAAGAGTCCTCTCAGATAATGGAGCAAGAAAAAGAGCTTATAAAATGCCTGAGGGCTAAAATGACAGTCTGATAAAGATGAGAGAAGAAAAGGAAGAAAGGGTCCTAGTGAACATAACCGTGACCTCTTCTGAAATTGACTTGCTGGCCTGTGGGCTTCTTTCTTAATGGTTTGCACAGGGACTCTAAGAGGAAACTACAAAAGGATAAAGAAGTTAAATCCTCTCGTTCTTGAAAAAGACTGTTCCATTCTTAAACAGAGCATTCCACCAGATGCCTGATAAACAAGGCCAGTGTTTATCTAGCAAGTGTCATGCCTGCTTAAATCTCTGGATCAAACTTTCGGGAAGCTTCGGAATGCCCTTCCCCATAACTTACTTACTTACTTCATACTAAATGCCATGAAAACAATACAATTTTTTTTACACACAACAGGTACAGTGAGGATGTCTGTAGACATTTATGAAGAATTACAAAAACAAACAAACTAGTTCCCTTTCTATACCATTTTATATTTTAATTTTATATTTTATTTTAAAAGATTTGTATCTTTATGGCCACCCACCTTAAAACAACTCTGGGTAGCTAAAAAGAATAAAACTATAAACACCATAAAAGCCATAAAAAAATTAAAAACCTGGTACCTCAATTTTCCAGGGTACCCCAACAATCCTGCACAGGCTTTAACACACTACCCCAGGACCTCAATAAAAAGCAAGATTTTAATTGCTTTCAGGAACACTAAGAGGGTGAGGGTCTTCTGGATTGCTGGGGGGGGATGTATTCTATAAAGGAGGGGCAGCCACAGATAAAGCCCACTTCCAAGGTTCCATTAGATGATAATTTTTCAGATAGGGACCTGGAGCATGCCCTTCCTACCCAATCTAGTGGGATGGACAGATATGTCAAAGGCAATCCTGCAAATAGCCTGTTCCTATGCCATGCAGAGGGACGTGATGGCTCAGTGGGTTAAGATGCTGAGCTTGTCCATCAGACGGTTGGCAGTTTGGCGGGTCGAATCCCGAGTGCCGCGTAACAGAGTGAGCACCTGTTACTCATCCCAGCTTCTGCCAACCTAGCAGTTCGAAAGCACGTAAAAATGCAAGTAGAAAAATAGGGACCACTACGATGGGAAGGTAACAGCATTCCGTGCGCTTTTGACGTCTAGTCATGCCGGCCACATGACCATGGAGACGTCCTCGGACAAGCACTGGCTCTTCGGCTTTGAAACGGAGATGAGCACCGGCCCCTAGAGTCGGAAACGACTAGCACGCATGTGCGGGGGAACCTTTACCTTTACTTTTTATGCCATGCAGAGCTTTAAAGTAAAGACCCAGAACTTTAAATTGCAGAAATTTAAATTGCCCAGAAATTAGAAGTCTGTGCAGCTTGCATAACAGGGGTGTAACATGGGCAAACCTAGAGGCACTTAATACTATGCATACTCCTAGGTTTGCCCACATTCCATCCATTTTGTACAACCCAATAAAAGTATATTCACATCCTATCTTTTTTTAAAAAAAAATCTCTATTGCACAGCAACACACTGCAATGCCTTTCAACTTTTCCTTGCATGGCCTGATTTCTAAATTTTCCTTTCTCTTTCTTCAATTCTCCTCAGTCTTTTCTTATTCTGATGGCCAAGTAGATATGGATTACCCAATATTGAATCAAATGATTACTATTGCTTTTGAACCCGGGATTTGATCCTTCTTTAAATGAAATGGGGCTTTGGGCTGTATCATCTAAGTAATGGAAAAAAGAGACAGGAGGAGAAAATAGATGAGCTGTAACACTGAGCAAAAAAAGGCAGACTTGAGTATATACCTCAGACATGTTTACACGGCCTTCAAGGAAGGAACAGTCTGCTGCATTGTGAGTACAAATGTGACGATATTTACACCAGTGGCAAGGGAAGGATCCATTCACACAGGACAGGCAGCTGTAAAAAAACAAAAAAGAAGACAAGCATTAATACTTTCAGAAACATTTTGATTATATAAGATCTTGTCTTTTTCATTATTGCTAGCAGTGTGTCATAAACAAAAGCGTTTCGTGCCATAGACCCAGAATGCTTACATACAATACATACAATAAGCAAAGAAATAAACACCAGGCCAAGAAATGAAAAAAACTTGTACTATACAATGGAACCTGTGGCGACGATTTTATAGGTTAGAAGAGTGGATTAACATCTGGATAGGGCCATAAGTACTGACATCTCAATTGTTGCTGAAAGTCTCAGTGGGCTTTTTGGCAAAATGTTTGCCATATAATACAAACTAGAAGATGGCAATGGGAGAATGAGCAATGGGAAATGTCAATGACCATGTCAATGACAAATGAACCTTACAGGGCCCTCCAAATCTTTTTTCATAGTTTTATGTCCTTAGTTCCATGTTGAGACAACTGAGTTCACTATTGAATCAAAGATGAGAACACTATAAAGAAGCTGAGACACCACCTTCAGTGACTGCAAACACAGAACTTTACAAATGTCACAGTTTAATATTCACATTCCTTAGCCCTTGTGTCAATCGCCTTCTCCTTTCCCCACACTGGGGCCTCATAATGCTTTCCGTGTGATTAAATCTGTGCCCCAATGACCTCGGCTTCTAACTTGGCAGCAATACAATTCTTTCTTTACATCGATATGCACTATGGTTGACTCACAGACTTCGTGATCTTTATTCTGGGATATATGAAAAGCAATTTAAATAAACAGATAGCAAAACAACAGTGCTCCACCGAGTGGAGAAAAATCCTGAAAAATGCAATACAAAGTCATTCCCCGGGGGGGGGGGGATACAGTTAACCAAAATCTGAGTCAGATTAACATTTGAAGAGTATTATGGGTTCTTCCCCCCCCCTCATATTACAATGTCTTCTATTATCTTTGCTTCATGTTGCTTCTATGCATAGTATACCCCTCAAAAGGATGGAAGGCTGAGTCAACCCTGAGCCCCATCGAGATCGAATCCCAGGCTGTGGGCAGAGTTTTGCCTACAATACATTTTTTGATAATTAAGAATTCTTTAACTTCATTTTCCCCAATGACCAAACTTGTAATCTCAATTTTATGAGTTTTTGATCTTCATTCCCATTTGCCCCTGCTTTGTTCACACTGGAGAGAAAGACTCAGGAGCTTTTGGGTAGTCTTCATTTGTGATATATGTAGGGGGGGGAGTGAGGGAACAAAGAGATGAAGTAAGCAGACCTCAAGTTTTTGTTTTAAAATCAGTAGCAGCCTTCTTTCTCATACTGACAGTAGTTAGGCTGCTGCTAATCCAGAAACATCAGATAAACAGACATCCTAGAAATCATATTCCCCAGTCTCTGGTACACGAGGGCCCAATTATACCTGCAAAAACAGAATGCTACTGTCTGGGTTTGCTATAAATGTGCTATGTTTTCAATTGTCATCTTATTCAGGCAAATGTTTTTGATTTCAGCATTCAGAGAAATGAAGATTTGTATGAGGCCTAAGGAGAAACAAAATCAATTCACGTGTTTATATAGCTTTGATGAGCAATGTGAGTAAAGTCTTATTAAGAAAAATAACCAGGAGATGTAACAATCTAATTCAAACCACAGTTAACCATTAATCCACCCATGTTCAGCCCACTTGAGTAGCCAAAGACTTAACAATTTGCAGAAATTTGGTGTCATTGCTAAAGATACCAAAAAATAATAACTATGTTCTGGAAGTTACTTCCATGTTTATATCCATTTTCATTCTAAAACAAAAAAAAAAAACCAAAAAAAACCCCAAACATGTTTATTTATTTCATCTATTTATATATCACATATATCCATAGTCAATTGCATGTGTGATTATGCATTTTTTTAATACCTAGGAATGCTACAATCCTAATTGGTAGGCAAAATATTGATGAATCATTTCATTAATCTGGAAAGAAACTATTAAATATTTTACATAAAGAATGTACGACGTTAATCCTTGCATATCAGATTCAAATGATTTTATGTATCTTGTGATGACAAAAACATTCAGCACAATGGCTGGGCAACCTTGGTTTCCCTTTTTAGAGAAACCTCTATAAAGCCTCTATAAAGTATACCATCAAATACACGTGGCCAAATCATGGGCATGCAATTTTCCACCTATGTTTCAGATTAAGAGCAAAAGCATAATAGATGAACATTTGCTTTGTGGTGAAATTTAAACATCTACCTGCTTCAAAAATACAAAGATATAATACAAAATTCTCGATCCCGTGCACTTCCTTTGAACTTACTGTGCCATATAGCCTTACCCATTGAGCCTAACTGGAACAAGTTTGCTACCATCTGCAAAAAAGCTACCTGCCATAAATGAAATGTATTGTAAAGCAACCTCCTCTTTTCCAATTATTGATAATACCTGTTGCATCAGCTAATGAACCCCCATGAGGGAAAAACGTAAAAATTGCCCAACTTTTGTGTCAAACGAAATATAGTAACAGAAAAAGTTAGACAAGAGAGCACACAGACCTGGCATCCAATCTCATCCGTGAAACATCAGCTGAACTCATTTTGAGATGCCCACAAAAATCAACCGCTCTGATAATCACTCTGTTTATCTGGGGGTGGAGGAGACACACATGACATATGATTTTATTCCCACCTTCCATATTGTATAGCATTAATTCTGCTTGTCACAAGCAAAAATATGTGCCAGTTACAAAGTATGTGAAGGGCGATCAACGATTGAGGGATGTGTAATGGTTGTAAATATGTGCCTGTTGTGAAGCACACAAATGGTGTGCATGTGACACTGCAACAGCTGCAAATGCAAGGATTGGTTGCAAAGTTGTTTTTTTAGCACTGTTGTAACTTCAAATGACTGCTGCACAAGGCAGTGAGTAAGCAAGGGCTACCTGTAACGCACACATGTATTTTATTTCTAGACTTTTGTTAAGCTCACTTAATGCGTGAGCTTTATGCAGTAATATTTATGTTTGAGATTATAATCATGTGAAAATGAAAGTGAATTACTCCAGTGCCAACATTAATTCTTTAAGTAGGGATGAGATAGTTCTATGTAAGAAACTGAATGTAACCTCTGTCGGGGTTATTAGTGGGTAGTCCTATGCACAATGTCTATTAACATCTTCCCTTCTTTTTTTGCCACTGCTAAGGGAAACAAAAATACTTTTACTCTCAACTGATCACCCGGCAAAGATCCACTGAGATTCCTTATTTTATCAGAGTACAAAAGCCAGGGAGACTCTTCATACTTCTATTGAGATATGAATATGTTTCATTCAAAATTAAGCATTATAGCATGTTTGGGAGTTTATCCCCTATATCCATATGTCATCACTATCTGTTTATGTTTCAGTGGCAGGTTGCTTGACTGCCTGACACCATCTGTTCCATCTCTCCTTTTTCGTGGGGTGAACATTGTTTACTGTCAATATTCAGGGACTAAACATTTTTAATGTCTAGAGAAAGTAACTGCATTCCCACAACTTGCACATTTGGTCAAATCGGCTCAGATCAGTCATAATAATAGGCTCAAGCTCAACCTTCCTTTCAAACTTAAGTATTGTTTAAGAAGTAATTGTCAAATCCTTTCATCTAGTCCAAGTAATCTTGCGGAATTTCTGACAAGTAAAGCCATAAATTGATTAATCTGGTCTAGAATGAATGGAAAGATTCTGAAAAAAAAGCTAGACCGAAGTACTATTCCTGTCTCTGCTACAAACTGGTACTTGAAATGTGCTAATTAAATTTCGGTTTGGGTTTGTGAGTTGGCTAGACAGGATTTTGCATTTTTGTAAAAAGCCCATTAAATCTGAGATAATGAGAATGGCAATACCATCCTTCAAAAGTTATGGTTTATATTTTTAGACAATTAAGGCCACTTCTGTTTCTGTCAGTGCTACCTTTTTAAAGTAGGTTTTATAGTATTTGTGTACGGAATTTTTCAAATTAATTATAATTGATTCTCATGCTTGCCTGTGGTCAGGTTCATATGATTTGACATTATCCCGGATGTTAATATAATTCTGGAAGCAGCGCTATATAAAAAAAACTATATAAAAAGCGCTATAAAAAAGTTCTCAAAGCTTCCTGGGAAATATTGGAGGGAACACTGCCCTCTAGTGGAGAACATCTTTGCTAATAGGAAAAAATAATAACAGTTATAGTTATGCTTGCATACATATCTGTAAGCTTTCATGAGGGAATGTAGGATGTAAGAATCACCTAAGGTAAACAATTTATTTTTAAATACTCTCTCAAAAAATCAAATAATCAGAGATGAAAAGCCTTTGCCTGTTAATTACGTTTGCATTTTTAAAAAAGAAGAACTTTTAAAAAAATGTATACCATATTGTTAAGCCAAGAAACAAAGATTTTTGCTCCTAAAGTATCTTTTCATCCTTTAATACACAAACTTCTGGATTCTGCTATGTGGATCTTTTATTTGAAGTCAGGATTACTGTGTGATACAAACCACAATTTATGCTAGTTTGCAGAAGGGTGAGGTTTTGGGGTTTTGTTTTTGTTTTTGACCCAATAGCCTCAATTACCTAACTGATGTTCAAGGACCAGAAAGATGTTGCTGTATTCCAATATTTTCTGGCAGTCTCTGCCCACAAACCTACTTCCTCTAAAGTCCTTTGTGAATGTATTTTGAGTAGAATTAACAGAAGTATAGTGCCAAATAATGTCATCCAACAGCAGCATGGATGAAAGAAATGTGTTTTTTTTCTTAAAAAAACACCTTTAAAAGTCAAAAGAAGCTGTTTGAGTAGCAGGATGCCTCATTCTCGCACTCCCAAGATAGGAAGAAAAAAACTAGGATGAGATGAGTAAATCCACAATAACATCAATAAGAAACAAGGGACAAGGAAGTCGTTTCAGTGCAGGATGATGATGATGATGATGATGATGATGATGATGATGATGATGATGATGATGATGTAAGTTGGAAGGGCAAGTGGCTGGCCAATCTCTTCTTTAAAACTTCCAGTGTTGGAGCACTGACAACTTCTGGAGGCAAGTTGTTCCACTGATTAATTGTTCTAACTGTCAGGAAATTTCTCCTTAGTACTAGGTTGCTTCTCTCCTTGACTAGTTTCCATCCGTTGCTTCTTGTCCTGCTTTCAGGTGCTTTTGAGAAGAGCTTGACTCCCTCTTCTTTGTGGCAGCCCCTGAGATATTGGAACACTGCTATCATGTCACCCCTCACCCTTCTCTTCATTAAACTACACATACCCAATTCCAGCAACCGTTCCTTGTAGGTTTCAGCCTCCAGTTCCCCAATCATCTTTGTTGCCCTTCTCTGTACCCTTTCTAGGGTCTCAACATCTTGGAATCATTGTACCTGTGAAACTATCTGGCTTACCTTTCTTCCATCTATCCAGTACCTGGTATTTCTTATTGCCAGGCTAATTTATGAAATGCTCTATTTCAATTCATTTATAATACAATACTAAAAGAAAAATACAGCCCCAATATTATTTATGACTGGCAAAGGTTCTGTAATAAATACCTTAATCAAAATTTTCCCACACAAATAATATATAACGAAAACTACATCTTCAGGTAAATGTGGACCTTTTCCTGAACTTATTGTTCTTACTGTGTATCTTATAACTCCAGGTTCTTTTGAGGGCTTTTTTTGGATTATTTAAATTTAAAATACATATTTCTTTCAGTGTTTCCATTTCTGCTGCTTAACGCCCCTCAATACTGCAGCTGTTATCTGAAAGGAATATATTTCCATGGCTTCATCCACAGTCCAGATATAACAACAGAGCACTTAATTGAGGAGCAGAAAACACCAAAACCTGTGTCAAAGTTAAGGAGAAACACATTCATCATCCAAGAGAATCAGTCAGACATGCAGATAGGTGAAATCAGTGCAGATCAAATGTCACTGAACTTCAGTGGTCAAATGTACCGAAACTGGATTTATTACAAATAATTTTTAATAAACTCCCTCAAAACAAATAAACGTTCAGTAGATTTACAATGCTTTCACTTTTAACATTGTACATTACATTGCAATATGCATCAAGATGCTAAGGACTGGATTTTCTTTAGAAAATACAATATTTAGTGCCGTGTTATGTATTACAGAGTAATAATCCAAGTGAACCAATAAATCACAAACTATACAGAGGTCTTTACTTCACAGACTCCAATTTAATGTTTAGATAATTAATCTACTGATCAAACTGATAAACCATAGTTGCTTCATTACATTTACAGAAAAGTAAACATATTGTCTGTACTGAATGCATTGCATCAAATTCAACATAAGCACCCACAACTATTTGTAGCATATGTAGATAAGAATATACACGCAGACTATTAAGTAAGGATGATTATAAGCACCAGTTTCTGAGTGATATACATACATTTACAGCCTCTCTGCCCCTTGACAATATTTCCATTTTCTGAATATGAAGCTTAAAATACTAATAGAAAGAATTTTCCAGAATTAATGTTCTCTCCTCAAAGTCCATATTACTATGCTCCTATTCAGGTGCCGCTTTTTAGTTTCTTTTCATTTACAAATTTTACTGTGTAGGATTGCTTACTTTTTCTTACTTTATATTTACAAAACATGGAAAACAAGTTCTTTTATCTCTGGTTTTTCAGGCTAAAAATGTGAAATAATCTGATATGGAAAATGCAGGATTAAAGATCTGGGAAAGACTATTTGAATCAGTACAATGTGATACGGTGGGAGATACCAAACTAACCCTACACACACACACACACACACACACACACACACATAAAAATGGGAGAGAGAGAGAGAGAGAGACAGACAGACATGGATGACAGGTTTAAAACTATAAAGCAGGGGTCTTCAAACTTGGCCCTTTTATGACTTGTGGACTTCAACTCCCAGAATTCCTCAGCCAGCGTGCCTGGCTGAGGAATTCTGGGTGTTGAAGTCCACAAGTCATAAAAGGGCCAAGTTTGAAGACCCCTGCTATAAAGCATGCTCTAGTAACAGGCAGGTTTCAATATTGCAATGCACTCTGGATGCAGAACAGAACCCCGATGCCAAAGGCCACATTAGACCCGCACAAGATTTTTCTATGCAAAATACAAAGCAACTTAAAATTACCACCAAGTCCTTTTATGGCTTGAGTCAAGTTAACTGAAAGAATGTCTGATACTGAATGATTTTTTTTTCCTTCTCCCACTACCTAAAAACATGTTACATGCACATCCTTACATCCACTGGGCACTGGGTCAGCACCTGAATGGCACTGCCTGCCTAGCCACTGTACTACTGTAGGATGGGTGTTGCCATTAGTCTGATGACATCACAGCCCACACCACTGAATAATCTTGATAATGTTGATACTAAAGAAGAATGTGAGAGACACAAGCCCTTAGGTGCCCCAGGCAAGGGAAGTCCAAGGCTGGACCTCTTCCTCCCCAAGAGGAACCAGTGATGGACGAACAAAGAGAAGTTGTTGGTATCAGGTCGATGGTATCATAAGCTATCAAGAGATCCTGGAGAACTAGGAGGGTTATATCACTGCATCCCAAGATTTACATAAGTGTGACCAATGCCCTCTCAATACTATAATCTGCCTTGAAACCAGACTGAAAAAGGTCCAGATAATTTGAACTCTTACCACCCTCTCCACAATTCTTCCCAGTTAACTGAGGTCGGAAAAGCCTCAGGGATTTCCATAGGATTTTCTTAGCTGGAACCCAATTCTGACCAAAGCCAAGCAATTATGTTTGATAGATGCCTAAAATATTCCTTACAGTGGCAAGGGGTCTTCAGGCACCTCCTTAACCAAAAAGGGTCCTGGTTACCCAAAGCAATATGAAGTGTGAAGAAGTGAGCTTCCTTCACCTCTCTCAAAATGGTCTGTGAGAATGACCTTGAGAGACAGGAGGAAGAACTGCAGCCTGGACAGCCACCATGCTGTCTCAGCCCACAGTTTTCAGGAGGATAATAATAAAGAGGGCAAGAGGTACTTTCAGACTTGGAAGATTGTATTACTGTCTTACAATTCAAGGGCAATGTCAGTACTGAATGGTTTGTGCTTCTTGTCTGGACTAGCTCAAAGGGCTGACACCAAGTCCTAATGAAGGCATTTATCTGAAAAAGCTTTGCTCTTTTTTTTCTTTTTTCTTTTTTTTTTGCCAATGTCCCTTAAAGTGCTGTTGTGTTACTTCATCTCTTGGAACTTGATGTAAACCAGTGAGCTCTGTGCGATCCTTGGTTATAGATCTGTCCACCCAGGTATAATCCAGTCCAAGGCCCTTATGTCTGCTCATTCCAAGCTATAGTCAGTGCCTCGGTCATGGGAATAATCTCAAATTCTCTTTGAAACCTCATTGAATCCATCAGTCACTTGGGGTGGACCAATCAAGTCCTGCTTCCCTGCAGTGGAGAGCAGCCATGGAAAAGTCCAAGGAAAAGAGGGAATGATCTGTCTATGGCAAAGAACTGATATTAATATTCCCCAACTCTAGATCACAATTCCAGATCCAATGTATGACCTCCACTGTGTTTGAATGCCATATTTTTGCTTGGAAAGAATATCCAAAACAGTTTATAGTTAAGACAACACAAATAAACTCTAAAAACACTTTTTTATTTTAAAAAAAGGTTTATTGAAACAGGAAAATAATAATTTAACTCTGGTTAATTGTTAGTTTAATGACTAATTTAAATATCTGTTTTTACTTTTATCGCTCTACTCTGAAGTGCCAAGAGACATTGGTTGTCAACAGTAAAACAAGCTTAATTAATTGACTAAGTGATCTTATTTGATTTTTGATTGTCTACCTCAAAGATAAATATCCTATAAAATATACATTTTTACATGAATTGGTTACAGGTAGGGAGCATTATTAAAAATAATAATAATAATAATAATAATAATAATAATAATAATAATAATAATAATAATAATGATGATGATGATGATGATGATGTTGGAAGGGATCTTGGAGGTCACCTAGCCCAACCCTCTGCTCAGGCAGGAAACCCTATACCATTTCGGACAAATGGCTGTCCAGTCTCTTCTTAAAAACTTCCAGTGTTGAAGCATTCACCACTTCTGGTGGCAGGTTGTTCCACTGTTTAATTGTTCTGTCAGGAAGTTTCTCCTTAGTTCTAGGTTGCTTCTCTCCTTGATTAGTTTCCATCCATTGCTTCTTGTCCTGCCTTCAGGTGCTTTGGAGAATAGCTTGACTCCCTCTTCTTTGTGGCAGCCCCTGAGATATTGGAACACTGCTATCATGTCACCCCTCACCCTTCTCTTCATTAAACTAAAAAGGTAAAGGTAAAGGTTCCCCCGCACATGCATGCTAGTCGTTTCCAACTCTAGGGGCCGGTGCTCATCTCCGTTTCAAAGCCAAAGAGCCAGCGCTTGTCCGAGGACGTCTCCGTGGTCATGTGGCCGGCATGACTAGACGCCAAAGGCGCATGGAACGCTGTTACCTTCCCACCGCAGTGGTCCCTATTTTTCTACTTGCATTTTTACGTGCTTTCGAACTGCTAGGTTGGCAGAAGCTGGGACGAGTACCTGGGATTCGACCCGCCAAACTGCCGACCTTCCAATCGACAAGCTCAGCGTCCTAACCCACTGAGCCACCGCGTCCCATTAAACTAGACATACCCAATTCCTGCAACCGTTCCTTATATGTTTTAGCTTCCAGTCCCCCAATCATCTTTGTTGTTCTTCAAAGAATGCAATAAGATTTGTCTGGCATGATCTGTTTTTGACAAACCCATGTTGGCTTTTAGTAATGACTTTGTTTGCCTCTAGGTCAGGGCTTTTCAACCAGTGGTACAGGTACCACCTGTGGTACATTGGCACCTGGCAGGTGGTACACGACCATCCTAGAAAAGTAGCGGGGGAGGGGAATGAGCTGAACCGGTGGTAGCACCGCACAAGCCTAGGCGACTGGTGGTACTCGGATGTTGCCATATCCTAAAAGTGGTATAATGGGTGAAAAGGTTGAAAAGCCCTGCTCTAGGTGTTCACTGATTTGTTGTTTGATTATCTTTTCCAGAATCGTCCCAGGTATTGAGGTCAGGCTGATAGGTCTGTAATTTCCTGAATCCATTTTTTTCCTTTTTTTGAAGATGGGAACTACATCAGCTGTTTTCCAGTCCTCTGGTAGTTCCCCAGTGCTCCAGGATCTTTGAAAAATATAGTTCAGTGGTTCTGAGATCACACCTGCCAGTTCCTAGAGAACCTTTGGGTGTAATCCATCTGGGCCTGGTGATTTGAACTCGTCTAGGCTGGACAGGTGCTCACTTACCATTTTCTTGCCTATCTTAACTTGTGTTTCTATTCTGGTTTTTTATGGCACTGTTTTTGATAGATCGGTCTGTTTTTCCCTTTGTGTAAAGACAGATGCAATAAATGAGTTAAATAGTTCTGCTTTCTCCCTGTTGCTTGTCACCTTCTTGCCACTTTCACCCACTAATGGACCAATCATTTCCTTCACTTTTTTCTTGTTTTTTACATGTTGAAAGAAGCTTTTTTGTTATTTTTGAGTTTGGTCGCAAGCCTAAGTTCATTTTGAACCTTAGCTTTCCTCACTCCGTCTTTGCAGGCTTGGGCTATTAGCTGATATTCTGACTTATTTATGTGCCCCTCTTTCCACTTTCTATACTTGTCCTTTTTATCTTTCAATTTATCCGAGAGTTCTTTATGCAGCCATGCTGGTTTCTTTTGAGAGCTGTTATTTTTCCTCTTTGTTGGTATTGTGCTACACTGGGCTTTTATTATCTCACTTTTCAAAGTTTCCCAAGCTTCTTGAGTTGTTTTCCGCTTGAGGATTCTCATCCATGGAATCCTTCCCAAGCCCTCTCTAAGTTTATTGAAATTAGCTCTCTTAAAGTCCAAGACTCTAGTTTGACTGTGTTCTAATGCTTGGGCTTCCATAGTGTTGAATTCCAATATTGCATGACTACTTCCTCCCAAGGTTCCTGTGGCTTCAACACCTTCTATCATTTCATCTCTGTTAGTGAGAATAAAATCCAAAATGGCTAATCCCCTAGTTCCCCTTCTCTACTTTTTGGGAGACAAAGTTGTCTGCTAGGTTTGTCAGGAATCTGTTTGATCTTCCACTTGGTGCAGAGTTTGTCTCCCAGTTGATGTCAGGGTAATTAAAGTCCCCCATTACTATTGTGATGTGCTTCCTACATACCTTAGTTAACTGACTAGCAAAAAGTTCATCTATTTCCTCTGCTTGGTTGGGTGGCCTATAGTATACACCTATGACAATGTCATTCCCCCCCCTTTTATATTGACCCAAATGCATTCAGGACAATTTTCATCATTGTTGTGCTCTATTTCTGTAGAGATGTAGTTATTTCTTATATAGAGAGCAACTCCACCTTTTCTTTTATTTGGTCTAATTTAAATCCCTCTAGCTGTGTGTTCCATTTGTGGGTTTCATCCCACCATGTTTCTGTAATGGTGACAATATCATATTTGCCCTCATTAACCTGAATTTTTAGTTTACTCTGCATGCTTTTCATACTCTGTGCATTGGTGTATAGACATTTGAGTCCTTTATGACTGACCCTGTGTTTACTTTTTACATAACCTGTATGGTGCCTGAGTTCCCCTATTGTCTTACCACCTATTTGGTTAGTGCACTGTGTGTGGCACTCGCTTTTAGAACTCCTCCCTTACAAACAAGATATTCAACATCTGTATGGACAATTAGGCTGACCTTTGACCTGCTATATACATAAGAAGCTTACTAGATGGGATATCATGCTATATATCTCCAAATATCTTCCTAATTCTACTAAGGAAGCCTAGGGACAATGATTTAGCATTTTTCATCTGCTCTCCTCCTATTACCTCAGTCTAGAACCCATCATTGTTAGATGGTGAGGTTCCTGCCCAAAAAGGCTATCTCTGAGATACAGTCACCAAAATGTCTGTCAGCTTGGAAAGCCAATAGGACAACCAGAAGGCTAAGGGCACACAGTTTTATACTTCAGTATGTATGTTTTTTTGCATGTTTATTGTGTTATAGCATAAAGGATTACTATTCAGTGAACATCTATGGAAGGTGTGCTTGTTAGATTAGACTGAGAAGCCATCTAACAACAGAATGATTCTAGGTATCTTACGCTTAAACAAGGGAAAAACAAAGACTCTATGTACCCAGACAAAAACACTTGATGCTGGTGTTCCCTGATCAGAATAAGAAAATGATGTGTCCCTTTTGAAGTGATTTTGGGAAGATAACAGTGTTGAGGAAGATATAGAAAATTTGGCTAATATATTTCAGTTAACATATTTTGGTCTCGCCATCTCTCAAAATCAGTGCTGTCAGGTCAGACAATCATCTGGTCTGATAGTGCTATTTTAAATTCTGGATTAGTCATAGTAAAGACTATTATCCCTTCATATAATTTTGGAGGAAAATTGATCTAGTGCATATTACTGAGATTTTACTGAGCAGGCTGATGGATAGGCATCTCACTAGCAATGCCTTTTTGGATATTTGGTCCAAACATCATTGAGGCTGGAGAGCTGTTGGAGAGCTGGGGTCGCTAACATTGTGGAGATCCCCTTGCCTCTTGATGAAATCTCCTTTATTACTAATTCTGAAGCCACGTACTTGGTGTAAAGGAAGAGAAATAGGGTAGTCTGGTTTTAAGACAGACAGATAAGACAGCCCAATGTATTATTTTTCATACTTCCTGGCACTTACCCTAGCCTAGCTATCTGAGGTAAATCTAAGAGATGGGTGTTGGAAAACTCAGTCCAGTAAGTTTAGGAGACTACAACAATCATGCTAAAGCTTCCTTGACAAATCTACTTCAGCACTTCATGGTCCTGACACCTACAGAAGTTCATCTAATGGTTTGACATAAAATAGGTCAACTTTTGATTCAGTTTTTTTCTAACTTGGCAAAGAGAAGGGGCTCTATA
Organism: Vipera berus; assembly: GCF_964194415.1. NCBI lineage: Eukaryota > Metazoa > Chordata > Lepidosauria > Squamata > Viperidae > Vipera > Vipera berus. The sequence goes on along the minus strand of NC_138203.1, from coordinate 236,814,321 downwards.
TGTATCCAGGGAAATTAGAATTCATTTCAAAGGGGTAGACCACATCCTCTTGAATCTCAAACTGGTATTGACAGAAGGATTCGTGAATGCTTGGAATATTACCCTGCTAACAAGACTAATGATCCTGTCAAGGGTCTTGTCAAGTTATGTAAACGCAAGACAGAAAGGGCCACTAATACAAATGCTCCTTGGCATTTTCCTTCTTTTTTCTTTTCTTCTTTCCTTTATACTGTAATAGTATAAATCTTGATACATTCTGTTATTTTCTTATTTTATTTATTACTTTATTTGTATGCAGCTTTTATTAATTTTACAAATAATTCAAGCAGGCAGAGAACAATCCAACAAACCTTCCTCCTCCTGTTCTCCCCACAACAACAACTTTGTGAGCTCAGCGGGGCTGCTAGAGAACGGCTGGCCCAAGGACTAGAACTCACCATCTCCTGCTTTCAAGCCTGTGCCTTAACCACTAGAGGGGTAGGCAACCTCGGCTCTTTTATGACTTATGGACTTCAACTCCCAGAATTCCTGAGCCAGCTTGGCTGGCTCAGGAATTCTGGGAGTTGAAGTCCATGAGTCATAAAAGAGCCGAGGTTGCCTACCCCTGCACTAGACCAAACTGGCTCTCAATTTCATTGCAAATTTCTGTGTATTTAATCATGTTTATAATGTGATTAAATTTATGAACATTCTATTATTTAAAAAGCTTAAACTACTGAAAATAAGAAAAAAGTAAAAAAAACTATCAATATTAATAGTATTTTAGGATCGCAATAGTTATTTAACTGTTCATCCAAAATTGAGTATAACATAAAGGTACAGATCTTAGAACGGAACATGAAATTATTGGCACCAAATATAATAGGTTAAAAGTAGAAAATTAAGGAGGGAAAGTGTGCCAGGAATACTTGCACTGTCTGCATACAATCCAAATATAAGATTAATGCTAGGAACAGATTTGATACACATAGCCAGGGGAATAATAAAAAAAAAAATAGGAGACACTGAAAACTGGAGCAGCCCCCTCCCCAAAAAAGAAAAAAAGATGTGAACATTTCAAAGAGGAAAAGATCCAAGTGGCTTTCAGTACAAGCTATCACAATAGTCAGGAAAAAAGGAGCATGAAAGCCTTGGGCAACAAACAGAACAACACAGACTTTCAACATCAAGCAGAAAAGGATAAGGATTTTTGATTAAGACATCTAACAAGTAGAAGTAAATAACAAAAACAAGAGAATGACAGGTGTTTTAAGAAGACTGGAGAAATCACAAGAAAATGTATAGCTAAGGTAAGTAATCAAGTAATCAGGGTAGTGAACTGAGAGAGGCAAACGAGATTAAAGGAAGATGAAAAGAATATGCTGAAATCCTTTACAGGTAGGATTACAGAATGAGGTAGAGAGAATATATTCAATAACTGACACCACTAAAAAGCTGACAAAGGTACAAGGACCAAGTGCAGGAGGAAACTTAACTGATCAATTTAAATATTTAGGCAAAGAGGCAGTTAAAGTGCTAATATCCCTATGTCAACAAATAGGGAATAAGGCTATGCTGTTTAAAAGTTCACAAATATTGACATATCTATACTTGTACCAAAACAGAGAGATAAAAGATAAAGTACAAAGTACTGAAATGTTGCACAAATTCATTGTACAAGCAATGTATTATCTATTTTAAAAGGCAGAATCATATACAGAGAAATACCAACAACAGATTTCGGAAAAGGCAGAGGGACACATCACATAGTTAACTTAAGATGGATAAAATGGAGAACAAGATGATTTCAGCAAGGCCTTTGATTGTGTACTTCATGTCAGAATATGCAATATATTAAAGTCAATAAAGTGCCTTATTCTTCTGAAGAACCAGATTCATAATAAACAGATGATTCACAATATGGATGAGAATGAGACAAGGATGCACATAGTCCCCACATCTTTTCAACTTATACCATAAATATATTTATATGCATGCTAGGGCTAGAAGAAATGACAAACTGGGATTAAAGATGAAACTCTAAACACTCGATGAGTTTGACATATGCATAGAAGAACATGCTGATAGCTGAAAGAAAAGTTTTAGAAAATCTAATTATGAAAATAAAAACAGAGTGAAAATTATAATACCAAGAAATATTAAGCAGGCAGAGCTAATTTTTACCAGCATGCTTAGCAAAATCACAATAGCAATAGGAATGGCACTTAGATTTATATAACACTTCAGTGCTCTCTGAGCAGTTTACAATGTGTACATATTGCCTCAACAATCTGAGTCCTCATTCTAACCACTGCGCCACCACGGATCAACTTTTCCAATCCACTGGAGGAATCCCTACTAGAGCATTCTCAAGAAATGGCTATTCATCATCTGCTGAAATATTTTCAAGAAAGAAGAGTCCACTGTCTTCTAAGGACATTGGTTCCATTACTGAACAGCTTTAGTATTGTTTAATATATATTTTGTTTATTGTATCTTGTCTTCTGAAGTAATAATAAACAAGTCTACGCCAACTTCTGTACCACAGCTTGTACATAACTATCACATCATTCCACGATCTATTGTTCAGGCTTATGTTCAGCACTTCCAATCATTCCTCTTAGGTATTTCCTTCCAGGTCCTTTATGACCTATGTTGCTTTCCTCTGGACACAGTTTCACAGTTGTCAATGTCCTTCCCAAAGTATAATGTCCCAAACGGGATACAGTATTCTAGATATGATCTGACCAATTCAGAGAGGAACTATGCCTTCTCCTGATCTTAACATTATATTTCTATAATGCAAACTAGAGTTGTTTTTCTTTGCAGCTGCATCACACTATCAGCTCATGTTCAGTTTGTGATCCACCAAGTCTCCCAGACCACTGTTGTGGCCCCGACCCCCGCGCCTGTCCTAACCAAGGAAGAGGACTCTGAGGATGATGGGGAGGGACTGGCAAGGCCTCTCTCTCCACGGCCCTCCTCTCTGACAAGGCCTCCATCTCCATCTGAAGGCCGAGAGGAGCAGCCTGGGAGTAGCCAGGCTGGGGGGGAGCTCGAGCAGCTGCAGCAAATACAGTCTAGTGAAGATGACTCATGGCTAGACCCTCGAGAAAGACACAGGGCCAAGCGTTTGCAGCAACATAGGTTGAGTAGGAGGGCCAGGGAGTAGCTGAGTCACTGAGCCACACGCCATAAGAGCCTGGTGGAGCAGTGGGCTAATGCCTCTTTAAGTAACACCAGCTGCCTGCAATTAGTGCAGGTTCGCATCCCACCAGGCTCAAGGTTGACTCAGCCTTCCATCCTTCCGAGGTAGGTAAAATGAGGACCCAGATTGTTGGGGGCAATTAAGCTGACTTTGTAATAATGCCGCTTGTGGGGGGTGTGAAAGCCCTAATAAGCAGGCATATACATAGAATGAAGGCTATTGCTAAGCACATTGGTTTGTGCTTAAATTGTAAGCCACCCTGAGTCTTCGGAGAAGGGCGGGATATAAATGGGATTAAAATAAATAAATAAATAAATAAGGTACAAAAGGGGGTGTGGCTGCTCTCAGAACTTTGTGACGAACAATTTAATTCACCACAGCTTCTGGTCACATCTGTAGGATTTTTCTACCTGTGTGAACCCTGGTCTGGATTTCGTGCCTACGCTTCTTCATCTCTGCTTTTTGGTTTGTTTGTCTGGACTTACCGTACTTGGAATTTCTTGGCAGTTATCTCATGTCAGCAAACGTTTGAGATAACTAGCCTATTTTGGCTGACTGTGGGTAGCTTGCTGCCAAGACTTTATCGGACAGCAATTATACTGTGGTATAAAGTCTTAACCCTTTTGTTTCGTACCTGCTTGTCTGTTTGTTTGTACCTTGAGGGAGGGGGAACAGAACAACCACTTTTGTATGTACATCTTCCCAATATTATTTATTAGATTTTTTTATTCAACCTTTTTTACTTAAGAATTCATGGCAGCAAACATATGTAATATTCCTTCCTCCTATTTTCTCCACAATGATAACCCTGTGAGGTGGGTTGGCTTGAGAAAGAGTCACCCAGCTGGATATCATGCCTAAGACTGGATTAGACTCAAGGTCTTCCTATTCCGAGGCACCTTAACCTTCTAGAATACTATATTCATTGCTTAAATTTTCCTACTCTGCATTTCTCATTGTTGAAATATATCTTTTTGTCCATTGCTCCAGCTTGTCAAGGTCTTCCTGAATATGGATACTATCCTCTTCAGTTTTTACTATCTTCATTTTTTGTTAAGTACAATTTTGATCAGTTTCTAACCCATTATCTGAGTTTACAAATATGTTCCATAGCACAGAACCTAAAACACAGCCATTCAACATTTTGCACCAAGTTTTGATGTACGTATATCCTTGTTCATCCAGTTTTGTATCCTTCTAACGGTAAGCACAGTCCAACCCCTATTTTGCCATCTTTTCTACCAGTATGTCAAGGAAGAACTTACCAAATGATTTCCTGAACTTGGAGAATTTTATATGTACTGTTTCTAAACTATATCACTTTTACCTATCTGTCAAGCAAAATTATCATGAAACGCTTGCTTAATTATACAGTATTGTACACATTTTTAGTTGCGTAAGCATACAGTAATGTACATGCTTTTTGGTGTCTGTATTTTAATTCATTCTCATGTCATGTTGTTACAAAGATCAACATAGGTAGTCTTCAAACTTATGACCAATTATTCAGCAAGTATTTGAAATAATAATAATAATAATAATAATAATAATAATAATAATAGTAGTAGTAGTAGTAGTAGTAGTAATAGTAGTTGTAAGGGACCTTTAGTCCAACCCCCTGATGAGGCAGGAAACCCTATACCATTTCAGACAAATGGCTGTCCAGTTTCTTCTTAAAAACTTCCAGTGTTGGAGCATTCACAGCTTCTGGAGGCAAGTTGTTCCACTGGTTAATTGTTCTAACTGTCAGGAAGTTTCTCCTTAGTTCTAGGTTGCTTTTCTCTTCGGTTAGTTTCCATCCATTGCTTCTTGTCCTGCCTTCAGGTGTTTTGGAGAGCAAGGTACCATCTATACTATACCTGTGCATTTGGTTTTTCTTGCCTAAATGTAGAACCTTACTTTTTTCACCATTGAATTTCATTTTGTTTGATAGAGCCCAATGTTCAAGTCTGTCAAAATCCTTCTGTATCTTAAGCCTATCTTCTGGAGTGTTGGCTATTCCTGCCAGTTTGGTATTGTCTGCAAATTTCATGAGTTACCCATCTATCCCCTCATCCAAATCATTGATGAAGATTTTGAAGAGCACTGGGCCCAGAACAGAGCCCTGGGGCACCCCACTACACACTTCCTCCATGTAGATGCAGTTCCAATTACAACAGTACTGAAAAAAATGGGCTTAAGATCTGTGCCCATTTCGTAGACATAATTTTTGTCACCGGTCTTAAGTCCATTTTTTTAGTACTACTGTCATGTGATCAAAATTTGGGCACCTGGCAGCATACCCACACATATCCACAGTGATGCTACAACTACCCACCTATCTCACTTTACAGCCACTTTTCTTAGGGACTGTATTTCTAGTCCCAATGTGATTGTAAGTCAAGGACTACTCGCTCTTCATGATGACAGAAAATGGTAATATTCTCACAGGATTTGAGTTTTGACAATTCAGCTGCAGTGCAATGTCAAGGGTAAGAAAAGCATATGAATAAAAAGCATTTTCACACTGAGAATTAGGTTACAAAAAAAAGGTTATGTTGAGAAATTTGTGGAAACCAAAAGATAAAGTAATTGGCCAAAGTCAAAAAAATTTACATAATGTGTATATACAGTATGTAATAACTGTCTATCAGTCCCTATTTTCTAACACTTTCTTCTTTACCAAATTAAAATACAGGCAAAAAACTAAAAGCATTTAAGCGGGTTAAGGCAAGTACTGAAAATCCCCAGGGGAGCCCAGTTATTCAACTGCTTAATATTTGAACAACAAACAGTACATGAACAAATCTATTTAATCCAATAAGACAATATTTTTCTTCAAAAATATTTCGAAAATATTATTTTGAAGTAAACATAAAGGTTTCTCCTGACTCTAGGGTGCAAAGCTCTTCTCCGTTTCTTAGCTGAGAGAACCAACGTTGTCCGAAGACATTTGCATGGTGATATGGCCAGCATGACTATATGCTGAAGTTCACGGAACACTGTTGCCTTCCCACTGAAGTGGTATCTATTTATCTACTCGCATTTTGCATGCTTTTGAACTGTACATTTGGTAATTTTAAACTGCAGAAATGTATAAAAAAGGAAAACACACATAAAAACAAGTAGGACAGTTTCCCCCAATCCCAACCTTAACTTTCCTGTCCTTTAACCTACAGTGTCAGTACATTATAATTTGGATTTATTTTATAAAGCAATATATTGTCCCCCAATATTTAGTAAGAAATACCAAACCATGCTTAAAATTAAAGTCTAGTTTCTCTTCCTACATGCTCATTTTAAAAAACCTAAGATAGTTTACCACAAACTTCATATATTTAGCACTGTCCGTTCTTGACATACATGTTTTGGGGTACTCTGTTAGAAACAATATTTCAGTAGGAAATAGATAACGTGTAATGAGAGGTGTAATAGCTATCTAATTTCTAGTACCCTCTAGAACAGGGGTGTCAAAATGGTGGCCTGTGGGCCGGATGCATCACACGCAGGCCACACCTATCCCAGTTCCACAAAGGCAAAAAAACGTCACGATACGTCATGATACGTCACGTGACACGATTGAGTTTGACACCCATGCTCTAGCATTTCATCATGTTGAAAAGATTCAAAGCAATGGACTTAATCCCAGGAAAAAAATTTCTGTAGAGACCCATGAAATAGTGTTGCCCAACAGAGACAAAAGTTGGTAACTCTGTTTTCCTCTCCACTACCGAACCTAACTGGGATGCCTGTTGAATCTGGTACCAGTGTGGGTGTTGTTGTTAGTTGCGAAGTCGTGTCCGACCCATCACGACCCTATGGACAACGTTCCTCCAGGCCTTCCTGTCCTCTACCATCTTCTGGAGTCCATCTAAGCTCACGCCTACTGCTTCAGTGACTCCATCCAGCCACCTCATTCTCTGTCGTCCCCTTCTTCTATTGCCCTCGATCTTTCCCAGCATTAGGCTCTTCTCCAGTGAGTCCTTCCTTCTCATTAGGTGGCCAAAGTATTTGAGTTTTAATAAAAACAATTTCATCAATAGAGGAACAGATATTTTCAGAAGGGTAAAACAGGATAAGTACACAGTTTAGCCTTCTCCCCATACTGCTATCCTCTACTCTGCTGGCAATGGTCATTCCAATGCTCAAAAGTTGGGTCTATAGAATATGCTAATCTCGGATAAAATGAGACTGAGTTATTTGTGCTAGGATTGAGGCATCATATGACCAGATTCAAAGTTTAGGAGGTTTGTTGTAACTTTGACCAATTGTTAAGCCAACAGTTCTAAGCTGAGAACTACCTGTAATGCTTTGATGTCAGTCAATAAGCTTATCTGCCTTAATTATGATCTGTGCTAATTAAAAACTAATATAAACTAGAAAAATAAAAGTTAAAAAAGTGCAAAAAAGGAAAGAAAGAAAGAAAGAAAGAAAAGTATGTGTGAAGAAATTGTCTCCCCTCCATAGCAACAAATATAAACAATTTGGTAACATATCATCTTCCCTTAAAATAGAACAAATGATGCCATCTCTTATCTATAGACACATCTTTAAAGCCTCATCATTCAATCCTGGTCAGTAAAAGTCCACTGAGGTTTACTACAAATTACAATATACTTTAACCTTAATCAAATAAACCAACTTTTTAATTCTTTTTTTTACTTTTAACAGTCATGGCCCTTAAACCCCACAAATGAAATCCTTGAACTATGGAAGTTGATTTCTTCTCATTTTGTCTTAGTCCCTTCTAATACAATTCTTCACAACTTTAACAGGGTTTTTTGTACATCCAACATAAGAACGTTATCCAGGACACTCTTAAAATTCACAAGAATGTGCTAAGCACATTGATTTGTGCTTTAAATTGTAAGCCGCTTCGGAGAAGGACGGGATATAAATGGGATTTTAAAAAAAAGTGTGAGTCCTACTTCGTCCTTAGGCATAAAAACCAGCAGGGTGGCTTTGGGCTAGTCACTCTTTCTCAGCCCAATCCACCTCACAAGGTTGTTGTTGTTGATGATGATTTTGTTAACAAGAGGAAGGAGTATTACACATATCTATTGCCTTGAGTTATTTATCTAAATAAAACCAAGATTAAAAAAACTCTAAAAACATTGTTCACAAACATCCTCCAATGTTAAAGTATTTTGCTCCATTCTACAGTATATTAGTTAGTCAAACTTACATGCTTTTTCCCTTTGATTGTAATTTTTAATTCTTTCTGATTCCTCTAATGTCCAACCTTCAAAATCACATTCTCTCTCTCTCTCTCTCTCTCTCTCACACACACACACACACACACGCACACGCACATAATTCAAAACAGCCTTTTCCCATAAGAATTATTCTTATAGTTTCAAAATCTTATTTCAAATCCATCTAAACCCAGTCTATTTATTTATAACTTTCTGAAATGAACTTTCTAATCACACTTTTGTTGCTTACTCCAAAAAAACATTTTTTTAAATTTTTAAATTATATAAAACATCTTCTAAAAAGGTAAAGGTAAAGGTTCCCCCGCACATGCGTGCTAGTCGTTTCCGACTCTAGGGGCCGGTGCTCATCTCCGTTTCAAAGCCGAAGAGCCAGCGCTTGTCCGAGGACGTCTCCGTGGTCATGTGGCCGGCATAACTAGACGCCAAAGGCGCACGGAACGCTGTTACCTTCCCACCGTAGTGGTCCCTATTTTTCTACTTGCATTTTTACGTGCTTTCGAACTGCTAGGTTGGCAGAAGCTGGGATGAGTAACAGGCGCTCACTCTGTTACGCGGCACACGGGATTCGACCCGCCAAACTGCCGACCTTCTGATCGACAAGCTCAGCATCCTAACCCACTGAGCCACCGCGTCCCTAAACATCTTCTACTAAAGGTAAAAAGAAACTCAACTGGTATAGCAAAGCCTGCCTTATGAACATTCCTAATATCCAAGCAGCAGCTAACAAGCAATTTCCAAAAATGATTAAGAAAGGAAAAATGCAAACTTTTTTTTTCCTTTTTAAAGATGCTGAAATGCTGTTTAGGGTACAAAGGCTTTCATCTGTCTCCCAGTGCTCTAAACTTGCCAGACACAACTATTTTGAAGTCTCCTTGTGAAGAACAGCTGTCTGGAGAGTTTGTGGGCAATCCCAGTCTAGAGATGAACGGCAAAGAGTGGACTTTGCACTTCAATTCTTCATTCCACCACAGTCAATGACTTCACTCTCAGGGGAACTATCTTCAATTTGCCATTTCTTTCCGGGAAATGCTAATTCTTGGTATCCTGACAATTCCTCTCATTAAACCATGAAATTAAGGTGAAATTAAGCCAATCCTATTGAGCATTACATACTCTGATAGTTACATTCCAAGATAAATACAGCTGAGTCTTTTCTATGTTTCTGAGTCCTTCACATCACATGCTATCTGCATTTTTAAACTGGAATATTAAGGACTAAATAATTCAGACAAAGAAAGCAGATGTTCTACCACTGAGTTACAGCCTTTACCCACCGAGGGTTGCCTGCTAAATAGCAGCTTTTGTAGAACAATATAATCTGTCATCAAATGGGAACAGTTGCCAGGAAAAAAATGCACACCAAAGTCCACACACTCAATTCTTGTGGACATACTGTATGCATTCACACACAGTCTTCCAAACACAATTCAGGGTTTGATTTGTGAAATCTTAATAGCCCCCTTGTATCTTCTGAAATCTATTTCTAAATCTGACAAACAGTATTTTCCTAACTATTCTGCTTGCTAAACCCAAATACCACTAACACTCTCTTATTCTTCTATTAGATAAAACCCTCTTTTTGGAAATCTGTCAAAGTTAGAATTTAGGAATTTTTCCAGAACTTTTAGGGTTTCCTTTGTTTCCAACGGTGCTATAGAAAATGTACAAGCAGGTCTACATTTTGCAAATGTTAGGGTGAAAACAAGCAAGGGTATTTTATATACTAGGATTTCTAATCTATTTTTCCCCAGTTCAGTATATTTGTCTTGCAAATATTCTGAGATTGTGGAGAATTGTTGGAAACACATCATGATCATTTTTCAGCTGATATCAACAAACTGAAGCACCTCCAATTTACCCAAGTTACTGAGAAGACCCTCTTTAATAATTTGAACATTTCATCCTAACTTTTGACCCCAAATCTTAATGTCCAACCATAAAAGTCATAAGAAGTAACTCTAAAAAGTAACTTTAAAAAATTGTAAGTATCCTAATATTCAAGTTCCTAGCTTTTGACCTGAAGTAACACTGCCCAGACATAAAAATCTTAATTCACGGAGAGAAGTAAACTCCAAAAGAAGACTGTTTACCTAGCTGCTCCAGGACTGCTCCTGATACTGGGATTTATCCATTTTAAAAAGAAACGTTTTACAGATTTCTCTCTACAAGAAGTCTGGAAACTGGAGTAAAAATATATTAAATACAAATATATGCTTTACTTATGCTTGCACCACTTCATACTGCCAGGGATAGTTTTAGAGACCAAAATGTATATGACTCCCCCTTTCATAATCCCATATTTAAAAGTCATAAATCAAATTTTTTTTATTTTAGTTTTAAAATTATTTTCTGTATTTCTGAAATTACAATGTAGCTACAGAGCTTTTTCCAATCTGTTTCGAATCATGACAGCAAGACTAAATAAGATTCCCACACAGGTTGTTTATTGTTTGCAAGTTTTTTGCTAACAGTAACACAAGCTCCTATTTTTTTTTTCTTCCGCTCCTAATTTTCTAATTAGTGACCGTTCTTTCTTCAAAAAGCTGTTCTTTCTGCCTACAGGTAACCATAATCCTCTTTATTAATTGCATTTTAATTCCATATATGTCTCTTCCATTCTAAAAAACGGTCATGACTAGCAATCAACTGTTCTAATTCTATGTTTTTACTATAATGCCTCCTCAGGAAGGTACCACCAATTTCCCCAAAATATGGATAATACATACATAGTCCAAGAAACAGAGGTTTTCTATAAATAATGCTCAGCATGATGTACATTTAATCTTTGTGGTAATTCAGTGTCTGCCTGGCTGAACCTCCAGTATCTCCAGTAAAGTAAGCAAAGTCTGCACTTCAGGCCATCAAGCTTGTACACAACATATTGTCATACTCCTTGACAAGCATATATTAGGATTCAGTTAAAAATGGCCTCACAGGCAAAACATTAGTTATAAGTAAATAACTGACAGAATGAATACAAAAGTAGTGTTTCTCAAGTCACAGGTGTTCTATTAAAGCTACCTTCTATAAATTAAACACCATAAATAATCATCCTGTGGCAACCTGCCTAGAACATGTCCATTAAGTACCTAATACACCATCTGGAAAGTGATCATGTCTAAGCATATCCAAGAGAAGTGTAAGTATCAGAAAAAGACCAATATTGATATTTTAGATTGTATCTCAAAGCATGCAATCTCAAGAGATGTCCACTATCCTTTATTTACCATCACATATCTTTTTATGTGACATTACTTAATCGTACTGCTAGGCTATTCACTTTGCTAGAAAATGCATAGTACTGTAAGAGATATGAAATGGTATAAGGTTTCCTGCCTGAGTAGGGGGTTGGACTAGATGGCCTCCAAGGTCCCTCCCAACATCATCAACATCATTGTTGTTGTTGTTGTTATTGTGTTTCTTAGTACTAGTTGCTGAGAATATATAAAAGAAAACAGCTGCTGCCTTAATACATTTGGAAATGCCCGGAGCTATTGAGATGGCCATGCAGGTTGAAAAAACCCATGCTGAACCAAGTGTCCTTTGATCAAATTAACCATATGAGTTAGATGAGGGAATAGAAGGAGAATTCATCAAATTTGCAAATGATACTAAACTGGCAGGAATAGCCAACACCACAGAAGACAAACTCAGGATTCAAAAAGATCTTGACAAACTAGAACAATGGACCCTATCCAACAAAATGAGTTTTAATGTGGAGAAAACCAAAATTTTACATTTAGGAAGGAAAAAACAAAGATATAAGTACAGATTAGGCGAGACCTGGCTCAAAAACAGTAACTGTGAGAGGGACCTTAGAGTCTTAGTGGATGATCAATTGAATATGAGCCAGCAGTGTGCAGCAGCCGCCAAAAAAGCTAATACAATCCTGGGTTGTATAAACAAGAGACATAGACTCAAGATCACGCAAAGTATTTATACCACTTTATAATCCCTAGTAAGACCAGACCTGGAACACTGCGACCAAGTTTGGTCACCATACTACAAAAAAGACATTTAGACCTTGGAAAAAGTTCAGAGAAGAGCAACTAAGATGATAAAAGGCCTGGAGACTAAAACATATGAAGAACAGCTGCAGGATATGGGTTTAGGTAGACCAGGGGTGTCAAACTCAATTTCATTGAGGGCCTCATCAGCATTGCGGTTGCCCTCAAGGGGCCGGGTGGGTATGGCCAGGGTGGGCGTGGCCTACTGCGTGGGCTTGGCTAGAGTGCGTATGGCCTACTGGGTGGGCGTGGCCATCTCTACATCGTTCACATCAAGGGTGCCTATGGGGGCCTGGGCAGGAGTGGGACAGATCTGAGGGTCTCTGGCAGAAGAAGGGTCTCTGGGCCGGGGCCAAGGCAGCGGGGGCCATTCCCTCACTGTTTCCAGGATGGCTTCGTGGGCCACATGAAACCACTTTGTGGGCCGGATCCGGCCCCCGGGCCTTGTGTTTGACATGTCTGAGCTAGACTAAAGAAAAGAATAGGGGCAAAATGATAGCAGTATTCCAGTATTTGAGGGGCTGCCAGGAAGAAGAGGGGGTCAAATTATGCTCCAAGGCACCAGAGGGCAGGACAAGAAACAATGACTGGAAATTAATCAAAGAGAGAAGTAACCTGGAATTAAGGAGAAACTTCCTAACAGTGAGGACAATTAACCAGTGGAACAGCTTGCCTTCCAAAATCGTGAGCACTCCATCACTGGAGGTTTTTAAGAAGAGACTAGACAGTTACTTACCAGAAATGGTATAGGTTCTCCTACTTCAGCAGGGGGCTGGACTAGAAGACCTCCAAGGTCCCTTCCTATTCTATTCTATTCTATTCTATTCTATTCTATTCTATTCTATTCTATTCTATTCTATTCTATTCTATTCTATTCGTAGGCTAGCTTGGTTGCTCAACTGCGAGAGACTGGTGAAGCGGGCACAGCAGCGCCTGCATTTTCTGTGTCGCATGAGAAAAGCACATCTTCCTTCCCCTGTCCTTACCACTTTCTACAGAGGGACTATCGAGAGCATCCTGTCATACAGCATCACAGTCTGGTTTGGAAGCATCACTGCTTCAGACAGGAAGGAAGTGCAGAGAGTGGTGAGGAAGGCTGGAAAAATTATTGGCAGTTCCTTATTTTATTTATTTTTTATTTTATTTTAATTCCATTTATATCCCGCCCTTCTCCGAAGACTCAGGGCGGCTTACAAGCTTAGCAGTAGCCTTCATTCTATGTATATGCCTGCTTATTAGGGCTTTCACACACACCCCAAGCGGCATTATTACAAAGTCAGCTTAATTGCCCCCAACAATCTGGGTCCTCATTTTAACTACCTCGGAAGGATGGAAGGCTGAGTCAACCTTGAGCCTGGTGGGATGCGAACCTGCACTAATTGCAGGCAGCTGGTGTTACTTAAGGAGGCATTAGCCCACTGCTCCACCAAGGCTTCCCTTCCATCTAGGACATAGCACATAATGTTGCTTGAGCAGGGTCTGCAAGATTGTCTGGGACACTACAGATCCTCTACACAACCTGTTTTCCTTGTTACCTTCTGGGAGGAGGCTCCATGGTACCTGAAGCAGAACATCCAGATTCAGTCACAGTTTTGTTCCATACAGTATTAACCTTGTGGACTCTAAAGCTTCCTCCTTCCATTATGTATTCAAGATGGACAGTGATTAATATTAATATATTACTTACATGTAAGGGTGTAGGTCTATACATATGTTGTATATAGTATATTTAAATGTGTGTTATGTACATGTACACTTTGAGAGAAAGCAACTAAATTTCATTTTTAATGCGTGCCATTGTGTGCACAATAAAAAATGACAATAAAGGTTATTATCTATTATCTGTTGTGGTTGCTTCATCACTGGAGGTTTTTAAGAAGAGATGGACAGCCACTTGTCTCACACTGTGTAGGGCAGGGGTCGGCAACCTTAAACACTCAAAGAGCCACTTGGTCCCTTTTCCCAGAGAAAAAAAACACTGGGAGCTGCAAAACTCTCACGGGCACACGCACACAAGGGGGGAGGTTGATTGAAGAGTTTAATTAAAAAGAAATAGAGGCTGCTGTGCATGAGTTCTCTCTCTCTCTCTCTCTCTCTCTCTCTCTCTCTCTCTCTCTCTCTCTCTCTCTCTCTCTCTCTCCCTCCCTCTCTCCGATCTTCTGCTCACCTGGCAAGCTGGCTTCACGCTGTTCTCGGACAAGCTGACACACATTCTTATTGTGCTGGCTCTCCTGCCCTGCTTTCTGCTGCTTCCTGTGGAGATGCAGCAAAGGCAGGAGCCCCGCCCAATAAGCTTGTCAGCTTCTTGAAGAACAACGTGAGGCCACTCTCTTTTTTATACACACACACACACACACACACAGAGAGAGAGAGAGAGAGAGAGAGAGAGAGAGAGAGAGAGAGGTGGGGGGAAGCTCAAGTGCCTCTCTCTGTCTCTGTCTCTTTCTCTGCAAATGGCAGAGGAGGACTGGGAGCCGCAGGAGAAGGCTGAAAGAGCCACATGCAGCTCCAGAGCCGCAGGTTGCTGACCCGTGGTCTAGGGTCCCCAGCTTGAGCTGAGGGCTGGACTAGAAGATCTCCAAGGTCCCTTCCAACTCTGTTCAACTGTTATTACATAACTTTTAATGACCATCTGAATGTTACATATATAAATGACATTTGTACTTACTAGATTTTTCAAATCTCGCCTTTATTACTTTATAAGTAACACAAGGCAGTCAACATACATAATATTACTTCCTCCTATTTTCTCCACAACAAGCCTGTAAATTAAGTTGGAGTGAGAGAAAATGACTGGCCCAAAGTCACCCAGCTGGTTGTCGGGCCTAAGGCAGGACTAGAATTCATAGACTATTGGTTTCTAGGCCTGGGTCTTTGATAACACACCAAACTGATTCTCTTTTATTTATATAAAATAAATATATGTCTAAATAGCAGTGAGCACTAGAGCAAGTGCTCACTGTGTCTGTGTATATACATAAATACACACACACACACACACACACACACACACACACACACACATTGAGCACTTGGTTTAGTGTGCACTATTTATTCATATATTTATTTCATATAAAAGAGAACCAGAATATCTGTGTGTGTGTGTGTGTGTGTGTGTGTGTGTGTGTGTGTGTGAACTATTTAGATTACCTTGCTAGGCCCCAAACATGGGACAAATCTTATTTCCTGTTTCAGCCTAACCCAAGGCCATCCACAGGCAGTGGTCACAGTAGTGACAGCTCATATTTGTGTAAATATTTTTGGATTGCTAACAAAGAATTAAAGGGAGACTGATATGCATTTCAAACTTACTTGTTCTCATCAGTCAGCCATACCCTTCTGAGATTCAAACCTGGGCTGATTGCACATTAGGCAGTTGTTTTAACCTCTAGGCCACAGGCTCTTTCTCACTTTATTAGCTGAGAAGCAAGGGAGATATGTGTTAAATGTTTGTTAACTATTTAGATTACCTTTACACAAATATGAGCTGTTACTACTGTGACCACTGCCTGTGGATGGCCTTGGGTTAGGCTGAAACAGGAAATAAGATTTGTCCCATGTTTGGGGCCTAGCAAGGTAATCTAAATAGTTAACAAACATTTAAGACATATCTCCCTTGCTTCTCAGCTAACAAAGTGAGAAAGAGCCTGTGGCCTAGAGGTTAAAACAACTGCCTAATGTGCAATCAGCCCAGGTTTGAATCTCAGAAGGGTATGGCTGACTGATGAGAACAAATAAGTTTGAAATGCATATCAGTCTCCCTTTAATTCTTTGTTAGCAATCCAAAAATATTTACATATCTATCTATCTATCTATCTATCTATCTATCTATCTATCTATCTATCTAAATAAAGGGAATACTTAAACAACACAATGTACTGTATTTAATAGTAGGATGTCTTATTTTCTGTTCCCTTTATTTTTTTGAGCAGTATACACACACACACATACACACACACACCTTGCATTTTAAAGAACATGTTGTTTTCAGAAAATATTTCAAACTTAGCAGTTTTCATTTTAAAAACTGTTTTAAAACATAGAATATATTGTCTAAGTGAATCTTGTAGCAAGAAGCAACCTAAATTATGTAAGGTTGAACAGAGATTAAATTGGCATACTAACTGATTGCAAGTTAATATATGATGACAAACATTTATTTATGTATTTGTTTTTTAGAGAACTTATTTGATTGGACTTCTTTCTTTATGATGAACCTCAAAGCCAGATGATAGCAAAGGAATAAGGAAATTAAAAAAGTCCCACTGTAAACAACCAATGCCATCAATAGTTCTAAAGTAATTTTATAAATATTAATACAAACCATAATTTGCTTTTTAAAATAATTCATCTAAAATTGAAATTCAATCTGATAATAAATCAGCCACAGTGGCTGTTTATTGCATAGTTTTTTGGGTTTTTTAACTTTTTGCATATATTAATATTTAAAAACAGCATCCTTATTGTCCCTTTCTTGAACAAAACATACTCTTTATAGACTCTTTTATAAAGCCACTTTTGTGTTCATACATGTGTAAAAATGTACACCCCAACTATCAATGAAATATCTTTAGACTTATAAAATCAAACAAAGAGAAACCAAATCTGAAAAAACATCCTTTTCTCCAAAAAGGATCAAGGTGAAAAACAAAGTCCTGCTTAGAAATCTGTCTTCTTTCCTGCCTACAATCCACCCCCTCACTGGCAACCATCCAGAAGCCAAAATATGTTTTCTAAACCTGTGTTTCTCAAACTTGGAAGCTTTGAGATGTGTGGACTTCAGCATGGGAATTCTGGGAGTTTAAGTCCACACATCTTAAAGCAGCCAAGGTTGAGAAACAACAGTTCTAAAGGGATAGCTGGTGGCAGTGATTTCCCAGTAGTAGCCTTGGCATCACCTCTCTGTCAGGAAAAGCTAAGATGGATTTTCCTATGTGCATATTTTACACTTTGCTGCCTAGATCAGAGTTCTGACTGTTCTATCATGCTGTCCAACTTTTATACCATTGAGCATTCTCTTGGATGCAGGAATTTTCACAGAAAACAAGCGCAGGCATGTTCCCCCTTTCCAGCCCAGCAGATCTAGCATCAAGTAATAGATTTCAATTGCAAGTACGCTAAACATCTTTTAGGCTTCTAGTATCTCAATATATCCTTCACTTTCCTAAATATTAAAAGGAAACCTTGTTTAAAATCATCGTCACATTTGGTAACAGGACTTAAAATAACTTTGCATATGAAAATCATTTCTTTCAATTATTCTAGAAGCATAGCTCTTATCATGCAACCACAAATACAACCATCCCAGCATGCAGAGCTACATATTGAAAGCAGATAAGAAAGACCCCAGGTAAAGTTCATTTATTTCAATGATTTTTTAGGCAAATGCCTCTCAATATTCATAATTTTCCATTTCATCATTTCAGACTACTGACCAGCATCCCCAACAAATAAAAAATTCTTAAGGAACAGATTCAGATTGGCCTTATTAAGTGTTTTTGCAGTAACTAGCTAGATACTATAGAAGTTATTTGTTTCTATAGATTCTCTGAAATATGTATCTTAGTATATTGCAAATTTAGATTTTATGGTTTTTAGTATGTAAAATCTGAAACTTTTTAGTTTAAACAATCTGAATAATCTGCCAATTGTTGACCAGATAAATTATAACTATATCAATACCAACTTATATACTGCTTCACAGTGCTTTACAGCCCTCTCTAAACAGTTTACAGAGTCACCATATTGCCTCCAACAATTTAGGTACTCATCTCATTAACTTCGTAAGGATGGAAGGCTGAGTCAACCTTGAGCGGTAAGAATAGAACTGCTGACAGTCAGCAGAATTAGCCTATAATACTGCATTGTAAGTGGAGTGGAGTGGAGTGGAGTGGAGTGGAGTGGAGTGGAGTGGAGTGGAGTAGAGTAGAGTAGAGTAGAGTAGAGTAGAGTAGAGTAGAGTAGAGTAGAGTAGAGTAGAGTAGAGTAGAGTAGAGTAGAATAGAATAGAATAGAATAGAATAGAATAGAATAGAATAGAATAGAATAGAATAGAATAGAATAGAATAGAATAGAAGCTGGAAGAGACCTTGGAGGTCTACTAGTCCAGGGCTTTTCACCTGGTGGTATGAATACCACCTGTGGTACATTAGCAAGTGGCAGGTGGTATGTGGCACTGCCCAGCCAAGTGTAGAGGGGGAGGGAATGAGCCAGCACAGTGCAGGACTTACTGTGAGAGAGTCCTCCAGAGCTGCAGAGTGGCTGGGGCAAGGCAAAAGCCCCAGGCTCACTTTCAGCTCACCCAGAAGAGAAAGGAGGAGGAGGGGGTGGAGAAAGGAGAGGCTATAACAGAAGGCAGCTTGGGCGGGAGAGGGAGAGAGAGAAAAAAAGAAGCAGCCTTGGGAGGAAGTGGAGTCAGCTCTAGCTGCACTGAAGGGAAAGAAGGAGGAGGAGGACTGGAGGAGATCAAGCAAGCCGGCCATGAGCTGATCTACAACTTCTGTGGTAGCCATCTGTGCTGGCAGCAACAAACAGGCAAGAAACACAGTGGGGGAGGGGTCGCCTTCCACGAGGAATGAAGAAAGACAGCAATGAAGAAAGGCAGCATCGGTAGAGGTGAGGCACAGAGGGAGGGAGGGAGATGGAGAGTGGGTTTTGTGAAATGTAAGCTTTGTGTTCTTAAGGCGTGTTTGGCAATTTCTATTTGGCTGATGGGTGATGTCTCGTGTTAACTTCTATTGCTCTGCTATTGTTAGCTGTAAGTTTTGCTGCAAGGGATTTTGAAGTATTTTTCTCCTGAATGGATTTTGCCTGTAACATTCCTTTACTTATGAATAGAGCCATTTGGGGGAGGCTGCCTTAGTTGGCATCCAGTACTTACTACATTTTTGTTTCTTCCTTAAGTGCTGGCTGCTGGCTCCTTAACTTTCCTTTCTAGCAGTAGCTAATTCTTAAAGGGGAATGCACTTTTTTAGCTAGTTCCCTCAGTGGCTTGTCTTTTCTGTCTCTGGAAACTTTTCCTTGTTTGATGAATATATGGAAGAGGGAAAATATGGGGGTGGGGGGGTTTCAAATTCTTCCTTCAGAAGGAGATGGGAATGAGAAAGAGGGAGGCAGGGAAAAACAGAGGGAGGGAAGGAAATCCTGCCTTAGTACTTGGCCACCAGTAGCCCTGCCATTGACTTTGCTTGTCAAAAGGTTGCAAAAGGGGATTACATGACCCTGGGACACTGTGACAATCATAAATATGAAACAGTTGCCAGGCATCCAAATATAAATCACATGACCCTGGGCATGCTGCAATGGTCATAAGTGTGAAAAATGGTCATAAGTCATTTCAGTGCAATTGCAACTTCGAACAGGTTTTTTGTTAGTTTGGGTTTTTTTGGTCATCAAGTTTTTGACATCTTGCTAGTTGGTACTCAAATATTGCCATATCCTAAAAGTGGTACAATCGATGAAAAGGTTGAAAAGCCCTGTTCTAATCAAGCTCCCTGCTCAAGCAGGAGAAACTATACCATTTCAGACAAATAGTTGTCCAGTCTCTTCTTAAAAACTTCCAGTGTTGGAGCACTGACAACTTCTGGAGGCAAGTTGTTCCACTGATTAATTGTTCTAACTGTCAGGAAATTTCTCCTTAGTTCTAGGTTGCTTCTCTCCTTGATTAGTTTCCATCTGTTGCTTCTTGTCCTGCCTCAGGCGCTTTGGAGAATAGCTTGATTCCCTCTTCTTTGTGGCAACCCCTGAGATATTGGAACACTGCTATCATGTCACCCCTCGTCCTTCTCTTCATTAAACTAGACATACCCAATTCCAGCAACCGTTCCTTGTAGGTTTTAGCCTCTAGTCCCCTAATCATCTTTGTTGCTCTTCTCTGTACTCTTTCTAGGGTCTCAACATCTTTTTTACATTGTGGTGACCAGGAGAGCTAGTAGGAGAGCTCTAAACTATGCAGGAGTTTAGAGCTCTCATAGATGCACTAAGTTCAAATAATTTTTATTTTTATTTTTTATTTTAATTCCATTTATATCCCACCCTTCTCCGAAGACTCAGGGCGGCTTACAAGCTTAGCAGTAGCCTTCATTCTATGTATATGATGCTAACTAACAATCATGAATCTGCATCTACAGAGGAAGCTGTGTTCTTCCAAGAATTAAGGCATTTTCCCCATTAACTAACCTTTTTAATTTATGTTCTAAGTCTATGTAATACTGGTAAAAGTTCTGCAAACCAAATTTCACAACATCACTCACAGAACATTATAAATACAAACTATCTTAAGGAACTGTATATAACAATCTCTATAGAATCAACAAATTCTTATAATTAAATCATTTCTTATGAATGTACATACATGCAGTTTTGGTTGCCTAATTTTTGGGCCAAACCATACTTTTATCAGCCAAGCAATGGTATAATTTTCCTTAAAATAAATATGTGAACCCTGGAAACAGTCTCTGCTTTCCCCTCATTTGATTACTTTTACTATATACTATTCACAGTCTTCTTTTGGAGCGAGTCCAAAAAAAATTCAGAATAACATGTATTTTAGGTTACTTACGATTGGTGAACACTACAGTTGTAAAATACAAAATCCACAGATGCAAACTTCTTCCCTGTCTCTTTGGATTTAAGATAGAGCTTTACCACTCGCTTATCACCTAGAAAAAAGCAAGCATACAGATCCGAAATCAACAAATTGGTGACTGGCATGGACATCTGTAAAAATAAAGACTTCTTAATTTGACCAGGTTGGAATAAATAGTTCTGACTGAATTAAGAAATAATCTCAGTGAATACCAATGACATAAGAAAACATTAATCATGGAAGAACATGATCCATCTAAACCACTTTTCTTCTTCCTAGATAGCTTTAATGATTTAGAGAGTAAGTAATCTTGCTTAGTACAAAACTAAAAAAAGCTGATGAAAGACTATGATAATAGATCTTTAACTGCCTACTGCAGAATTTATATTTGACATTCTCCATGTTACCTCTCTCTCGGGCCAATGTGTTATATCTTAAAGGATTTAGATTTCTCTATAGCAAAAACAACCTGAGTATCTGAGATCAGCCTAGATTATACTATCTGAACTGAAGACTAAATTATCTGCCTCCCATGTAGGGACAGAAACAACGTATTTTTAGATAGTGCTTTTTTATTACCTAGAGCAGTCTTTCTCAACCTTGGCAGCTTGAAGTTGTATGGACTTCACCTCCCAGAATTCCCCAGCCAGCATTGGGAAAATGGGAGTTCAAGTGGGTGTTGAAGTTTACACATCTTCACGTTGCCAAAATTGAACAATTCTGACCCCAGAGAGAAGGATTTTGTAATGGAATAAAAATATTACAAGAAGCATACATAGCTACAGAAAAGTTATTGGGATTTATTGTGGTACTACTTTGTATAAGTATGTGAAAAAGCACCCAGTTTCAAAACAGTGAGATTATAAATATCTACATATATTCGCAGAAACACTGTAAAAACAGAAGACACAGTTTTAAGCATTTTAAATCAGATTACATAATATATTCCATGTTTCCATCCTAACAATAAACTACATAGACTGGCTCAACTTTTGCATTACTTAAATATTTGTTAAAAAAACTCAATTCCCTAAGTACATTCAGTTTATTCTATATTTAACTGCTGCAGGATGATGATGTGATATTAACTCACCTTGTCCTCTGGTAATAGGTATGACATCTTTTGTAGATGGAGAACTACAGTAGATTCTGCCGTCTTCAATGCGGCTTTCAGAGTCAGTGAAATCTTCAAAGGAACAATTCACACCAGCCAGGAGATCAGGAACA
This sequence comes from Vipera berus, assembly GCF_964194415.1. Lineage (NCBI taxonomy): Eukaryota > Metazoa > Chordata > Lepidosauria > Squamata > Viperidae > Vipera > Vipera berus. The sequence goes on along the minus strand of NC_138203.1, from coordinate 236,792,118 downwards.
TTCCAGGCTTGCAAAACCAGCTGACAGAATGACACACAGAGAAAAAAAATCAGTGATCTGTTTGTTCTTGTTGTTTTTAAAAAAGGGGGTCTACAATAAAACCTTCATACTTCACCATCCTACTGACATAGTTAACAAGACTATATGGAATTTAAAGTAAAATGACCCACCGGGACTTCTGACATGGTGACTGATATATTCTTAGGCTGAACAGTAAGTTGAACACACTGGTGCAGATGTGAGGCAAAACGCTGGTGTTCATCAGCTCGATCACAACGCTCCTTCCGAGAACAGCTGTGAAACAGCAAAAAACAATATCTATAAGACTGTGGTAATCTTTAGCTACAACTAATAATGTTCTCATTATGTTGCTACATTGATGACTAACGACATGCAAAGACCTATTTTATTTTCATCTGCTAGTTAATTTTAGTTTTATTTAAATTCTAGTCCACCTTTCACAACTGCTTTGTCAGTTACAACTGAAATGGAATAAAAGTTGCTTAAATAAATGAGAAAGCCCTTAATGCTATTCCTACATTACACAAATAATAAAAGAGACCATAAATATTATCAATTGAAAACATGCTTCACAATATGTACTGAAATTTCACATTCAAATAGTCACTGAAATATTTCTTTGGTAATTTGACTTATTTTTGTATATTATATTTTGCTCTTGAACCCACATATATTTTGCTCTTGAACTAGCACCTAGGTCACGATGGCATGTAATGTCTCAAAGAATTTTGCTGAAAAAAATAAAGATGGGTTTTATGCATTATTTTACCAACATTAAAATTAATCTTAATGAGAAAGGAATAAATGAAACATTTTACAAACCAGTATTATATTTTCTCAGAGGAAGCCTTAATGATAGTACAATAGTCTACTCTTAGAAGGTTATTAAAATTTATGTTGTACCGCAATAAAATGTGAATTGTGAGAACAAGTCTTATTCTTCTGTTCTGGTTTGCTTGCTAAATTAAATTTCAATCTTTCCCAACCTAGATGTTATTACTCCTTAAAGTTAAATCACTATCTTTACGATGGGATTTTAATTTCATCTGCAATTGTGTATGGATTATTAATGATGTAACTCAATAATCTAACAAACACTTACTGTGCTGAACAGCTTCTTAATATTCAGTGTTTGTACAAATGCTTGCAAAAATGCAGTGAGTTTCACATGGTTTTGCACTTGATCTTTACAAAACCACTACATGATAAGTCATAGAATAGGAAATAGTCTCCAAGTGTATTTCATCCAATATGATAATTATGGAAGAAATCCTTTAGAACTATATTAGCTTACGAGACCTTTATTTTTTTAAGAAAGAAGGAAAGACAATCCATTCCACTATCAAACCTATTGGTTATCTAAAAGCTAAGAGAACATTTCTAAAGTTACAAAATGTCTTGTAATTTGAACTAGTTGGTCTGGATATTATAAACAACAAGCTCCTTCATCTCTGTAACAGCTTTTCAAATATGCAAAGATACCCTAAATCATGTCTTCTCAGAATAAGGATATGCAATGCTGACTTTCAGTTAGGTGTTGCGGTGTCCCTGTCTTCCACGTTTGATTTTGCCCCGCTGGGGACCCTAAAAAGGGTTGAAAGTCATCCCGGAGAGGCAACGAAGGAGGGGACCCTCATCGAGAACAGAGGGGCAGCAGCCATTCCGCTGGATCTGAGGAAGCCCTCCAAACTGGCAGGGGAAAGACTGGCTACCTTCATGTGGCCACTCAGAAGCTGCTGACAACCAAAGATGAGGACTAACTAGCAATTTTTGAGCAACGTGATGGAACTGAGTGAGACTTTATCCTCTTTTTATGACCTTAATACAACTCTCCTGGAAAAAACAATGCCCAAAGCAAAGAATTCTCCCCGATGAGAGACGGAGGGGAAGGTTTTGCCTCATTCCGTCAGGAAAAGAAAAGCAGTGAATTAATTGCTTTGGGGGAAAATAGAGAAAACTACAAGATCAATTTGGAATTAATAGAGATATATAGATTTGAAATTTGGGGACTAAAAGTACCTTTGAGACTTTTTTTAGAAAAGATATTTTAAAGTCTGTAAAATAGGCTTGGATTTGGAAAGCTGGAAGACGGTGTCAACAACATCTAGTGGTGAATCACAGCACTACAATTTATTATGCTTAAAGGAAACTTAGCTTGGAGCCCAGACTTAGACAAGACTCTTTGTTGTTCCTGGAAACTCACTTTTGCAGACTGCAGCTGGGAAAAGGGAAAATAACCCTCTTGGGCTGCCTATCTGTGTTGGGGACCCTATTGGACTATAAAGACTACATACAAAAACAAAATGGATGTTTCATACTTAGCCTCAAATGGTAAAAAACCATCTTTAACACTTCTCTCTGAACTCCCAGCTTGATATACCAACAAAAAATGTTAATGAATCTCAGAAATAAATTCTTTCTATGCTGAAATCAATCCAAGATTGATTTCAGGATGAGACTAAAAATAATGCAAATGAGATAAAAGAACAATTTTCTAACCTAAACTTACAAATCCAGACAATGACTACAAAGAAGGACCTAGTAACCCAGAAAACAGAAGGAAAATTAGAATAAACGGATCCAAAGATGGAGGACCTAAAGGAAGGAATTAACAGACAGATACAGACAAATGAAAAATTAGAAGATGCAGTGATAACACCAGAAATGGAAAAGATATCTCAGAACACATTTGAGGATAAGGTTGAACGGACGATAAAGCTGTTAGGAGAAATGCTGAATATTGACAAACAAGAAATGAAAAGAAAAACTGAAGGAGAAGGATGGAGGATGTTTAATAAATATAAATGGGTTGAGCATTCTTCCAAAAATATTTCAATCAAAATCTCTTCCTCTTTCCAAACAATATATACAAAAACAGAAGAAGAATTACTTGATGATTGAAATGTACTGATTTGGAAAGTTATTTAGAAAAGGAAGGAAAGTTATTTGGCAAAGGAAGAAAGCTAGAGCAAGACTGAAGAAAATACTATTAAACAGATGTTTGAATATGGTTAAGAAAATAAATAATTGTTAGAAATAAAAGTATTATTATAGTTAGAAGGATAGGATTTGTAACTAGAATATTATAGTTTGTTATGAGATGGGAAATATGAAAATTCAAAGGGTTTGAATATTCATCCTCCTCCAGACGTATCCTAGTTCATTAACCTTCTCCTTAAACTATGACAGCCAAAACTGCTTTCTTCACTACACAAGTAGAAGTCAACAATAAGAGTAACTTACTAGATAAGTTCTTACCTAGTAGGTAAGAATAAGAAAGAGTAACACTGAGACTCTTTCCTATTCTGTGACTTGTCATATAGTGGTTTTGTAAAGATCAGCAAGTTCATGGCAGAATCAAAATTCAAGCTGGGAATTTTGTGATTCAGTTCTCACTATCTGTATGACACTGACGATGCAACTTTATACCTGGGCATTTTTAGATCCTTTTTAAAATTTCTGTAGGGCTCATCTTTTAATATCCTACCCTAATCAATTCTATGCTCTTCCCATCTCATGTATTGTGGCTTTAATGGAGCTGGAGTCCTGCTTCAATTTCCTTTGAGCCTAACAGTTCATCACACTCATTTATGCTCTCGATTAAGCAACTCCAAGCAATTCAAATAAGCAGCTGCAAATATTCCATCTATTTCATCAAAGGCAGCCACTCCGCTGCCCCCATAGCACTGTTCTATCCAGGTATTCTGCCTCCATTAATAAGTTTAAATGGGTTTCTTCAAATTCTCCTCCCTGCATTTGTGATAACATTATTTCATTATAGAACGCATTTAATTAAGCAAAGGGCAATACAGTATAAGCAGATACACATGCACCTTTCAAGGTCTTAGTAATCTCAATGATTTATCTCTGTAACAAGTGCCAGCATGACACTGCACAATGGAGTTTCTGAGCCACTACAACATTCCACCTATATCCTAGGGATGCTTCAGGGAAAGAGATGTCTTTGAATTTTAATTAAAATGCTCCACATGGCTAAACAGTCAGGACTCTGTAGCTTCTAACAACTTTCCCCCCTTAAGCCCAAAGAAAATCACCCTTTTAATGTCTTTCAATTATTGTTTTGCCCCTACTCTTTTATGCTTTCATTAGTAACCCTATATGAGAGGCCCAGTTCCTGAGTTAAAGACATTGAATTGTAAGTTTTGATCAGTAGCAGCAGATGCACATGATCTTCAAAGAAAACCAGATTAATGAGTCTAAAAAATTATGTCTTCTTCATACTATTCCTCTGCAGCTAAAACAGGGCTAGAGCTGATTCCTATGCATATTCCCTGTTGCCAAATGTTCCTGGATTGGCATCTCAACGCTGCCCCGGTTCAAGCCACTTTCAATGGAGGAATCTTAACTTTTCCAATATGACAAACAAGAAGCACTGTGGTGCCCGCATTTGATGCATCAACCAGTATAACTGGAAACATTTGACAGCTACAAGTATTGACATTTCAAGCTGAGCAATCAAATTGCATTCATAAAGTCATTAGGAAAATTTCTTTAAACTATAGACGAAATAAAATATTTTCAAGCAGAAAGAACTCAATGTGCTACATTAATGCCATCACTCCCACCACCCTCCCATTTCCCATTACTACAAGTAATTCAATGCCTAAACTCATAGGGGTGTACGTGTGTGTATGTATCACTATTAAGATGCTAAATAAATTTATTGCTAAATAAATAAATCATGGACAACTGGTCACAGGACAACAAACTATTTTGGGGAAATGCATAGTCTGTGTCAATCTATGCTGGAATGAGGGTGACTCCTGCTGTGTTTCAAGATAGTAAGTAGAAAATTTAGTCCTTACCACCCACACATCAGAAGCTGCCAATGCAGTAGACAACTGGCAACTCAGAGCTGGCTGCCATCAATCAGCTTTATAGCATAAAGCATTTACCACAGAGGCAAGAGGAGACTAAGTGTACATACCAGACATTGAGGTTTACTTCTCTCAGCTTGAAATAAACAGGTGAAGCCTACCAGCAATTCTTTGCTCTATTCCCCACTGTGCTGCTTTCCACATTCATGCAAATCAGCAGGATAAGGGGTTCCTGACAACTACAATGGACAGAATTTTTAGCCCCTATGAACATTTGCTGCGGTGTCCTACCATAGGAGATTCAAGGTTGAATATACATGACAGGCCTATTCACTCAAGCAAAACAAGTAATTTTCCAAACATTACAAAATCAAATGATAATGGCATCCTTATCCTTATCTTTAGTTATAGCACTTTTATGAGTATGCACAGCACTTCAATACTATTATTGCAATCTTATAATAACTCCATAAACTCAGTATTATATAAACACGAAGAGAGCAGTGCTGCACTAAAAAATAGCATTTTTCCTGAGTTCCATTAGACAGCAAAACTCCACAGCTTCCTGCTTTTTACTTTTTATAGAAGTTAACCAGGTGCCACCAAAAGCCCATAAACAGATCTAGAAATGTATTCCTTCTCTGGCTGTTTCCTCATACTTTCATGTTCAATAGTCTCTTGTTTTTGAGTAATTAGATCTCATAGCAGCATGGTGACTACTCCAAACTCACCTCTTATCAAGGCCTCCTGTCATTGTTCAGTTCTATGTCTTCTACCATTTTCCCTTTCTTTGATGGGTCCTTCTTACCTTAGCATACATTGTTTTAACGAATTGTTTTCTGATTTAACTTAACTTTAACTAATACGATCATCTTTTGCTACTTTCTCTTATTTATACCCTTCAAAGGGTTCTGCCTCATGGATTTCATGCTGATATATGCTCGATAGTAGGAACTATGATAGTTAGGTATTACAGAATGTAATATTAATACATTTTTTATTTTTATTGGTAAAAATGAACAATTACAATCATACTAGTGATAATACAGTAAAAATGCAAATCATAATGATTAAAATAAGGTAAACAAAAGAAAAACTGTTTATCAATATAACATGAGCAAAAAACTCTTTCAGTCTCTAAACTTAACATTACATGAGGATACTTTGTGCTCTCTGAGCTTAGTTATTTTCTTGCAGGTGTTTCATTACCCAACTAGGTAACATCATCAGTGTTAGGACTGCGCTAACATTGATGATATTACCTAGCTGGGTAATGAAACTTCCACAAGAAAACAATCAAACTCAACATGAAGGACTCCTCAACACCTGAGATCCCATATTCCTTTTTGTACATGACCCTGTTACTAAATAAAAAATTAATGGTACTACTGTAACAGATTTATAAGCATTCAAAATGTCAGAAGTTAGCTTCAACAATGGAACAGAGTTTTTATATATAAAGGAGTATGGAGAATAAGAGTCAGGAGACACCATCAAGCCAAACCAAAAGACAATTCAGCATACTTACATGTTATGTAGGACACACCAACCACAGTGAGGATCTCTAGAACCCAGACACAGTGCACATGTTGCATACTGCTCACAGCTTTCCACTGGCACACGTGTCACCTAGGGGATAAGGGCTAGTGTTAAATAAAATCTTACTTCAGAGACTTTCAAGCTGCAGTTCTTATTCATATGTGAAATTCCCAGTGCTTCCTTTTTTCCCATTTACCATCAGACAACTGAAAATAATTCACTCAGTTTCAGCAGCTTATTTGTTGGTTATTGAGGAAGAAAAAGTGAAAAATTCAGAAGCAGGGGCTTAAAAAAAAGAAGTGTGCCCACTCTGGCATGGTACCAGCGCTATGGAATGAGATTCCCCTTGAGTTCCATGTAGCTCCCACCCTGACGGCATTCTGGAAAGCCTTAAAGACCTGGCTATTCTCCTATACCAAGGGTCTTCAAACTTGGCCCTTTTATGACTTGTGGATTTCAACTCCCAGAATTCCTCAGCCAGGCATAAAAGGGCCAAGTTTGAGGACCCGTATCCTATACCTGCAGGGATGCAGTAGCTCAGTGGGTTAGGATGCTGAGCTTGTCGATCAGAAGGTCAGCAGTTTGGCAGGTCGAATCCCAAGTGCCGCATAACAGAGCGAGTGCCTGTTACTTGTCCCAGCTTCTGCCAACCTAGCAGTTCGAAAGCACGTAAAAATGCAAGTAGAAAAATAGGGACCACTACAGTGGGAAGGTAACAGCGTTCCGTGCGCCTTTGGCGTCTAGTCATGCCGGCCACATGACCACGGAGTCATCCTAGGACAAGCACTGGCTCTTCGGCTTTGAAACGGAGATGAGCACTGGCCCCTAGAGTTGGAAATAACTAGGACGCATGTGCGGGGGAACCTTTACCTTTACCTTTATCCTATACCTTGAGTTAGGGTGGATGGCATCCTGCTGGCTTTGTTTAGGGGTGTGGGTGCTGTTACCTGGACTTGCCATCAGTTCTTGTTCTTTTTTATAATTTTATATAATGCATTTTCCAGTTTGTTTTGTTATTGCCAGTGCATAAATTATATAAATTTAATTTAATAAAATTTAAAAATGGTCTTGGCTGAAATAGAGATGCACTTCTTGGCAACTCAAGACAATTATTTCCCAACACTAACTCTCTCTGTTTATTACTACAGTATGTTACAACATTATGGTGTTAGTACTAAGGGGAAGGAATTATGGTTACCAACCATCTTTTAAACATTCAATTCTCCTTTGACATAGGTAATTGGGAAGGGGTGTTATGACAACCAGCTGTTGAAAAGAATACTTCATTGCTTCTGCCAGAAGAAAACACCACTGCCTTTGTGAAACAGATGGCAGCACTGAAAAAAGGTGAGGCAGAGGACTCTTTGTCTACCACCCCAATTGTTCTCCATGGACTATACAACATGATTTCAATGGAATCATTAAGGGAGCGGAAACAATTCAGATAGCATTGAAAGCATTCTAGAATTCAGAATTATGTTATCATTCCTTCAGCTTGTTCTGCTATTTGATGATGATAACTTTATTGTCACTTTGAATGTACACCAATCGGCATACATCAAAATGAAATTTCGTTGCGTACAGCTCTCAAAGGGTCACCACCTCCGATATATACTCCTTGTTCGGGGCCTGCTCAAATTTCACATTGTCCATTTTAGTCTCTAGGGAGTGAACGATGGCACACAGGACAGATGGAAATGGGGCTCCATGTGGATTAGCCCTCAAATTCGCTTGTATTCTGACAACCTCGCCTTCTTTCCTTTTTCTAATCCTGACTCTTCCACCCTTTCCTTAAAGAGGCCTTGCTTCTTTTCGCCCCTGGAGCACGCTGCTGCCGCCGCCACCAACTCCTCCAGAAGCCTCTCTCTCTTCCTCTGGGCCTGCCGACAGCCTCATCCAGTTCCTTCGCTCCATAAGCATATTTCAAGGCAAGCATGCTTTTTTTTTACTGAAATCTCCACTTGACCTTTAAATAATGTGGTAAGGTTTATACTCCAGAAGCTATGCAGGACCTTGATAAGGTAGTTATTTTACTGTAGACAATTACAGCAAATAGGATTACCCCCTGTGAAATTCTCCCCATCACATCTAAACATTTTACTTTAGTGGCTATTGGGAGGGGAGGGAGGCACTTTTTAATCTGTATGTGGTCATTTTGGCCTAATATTGCACCTGCCTCAAATACATAATCCTTCACAACACTTAGAAAACACTATAGTTTTCCCCAATCCATCTTCTTCTACATATATTATATGTTAGGGCTACCATCATCACCTGCCAGCATAATTGTGTTATGATCATTCTGCATATCAGCTAGGCTGCTAGGGCACTAGCATGGGGGGCGGAGAGTTCACCCCACTATTTTTAGTGCTATAAAACCTGAAACTGTGCTGAAATGAAATAGCTAAATTTCAATAAAATAATATACATGCATTCTTTAACTGAAATAGTTCATGCTGAAATCACCTAAGGACTGATTCAGGAATTATCAGAAAAGGATCTGTCTGAACATTACAACTGGATTTTAGACATGAAAATTTGACATCTCTTTCTGAAGAGATAAGATAGTAGAACAAAGGTACAGAAAACCTCATACAGGTTAAGTAGTTTTATACTGGGAGGGGGGAAAAAGAACAAAACGCAAATTTGCTTTGCGCATGGATTAAAATAATTTTAATCACATCTAAAGGCAAATACCTTCAGTGGGCCTAATACAGGTCAAACACCAAGGTTCTTTCTAAGTCCAAGGTCAATGATTGGAGGCACCCTGCTACTTCTATGAGGTTGCTGACCACAGCACAGGGAAAAGGAAGCACATTTTTGTGTTTTCAATTTTCTCAATATTCCACTGAGTTATTCCTGAGTCTAGAAAATTAAATTCTGGGTCTGTTAGATCAGTTTCCAACTCAGAGGAGCCTACACCTGAACATCAGCTAAGAAGAACTGTTTTTTTCTGAAAGGGAAGAAAGGAAATATGAGGATGGGAATGGCTGAAAGGAACAGAGAATCCACACCATAGACTAGAGTGGTGTGAAACAGAAGACTAACAGCTGCTGAATGCACACCTGTGCCAGTATCAATGCTTTTCCAACATATATCTCTTGGAAATATAACAACTGTATCTTCTCAACCTTTCCCAAAGTATGTGGCAATCAACTTTACCCCGTTTTAGATTTCAATGGTCTCTCTCTCTCTCTCTCTCTCTCTCTCTCTCTCGTGTGTGTGTGTGTGTGTGTGTGTGTGTGTGTGTGTGTGTGTGTCACATCATGTCTGTGGGATAATAACCAATCCAAGGGTATTCAATGAATATCAGAAAAAATATAGTCACACTAAACCATTAACTTTTATAAATCACACCAGCTTCTTGGCCCAATACACCAAAATCAAACAAGCCAAATTATGTTTTCATATTCAGCTTCAACTTCACTGTCATGTTTCTTCAATTTAGAAATCTGTTTTCCATGGTTCCTGGCCATATGGACAGAGTCTCATCTATGTAGAAATTAGACAGACATTGAGTGAATGTATACAGCTAAGAAATGGAGTCTCTCACTTCATGGTTCTGTAATATTTGTGTTCATTCTCTCCTTTCATGAAAACAGAGCTATTGACTGCCACCAATTTCTACTAGACATATCTAGAATAGTTTCATTACGGATGAAAGATGGATAAGGATGAAAGACTCAAAATATGTATATGTTTCTCAGTTACTACGTATTTATTTTGTTTCTAATGTAGATCTCTCCAGAAGACAGCTAGAAATATCTATTTATCTGTTCCATGCATTTAATATTTTTGAGAAATTGATTTCAACAATTTTCTGGGAGCCAATGTTTATCTTATTTACTCAAAAGTTTATCAGTTGCTCTTCATTGCTAAAACAGAAATGGAAGCAGACAGCAATGCCAGCATCCCTCTTTAGTACCACTCCTCATCACATTATCAGCAAGATTTGTATGTTACTCTTTTTATAGGCAACCAGAATGTGAAATACAATCTAACTCCTGGGCAATTGGCTAATCAGAAAAGCCCGGTGTCAACTCTACAATGAACCTGGCTGAAGCCATCCTGCTCATTCTAGGTTGCCACATGAATGGGAGGGGATGCAGAGGATTTTGCTAGTCTAAACAATTCTGTGTCTCATGGAAACCAACGTCATTCTATCAGTTATGTTAGAGGGTTGGGCGTTTTGTTAGAAAGCTTATTCTATTGGGGAACGTGGATGATTGCATAGTACTGGAGTGGGAAGGTTAACTTTCTAATAGTGTAACTCTTTAGGGGGACTTGCAGACTTGGTTTCACTTTTGACAATGGTGATATTTTGTGTCCAATAAACATGATTTTTGAAGAAGCCTCTAGCCTTGGAGTCCTGATTTTTTCTTTTGGCTCAATCGGAACCATGACACCTGGTTCAGGAAGCAACTAATCTTGCTTTTTTTAATTAAAAAGCATGATTAACCACTTCAGAAATTATTCTCCAAAACTTAAAACATTTATATAGGTAATCCTTCAGATCAGAAGAGGGAACATTATTGTGCATTTCATCTGTCAATAAAAGAGGTGGCTCTGAGTCACAGTATGGAAACACAGAGTCTAGCACAATGGGAGCACTGAAGTCTATAAACATTTGTAGAAGCATATATAGCATATACAATTTCAAGGCCTCTAGAATCTGACTATACATAACACACCAGTAAATTCTTTGTACTGCCCTTTTGCTTTAGGGGGCTGTAACAAAACCTATATTGACTTCCAAGACAAGTGTGCTATTTTAAACTTCTACCTTTGGGATCCCCAACCCAACCAGCAGGTGTCGGGTTGCCTATGGTAATCTGCAAAGGAATTGCAGGACTGCCTTAACGCAAAGCACCATTCTTTATTTCCACAAAGGCAGCCCAGGCTTTCATAGAAAATAAAGCAACAGTTGAATGTTCTTTCCATAAATGTGCCAACTTGACCAAAAACGAAAAAGAGAGACAAAGGTAAATGGTACTAGGGGTTAAAATCACAGAATCAAAGTTAGAAAGAAACTTAGTCTCATCTGCAGCATTCACTAAAACATCTCTGACAGATGACCATCCAGCTTGTCTGTGGGGGCACAGTCTTAGACCTTATTGCAGGAGGGAGTTTTACCAAGTCACCTATTGGCTTACCCACTCTAAACTCAAATCATTAGTTGATTTTGACTGATATGCAATATTTGATGGGGTTTTTTAATGAAGGGTTTTTTTAATGAAGGAGAATTTACCATTTCAACCTATCAACTCTCTGACAGCTTAAACTCAGAAAGTTGCTACTGATGTCTAACCTTGAATCTATTTCCTTGAATTTTTGGCACACTGATTCTAGTTAAACTATACGTACTAACAGAAAATAAGTCTATTCCCTCTTCTATAAGACAACTCTTCACCCATTTGTAAACTGCTATGATATTTTCCCTCAATCAGCTTTTCTGTGAACTAAATATACTCAAATGCTTTAACTCTTCCCTGTAAGGCTTGATTTCCAGACTCTTCACTATCTCAGTGGGCCTCTGCTGAATTTGCGGTTTCCATCACTATTCTTTTTCAACTGAGGAGTCCATTGCTGTCAGAATGATTCAACGGGATCTGGTTAGGGAAGAGGAGAATAAAACAATCACTTCCCATAGCCTGGTTTTATATTCCTGTTAATGAACCTCAATAGCATTTGCCTTTTTAGCAGCTGCATCATACAGCTGGCTGTTTAACTTATGGCTTGATGAGATACACAAATCTTCTCCCATCTAATACAGCCACGTCACCCCATCATAGATTATTGGCTTACCCTTTTCCCACCCAGGTGTATAACTTTACATTTCTCTCTGTAAAATTCCACCCTATTTGCTTCAACCCACTGCTCAAGCCTGTCTAGAATTTTTTAAAAAACTTGTATTTTTTAACTAAAACATCTACCCTTATCTACACTTCCCAATTGTGTTATTTTTGGAATATCCTAGAGATCCATAGAGAATACCAGTTTGTCTTCTGATAAATTGTTATTTTGTGATTGACTATAGATGCAATGAGAATTAGTTTGGTGAAATGGTTAAGGCAGGCGGCTACAAACTAGGAGACCAAGAGTTATAGCCCTGCTGTTAGGTACAAAGCCAGCCAGGTGATCTCAGGTCAGCCCTTGGAAGAAGGCATAGATGACAGATGTCAGCAAAAAGGAAAATAGGTGAGGCACAGTGTCTTCCTACTGTCAATCAGCGGGAAACAACTCACACCATGTTTTCAAGCAGCCAAATTGGGTTCATCAAACTCCAGGTAAGCCATTGCGCCAAGCTAGTATACTGCTCAGGTTGAAAGACCACAATTGTGCAGGCCTCTCCTCAGGTATTTCTGCAATTTTTGTTTTACTAAATGTTCTATCCAGGCCAAGAAGATGAATAATGAGGAGAAAGACTCTGGTAATGGAAAAAATAATGTTAGTTACCCCAAATGCTTGTTTTAAATCAAGCGTTTTCCTTTCCAGAAGTGTCATCAAACAGAGTATGTTTGAAATTTATCTTAGGTTCAAAAGCAAAGACTTCTGAAAATCCCAAATTAGTTATGCAATTTAAGTGAATCAAATGAAAAGAGAGTAACTAACAATCACCACCCATAGCAAAACTTATATGGCTTTCGGAAGTTGCAAAGGCTGATCCATGAGTGGTCATATCAAAGAGCTCTTGGATATATTTTCAGTTCTGTATGCAACAGTAAATGCTGCAGGATACCTCAGGCATGCTTTCCAGGCTTAGTTTTCCATGCTACGATCTCTGTATCAACGTACATAACTCCGTTACAAACTGCATTAGCTGAAAACTTTAGTTTTCCTAGTCAGTACATGGCATTTCCCCATATCACAAATGCCTTGATCTTTTTTTAGAAAAAGGCTCAACTGAACAGATTGTAAAACATATTTTGTATCACCACTGTAAGGAAGAAGAAGAAAATAAGTTTTTGTATGTTATAGTTTCCAAAGTTCCAAGCATAAAAGTTGTCCATTTTTTTAAAAATACATAAGACTGTAGACTTGCTTATTAAAAGTCAGTTAAAAGGCACCAGACTGGAAACTCCAGGACCATGAGTTCTAATTTTGCCTTAGACACAAAGCCATTTTGGTAGCTTTGGGCCAGTCACTTTCAGCCCTGACGAGAAGGCAATGGCTAACCAAAGACTTCTGAAAAGCTTGCCTAGAGAGCTGCTGGGTTTGTTTGTGTGGTTGCCAGAAGTCAATATGGACTCGAAATCATACATACACAAAAATTTGCTTCTTAGCAGGGTGTCTTTTGCTATTGATGCTGAAAGGTTCAGTTCCTAGCTCCCAATTCTCAAACTCTTATTATCACCAACAACACAGACTAAACCTCATTTTAAAAACCACGGGAGCATCTTGCACTAACTTGTCTTTGCCCCAGACACAAACTATAGCCCTCATTCTTTTTAATCTGCCAGGAAGAGTCACCCTTAAGGGGTTACAAGTTCTTTATTAATTGCTCCTCCAGATTTGATTAAAATCCCCTCATTCCTCAGGCCCTTTGAGCTCTGTTACAACTGCTCATTTAATTACTTTCCACCAACATCCTGATAACAGCATGCTGTGGATGGATGCTATTTTTATTACACAAAAGTGAGAGAAAGGGACCTGTACAAGCAGAATGATTCTTGAGTCAGTGTCATCACAGCAACTTGAACAAATGTCAAAGGCCTCCTCTTGTTGTATCCAAGGAGATTTGGACCTTAGTTGTAAAATGAACCTCATGTGATATTCAATAGTTTCAGCGCCAAAAGAATCTACATAGATGTCCATGTTCAAAAGAATCCCCAAAATCCACCCATTACAAATAAAGATAATATATAAGTTTTGACCATGTTCTGTGAGGGATTTCTTTCACTTGCCTCCTCCCTTCTACCTCATAGAAAATAAATTAGGTATGGATCTCTGATTTAATATTTAGCCTTCTTCTATGGAAAAATGGCCTGTCTTCCAGGACAGAGCATGGGCCTCTGAGATATAAAGATAACTACAATTGATCAATTAGTATGGAAAAAGAGAACTGCTTCTGGAATTCTTCTTAAAAACAGCTGTACTCTGGTTCATGATTGGAAGGAGGAAGGGAGTTAAAATGGGGAAGTCAGCAACTTTTAGCTTGGGTTTTTTTTAATTTGGCAATTATGTACAGCTAAGCATAGTACATGACCTATTTTTCCCCCCTCATAACAATCCTTGAAGTTGTTTTGTGGGAAAGCAACTGAGCCAAAGTTACAAATGACTTTCTGGGGATGAGGGAGGACTAGAACCTTGTCTGCCGACTCCCTGCCCAACACTTTAACGAACACTTTAAACCAATGTTTCCCAATCTTCATAACTTTAAGATAGCTGGACTTTTAACTCCCAGAATGCCCCAGTCAGTCATGCTGGCTGCAGAATTCTGGGAACTGCAGTCCACATGTCTTAAAGTTGCCAACATTGGGAAACACTGCGTTAACCATTAACACATTGGCTCTATAACATATTCCAAGTCTCCAACCAATGGCTTCTCCCATAGGGATTTTTTCAGGATTATTTTCCTCTGTCTTCGGGCTAGCCCAGTTTTTTCAAAAAAATTCAAAGGCTTTTACATAATTTCTTTCCAAAGTCCTATTGATCTGAAAAAATTGAGAAGTCCTGGTTGGCAAAATTCCTTCTGCTGGCTTGGATTATGGAATCAAGAAAAGCCCATGGTAGTTCTGCTTCTTTGACTGATGCTGCTTCTCTCTTCTCTTTCTACAATTACTTATTGAAACTGAAGTACAAATTGCATTTCTATCAAGAAGTCTGCTTGAATTGGCCTCCATGTAACCACCCCTGCTGTTGACACATGTAAAACACAGTCCTAGCTCTGGCTCGTGTGCAGATGTTCCACTACAAGCATCAGCACCATGGAGTGACCAGCTCTGCCCTTTAGAGCATTGTTCAGAATCCAGTTCAGATCTCTGTATGAAAATGACACTACATCATTTGCCCTCTTAAAGAAGGATGTCAGCCTTTCCCTCAACAACTTAACTCTCTTAAAATGTACATCTCCCCCCCACCGAAGTCCTAGAGGCATGGGGCAGGACTTGTGTGATCCTACTAGCCTCAGAGTCCCATCTTCTGTTTTAAGGTGATTCTGCCTTAGAAAATTCCCAGATCTAGCCACCTCTAAACTGAAGCCCAAATTGTTAAATCACTCACCCCAACAGAAGCCTACATGTAAGCAGTCCAAGGTTTACCCCATTATATTAGAATAGGTAAGAAAATGTAGAAAATTACTATTTCTAGACATCACTCCTAAATTGTAGATGAATCTGTCAAATATCTTGCTTGCAATAGCCTTAAGCTACGCGATCTAACTCCTTTCACAGATTGCTTCAAATGCTGCATACAGTGGAGACAATTTACCTTCATCATATTAAAGCAGAATCTTATTTTCACCCGTAGCCAAGTAAGTGAGAACTACTGATATAATCCAGAGGCTTTGGATGGCATTTGTTTAGATCTGGAAACACATTTTGAATTCCTAGAAATCTGTCTTTCATAAAAAAAAAAAAACAGGGATGCCATGGGAAGTTAGATCTCTGTGTGCTTAGGAACCTGGGATCTTTCCAAGGCCTGCTTGACCATTTAACTACCGAGGGAACATGCAATCTTTTGAAGCAGGCCATTTTCTTTCATAGCAGGTGTGCCACTTCAGCCTTAAGCATTGGAACAAAGACGCTGTTTTGAAAGAGGTATTTAGCAGCTAAGCATGCAAGTTTTGAAAGGGTTAGATAGGCAGGCATTCTAAGTGGGACTGGGATATGAGTAACTGCTGATAAGCATTGATGAAGGAGGAAAGGATTCTACACTACAGAAAATATCTGATTTTATCAGCTCAGAATTCAAAAGAAAGAATGACTGCAATGTAAGATAAGATTTTTGCTGTATTTTCTTCCTGTATTTCTCCAGTCTAAAGAACAGACGTGTATTGCATATCTGTTTCTGAGCAGAGCTTATCCTTCATTTCAAATATAATTGTATTTATATATTGATAAAATTTATGCCTCACCCTTTCACAACAAAACAAGGTCTAGGTCCCTGTTAGCTAAGGAGACTGCGACAACTTTCCTGGCTTGCCTGGGGCTACTAGTCCTTGATCTTCCAGACTGCTCTACTTCTGCAGTGTTTTAGCCAGAGAAAACCAACCTATAGATGGGTATATAAGTAGCCCTTGACATAGAAATATTCATTTAGTGCCAATTTGAAGTTACAATGGCATTGGAAAAATTGACATTTTTCACACTTGCAACATCCCCATAGCCACAGAATCAAAATTCAGACACTTGACAACTGACTCATAGTTATGCATTGTCCCAGGGTCATGTGATCATCTTTTGTGACCTTCTTACAAGCAAACTCAATGGGGAAGCCAGTTTTACTTAACAAACATGCCACTAACTTAACAACTGCAATGACTCACTTAACAACTATTGTAAGAAAGGTGGTAAAATGGAGCAAAACTCAACAACTGTCTTGCTTAGCAACAGAAATTTTGGGCTCACTTGTGGTTGTAAGCAGAGGACTACCTGTATTACTTATCTTTCCATTGTGATTGCATTTTACAATCCTTTAACTGTCTTTTCCATGCAGGGCCCATGAAAATGTGACTAACAAAATAAAGAATTTGCCAGTGCTGGTGACAAGCAGAAAAATAAAATCATATGGGCAAGATTTGACCCGACATTTCAAACTGCCATTTTACATGAAAGAAGAGCCGAGTTTTTATTTCAATGCCTTCATCTGTTTTAAAATAAAATCTCTGAAGGAACGGCATTGTAGCCTGTTAACTCTATAGTTTGTAGTGCCTTTTTTTTTAACATGGCTGAGCCATATGTTTTTATACCATTTTTTAATTCCATTTAAATTGTTTGCATTTGAACAGATGAACTTGATCAGACGGTTGTGGTGCTTTTATACAAATGCTTTTGTATAACTTTTCCTGAAGAAGACAGTCATAGGCATATCACTGATGCTGCAGTAAACTCCAGACTAGTCATCTGTAATTTAGTGCAATATGTGTAGGCAGCACCTAAAAGCATCCAAAAGTTTCAACTAGGAGGATAATTCTGAATTAAAGAAGAACTTCCAAAGAAACAAACAAATAACAACTCCCATGCAATCCCCAGCTACCCCTGCCTGACAACCTAGGCTTGGCAACTCTTATTTAAAACTTCCTTAGAATTTTGTTTTTCTGTAACAAATACATTTGGCACACATGTACATACGTATGTGCATGCATATGGATGTGTGTGGGCATGCACACATGCACACTATTCAGAGTTCCCACTCTAAAAAGGGCAGGACTAAGACTAAAAACTTTAATATTTAATAGTTTATTGATTAAAATGAATTGGTTGTAAAGGAAGGCACCTCAGTGTAAAGTTAATTGCTCTCCAATCTACAGAGAGACACAATAATCCTCTCTCATTCTCTTATGCACACATAAATAGAGATATTGTTTCCCTTTCTTTCAGGAGAAATAACAGAATGAGAAATCTGCTTACGATGTCTCATGTGCTTTTCATCCAGGTTTTGTTCCCCACAAAGGTACAGTGGATGCAGATGAAGTGCAGGGGAGGTGCACACCAAGTAGTCTGTATCATTATAAACCTAACAACCTTTCTCCATGACCAACATTTTGTACTTCCTTCATGTAGACCAGGAGTAGGGAACCTTGGCTCTTTTATGACTTGTGGACTTCAACTTGGCTCTTTTATGACTTGTGGACTTCAACTCCCAGAATTCCTGAGTCACCATGGCTGGCTCAGGAATTCTGGGTATTGAGGTCCACAAGTCATAAAAGAGGCAAGGTTTCCTACCCCTGATGCAGACCTTCTGATATGAAAAAGAGTTTATGTACTCGCCTACCTTTTATATTCTGACACTTTTTTAAAACAAAATGCTCCTCTTAACTACATATGCAACTTTACTTGGATAGTAGAAAATAGTATTAATTGAATTATTTATTTGTAATATATATATGAATTAATATATATGTGATATATGATAAAATCAATTATAAGTAATTGATTCTGAAGTGCTGGGACTAATCAAGATGAGGAATAGCAGTGATTCAAAGAGTGGATTAGGAACAGCCCTCTTCTATTGGTCATTGCCATTTCTAGACATTTATATTTTATCATACCCTTCACAGCAGACATTTACAATGGTGCTTGTCTCATAAAAGTGATCATTAGCTTAAATGTTATTAACCCCACAATTTTATTCATATTTTTAATGCAGGGTAAGGGAAGAAAAAAACTGCAGAAGAACCTACAATTCAAAACTGGATGCTAGCAAATAAATTCCAAATCACCTTTAAATGGCCTTTAATCTAGGATTACTGCATAACGAAATATTGAATATTGAAACACTTAGCCACAATACCACCTATGTGCCAAAGGTTCTTTTCAAAAGGCAACTGGGCATTATTGGTTTCCTACCTTAAAAACAGTTCACTTCTCATCCAAGAAGTTTCTTCAGCTTCTTGATTGCCTTTTAGAAAAGCACCTTTGTGACAACCATGACATGGATGATTGAGAATCTCCATAGAAATAACCACCTCTGTCATTCCTTACCTATATAAATATCTTGCTGGAATAGTGCAGAAGACATTTCTGTAATACCTATAGCAAAGGCAATCTGTCAAATAGTGTTTTTTTTTCCCAAAAGGGCTCTAGTAAGCTTAGAACAGATGCTAAATATACTGTATATACATTTGCTTTCTAATAAGCAATGCCACTTTGAAAACTGTCCAGAGTCACCTTGGTGATATGGTGGCATATAACTTATTAAATGAGTAAACAAGTTTACTTTTCCTTCCCACTTCCCACTTTTCATTCCCTGAGCAAACAACTGAACATTCAATTAGAGATAAATATAGTGGGGAAAACCCTGACTCCTCTTATTGCCAAATTACATGGGATGGCAACAGTTCCATTCATTGAAATCCATGTCTTCTCTTTCGCTATATAAAGTAAATTTGGACATTTGATATTTTGAACCAAGGAAATAGCAAGGATCAAAAGCACTTCTGCCTGCTGTAACCTCATTGTCCATCCTTTTCTCCTTAGTCAATCTCTAATTCTGGATGAAAACTCAGGTAGGTGAAATTTTCTGAAGAGGCAAAACAGGAACTATAACAAGAGTTTTAACATCCCTTATTTTATACAATCCATTTATCTAACAAACTCCCACCCATCTCCATTCACATATTTTAAAAAAACAGATCAGGAGTGGGCAAATGTTTGAGGGTCAGTGACTGCCCTTAACAAGCTTGGGGTGATTTGGGCTAACAGTGGACAGGATTTTCTCTATTGGTAGAAGTAATAGTGTCGGCATCTTTATTAGTATTAGCATTATCTGTGAATATCTATTTGGTCGCCCTTAAAACATATATTAATTAATATAGAATTGCCTGTTGAGTAGACAGCTTTATAAATGAAATAAACAAAAAACAAATATTCTGCTGCCTATGGCGGCTACATATTATAAACAGTCCAAACATGCTATAAATTCTGGTTTATAAATCACAATAGTTCATACATTCACAGTAGGACAAAACAAAATAATTTGGCAGAACAGATGAACCAACCCAACAGTGATGGTATTACTGCCTAGACTGAGAAATATTTGAACTGCAAGAAGACATGAGTCAGGCACTCCATTTTTAAAGGATATTGTTACTAAAAAAAAGGATTAAGGGGTTAAACTGGTGGTACAAATGTTTTCACAAGCAATAGATTTTGTGTGTTGGGTGGCAATATTAATAGACGTTTGTACTGAAGTAACATATGGAGAAAGAAATGATGAAGCACCTGATTAGTACTTTTTGCCATAGAAACAAAATTGAATTTCTTAGGAAATTATACTGAATAAATAAAGATACACAATCATGTTCATCCTTGAACATAAAGCCATTTTTTGTAGTAACTGCCAGCCATTAGATCCATAACCAGAATGCATTTCATAGTTGATTGTGATGTGCCTTTTATTCATTTACTGTATCAAATTTATATGGCTGTCCATTTGACAAAAATGATTCTGGACACTTTAGAACAATTAATTAAAGCAACAAATGTATGAAAACAGTCATCATTAAAATATAAAAAACACAAGGCATAGGATTGAATGTCAAACACAAAAATGGAACTATCTTAAGAATTTCACTGGTCCCCTGGGACCCCAAGATACAGATGGACCTAACCTCACTTTTGGGGGGGAGAGAGAATATCCCATTAGGTAGGTGCCACAACAGAAAAGGCCCACTTCTTGCGACCCACCAAATTCCCTGGCAGTCGGAACCCACAGCATTTCTCTTCTGCCAGACAGATATAATCAGTCCCTCGGATAATCCAGTCCCATGCTATGAAGGTCTTTAAAGATTAAAGTCAGCAACATGAATTGGACCCAGAAGCAAAATGGTAACAAGTGCTTCTCACAGAGCTGTTCTGTCTGTGAGCAGAGCTAGAAACAGGCCCATTAGGTGCACAAAGCTATGCAAAGGCCTCCTAACTATGACCGTTACTTGCTCTTTGAGCAGGAGTTGTCAGTACAGGAGGATCTCAACACCAAAGATGGTATAATCTTACAACAAACATGCCTCCTGAGCCGCTAAGTCTTGCCAGAATGCAGCTGAAGCCTGTTATCCTCTTTTCAGACTCTCCCATCTTCCAGGCACTGGGCTACAATGTTCATAGCATTGCTTAATACAGGGCTTTTCAACCCTTTCACCCATTGTACCACTTTTAGGATATAGCAACATCCGAGTACCACCTAGCAAGGTGTCAAAAACTTGATGACCAAAAAAAAAGGGAAAAAGTGATGAAGTACAGGTAGTCCTCGACTTACAACAGTTCACTTAGTGACTGTTTGAAGTTACAATGGCACTGAAAAAAGTGCCCCCAAGCCACAGCCAAGCAAGACACCTGCCTGCCCGCCCAGCAGCGCTCTTCCTCCTGTCTGAGGTTTTCATTGTTGTGAGCATTTCTGTTGAGGATTGGCACCAGGGGTGGGGGTGGGGGGGTGTTTGGTTTTTATTCCCCCCCATCTGCTGGGCGGTTGCAGCAGGTTTTGGTCACTTCACATGACCCTGGGACACTGTGACCATCATAAATATGAATCAGTTGCCAAGCATCTGAATGTAAATCACAAGACCCTGGAGATGCTGCAACATTCCAGCTGATCAGCGCTTCTTCTGGGCTCAGCAGAAGCGCCAGGATCAGCGCTGAGCTCCAGCTGGAGCCTGGTGCTGATCCTGGCGCTTCCGCTGAGCCCTGACAGCCCTGCAGCTCCAGCCATCTCTCACTCAGGCTTGTGCGGTGCTGCCACCGGTTCAGCTCATTCCCCTCCCCTGCTACCACTTTTCTAGGATGGCTGCATACCACCTGCCAGGTGCCAATGTACCACAGGTGCTACCCGTACCACTGGTTGAAAAGCCCTGGCTTAATACACCAGGAGCAAAGATATATTATCAGCAACATACTGATCATACCTCACCCTGTGGCAATGGATGAGGTCTCCCAGTAGCCTCATGTAGATGTTGAATCCCCACTGACTGGAATTCACTCTGCAGAAAGGAGGCTAGTAGCAAAAGACTGTGCTGGCCACCCCTAATCCTCCAGGCCGATTCAGATTGATGATATGGAAAGCCACAAGCTGATTTTGCATTAGACTGATTTTGTCCATGTGTAGGGCTTGCTAAAACTGAAATTTACTGAGCCAATTCATATTAGCTATCATATAGTACTATAAAAACTGCTCATTTTTTAAACCATCTCTTAAGAGAGCCATCCTGTCAGTCATTCAAATACTTTTATTCCAATGATCTGTGTCATCAGTCCATACTTTTTTTGTTCAATTCATCTAAGAGTCTTACAACCATGCCCTAATTTAATGCACTGTGCCTGAGAAATGTTCCATTTGCAGCAAAGATTAATAAAAAAAACCCTCTAATCATCTGGTTATGGGTTCCCTAGGGTTGGCTGTATGCAAATGAAATGTAATACAAATTTAGATTCTTACCTGTTTCTCACTCATGGCATAAAGATATTGCAGATCAGGGCTCAGCACTAGATCCCGCAAAATTGGACTGCCATCATGAGCTACCACATTTTCATATTGCAAAGCTGAATGTCCAATGGGACTGGAAGGATCAACCAAGATCTGAAAGAAATAAGGAACATTTAAGAAGCATGAAAACTGGTGCAATTTTTGCAAAATTAAGTTGAGTTACATTTATTAGGTTGCAAAGAGACAATGTTCCAGTTCTATACAAGTACAGTTGTCCTGGTTGAACGACACTAAGTTCACAACTTTTCAAAGTTTCCATGACACTGAATGAGGGGAACTAATGACCAATCCTGGTAGTTGCAGCTACCGTAGCATTCCCACAGTCACATCGTCACAATCAGCACTTGGCAATGTCAACTGGCTCACCATTGCAACAGCTGCAATGTCTGTGGTCACGTGGTCACCATTTGCAATGTTCACGGCTGACTTTTAACAAGCAAGGTCAGTGGGGAAGCCAGCAGAAAGTCACAAATAGCAATCATGTGACCATGGAATGATGCAGCCACATAGAATGCACATAACAGCAGCAAATGGGACTGGTGCAACTACCAGCATCAATCAGTGCAATCGGTGTGGTTGCACTATACAACCATGCTGCTTAGTGATGGAGTTCCTAGTCCACATTAGCATTGTTAAGCATAACACTGTTAAGCAGTGAGCCATGTGCGGATCTGTACACTGAGGAAACATAACAACTATGGCACAACATAGGAGAACAAGCCCATCAGGACAAGATTCAGCAGTCCATCTGTATTTAAGACAAAAGCCACTCTTTCAAAGATAGCAAAGTCCACATTCTGAACAGAGAGGACCGCCAGTTTGAAAGAGGGGTCAAAGAGGCCATCCATGTCAAAATTGAACAGCCCTCTCTCAACAGAGGGGCAAGGATATGACATCATCAATCTCCTGTCTACAACACAGTCTTTTCAGCAGTTCCAAGAAGGCTCCACACCCATTTGTGCTATTCAGGTGACCCTGACGACACAGATAAGCCTCCAGGTGGCCTCAACGACTCTCTAAAAGAATACAAATGAACAGCTGTCTGCAAGGAGTACAAATCCTGCCATTCTCCACCATCCAGTCAGAGCTAAAGAAGTTTCTAGGATGAGAAGCAAAATGTCTTCAAAGAAAAATAAGGAAGTCCAAGCTGCCTCGTGAAAAAAGCACCTTTGGGACTTTATCCGAGTTATCATTTTTATGTCTTTCACAATAAAAACAATTGT
Source organism: Vipera berus (assembly GCF_964194415.1). Classification (NCBI taxonomy): domain Eukaryota; kingdom Metazoa; phylum Chordata; class Lepidosauria; order Squamata; family Viperidae; genus Vipera; species Vipera berus. Next base: position 236,768,360 of record NC_138203.1, on the reverse strand, counting down.
TTCTATTTGCTTTTCATTTAAGATTTATTTGAAGTATTTGTATACCACTTTGCCATTATTATGAACTCTGAGTGCACTACAGTTAAAATAATAAATTTGAAAAAAAATGAAGCAGGCAATTACTGGATAATGTATAATAGTATGTCCGGTAAGTGCCGGTAAGAGGTATGTTGAGCATTACTGGCCATCACCATGTAGAAAATATAAAAATCCTTTAATTAGGGCAAATTTTCCATTATCAATTTCTCTACAGGCTGAATTGGATGGAGGAAGAATGGTAGCTACTGTAAACTTCAGCCTCTCTTGAGGTAGCCTCAGAAATAGTGCACTTCCAGCAATAGGATTTACCTCTCACGGATAAAGACTTTTTTTCCCCTTTACCTGTCAGTGTAGCCTATCTTCTTTGCCAGAGCAATCACACAATTACCACCTCTCAGCATTTACCATCTCGTACATTTGCTGGAATCATTACTGGAATTAATCATCTTCCTTTTTTAAAAATAATGAATTATATATGCTTTGTTTTAGCCAGCTTCCCTTACTCAATGAACTTTTCAATAGCCTAATAGTTGAATTGCTCTTGAAAGGCTCTCCAGCTATCAAGAAGGTGAAGCACCTAAGCACTAACAACCCATGCAAGTATCTGTGCAAAGAGGGTGCATAATGAGAGCCAAGAGAATGAAGACAAATTTCATCACCACTTCGGTATTACAATCAAGGGCCCGTGTATTCTATTAGAAGTTATACTTCATAAAAGGAGTGAGGGTCAATCAGCATATTTGTTCCTGGCACCGCAGGGATACAGCAAATGCTCTAATTCCATTAATAATGATGACAATAAATCTTATCCAAAAAGATTTGCTTTCACCACAGAGGAAATAATGACATTAAAAGGCGTAATAAGATCCTATTCAACCCATAATAGGGACAGAATATATATCTACGTTAATTCTCTTCATTCAGCTGTCATCAAGATGCTCATCGTGCTTCTCTTTAGATATTTGCACTGAAAGTATTTTTTCCCCCTCTGCAATTAAAACACCTGGAAGCCAACTTGCCAAACCTGAATCGTGGAAGAACTGGTGAATAACCTAATTCCATCTCACCTGAAATCTGGATTCAATCGTCTTTTGGCCCTACAAAAATGGTGCACAGGGAGTCCTCGACTTACAACAGTTCATTTAATCACCGTTTGAAGTTACAACAGCACTGAAAGGAGTGACCTATGACCGTTTTTCACACTTACAACCCTGCAGCATTCCCCCACGGTCACATGATCAAAATTCAGATGCATGGCAACTGACTCATATTTATGACGGTTGCAGTGTCCCAGAATCATGTGATCACTTTTTACGACCTTCTGACAAGCAAAGTCAATGAGGAGAAGCCAGATGCACTTAACAGCCTTGTTACTAGCTTAACCACTGAAGTGATTGATAACTGTGGCAAGAAAGGTCGTAAAATGGGAAAAAAAACTCACTTAAATGTCTCAGTTAACAACAGAAATTTTGGGCTCAATTGTGTCGTATGTCAAGGACTACCTGTAGTAATTCAAATGACGATTAAACTGTATAGAGTCCCAAAAATTGGTGGTATGCCTATACATTCAGAATGGATAGTCACCTGAAAATTATCACTCTACTCATTCACATACTAGAATCTGGGGTCATGTAACGAAGTTGAAGGTTGAAAAGTTCAGAACAAATGAAAGAAAGCATTTCTTTATACAATGAACAATTTTGCTTTTTGAAAGAGAACAAAACAGATTTGCAGGGGATACTGCTAAGCTTGTAAGCCGCCCTGAGTCTTCGGAGAAGGGCGGGATATAAATGGAATTAAAATAAAATAAAATAATAAAAATGTGGTCCATAATGGCTACTTATCAAAATGTTTTTATGCTGCCCCAATCAAGATGCAAAATGCTCTTTTATACCCAAGCAGGAGGGTACTACTGTGATCATGCTCCCTTTGTGTACTCCTTATGTGGTTGGCAGCTGTCAGAAATATAACCTAGGACTAGACAAGCCTTGTGTTTGATTCATGTTGTTTTACGTTCTTAATTCTATTCCCTATGAATAGCAGTAGTAATACTTGGTCAACAAATCTAAGTGACTTTGAGCAGAACGTTTGACTAAAAAAGTATTTCACGACAAAGGAGTAATTGATACCCTTTATGTAACTGTAAATAATTGGACTGAATCACTGGACTACCCATTATCTTTGCAACCCCAGCCAAAGCACTGCCCCTCCCACTCCAATAAAGCCCCACAAAATGGGTTGCAGTCTCATTCCTCGGTTGCAATAAATAGACTCCCTCCGTCCATTTGCATAGTTTCCAATCAGGCAAAGGAAGTGAGGCTTAGAAGGCAGGATCCTGGCGTGTGGCTGATTAGCATGGAAATATATGCAGCTCACAAACAAACCAGGGCCTGCTTAATTAGAGCAGAGCCTTTGATTCACTGCCAACATCCAGCACATACCAGCCCAGGATTATTTTTAGTCAGTTTTACAAAACAAATGTATTTGATTAAGAGAGACGCCCCAGAGTGAAAGAAGATAGATCAGCAGCGGCAGGGATAGAGAGAGGCTGGTCCCCTACAGCGAACAGGGCTTGGACTCATAGTGAAGGTGTCCAGGAATGCAGGTGTGATTGTGAGAAGCCTTTGCGCACAGCCTGACAGCTGTTCAGCTAATACCTAGTAACTCCGGGAATGTTTGTCTGCAGCTGCCAATTCCTCATCCCAACACGTTCCCTAAAATTGCCAGTCTGAAACTTCCCTCACTCCATAGCTGGATCCAATGACCATTATCTCTCTCCCTACCTCTCTCTCTCTCCCCTCCCATACTCTACATTCCCTTTTAAATTCTTTGCTGCCAAGTGTCTTCCCCCCACCCAGCTTCCTATGGATTCATTCTTTCTTGCTTCAGCTTATCCTTGCAATCCATTTAGCTGATTCCAATCCGTTTAATGTCAGGTAAAACAGAAAATATGCAAGGCAGACATACCTACATTTTTCACTAGACATATGCTACATACTTTGTAGGGAGTCAAAACCTGGCCCCCTCCCATTTCTGCTACATATTCTAAAATGTCGAAACAATGAAAGAAAGTTATGATCCAGTTTCACACAGCAAAATAAAGGCAGGGATAAGCTGTTTAAATACATCCTTTTATTAATCTCCCAGGCTGGGCTCTTTCTCCAGTTTAGCAAATATAAGTCATTACTAAAAACTGTAACCACCTACTGGTTAATTATTTCTCTTTGAATACTTTAAAGCTTTACCAACAGCCAGGCCAGTATTTAAAGTTACTACAATATCTCCATTAGTAATCAACATTACTCTGGGCATACTGAGATTTTCTCCCATTCAAAGTCTTTTGTGTTAGCAACATTACATCTACCCAACTATCAATAATAAATAAATAATAAATAAATAAATAATAGGCAATTTGAAAAAGCCACCCAAAATATCTATCCAATTCCTAACTCTTAAAGCCAGGTCAAAGAGAAAGTCTTACAAATTAATCCAGTGGAGTAGCTTGCTTCCGGAGTTGTGGGTGCTCCTGCACTAGATCACTTCCAGCCTTATGATTCTATGTTATAAATACTTCAGAAATATTTTTTTTAATTTCTTTAAAACAGGTCTGTATCACATTGTCATTAAAATATGCAAAGTGCTTATTATTTCAGCACAAAGTGTTGCAAGTCTTAGAGGAGATACTTGCTTGAAAATATTGACGTTCCAAGTTTAACCAAATCCCAAGAAGAATGCTTTCCCTCACTCACAGGATATCAAAGCAACCAAGACTATTTCTCCACATCAGCTGATGTCCTACGCATATAAAAGCAAGCGAAGGGTGACAGCACTTCTAAGAGCTTTTCTATATCCAATGAAAACCACTAGTATTACATAACAAATGGGGCCAATTTTTGAAAAGTAAAGTTTGACAAGTAGTGAAGTCTAATATATGATTGATATTCCTGGATTCATGGCTGGCAGGGATCTCAATCCCAATTCTTTCATGCCATAACCTGATTCTCACTAATTTCAATTGGTAAGGGACTCTGAAAGTTGCAAACTGCCATTTAATCCAGTGTTTAACTAAAAAAAAACAAAAAACCTTCTTACATTGAGGGAGATGAATGTTTTCTAAATCTCTCTGTTACATGTGACCGTAATTACTATGTTTGTCAACTCTGGAATTAACTGAGAAGCATCCCATGAATACTTTAACCATGGTAACAGTTTCTCATAGGCTGAATTCATATGACAAATTACACCTTTTCAGTCCTTTTAAAGGCCATATTCATAGTTCAATCAATATATTCCTACTCTAGTTTTAAAACCATTCAGTGGTATCGTAGGAATTCCAATAGTAACTTTTCACTATCAGCAGTAATTCTACAATTTATATCAATCTACTGTTTATGTAAGGGATCCCCAAACTTTTGGGCACCAGGGACCAGTTCCGTGGAGAGAGGTTTTTCCGCAGACTGGACAGTGCATGGTTTTGTGTGCTGCCTGCATCCCACAGATGGAGCTTTGCTTGTTTCTGCAGACCGGTTGCTGGCATGCTGTGCCCGTTACAAGTCCCCAGACTGGTGGGTTTGGGGACCCCTGGTTTATGTGACATGACCCTATGGAAAACAATAGGGTATCAAATGGGAAAACATTAATTCGATTGTCACTGCTTCATTGACGTAGGCATCAGAGACAGCATGATACAATAAACAGTGTGTAATATTTGCACAAAGAGATCTGAGCAGGCATGAAGCCAGCTGAGGAGACCTTAGTTTAGGCACCTTCTCAATCTAGTCTTTCTAAGAGGGTGGCTGAGAAGACAAAGTGAGATAATCCTACACGTGCCACACTAAACTCCATTAGGGAGGATAGTATGAAAGTATTTGGCTTGAGCTGGCTTAACATCACAGAAATAGGTTACAACCTTTTTTTAAGGGAAGAAAAAAACATCTCAGAGGCTTATGTTATAATCAAAACATACATAACAGTATTCAAGCCTCAATGAAAACAACTGGATTTCTTTCAGGATAAGTTCTTGACTTACAACTATATGTTTAGTGACCCTTCCAAGTTTCAATGCCATTGAAAAAAGTTATTTATAACCTGTCATTAGACATACAACTGTTGCAGCAGCCCCACAGATATGATCAAAATTTGGGTGCTTGGCAATTGGCATGTATTTACAATGGTGGCAGAATCCCAGATCCCCCATGCCATACTCTGCTAAACAACTAATTTCAACAAAACTGTCAAACTACTTAGTAAAGCTGTATTACTATTATTCTTATCTTTCCTATTACCTATCCTTATCTTTCTATGATGATAACTTTGTTGCTTGTATCTTACAATTTATATTATTTTATTAGTATCCTAGTATGATTTATGTTGTTTGCTTACCTAGTATAACTATCACTAAGTGTTGCATTTTATCATTTATGATTAATGTGTTGTATTTTATGATTTATGATTAATGTATTTTATGTTGATTATGATCATGATTTATCACTATTGCTTGTATATACACTGAGAGCTTATGCACCAAAGACAAAGTCCTTGTGTTTCCAACCACACTTGGCCAATAAAGAACGTTGTGCTGTGCTGTGCTGTGCTATTCATAAAATTGCCATTGGTGACCTTCCCAGCCAGTTTCCAACAAGCAAAGTCAGTGGTAGAAATCAGATCACAGCCATGTGATTAATTTAACAACTGCAGTGATTCATTTAACAATCCTAGGACAAAAAGATAAGTAAAATCGGGTTGGACTTACTTAACAGCCATCCTGCTTAACAACCGAAAATCTACACCCAATTGTTGTTGTAATTCAAGGACTGCTTGTACATACAATTTGTCTTGTATGTAATGTTTATTTTATGAATGCCCAAACTGTGGCAGAAGAGGCAGTTTTAACTAATTCCCACAACTATGCCCTTTAGATGTACTGAGACTACAATTCCCAGAATTCTTAGCATCTGCCTACCATTTCTGGAATGTGCAATTAGAAAAAGCTGTAAAGCTTAATTATGCCATGGAATTAAATCTATACTTCTGACTACCTATACTATATTGGCTACATTTCAACATAAGAAAATTACATTACTGAAGATCTGGATTTGTCTTGAAGCATATATTCAAAATTTGAGCCACCACTCTGAGAGTCAAACCTCTTCTCAAGAAAATAAAAGCAGCTACTCTCAAAGAATATATTTTCCTGCAGCACCTTAAATTGTTTAGAGACCCAAATTAATGAAAAAGATCCTGTTCCAAATAATTAGTTTCACTCAGTTCCAAACAATTACTTTCATTATGAAGTTTGTGACAGCCGATACTTGGAAGTTAAAGAAAACAAAGAGGCAAAGGAAACAGCATCCAATATCCTAATATCAGCTGAGTATTTACATCTCCAGCATTGTCACCATTATTTTATGACAACAAAAATTCCAAGGAAATGACTCAGTGGCCATTTGTAAAAATCTCTAAGTCCGTGAATGCTTTTTACTCCACAGTGCTATTTTCACCACATTAACAGAAATAAAGATGTTACATGCTACAGGTGGCTTCTTACCATACAGTAGTGGCCAAAATTGTGGAAACCTTTTGGGAAAGGTGTACAGTAAAAATGCCACCTTTGGTTAAGTTTCCACCAATTTTTCTTCTAATTTCATTATAACTGTAGCTTTGTTCACTTAATAATACTATTTTACATCACTTTCTGGGCAACCAGTCAACTCTTTGCACCATTACTTTAATTTTATTATGTTTTACAAGCTCACGAAATGAAACAACACAAAAAACCCCAACCAACGTGATAGTGATCACATAACACATTGACAAATGTCCTCCTCTCAGCTTCAATACATGACATCAATAACTGAATCCTACTGTGATCTGATTAGTTCATTGCAAAAACAAGTTGACACCTGATTGGCTCTCTAAACACTCATGCTCATTGGCTACAATCAGATGAAGGAAAGCTATCTGATATCAACCTAAGCAAGTTGTGCTTCCTTTTTCTGGTTATTTGGCTATATAACCTTTCATAGAATACAGTAGAAATAATTGAACAAACTTTGTTGTATTACATTCTTGATTAAATTATCTTTCCATTGATATATAATTTTATGATACTACTCCAAACAAAAAAAGTGGTGTTATTAGCCATCAAACCACAAATGTACACTTTTCCCAAAAGGTTTCCACAATTTTGGCCACTACTCTATGTAAAACTAGTTTTGCAGGGTTGGGTGGGAAAAGAGTGGCAATAATTTTTAGCATGATATATCTGCCCTTCATCTAACTGGCCTTGTTCAAGCAGTTCAGTAACCCAGTAACCTACAGCCACAATGAAGGAAGAGAAGGTTACCCCACAGCTGGGCAGCTGTTTTGCCACATTTCCCCTTCAAAATTGAGCATGCCAACAGACTGTTAACTCTTGGGTTTTTTCTCCAGAGAGAACTCTGGTCATAGATTTCTTAAACATTCATACACAGTATGGTCTAGCAAAAAAATATGTTTTGGGGGCAAAGAGATAAAATCAACTTCCTAAGGAAAAGGAGTTTTGATGCTTAGCACAACAGAATGGATTAAAAGAAACCTGACCCTCTTTCACCCCAAGAAAGATGGTCTCTTACTCCAGGGTTGCTGCTCTGGATTTGCTGATTTGACACAGAAAAAAATATAACACCACACCACACTCTCCAGATATAATCCTGCAAAAAAATAAAAATAAAAAAGGCAACTTAGGTGTCCTGGACCTCTCAGCAAGAGAAACTTTTCCCCTCCTTTCTTTTATCAATCACAATTTTTAAACAAAATTCACACACACACACACACACACACACACACACACAAAGATGAACAAAACCAAATTTTAAAAAGGTAATATACACCCATCTAACAGTTAAAGTAAAGGTAAAGGTTCCCCCGTATATGCGTGCTAGTCGTTTCCAACTCTAGGGGCCGGTGCTCATCTCTGGTTCAAAGCCGAAGAGCCAGCACTTGTCCGAGGACGTCTCTGTGGTCATGTGGCCGGCATGACTAGACGCCAAAGGTGCACAGAACGCTGTTACCTTCCCACCGTAGTGGTCGCTATTTTTCTACTTGCATTTTTATGTGCTTTCGAACTGCTAGGTTGGCAGAAGCTGGGACGAGTAACAGGCGCTCACTCTGTTACGCGGCACTCGGGATTCAACCCACCAAACAGCCGACCTTCTGATCGACAAGCTCAGCATCCTAACCCACTGAGCCACCGTGTCCCTCATCTAACATCTAACAGTCACCATCTAATTAATGGTTACCTTACTAATACAAACAAAAGAAAAACAAACAAAAGAAAAGTAATACTAAAAATTAGAGTTAATTTGATACGTTATCCACTTATACCACATATGTATTTAATAACAATGTATCAAATTAGACATAATGATTGATCTATTCTTGTACAATACTGTATTAAGAAATCTAAGCCAAAGAGAAACGTATTGCATGACTTAAGAAGATAAATAAATCATAAATATCGGTAATTTCAACTTTTTTTCCAAATTTTAATATACAGGTAGTCCTTGACTTATGAGAGCAATTTCCATCGCTAAGTGAGGCAGTTGTACAGAAAGTTGCAAGTCCCAGGCCTGCAGGCAGATAAATGGCAGATGCCAGATGAGGAAGGGAACAAAGGCGTGTGTGGAGTTATGGGGGAAGGTCAAAGAGAGCGCATGACGCAAAACAAGGGCATATGAAAATGCAAGAGGATGTGCGAGAAGCACTGCACAGATTGGAGAGATGTGTGATGGTACAAGGGAGTCGCAACTCGCAAGAGGTACCCCCACATGGGTCTGGGAAGATGGGAAAGGGTGCCCAAGAGGTTGGGGAGGGTGCAAAGGCATATGCAAGAGGTGCCATAAAATGCACAGGTCAGGCAGGGTTCTCAGTGATGCATGAGTGATCAGTGTGGTGTGAGTAGAGAGGGGTTGAGGGACAGTATGCAGGTGAGGGACTTGTGACCTTCTCTGCCAGTTTCCCCACTGACTTTCTGGGGAAGCTAGCAGGGTAGGTTGCAAATGATGACCATGTGATCACAGGATGCTTGGCAAGTGGCTGTAAATGTGAATGGTTTGCCGAGCATCTAGACCATGATCAAATGACCTCAGGGGTTTGAGGATGGCCAGAACTCCAAGGACTGATCATAATCACCATTTGTTCAGTGCCATCTTAATTTGGAAAGTTGCTGGCCACATAGTCATACGTTAAATACTATCTGTAGATACAAAGCCAATTTGATTTTGAAAGGGGATTCTATCAAATGATAGCATCACAGTCTTAACTGCCTTCTTTATGACCATTAGTCCATGCTGAGCCATGAAACTTGTCAGGTTAATTACATAGTTATTGTTGTATTAGGCAAAGAAAATTCTCTGAAGTCATAGAAATTCCTTAAGAATGTTCATTAAAAAGTAAAATTACTTTTAAATGTAATTTTCCTAACTCTATCTGTACTTTCAAAAAAAAAGTCTTACTACCTTTTTTTAAAGTACAATTGTTCCATAAAATCAAGTATTATGAGACCAAAAATCAAAATCCAATCTACATTCCAGGACCCAAATGCATGTACCTGCTCACAGTACCTGCTCACAGTACCTACATAGTGTGTGAAACCTTTCCTTCGAGACTCATATATCCCAGATTTCCTCTCAATAGGCAGTAACACAGCCTGCATGGCACATGGAAGCTAGGTCTTTAAATCAAATGTATCTACTGTCATTCCCTGTGATGATTGGATCCCCATTCTACCTATGTAAATAAACATTTATCCCACCATCTTCTAAGAAGCCCCATTAAAAATAACAAAAAGCTCTTTATTAACCTTTCTCCTCATCCTGATATGTTAATTACTCAAATAATAATTATTGCTCTAATTTCTCATTGACAGTTCTGTTCCTGCTTCATCGGCCTTGAGTAAGTGAGTCACAGTACTGTGCTGCTATTTTCAGAATGAAATTTATAATGTAATTTACTTACAGAATGAAAAAACCAGTAAGAAGACAAAAATAGGAAGTAACATAAGATAATGTATAGGTTATATAAACAAGAATTCTTTATCATATCTAACTCCACAAATCAGCAATACCACAGCAAGAAAGGAACTGGCAGTGCAATTTCAGCTATTAGTATGTAAAACTTCAGTGTATCCAATAAAAACAACCCAAAATTAGGTAATACAACTAAGTAGTGTTCAAACTTTATAACTGAATGGATTATAGGCCAACTAATGGACCGTCTTATGCCGATTTACCAACAGGTTGCCAACATTTTAGGACAATTTACTTCCAGTCCCCATCATTCCCTTTTAAGGTCAGGATTCAGAAGACCTTTTCCAGTTACAATAAACGTCAGGATGGGCCAGAGTATTGAGAAGTATTGATTGTGCTTGTTGATTATCTGTGGTTGAGATGGCATAGGTGAGTCAATCTGGCCTAAGTAGTTAAAAGTGGCAACAGACTGCAAAAGTGTACTTTCAGACTTGCAAGATTCTATTAATGTAGCCTTACAATAAAGTAGAAATATTTCAATTTGTTATGTTTCCTGTCTGGTGTAGAAGACAGCTAACAGTTCTCCTGTCTAACATCTACACAAAACTGCTAGATGAGGTCATCCATCGATATGAAGTCAGGTATACCAATTATATCTAGACCAGGGGTCCCCAACTCCTGGTCTGTGCGCCAGTACCGGGTCGTAGCATGCCAGAAACCAGTCTGCAGAAACAAGCAAAACCCTATCTGCGGGATGCAGTCAGCACACAAAATCATGCACCCTCCGGTCCATGGAAAAACCTCTCTCCATGGAACTGGTCCCTGTTGCCCAAAAGGCTGGGGACCTCTGATCTACATGACTATTACTCAGTTATATATCTCATCTATGGACCAAGCAAGTGATGCTGTCAATTCTTGGCCTAGTGCCTGAAGACTCTTAAGGAACAGGAGTAGATGTGAATATTTGGACTACCCAAATTTGCAGTTTTTCCATTTTTAATCCCAAATGCAGTCGCAGTGCACCATTTGGGACTGGGGCAGAATTTGGGAATCCTTCTGGACTTGCAGCTCCTGCTCAAGGAACAGGTGGCAGCCATGCCCAGGAGGGTCTTTAAACAGATTCATCTTGTGAGCTAATTCCATCTATTCCTGAAGATGTTCTTTACAATCAGTCATGCTTTGCTCAGTTTGTGTGTGGACTACTATGACATGCTCTATATGGGGCAGTTCTTGAAGATCATTTGGAAGCTGCAGTTGGTCCAGAATGCGGCAGCACAAAATAGGCAATATACAAACACAGTGTGACTGCCTGTTAATACTAGTTCTGGTCTAGTGATCTGTGTGGAGTCAAAGGTTAAAATACTCCAATCCATATCTTGATACATCCTTTAGTATAAGAAGATTTCGTCATTATGTTCTACAGGAAAGCCAAAATTAGTTCTGTAAAAGAGAAAATGAAAACAAGGAAAGAACTTGGGAGGAAAAAAAAGATGCAGAGATTGCTTTGAATAAGACAGTCTTTTTGCTGGAAGAAAAAAGTTGCTTTCTTACAAATATCATCTCAGTTGCCTTAAGGAACAATTTATGAGAATCCTTGGTGGTTTCTTAAAATCTTAACTGTAGCCTAAACCTGAACAGTGGCTTTGTCAGCTGTATTATTTTATGTTTATAAAAGAAACCAGTCTTTAAAAGAGAAAAAGTGACAAAGAGAACTGGGTAGCATGTGGTTCATTTAAACACACACAACACAAGTGCTAAAGGATCACTTTGACACCACAAGTAAGTAACTTTGCTCACTAGCTGTGCAAATCATTCCTACAAACATAATTTTCCAGCTTATTTCAGCATGGAAAATAGACTGTTTAGGACTTTAGTTCATGAGAACAGACAGCAGTTGGGAAGGAGGGAGAGAGGGGGGGGAAAGGAAGGAAGGAAGGAAGGAAGGAAGGAAGGAAGGAAGGAAGGAAGGAAGGAAGGAAGGAAGGAAGGAAGGAAGGAAGGAAGGAAGGAAGGAAGGAAGGACCAAAACATGGTCATCAAATGAACTGGACTCGATCATCAAATGAACTGGACTCAATTAGCAGACCATGAAGAAACACTGAATAGCATGGCCAATGGAAGTGCTACCCTACAACCACTATGCATTCTTTGGAAAATTGGAGCAGGACAATACCCTAATGACGATGCAGAGAGTTATTTTTCTTTTGCTCTTGGTGATATTAGCCAACAATAAAACTGTACAAAGAGAAAGCCAGCATTGTCCCACCAGGGAATGATAAATTTAGAGGAAGGGATCATAGTAATAACCCCCATCAGGAAAAGCCAAGTCAGAAAACTACCTGCTGGGCCACTGCAATGAATTCACACAAGCTTCTTCAGGAGAAAATCAGTCATACCAGCTCAGAGTTAATTGCCATTGGGAAGATTCAACACAGGTGACAAAAACCTCAACATATAAATTTGTCTAGGATGGATCTGAACCTATGCATCCTGAGGAAGTTTGCAGTCTCCATGCATTAATCCTATCTAAACATCACAGTAAAAGCTGCCAAGGAAGTAACAGGAGACTGCATACAGACATTAGTAAATCCTTTTGTGAATGAGGGGTGTTACTTTTAAATAATTATAGTTGTGCCCTTCCTCAGAAGCTACTTGTTTTAGGGAACGTTGGTTAGAAGATAATTAAACTTCAGCTGATGAGAGTCCTGGTTGAAACTCAGTACCTGGGCTTGTTCCAATCAAGATTCTGGTTTCAAAAAGCTCTTGTTGGTGATCTCTGGAAGCCTAGGATGAGGGAAATGCTACTCTCTTGGTCTTATTTGATCTCTCAGCAGTTTTTAATACAATCAGCCATGATAAAAGTTGGCTCCAAGTGACAGACATTGTTTTGTGGTGCTCTTCCAGAATTAAGTTTCATTCGGTGGTGGTGAGAAAGGAGAAATTAAATCTCATTATGGAGTGTCACAGAATTTCTCTCTCTCTCCCACCAAATAACGCCTAAATGAAATTGCTGGGGAAAGTCATCTGCTAGTGTGGGGTGACGCATCATAAATTATTTATCTCCACCATGGGCCAAACAGGAAGTAGATGACCTAGTGTTAGTGCAGGGAAGCTATTGGGACATGGGCAAAACAGGCATAAACTAAACCTCAGCAAGACAGAGTGGTTGTGGGTCCAGAGGCCAGATATTTCCATAGTTTTTGTCATACTGCACTCTGTAAGATGGAGCTGGCTCACTATCTGATGGCTCTTCTTGATTCTGGTTGAACAGCAGCCAGAAGAGCTTTCACGCAATTACAGTATATATATATTTGTGCCAATTGCAGTCATTTCTGGTACAGAATAATTTGCTTTTGGTCACTCATGCCATTGTCACTCTATAGGTGAGTTATTCCAATTTGCTCTGCATAGGATTGTCCTTGAAGATCATTCAATAGCTTCAGCTGATTCAGCATGCAACAGTCTAAATAACTAAGATCTAGATTTGCCATATGTAATACCACTACACTGCTTCTGTACTGTGGCAGCTGCACTGGTTTCCAATTAGCTTTGAATGAAACTCAAGGTACTGAGTTACTACTTTTAAAGCCCTACATGGCTTGAGGCTCAGATATCTCATGAGATTTATTTTCTCAGAGTTGAATCTGTTCATCTGGTAGGATCTAATAGAGAGAGCCTGCTGAACATCTCAACTGGTATCTACAATGACTTAGTACTCCAGTCTTTACAGCGATGTCCCATGCCTTTGGAATAGTCTAGGTAAAAAAGTTAAAGGTTTTCCCTATCCAGTCATGTCCAACTCTAGGGGATGGTACTCATCTACATTTCCTTGTCGAGGGAGCCAGTGTTGTCTGAACATGCTTCCATGATCATGTGGCTGGCATGACTATATGTCAAGGCGCATGGAATGCTGTTACCTTCACACCAAAGTGGCCCAACCTTTATCTGCTATAACATCTAGATTCCTGATTTCGTTCCTCCAGAGGTGAGACTGACCCCAACACTATTGGCCTCCTAAAGACCCTCAAAAACTTTGTTTTGTCGTCATGACTGGAGATCCCATGGAAGTTTGAGCCCATTAAATAGCTGTATTGTGTACAGGTTTAGAACACACTCTGCCCTGTCTTTATGGTTTTCTTAACCACTTTTAAGGCTGATTGTTTAGAGTCATGTAAGTGAGATGGGCAACAATAAATTAGTCAGTCAGTTAATCAGTCATTTGGAATCTACTTGGAATCCTCAAAAATGGAGTGGAATATAAGCCAACATTACAATAATTTAAACATTAAATAGCATCCATTGGTCCTAAATTAATCAGAAGGCTGTTGGTGTACAACCAAGTCCTCCAGCAATTGCATTTGTTATCAAGCACAGTGTAATGTATGGGTCTGATTACAGTACAAGAAATACAGGAGGCGCTGTTGCTGGACAGCTCCGGTAAGGAGCAGCACTGGCGGGAAAACCACGGAAGCCTATTGGCTGACAGCCAGGTGGGAAACCAAGGTTTGAATCTATTGGTTAGCGCCCACCTGGACAGGTATAAGAGGACCCAGGTAACCCCAGTTCCCGAGTCGTTGCTATTACTACCTGCCATCCAATAAAGATCCTGTTGCAGCCATCGCCTACGCGTCTCATTGCTCCGTGACTTAACACACAGCACTAACAAAAGTTCTATCAACTTACGTTCTTCAGATCGTTTCATGGGTATGTAGGATTTCAGAGGACTCTGTAAATATCTGGAGGAAAGTAAGGCAGGAAGGTGTCTGATTTCTGGGTAGTACTATAATTCAGATATATGCAATTACTCTTGCAGAAAAAATATCTTTCTACTGGTAAGATATTTTAGAGAAGATAGTGTATAACTGTGAGTTGGCAAGGAAAGTGTGTAACAAATAAGGAGACTAAAACACAATATGGAATTTACTGTTGGAAAAAACTTTGGAGAATCAGCAGGAATAATTTGGGAGTATCAGAAGACATATCACAATGGGAAGCAATTAGGCAGAAGGACAGGAAGTATGCAGGGATATTATTTTACCAGTATTGGCATCCCAAGTGACTGTTATGTTTTCAGTCCTTCTCCATCTTATAGCTGGATTGTAAATATACAAATTAGAATTTAGGAATCAGTATGTTGGTTTGTTATTCTGCTTTGCAAGGTGCATATACTGAAATTGTACTTTTTTATTTTATTATTGCCCGAGTAATTTTTTTTCACCTTCAGATAAGTTATTCCCATGAGTTTTTGACACTTCAACCAAAATTTGCTGTGTGTAACCACACTTCTAAAAATGTCCTTTTATTCCTGCATCGATTTTCATCATTTACACAGGCAAGTTTATAAATATGTATAAACAAGGATGCATGATAACTTTGTACCCAAAATTCATGGCTTCTTAAGGTTGGGTGCACTCTATTACAGTCAAAATTAATAGCTCATGATTGCAATGCAAATTTTCCTCAGTAAATCTGTGGCTTATCGCTCGCATGTCCTTAGATAATAAATAGGTCAAGTGAGGTCGCTGATCAACATTGTCATACATCGTTCAAGGTAGAGAGGGCTTGCCCTTCTTCCCACTCTGTTGATATTTTATCACTATTACTTTATTATTTTACAAGTAACTCAAGGCAGTGAACATCTATAATACTCCTTTTCTCCTTCCAACAACAACACTGTGAGGTGAAGTGGGCTCAGACAAAACAACTGGCCCAGTCACCCAGTTGGCTTTCATGCAGAAGGCGGGATCAGAACTCACCATCTCCTGGTTTTTTAGGCCAGTATCTTAACTACTAACACCAAACTGGCTCTTATATATAACTTAAAGTTCTAAAGATCAATTATTTTATATTAGAAAAGATTTACGTCCCCTATCCCTATTATTACTACATGCTGCCGCTACCCATATTGCAAATTCCTGTGTCTCTTTGGAAAAGGTGATCAGATGGTGGCTTTTATTGGCACTTTCACACACACACACACACACACACACACACACACAGAGAAGGAGAGAGAGAGAGAGAGAGAGAGAGAGAGAGAGAGAGAGAGAGAGAGAGAGAGAGAGAGATCTATTGTGGTAGATTCAACAGTCTTTCAATAAAGATGTTCGCTGTATCATCATTAATATGCTACACTGCATCTTCTGTAGACAAATAGCCTAATCATAAACATAGTTTCTGCTCTGAAGAAAGAAAACATATTGAGAAATGTGTCAAAAGTGTGAAATTCTAAATAAATATAAGGGAAATGAATTTGCATGATTTTAATGATGGTTCTCAGAAATCTCTTGTACTTCTGAGGAAAAAATATCTTATTCATGCTATCAATGTGGATTTTTTGAAAATGCTTCTTCAGTACTGATGTTGGAATGTCTCAAATGGACATTTAGGGTTAGTTAACATAAACATAGTTTCATAAACATAGTTTCTGCTCTGAAGAACGAAAACATATTGAGAAATGTGTCAAAAGTGTGAAATTCTAAATAAATATAAGGGAAATGAATTTGCATGATTTTAATGATGGTTCTCTTGTACTTCTGAGGGAAAAAAATCTTATTCATGCTATCAATATGGATTTTTTGAAAATGCTTCTTCAGTACTGATGTTGGAAAGTCTCAAATGGACATTTAAGGTTAGTTAATCTTTCTTAATCCTGATTCCTAGGTCTTCAATTCCAGGTTCTTCTTCATTTAACATATTCACAGGAGATCATATCATTTTAATCCATTCAACTGTCGGAGTATATAGCAGCACTTGGTGTATGATCAGAAGTTAAGAAAAAAAATAAGGTTTGGTTAGGATTTGAACAGAAGAGTATAGTATAGTATACAAGGGCTACAGACTAAAGTAGGAAATAAAAAACAAAACAAAACAGTTTAGAAAAAGGCAATGGCAAAACAGGTTTAATCTGTTGCCAAAAATTGCACAGAAACGTTCATACAATTACCAGACAAGCTCAACCCAAAGAAGACTTTAACTTTTAACCCATTCATCAGTAGCTCGCAATCCAGTACTTTTTTCAGGTAGACATGAAGGAGTTAATTAATAAAATCATATTAAGAATAATTGAAAAGTCAAAGATCAAAGCGAAGCGAAAAAGATGAAAGAGCCAGGTTGAATATTACTCAAACTAAAACCCACCTCAATTAAATGTACAAACATAGTAGTAAAGCAAAAAAGAAAAAAGAAAAAAGAAAGACAGGGTAGTTTGTCAATGTTTCAAAGCACCAGAGGAATGCAAATTGGAATTGCAACTCCTGTATATCTGCAAAACTCTTGACCTTCCCACTGTGGATCCGTCCTTCCCTATTTCTCATTCTTGCCTGCTCCTTCCCCCTCCTCTTTCTCTGCCACAATGTACTGTGATGCTTTGTACTCTTATCTGTATGTGGCTGTGATTAATTCGCAGTGGCTGGCAGCAACAACAAGACCGGGGCGCTTTAGCCTGCTGCCATACTTCAAAGGCAGACTTATCTGCTAAAAACACACTTTGCAACCTTTTCAGGGGAGCCCTTTCCAGTTCTGCAGGGCTCATGGGGTGCTAAGGAGCAGTGCAAAAGAACAGCTTATTTTATGGTACTGCCTTTCAAAGCCCCTTTTCCCTCCCCCTCCCCCCCATTTGTCCTTCAAGTTCCCATGCTATGCTCTGGGGTGACATCTGCTGGAAGATATGAGAAGAGTCCATTCCGGAAATATTTCTGCAGGGAGGCAAAGGGAGAATGGAAGATGAAGTGATACTTGCAACATTCCATTCTTTCACGCCGCCGTCAGTTGCTTTCCCCCCTTCGAGTTTGATACACACAAACAAAGTGGGGTTGCCAGTGATTTTGTACAAATGTTAAGGTAAAGCACTATTGCCAAAGAGTAGACCGGGGAAAAGACGTCATATTAAGCTATGCACCAACAAAATCATTTCTTGTTCTAATCCCAACTCAAAAAGCAACTGAGCTAGACAGAATTACATTACAAAAATCTGGTCACAGCCAAGTCTACTTGCTGTTACCCTATGTTCCTTACTGGACTCCAACACCTCACATGGTTCATTTCAGCATTTAGGCACTCCCCAATCCCATTCACAACCTAATCACCCTATTTCATCCCTTCTCCTGAAACTCAAGTCGGTTCAGACACAGCACTCAAGATAAAGCAGGCAGAAGAGAGACGGAGTATTCATACAACAGCAGGAGGCATTTAATGAGAAATTTCAGCTATCACTGCTTAGCCATTCGCCAATGCCAGGATAGGGAACTTACGGCTTGAGTAGATCTGAAAAGCAACTGATACAGAAACATCTCTATGTGTATCCTGAACTCTAATCCCAACAATTCTCCGGTATTTTAGAGGAAACCACTTGAAAAGTAGCATTCCAAGCACTGCCAGTCCAAAAGTTTCAATTTAAAGACCAGCATTATGTGGTTTTCTAATTATGATTGAATAAGCAGCTAATATTTACTCAGAAGTCAATGCATGTATTGTAAATAATAAATTTGTAATGGTATAAAGAGGTTATCATAGAAATACCATAGCAGCGTAAAACAGACAACTTAAGCCTTATTAATAGATTGCAGTTTTAAATTTTAAGGCATCTTGCTATTTTATTGTTTAGAAGTAGGTAGATGTTATATTTCAAAGTGATATCATTATAAGGGGGAAAAGGGATGGGAAATCCGGCAACATTCTTGAGTCAAGTAAAAGAATACTGCTTTTTTGTATTTTAAAGTTTATTGACACTGGGAGTTCCACATACTTCTGTATTTAAGGGAATCAGTAAGTATGATCTGAAATTACTCAGATAATTCTGAACCAGCCACAAAAGCCAGGGAATTCCTATCTTCAATGTCTAACACTAATCTGGGGTGGTTTGTTTTAATATTCAGTTTGTTGGATATGTGATTATTTGCTCATGTTATTATCCTATTTATTTAGTGATGTTCTGCTGCTACTGTTTTCTGTATAATTCATCAAACCTTTTTATGTGTTTGCATTTTATGAACTTCCTTCACTTATTTACCAAAGTAAACTGTTTTGGAAGGATGAACTATCTTAAAAGTGTTTTTATAAATGCATTATTAAGCAACGATGCCACCCCCCCCATCAACTGAGAATACAACTCAGCCCTTCTCACCTCTTACAATCCACATCTCTATTAATATGACAGCCTATGACTCTGGAAATGCCAAGTATTCCATTTATCAAAAAGCAAGTGACTCAGGAGGCATTTCCTTGCCTGGCAGAACTAAATTGTAATTCCACAGATCCATAACGTAATCCTTTTTAACCCAGAAAACTGTCCCAGAGATTCAGCTTTCCCCATTGCTTATTGGGAAGAGAGGAAAGGTTTGTATAATAATCTGACTTTCTCATTATTTGCAGGGGACTCACTACTGAACACCAAAATCCTCTCACCCATCAGCTTCAGAGCTATATCTCATCAATAATATATTTGGGGATAGGAAAGGATGAGCTGCTGCCTTCCAATCTGAGAAAAACTAATTTCCCATTTAATAAAGATTAATACAAGCATGACTTCAGTCCCAGACCTTGTATTGCTACAAGCCAGAAAATATTGGAACTTCAATTATAGCAGCATAAGGCCAAAAAGGAAAAAAAAGCCAGTGAGATACTTAATCAAAATCAATGTTCATAAGAGCAACAAACTCTTAACAGCTCACATTCACTGACAGATATGACATCAGTTAATCTAAACTGATTTAAAGTAAATGTTATTAATGGGTCCACTCTGCATGACTGTGTCTTGGCTGCCACACTAGGCAGGCTTACTAAACTTTAAGCGTCTGCTCAGACTAAGACCACACCAGCTGCCTGCTTTCTTAAGAATATTAGCAATTTCACCACTTGCCTATCCATGCTGCATACATGCTTTACAAAAAAGCAGATCCAAATTCATTGTGGACTAAATCATTAGCTGATTAGAAATGCCCAGGCTTGCTATTAATTTCAAAGCAATAAATTCTCAACCAGACTCATTCATATTGATTTCCCAAAAACCAGAATCAAAATCAGGCCCTATCTGGATGGAATTATTATCACCTTAAGTGGGAGATCTCTGTTATTGTAGGAGGCAGGAATATTAGATATGCTTCTACTTTAAAAAGCAAAATAAAAAGAAATGTAATGATGATAATAACAGAAGAAGAAAAATCAAATAATTATTATTTTTGGCTGGAGAAGTACAAACTCCTTTTACCGTGTATTATATATTATAAAAGTTTCCTTTAAGTATCTTTTGAAATGAGGATCTTTTTAGTGTGGCCTGTCCCCAGAGATTTGCAGATCAGAAGGATAGGTAGATGGCAAAATAAACTGGTTAGTACTAGTACAGTAGAAACAACACAGAGTTCAGTTTTAAAATAAACCCATCTGGTCTATGTCTTTCTGATTCTTAAGTAGATCACATGTGGGACCTTCTTAGAACCCACACCTGCTATCATTTTTCCCAATGAGGCTCAGAGCTGAATTTTCATCATATTTAAAATGTAAGAGCACAACTCCTGTCCTTCAAATTTAAAAAATATGGTATTCTGAATATTCGACTGGACAGAACTGATGACACATTATCAATCTCAGAGCAATTGCTTAGGGAAATGTTTAGCTGATGGTACAGGCCCTCTTGAACAGCCTTGATTCCTTTCCATATAATCTCACTGAAAGTTGTTGTACTATATCTTATAATCTATTGTTCCCACAGAAAAAAAAATACATACAGCGTTGTTCTAGCAACTGTTTATTATTATTGTTGTTGTAATTATTATTCAAAGAAAAATACAGCAAATCAATCTTTGGACTTGAAGTTATATTTAAACATTTAAAATGCTACATATTTGCTTTATAAACTTCTAGGGTTATTTTCTAAAAAAAATCCACACAATAATTCAACAGAATAAAGTTAATGTTAAAGTACATGTAGAAATGGGAAGAAAATGGCTTAGCCCCATCTATTCATAACAATTTCATTAACACCTGTGTCAATCTGTGCAATAGGAAGATACATAGTTGTGCAAGTACGTAGCATAACTATTCACACAAACACCAGTTCCCACTTGCAGTAACCCATCAGACTCCACAGTGAATTGTGAAATTGGGACAATGTATAGAAATAATTGAAATGTCAGATTGTTACCATTGGAATAGATACCTTTCCTTCTTCAAAATGGGACAAAATTCTTGGAGTTTTAGGAGTTACTGCATGCCAAATCAACCTCTGCCATTATTCAACAGAATAATGTTTGTGAACTTGAGGGAGAACATAGAAAGCAAATCTTTTCAAAGTTTTAATGCAGTTACATCATTTTCCAGGTTCACATCAATGCTTCTAAAGCTGCCGTCTGCTGTCTCCACTTTTAAAAGAGTTACACAGCTCTGGTAGCAATAACTGTCAGGACACCAACT
Source organism: Vipera berus (assembly GCF_964194415.1). Classification (NCBI taxonomy): domain Eukaryota; kingdom Metazoa; phylum Chordata; class Lepidosauria; order Squamata; family Viperidae; genus Vipera; species Vipera berus. The sequence goes on along the minus strand of NC_138203.1, from coordinate 236,746,908 downwards.
TCTTTTTAGCACAAATTGTTGACTTTGACCCATTAAACCCCTACACCAGAGGTGTCAAACTCACAACATCACGTGATGTGTCACGACATATCGCGACTTTTTTGCCATTGCCGGCAATGGGGTGGGCGCAGTTTTGCTATGATGCATCCAGCCCATGGGCTGGCAGTTTGACACCCCTGCCCTACATGGTTTAGAACTGAAAATGTACCATCTACCTTTTTATTAACCAGTTCATGGTTGTTAAAATTAACATACAAGGGCCTTTTAAAAATTTCCCCAATTTCTGAAGTCCATGTGGGTCACATAGTAGAGGGTGTCACTTTAAGTAGTTTTCTAGCTGTATCCAACATAACCTCTATTCTTCAGCAGATTATATATACTGAACTGGTTAAGTGAAATCCACTCCTGTTATTTCTTAGTGGCTTTCAATCCCAGTAACTACAGCACTCTTCTGAATCACTTAGCTAAAACAGGTGTGGGAACATATCATTAAATGGCTGTTCTGACTTTAATGGGAAGACAGTTTTCAAAAGCTGAAGTTGGATTACTTCTTGGTCTTTGATCTATACTCAACCCATATGCCTCCATGGTTTTTAACATCTCCATAATAAAACAAGAAAAGTTTCCAGTGATACAAAATACAGTCATTTTAACTTCAGTCTTTCTACATGCCTCTAAAGATACAGTGGAGAGTTGGCGAATAAAATATAGTGGTTGTGATATACTGGGTGTGAGCTAACAAATGGAGATGTAATCCAGTCAAGATGAAGGTACTTCATCTGTCTAAAACTAAGCTGGCTTTTCCCCCCCACTCTTTATTAGATTACACCCTGCCTGAACATTCAAATTATTGTCTGAAAGTGCTTCTAGTCCTATATAGTAGAAAGAAGTTCTTTAGTATACTATGGCTGGGGTGCCTTTTGTACACTTTCCTAGATATGCATGCTTATTTTTGTCTCATGTATATTATTTCAAATGTTCTCTAGGCACAGATTCTCTTGAAAAGTATTCAGAAACCATCTAACTTTTGACAAGGTAGGGGTAGTAGTGAGGAATTGGAACATATAAAACTCTGGTACATTCTCTTCTGGTGTCTTTCAAACCCTATTCAAGGTTATATGTATAATCTTTACAGATTAAAGGGCAGTTAAAGAATCCACTATATCTAAAAGAACATTTGCTTTCATACATTAGTGGCTGACCACTGAATTATTTAGAGGATGTTTTAGATCACATCAGTTACCTGAGCTGAAGTGGCTTAAATAGAACAAGGCTATCACCTAGATTTTAAAGCTTCCTATATTTGGAGATATGTTTGGCATCCTACCTTTTCCTGATAGTTGATTAAAAGCATTTTTACTGAATATTTTATAACCTTTTTGGCTTCTATCCCCTTTGCTTTATCCTTAATTAACTGCTCCTATTTTGATTCTTGATATAATTAACATATTACAGCAATGACATAAGAGCTGGGTTGTTGTTGTTGTTGTTTTGTTTTGTTTTTTGGTGGCATCATTTTTTCAGAGCTTCAAGTTTTAACAGCCCAGCTTCTAGGGGGTTCTTCACATCCAATCATTTGGCCTGCTCAAAATCTGATCAATGATAAAGTGAAACGCTGTGGGATGAAATAACAGGGCAAACATAGTCTTTATAGTGTGATTGTTAACTCACTTGGCTTGCTTCCGATCTTCAGATGGGGCCACCTAAAATATTCTTTATCTACTCTTAGTCAAGATTATTCCAAATACCATTTTGCTTTACTGTCAAGCTACTGTCTCCTACTTGGACATGAAACTTTGACTCTGTATGAAAATAGTTTGAGCTCAAGGTCCTGTTAAGTTATATGTTTACTCCTCTGTTTCCTCTGCCTCCCCCCCAAATGGAGTAAATTATTAAAACCGATACGCCAATTTTACAGCCATAAATGAGCTCAGAACTTAAGCATACACATTGCTTACCTATACCAATAGATCAAACCGCAACAAATCTCAAAAATCTTCCTCTGAATAATTTCCTACATCTCCATGCACACAAAAAACCATGGAGGACTTACATTTTCACATAAGTACACACACATGGCTTAAATCACAACTGTTCTGCTCTTAGCTGGCAACCAGCAAAACCAGGTTTAAAAAGTAAATGAATCTGAAGCCTGCCAAGGAAATGGCTATCCCTCCAAAGGCCTCAAATGTTAGTTCCACAGCAGTGAGAATATTATTTTTAAAGACATAATAAAACTCAGCTGCATGATAGGGCTGTGAGAGTAAGAAATGGAGATTCTCTTTGGGGAATTATTGTATAATATGGGGTATCAAACTGCCTGCCGACAGGCTGGACACATCATGTGAAAGCCACGCCCACCCCATTGCCGGCAATGGCAAAACAGTCCTGATACGTCGTGTGACATCACGTGACATTGCAAGTTTGACATGTGTGGTATAATATATAACACTAGCCTTAACCAGCTGCTGCTATATCATCCTTACCCCAGAAAGAGAAACCAGGTGCTTTTCTGACCATGTACTGAATGCCATTATTATCAATTTCCATTCTGTTTCCTCTGCTTTTAGTTTTTTCCTAATGATATCTTCCTAACGAACTAATTTAACAAAGGCACAGGAAACAGGACATGTGACATAGAAACCAGATATAGCTATGCATTGTCTTCTTCCAAAGGAGCCATTTTAGGCTGACTGTATATCACAAAAGATGCTGCAGCTGAGATCTGAAAGCAATCAACTTGCACAGTGCTGTTCATGAGAAGAGACCACCAAACGTGTAAAGTAACAAGAAAAAGTTAGCTTCTAGCATCAACATTTGGCTGTAAGCACAGCAGATCACACATTTAAAACAGCATCCGATGTTTGACTCCTCCAACTCCATTCCATAACTAAACCAATATCCATACTGTACAATCACAACTGTCAGTATACTTTGTTAATTCGATCACTTTTTCAGTTTTATAACCATAGTTCATCAGTCACAACTGTCATACAATATCTATCCATTTATTTCTGAAATAATCTTCACCAAGCAGTGTTTATTAGATTACACTCTATACTTTATGTCACACCATTAGAAATAAAACAATTTCTTCATTTTTTTAAAAAAAATACATCAATATGAAATGAGCCATTTCAAATGGTCCCACGTTGAGTATCTAAAATAACTTTTTCTACAGCACTGCTGTTTCAGCCAAGGAGAGCTCCCTCATCCTTTTTGAATTCCAGATTTTGAAATGTGGTTTTGTTTCAACACTTTTTTTTTCTTCTGTAACCATACCATATCTCTCTCCCCAATTCTTATAAAGCAGTATAAATTTCCATGAATATAAATTAATGCAATACCATACATTTCAACCTTGGGGGTATTTCATATCCCCCTGAATGCCCTGTAAATTAGAATGCTGAATTAGTAACTCACAGGCTTTAGCTTCCCTGCCTGAGAATTCTCAACCTAAAGAGATGTGCACTGCCCAATAAAGGGTTAAGATGATTCCCTACTCACCACAGAGACTAAGAGACAGCTGATCTAATGCTCTAAGCCCCTTGCCCTCTTCCCCTTCCACCCCCATCTGCTAGGCACTGAGCCAGGCATGTGCTGGTAGCCAGTTGCAGCAACCTTCTCCTCCCCCCTAACTAATCGGCTTCTCCCCATCTACTAAGAAGGATAAAGACAGAAGACAATAGCCTCTTTCTTCCCAAGCCACTGCTGCTCAAGGCTATTAATCTCTGTGCAGGGGAGGAGAATGCTGGATTTTGGCCAATTTACAACAAAGTCATTTTTTTTAAAGCCCCAAATGATCCTTGTGTGAGCTTATTCATGGGCTCCGAACATGACCCCAGCACTAAAGGGTGATGCTGCGTCAGCAGAGCTACAGGCATATGAAGTATGTGTGTGTCAATAACACAATCTTGGCTCTCATCACGAAACCCATCCCTTGTGCAGACAGGTCTCTAAGAAAATATGCTAGCAGATAATAAGAGAGAGAGAGTGTGTGTGGAGGGGACGATAAACAATTTAAGCTGTAGGAAGCTACGACCTGAAATAAGCACCTGTCCTGCCATTACACCCCTTTAGGACTGCAAAGAAATCTCATTCTGCAAATAATAATAAGTATCAGATTTATAATTTGATCTCAGGGACAAAATACACATTATGTATAGCAGGCATTCTGCATTTGTTATAATCTAGGCACTAACGGTAACCCATTCTGGATTGCATCCAGTATGCACAAAAGGGGGGGGGGATTTCTAATAAACAATCTTCTTTTGATCTAAGTTTTACAACACCATCTATACCATTTGATTACATTTCAAGAACTTCTCCCTTATGTGAAAAACTGCCGGCAGACTGGAATATGCTACTCTAGATGCCATTCGAATTGAAAGTCACTTGACAGTGAGATGTGTAGCATATCAATTTAATAAATAAATGAATGTAGTCTTAAATTCATGATCAGCCAGTGATGAAGCTGCTGGATAGCAAGCACTCTACTGCAATGGAAATAAGAAAGAGTCATGAAAGGTAGATACAAGTGGTCAAAGCAAGCCTCTTTCCTGTAATCATTCATGGGATTTGATGTATAGCCTGCAGTTCTTCCCATAGTAGAAAGATAGACATGTGGACCAAGAGAAGTAGTAGAATAAGACAGTAACTTCAGTCGTGTAATCCTAAATTATGTGAAGAGGATAATGATGGCTACCTTCTGACTCTTCCGCTTTGCAGGAAGGACAGACCTGTGTCTTCCAGACAGCCTAGTCCACACTACTTACGATAACTTGATGTTCACAGATGAAGTGGAGATGTAGCAAATCAGAAACTCTGAAATAAGATTCAGCAATTGCGTCAGAAAATTTTTGTAAGTGAAAAAGAGGGGTACCATCTTGCTCATGCTTCAGGCAGAAAAAAAAAGTGATTTGTGAATCTTAATCCCAAATAAACATTTTCTCATTGCAAAATTACCTCAAACTATAAATGGAGGCCATTCCTAATCTTTCTTTTTTTTTTTTTTTGGTTAAACGCCTATTTCAAAGTGCAAAGGAATTCTAAGAGTGGACTCAGGGTTCCATGACAGCAGCAATAACCACAATTGCTTTGAAAAACCTAACAAGAACTGCTTAAGAGAAATTAAAAATATCTTAATAGAGAATGATTTTTTATTCTAACCGCACTCCTTTAAAATCAGTAATAATGGAACAGAAATGAAGAGTCTGAACTCTTCAGACTAATGGATCACAGGGGTCTCACAACTCACTATAGGTAGCCTTATCTCTCTCTGGCATCCTCCGCACAACAACTGGCTCAGGAATTCTGGAAGTTGAAGTCCACAGGTCATAAAGAGGCCATAGTTGCCCACCCCTGCCCCACAGTCTCCAGACATTGGGAAAATGCTTCCATTACATCAATAGTAAAGCCCAGTGAGGCGGTATAGGTATTGTTACTGTTCTGATGATAACCCTACTTAATCCATGACTTCTCCTTGTAACTTCATGTAGATATTCAACAACAAGGGAAGAAAGGCTGACTCCTGAGGCACCCTACATATGACGGCCACAGAGCCAACCTCTCCTGCCCACTCACAAGCAAGTAGAACCACCTGTTCAGGTAGGAAAATAACCACTGGGAAAACAGTGTCTTCTATTGTCAGGCAGTCTAAAGGAATACAATGACTATTATATCAAAACTGGTAATGGGACAAAAGTGATACATTAGTTCACAATGAAAAAAATCCCTGGTGCTATTTCTTGCCCAGGCCTGAATCCTGAATGAAAGGAATACAGATAACCTGTTTCTTTCAGAGCACTTTGCATCCAGATTCCTATCATGGTCTCAACAACTTTCCCCATCCCTGCCCCAAGAGAAGTTTTGGGACTGGACAGTACTTGTCAGATATAATAGGTGAATCAATGAAAGGCTTTATTACCCTCTCTCACAGAGAGGTGTTGATGATCACCTTTATCCAACCTACTATGCCTCTGACTTATCCTCAAAGGAACCAGGAAGGGAAGGAGTCTGGAACACAAGTAGCAGAAATCAAGCTTTCTTCTCCTGTACCTTTTTCTTTATGTCTTTTGAGTTTCTTCATAAAACAAGATGCCAACTTGAATCAGCATGAAAAGAAAGAGGCTGCTTCAAAGCAATCACTGCTTACCAAATCACTGTGAACATCTCCTAATGCCTCCTGGAATCCAACTGGATCCAAGAGGTTCCTGGGGTGGGCCATCTGAATCAATTCAAAATGCTGGTTATCACCTTTAAAGACTTGAAGGGCATGAGACCAATTTATCTGCAAGGCTAGAGTGTGCATTTCTTGATGCTATCCTTTAAATGCTGCTGTCTACAGAACTCAGGAAGCATCCAACAGACTCCCCATTCCGGAAAGCCAGAAAAGAGCAACTAAGATGATCAAAAGGCCTGGAGACTAAAACATACGAAGAACGGCTGCGGGACTTGGGTTTGGCTAGTCTAGAAAAAAAAGAAGAAATAGAGGAGACATGAGAGCAGTATTCCAGTACTTGAGGGGCTGTCACCAAGAAGAGGAGGTCATGAGGACCCAGATTGTTGGGGGCAATTAAGCTGACTTTGTAATAATGCCGCTTGGGGTGTGTGTGAAAGCCCTAATAAGCAGGCATATACATAGAATGAAGGCTACTGCTAAGCTTGTAAGCCGCCCTGAGTCTTCAGAGAAGGGCGGGATATAAATGGAATTAAAATAAAAATAAATAAAATGTTATTCTCCAAAGCTCCAGAGGGCAGGACAAGAAACAATGGTTGGAAACTGAGCAAGGAGAGAAGCAACCTGGAATTAAGGAGAAACTTCCTGACAGTGAGGACAATCAACCAGTGGAACAGCTTGCCTCCAGAAATCATAGGCACTCCATCACTGGAGCTTTTAAAGAAGAGGCTGGACAGTCACTTGTCTGAGATGGTATAAGGTCCTCCTGCTTGAGCAAGGGGCTGGACTAGAAGACCTTCAAGGTCCCTTTCAGTGCTCTTCTCTTCTCTTCTCTTCTCTTCTCTTCTCTTCTCTTCTCTTCTCTTCTCTTCTCTTCTCTTCTATTCTATTCTATTCTATTCTATTCTATTCTATTCTAAACAGATGGTTTGTATGTTGTTGGGGTTGTCCAATCAAGTTGCATGAAAGCAAAGAGACTGGACAGCCACTTGTCTGGAACACTGTAGGATCTCCTGCCTGAGCAGGGGGTTGGACTAAATTACCTCCAAGGTCCCTTTCCAACTCTGCTATTTTGTAATACGAGATCAACTAATCAGCAGAACTGCTTGCCTCCAGAAGTTATGGGTGCTCCATTGCTGGAGGTTTTCGAGAAGAGACTGGGGAGCCATTTGTCCAGAATGGTATTGGGTCTCCTGCCTGAGCAGAGGGTTGGACTAGATGACCTCCAAGGTCCCTTCCAACTCTGTTCTTCTGTTAAACCATAAGGAAAGCTGACCCAGTTTGCAAGTTGCCCATAGGATTTAGGCAATCCACAAGCCAAAAGAGCTCTAGAACACGAGTGTCAAACTCGATCACATCACGTGATGCATTGTGATGTATTGTAACTTTTTTGCCTTTGTGGAGGTGGGCATGGTCTGTGCAGGGCCTGTGCGTAACTCATCCAGCCTGCAGGCCGCCAGTTTGACACCCCTGCTCTAGAACATATTCTGTCTATCCAAGGTTTGAGATTGTTTCAAGTGGCCTCCATATGGAATTAAAACTTGTAATCTAGTGGAATAACTTGCAATGTTGGTAACTGACTTGAGGCTACTATTTCACAACAACAATTAGATCCATTCCAGAATCTTTGAAACAAAAGCAGTTTTTGTAGTTAGAAAACTAATTGAAGCATTTATTCATATAATGCAAGTAAATAAAAAAAGAATAAACTGTCAGCAAGTTTCATCTACATTATACATTAATCCTATAATTGTTATATTATTTTTGTAAGATAACTCAGTATTACTTTTATATGGATTGAGGGATAGCGGTTACTGGTCAGTCTAAGCCAGGGGTGTCAAACTCAATTTCATTGAGGGCCGCATCAGCATTGTGGTTGCCCTCAGGGGGCCGGGTGGGTATGGCCAGGGTGGGCGTGGCCTGCTGGGTGGGCGTGGCCAGAGTGCGTCTGGCCTACTGGGTGGGCGTGGCCAGCTCTACATCGTTCGCATCAAGGGTGCCTATGGGGGCCTGGGCAGGAGTGGGACAGATCTGAGGGTCTCTGGCAGGAGGAGGGTCTCTGGGCCAGGGCCAAGGCAGTGGGGGCCGTTCCCTCACTCTTTCCAGGGTGGCTTCGTGGGCCGCATGAAACCACTTCGCGGGCCGGATCCGCCCCCCGGGCCTTGTGTTTGACATGTCTGGTCTAAGCCCTTCTCAATGAAAGCTCAATGTTTTCCATTCTACCCATTCATAAATAGTTACCTCACTTCACAGTAGCAACTTCATCATATTCGTTCATATTTGCCCTCACTGCTTCCTCAGCAAGCTGACAGCTGCTCCTGCAAGTCTTGAGCCATTGATTTCAATGACTTGTCCTTCAAATTTCTTCTGGCTTTGTGCCCAGTTTGTATTGCCTAGGTACTCAGGAACAAATATCTCTCTTATTATTGTCATCATTTTCCAATCAACATAGCTCTCCATTGAATCAATTGAAGGATGGTGAACCATAGAACTGACGAGGAAATCAATGTGTTCTTTGCCCTTACCTTTTTTTCACAGAATCAAGATACCACAAGAAACCCAAAGGTAGTCAGTCTGTGTTTAACTCTGTTCCCAAAGGGATTACAAGGACTGATTGAGTGAAGTAATTCAAACACATTGAGCTATAGAATTTAGCCTTCTTAATGAATGAATTTATGTCACTTCCGCAGCACATTAGCTACTCAGAACTCAAGAACAGGAAGGGAAACAGAAGCTGGCTTTGTTAACCCCAAAGGAATACCAATGGCTTTCTGATATGAGAAAGCATGTTTAATATAATAAAATAATGTCCTAGTGGAATTTAAATCTTGCTCACTCTGGTTCTTCCATAAGAAACCATCTCAGCTGATAAAAACCACATAGATTGACAACATGGTAATGTCTCAACCAATAAAACCTGTGCAAGTTATGCCCTAGATGTGATCACGCAAGCATTTCAATTGTTGCAGATTCCATACTGCTAAAATCTAAGATTTCTAACAAGATGTTCAAGAGAATATGCTGCCTTTAATTATTTGCTGCCATGCAAATGTGAAAAGCAGATATTCCTCAATTCCTCCAGAAATAGGCATAACACATTTTTATTTTCCTTTCTTACCCAACAGTAAGATTGGGTGAGATGCTAACAAAAGTCTTTCTTCTGAAGAATTTCTTTCATAAGCACATTATTGGCCTATTGTAAACGTAATGTTATGCCAGGAATGTTTAAACTTTGGTATATTTATAAACCCTTGTTCATCCATAATGTTAAGTTTTAAAAAGCTGTATGTGTAGCTTTAGGCAATTCACCCCCAATTCCTGATTTGTAACATAAATGAGCCTTAAATGCTTATTTTAGGGATTATTATAGTGATACAGTCTCCACATTGGAAATATTTCTGTCATACTCTTATCAGGGATTTTGAGTTTATAGTAATAGAACTATCCTCGGTGGCAAAATATTCCATTCCATAGACTTGAGAATACCTCACTTCTCCAATGTGACATTATAGGCATCCAGGAAAGAAGATGGGACTTCATACATGTTCCTATTTATTGAAAATATTCAACACAAATGTCACTGTGTTTCATCTTTTTGACTAAGAATTAGGGGGCGATATAGGGTCCAATGCAATTGACAAAACAAGCCAATAAATAAATACTCAACTGAAATCAGATTGAGAGTTCAGAGAATGATAGGAACTTTGCCAACTTACTTTTCAGTCCATGCCTGATACAGATGATAGAGCCAACAAGCTACCTTATGAATTCTGCCTATCTGCTTTTGCTAGCTTGAGAACAATGGGAATATTACCAATTATTTTGCAAAATTGCCATGGGAAATATAGCAGAGACCTTAATTTAGGCCCATTCTATATACAATGGGTTTTCCACACAATCCATTAGGAGCACTTCTATACTGCTACATGGGGTTCTGTGAGTGGTTCTTACCTTCTCCTGCATGAATCAGCTAAGACAAGAATCCCTAATCCCTAGGCCACGGCCCGTTCAGAACCGGGCCACCAAAGTGGTAGGCAAGCGTGCACACGCGTGCAGCTCCACCTGCAAGAGCAGCGGGCAAGCGCACATGCATCAACCTCCATTTGCAGAAGGGGCAGGCACACATGCCCAACAATCATGCAAATGGAGCAGCGTGCACGAACCAGCCCCTCTCCCCCCCCCCCCCACTGGTCCGCAAAGCCAGAAAGGTTGCAGCACCGCTGAACTAGGACTCTCTCCAAGATGCAGCTGGGGAGAATTAAAAAATGACAACTACCTTACACAAAGAGCTTTTGTTTTTCCTTTATTTGCCATATTTTCTTTCCTAAAAAACAGGGGAATTGGGAAAAAGCCAATCAATAATCATCTAAGGGACTCGCCTTTGGACCAGCCAGAAAGCAATGAGGGAATGGAAGCAAGGTTTCACATCACCTCAGCTTTAGGAAGAGAAGGGAATCCTGGGAGTCTGAAAATGTGACCTCCCATCAATAGAAAGCAGGTTACACCACACATACAGGGGGGAAAACAACACAGCCAATATAGTTCAGTGCACTTCCTCTGGAGCATCACGAAGCAAGTAACTTCTGAAGTTACATGACTCACAATATGAAGGTCACTGTAGCCCTATGTGTCATGGAGAGACATCTACTGGGAGGCTTCCTTGTGCAATTGGCCACTGTGAGAACAGACTGCTGGACTAGACAGGTCAGGGGTCTGATCCAATAGGGCACTGCTTCTGTTCTTATGAAGATTCCTTATGTCAGACATTACACCAGTGTGAGTAAATAAGCACAGACATATAGACACATCTTCCCATAATCTGGTTCCTTTCTATATGTTATAGCTTTATCTATTTCTGAGGGACTTGTATGTATTTATACATACATACTCTACATACCTATAGTTATGATTATTTAGAACTATATCACAGTTAAGAAAATCCCCCTATTACTTAAACATTAAATGGAAATAATGTCATTATCACTACTTTGCATTAGTTTTCTGTAATTGAATTCTCGTATTTTATTTGTTGAGAACACATAGAGGATTAAAGTGGAATTGTCTGAACTTGGAAAATTAAAAACAAATATAATATGTTTTCTGACACAATGAAAGTGCTTATTATTAACAGTGAAAGGCAGTATAACTATACATAAAATATGATGTACCTGAAAATGTTGGCCAGAAAGTAAACACAGTGAATTGATGAACATAGAGAAGAACTATCCTAAATTTAACACAATGAGCACATAAGGAATTCATAAGTCTGCATTCATAAAACGATAATAAACTGTTTGCTTTAGTTTACCGAAAACTAGAAATAAACCAGAATCAGTCTTAAAAGAAAAGTAATCACAATTTACCTGGTTAATTTCTTGTTTTGTTTCCCTTTCCAGGTGTTCTGGTTTTGTACCTCTATGGATTGTTAGACGTTTAAGCATCAGGAATACCACCACTCCCTCAATAAAACTTAAACAAACTGATTTATTACTCAATCCACAATATCAAATTTTATTCACATCTAAATTTTGGTGTTTGCATTTTTAGCCTGTTCTCATTAGGCTGCAATAAAACAAGTATGCAGCTCAATTATATAAAACAGTCACTTTAAATTCGATGGACTTATTGTTGAGTAAGTGTACAAAGGGATACAGCTCTGAACTTTTTATCAGAAAGGAAGTAAAAGAGTGAAAACTAATTTTAAAAGCTTTTTCAGGCTCAACTTCAGTTATTAAAATTTAGCAAGATACTCAAGAGTTTTTCAACCTTCCAGAGGAAAGAAATTTCACAGTTATTAACCATCTGATAAGGGAACTAGTCCCTTGGTTAATTTTACCTTTGATTAAATCTTGGCTACAAACTTCTGCAAGTAATGCAGGACATCCACAGCATATACTATTTCTAGATTTTAGAAGGTCAGTTAAAGCAGAAAATCCTGCAGGGAAGTGTTTATGCTGAGAAAACCTCTAGTGTTAATTACTGAACAGAAGGTTGTAGCAAGTAGAACAGAATGAAATTAAAGCTCCATTCAATTTATCACCCTCTTCATAAACACCATTCAAACAACACAGCTAGGGAAAAAACATTAAAGCATTTTAATAATCATCATATTGGCCTGATGGGCTCTTAACCATCGCTAACTTATTAACCCTTAATTAATCATCAAATCACATTAAATGTTTGAAAATTGTACACAAGCAGGATTTTAATGCCAAGTGAAAGTTGGATGATATAAATTGATCTTTGCAGCTTTAGCGGTAGAAAGAACAATTTTAGATTGGGGATAACGAATGACTAAGCCCTTGGAACGCTCCCTATCTTTCTACAGCCAAAGTGCTATATCACAATTGCACTGTAAATTTACAGCACTGGACAGCCAGAACACACCTACAATGGAAGAGATTATAACTGATCTTCAAAAAACTCCAGAGTTTTGCATTGAATCCTGCTTAGTTGTCACAATTAGCCACTATGTTTTCAGACAAAATATTTACACTGCAACTTAGCATATTCTTCCTGACTTTCTTTCTTTTTTTTAATTCCATTTATTCTCCGAAGACTCAGGGCGGCTTACAAGCTTAGCAGTAGCCTTCATTCTATGTATATGCCTGCTTATTAGGGCTTTCACACACACCCCCGAAGCGGCATTATTACAAAGTCAGCTTTCTAGCTTTCCAAACTATCTACCTGTTAAGAAAGCTCATTCCAGCTTCTGCAGATATTTTTAACGTAATGGAACATGTCACTTGAATATTTTATATAAAATATAAAATTTTTAAAGGTAAAGGTAAAGGTTCCCCCGCACAAGTGTGCTAGTCGTTTCCGACTCTAGGGGCCGGTGCTCATCTCCGTTTCAAAGCCAAAGAGCCAGCGCTTGTCCGAGGACATCTCCGTGGTCATGTGGCCGGCATAACTAGACACCAAAGGCGCACGGAACGCTGTTACCTTCCCACCGTAGTGGTCCCTATTTTTCTACTTGCCTTTTTACGTGCTTTGGCAGAAGCTGGGACAAGTAACAGGCGCTCACTCTGCTACGCGGTACTCGGGATTCGACCCGCCAATCTGCCAACCTTCTGATCGACAAGCTCAGCATCCTAACCCACTGAGCCACCGCGTCCCTTCCTTTATTTCTACTACTATATAAATTGGTAAACAATTTGCCACATAGTACATCACAGCACAAATGTACATAATGTGGGTTACATCCACAACCTGCTCAAGATCACCTAATGAGAAAGAAGCCCTTAGCTTACTATTTTGGCAGGACTGAACCAATGGCCACAATTAGTAGGGGAGAGAGACCCTCTCAGTGTTTACTCCTAGGCCAGGGCTTTGTAACTCCCTGCCATGCAAGATCAGATTCACTGTTCTTCAGCTTTTTTACCTACAAGCACACAAATGCATATTCTTTTAAGAATATCTTTAGGAATGGAAGATTTGATAGGGAGATGATATTTGCTCTATTAGTTGTTCAACTGATATTCTGGCTGCATTCAAAACTACATTTTAAATTGGCTTTTTAAAAACAAAATTATTGTTACCCACGTGGAACTCCACGTATCAGAGGAAAGGCAGAGCAGAAGCCATAAATGAATAAGTGCAATTTCAGCTTACAGCTGAAGAAGAATGTGGCACAATAATAAATCACAATTTCAATACCAACCAATGAATTAATGCCCAGTTTTAAACAAATATCCACACCAGTAAAAATGATAAAAAGAAAAATGTAAAAATGGTACAAGTAGCCCTCAACTTACAACCACAATTGGGGCTGGAATGTTGGTCGCTAAGTGAGGCAATTGTAAAGTGAGATACCTCATGACTGCATTGCTTAGCAACTGCAATCCAAGCACTCCCCATTGCCATAGTTAACTGAGAATTGTGGGCCATTAACTGATCCCAGTGCATTAACTGATCCCAATGCCCTGAACCTTAATAAGTTAAGTGACTGCCTCTATTTCCTGCTGCTGAGCCAGGCTGAGGATGAGCTTTGCGCCATGGATAATAGTCAAAAGTAGCCCAGGCTGTGAAGTGCTAAAAAGATTTTGCTGCTGCTTTCTTTTATTTCCGGGGGGGTGGGGTGTATGTGAAGCCCCACCCCAGATCTTTTTGCAAAGGGCTTTTTAGCATGCTGCAGAGCTCTTAGGCTGTTTTTGGCTTTATTTTTATATTATTTTCATAGCCTGGCCAGCCATGCCTTGTCAGCAGTGGAAGGTAAGCTGGGGCAATGAAGCACAGGGCCAAAAAGGGATAGAGTGAGGGAAGATAGGCAGGTGGTAGGAGTTGAAGCACCCCAGTTGTCATAAGTGCAGGAAATATGCCAAGTGCCCAGATTTTGATCATGTGACCACAGGGCTCTGCAATGGCATGGGTCATAAATCCCTTTGTTCAGCACCATCATATAATAATAATAATAATAATAATAATAATAATAATAATAATAATAATAATAATAATAATAATAATAATAATAATAATAATAATAATAATAAAGTTGGAAGGGACCTTGGAGGTCATCTAGTCCAACCCCCTGCTCAGGCAGGAAACCTTATACCATTTCAGGCAAATGGCTGTCCAGTCTCTTCTTAAAAACCTCCAGTGTTGGAGCATTCACCACCTCTGGAGGCAGGTTGTTCCACTGGTTAATTGTTCTAACTGTCAGGAAGTTTCTCCTTAGTTCTAGGTTGCTTCTCTCCTTGACTAGTTTCCATCCGTTGCTTCTTGTCCTGCTTTCAGGTGCTTTGGAGAATAGCTTGACTCCCTCTTCTTTGTGGTAGCCCCTGAGATATTGGAACACTGCTATCATGTCACCCCTCACCCTTCTCTTCATTAAACTACACATACCCAATTCCAGCAACCGTTCCCTATATGTTTTAGCCTCCAGCCCCCTAATCATCTTGGTTGCTCTTCTCTGTACCCTTTCTAGAGTCTCGACATCTTTTTTACATCGTGGTGACCAAAACTGGATGCAGTATTCCAGGTGTGGCCTTACCAAAGCATTGTAAAGTGGTATTAGTACTTCACTTGATCTTGATTCTATCCCTCTGTTAATGCAGCCTAGCACTGTGTTGGCTTTTTTGGCAGCTGTAGCACACTGCTGGCTCATATTGAAGTGATTGTCTACTAGGACTCCGAGATCCCTCTCACAGTTACTACTATTGAGCAAGGTACCACCTATACTATACCTATGCATTTGATTTTTCCTGCCTAAATGTAGAACCTTACTTTTTCACAATTGAATTTCATTTTGTTAGATAGTGCCCAGTGTTCGAGTCTGTCCAGATCCTTCTGTATCTTAAGCCTATCTTCTGGAGTATTGGCTATTCCTGCCAGCTTGGTGTCGTCTGCAAATTTGATGAGTTCCCCATCTATCCCCTCATCCAAATCATTAATGAAGATATTGAAGAGCACTGGGCCCAGAACAGAGCCCTGGGGCACTTCCTTCCATGTAGATGCGGTTCCATTGCGGACCACACGCTGAGTACGGCCGGTCAGCCAGCTACAAATCCATCTGGTGGTAATGCTATCTAACCCACATTTTCTATCTTATCAAGTAGTAGGTTGTGATCTACTTTATCAAATGCCTTACTGAAGTCCAAGTAAACTCTTGAAAGGTCAATGGGAAAAAAAATGTCATGAGGGCTATCTGTAATGTTTTGATTGTATAATGGTTAAAAAAGGTTTTATCTTATCCTGAAACTCATTATTTCAATTTAAAAATGAAGACTATCCAATCGTCAATAAACATATGTATTTATTTATACTATAGTAAAATATAGACTTTCTTATACTAGTTGTTGTCCATGAGTTCGCAATGGGTCGGACACAACGGTGCAACTAACAACAACAACAATACTAGTTTTAATTGACTTATTGAACATAATGGCTGGAATTTTTAAACAGAAAATTTTTAAACAGAAAAATTACTGATTAGTGCTTTCCTCTCATTCTTTCTCTCACTACTAAACAATTGTACTTTACTCCTTCCTACATACTTAGAATTGAAAGACAAAGTTTTCAGGGTGCCAGCATGTTTCTCACACAGATAAATTTAAAATGTGGTTTGTTTGTTTTTAAAAAAAGTAATAAATCAAGCTCCACTGCTACCAAATTACAACCAAAGAACATATAATTCTGTTTCCTTCTACACAATCCATTTCTCAATTTCCTTCTTCTATCCAGCAAATATTAAAACAGGCTATTTTCCACCCACAACAATTCCCTGTTCCTCTCTCTTCCCCTGACAATTTGTACCGAGATTTCAGCAAGGAAGTCCAGCAGTCTGTTTTAAAAATCTTGGCCAATTCCCGAATATGGAAGAAAAATGCATTTGGATATAGGCAAAGTTCTTCCCCTCATCTCTAAACAACCACAGTCTACAAAATTATACACATTTAGTATGCAGAGGCAAATTGCTTCTGAACACATGCTTCAGGCAGGATTTTAAATCAGGCTAAGCTCCCAAACCCTTTTCTTGTGTGCACACACCCATACGTACATATATTCAAATCCTTTTTTCCCCCACCTTCTCTTCGTCTTTTCATTTTTAATGTACATTTCACACTTTTATCAATAAATTAATTGAGGAGGTGGAAGCCAGAATGCATTTATGTCACTGAAACTTGCTCTTCCCCTCCTTTTCTAAAACCCTGGCTGAAGCTCTAACAACAGAAAGAGTGAGCTAGCCAAGAATGAAATCTTTTAATTTACATTTATACTGAACACCTTTAGGCCAAATTTTAAGACAGGAACAAATAAGTAAATGCATTTGGAATAATACTTTTAAATGGCCATTTCTCTCCTTGCCTCAGACTACATAATTAATAGTTATGTGAGCTACAGTTATAATTTTGATGTCACCAATTCTAATGGATTATTCTGGATTCAGATTATATAAACTATTCTGATAGGCAGTTTGTTTTATGATACCTATTCTAGGTTTCAGCTGCTGCTGATGTCAAATTGCATAGCACAAATGAAAGAAGAGAGGGGTAATAAAAATGAGGGCATTTGGACAATTATCTTCCCTCTGTGAAAAAGCTTAAAAAAACATATAGCACCCCAGGTTCAGCATTTTGATCAAGGCAGGTGATTAAAAGCTTAAAAGTCTGTCACTGGAAGTTGTACCCTGATTATTATTTATTTCTTCAGGTTCCTAGTTCCATTACGTAAGTTCCCAAATTGAAGTCAATTCCTAAAACTGACTGCTTTCTAAACATATCTCAATGCATAACTTTAATGAACAGTTAACCATTAATGGTACATTTCTAAACACTTGTGTGACAGATTTAGACTTCTGAAGATACAAACATGTTTATATTCTGGATTATATAGAACAGAACAAAGACAATGTAGTAGTGACTAGACAGCGCATTTCAAAATACATGCTTTGGGGCACTACGAGTCTTTCACAGAACATTGTGGAATCAAGAAAGCTCTAAAATAAGATTCCTCCATTAAGCTTGTTAAATCTGTAATCTTGCCCCAAAACTTAACATCTTTGAAATAAGGGCTCTGATAGCAGGGGGTTGGACTAGAAGACCTCCAAGGTCCCTTCCAAGTCCGTTACTCTATTCTATTCTATTCATGCCAATCCAACAGTTCATTAAAGGAATAAAAATTGAATCTGTCTAAAATATAGTTGTCACGCAAAGGTTCCAAAAAGGGTATTTACATAATTTCTCCAAGCAGTCTTGTGATTTTAAAACAAACAGAAGGGAGGGGAGGGGAGGGGGAAGCAAATGAAAACAGTTCCTTTGACTCCAGTAGCAAAAAGGCCTAAGTGGTTTTGGCAGATTCTAAGGGTACCAAGGATGAAGCACTCAACTCTCGGTCCTGTTTAGGGAAGCTACAGGCTAGAAGTGATGTTAATTAAAGTTTTAATTACTGTAACTAAATGACTGGTATAATTACATTATTCTCCTGGAGACTTCAAACTGATTAAGAATCACATACAGAATCTTTGGGTTGATTTGATTTTTAATTAAACGTATTAGAAATGTGTGAGGGTTTGCTAGACAGTGGGTTCAGCCTTATCTCTTTACAGTTTCTTCTGCTTTCAAGACATAACCTGACATATGCAGTGCGTGAGTCTATAGCAGGGGTCTTCAAACCTGGCCCTTTTGTGACTTGGCTGAGGAATTCTGGGAGTTGAAGTCCACAAGTCATAAAAGGGCCAGGTTTGAAGACTCCTGGTCTATAGTTACAATCACTCATAATGCACTTTCAAGCATATCAGCATGAAACTAATCCTCGTTTTGTAGTATTAAAAAGCTGCACCTTAAGTACTTCAGAAAATTTTCAAGATGTTGTATATGACTATGTCTTGCAAAGGTTCTGAATTTACGGAATGGTAATATATGGATGTCATTTCTAATTTTGGATCGTGACTGGAGGTCATGGGCCAGACATCTTATAACCCTTTGAACATCTTTAGGATATAATTACTATCCCAACAGCATCCTTCAGGAATATCTGAAGTAGAGGTTTAGAACTTTTTTTTCTGTTCCTTTTCGCATTACTTATATATACAATTGGATAATTATAAAGCAATAAAATTAAAGCTTTTAAATGCATACCGTACACACACACACACACACACACACACACACAGAGAGAGAGAGAGAGAGAGAGAGAGAGAGAGAGAGAGAGAGAGAGAAGCTCCAAAGAACTTCATTATGTGACTTTTTTTCAGAACAGAATGAATACCGTCCTATGCAGCAAATCAATTTCTTCAGAGTTCTTTATCTGATAATAACACATTCTTCTGAAGTTTATTCAAAGGGATAAATCCAAACAGAACAACTGGTTGAATGTGCGACCAAGCATAACAATAATAATTGCTGTTGTTTCTGAACATTTTTTAACCTTGTTGTATGCCATCCAGAGTCACTTGTTTTGTAAGATGGGCAGCTACAGATAGTCAGTCATTGATTTATGGCCCATTCATTTAATTATGTACATTACAATGGTTTTGGGAAACTTTGCCAGAGGTTTGGATTTGTGACTTACATCCTGTACTCACGCTTACAACCATGCACCACCCCACAGTCATGCAGTCACAATTCAGCCATTTGGCAACTGGCTCATATTTATACCCTCCAAGCAGGTAGTCATGATTTGCAAATTTCTTTGCTAATTTCCAGCAAAAACAAAAACAAACCACTAATCAGGGAAGCTGGATTCACTTAACAACCATGTGATTTACACAACTGTGGTGATTCACTTAATGAGTTCCGTAAAATTGTCATAAAATCAGGTCTGACTTGACTTACAAACGCAACAACAGAAATTCCATTTCCAACTGTAGTTGTAAGTTGAGGACTACCTATATATATAAATTAGATGGATGACAGACAGACAGACATGCAATTTCTAATTACTTGAACATCATCAGATACACATTTTTCCCTCTGGAAAAAAGGATGGTGAATAATACTCCAAATATGTCTAAGGCTATAACAATTCATATTGCTGTTCTATTTTTTCTCTGCTAAAAATGGTAAAATAGAACAAGACAATCTTCTGCTTGTACTTCGAATTTTCTAGCATGGATTCACTAACTGTTTTTTCTAAAATTATCTATTCTCCCTTTGTAAGTGCTTCTCAGCTACAAAACAAGACAAAAACATTTTGGAATTACACTATACTTTAAGTCACTTGTAGAGCAAGAGGTTGTGTCGTAGGAGCCACATTATGTTTTTCACTCTGCCCTACCAGTCATTAGTTGAGGGGTGAAGAACCAATCCTTATTTCTCCATTGCTATTAACATCAAATAAATATTGGGAGGAAGCAGGGTTAAAATTCTTCTGTGCAGGGACTTTGCTTGTACTGGGTCACATGGCTTAAAATTGTTATATTCCTCTGAGCATTTCCAACTGAACAGACGGTTTAATGCACCAATCAAGAATGCCTAACGTGAGCGTTAAGAATGGGTCATGCAGCTTCTAAAACATTGCACAGAGATTGTTGTGCCTCCCCCAAATTTCCCCAGTACATTATGTATTATTCCCTATTACTGATATATCATACTTATCCAAGTAAAGGGTTCACTTCATCATTGAAAGAGGCAGTGGTAAGGCCCCTCCTCAAGAAACCTGCCTTGGATCCAGCTATTTTAAATAACTTTCATCCTGTCTCCAACCTTCGCTTCCTTGCGAAGGTTGTTGAGAGCATGGTGGCACGGCAGCTCCCTTTGGTCCTGGAGCAAACTGAGTATCTGGATCCATACCAATCGGGTTTCAGGCCCAGGTACAGCACGGAGACAGCATTGGTCGCGCTGGTGGATGATCTCTGGCGGGCCCGAGATAGGGGTTATTCCTCTGTCCTGGTCCTATTAGACCTCTCAGCAGCTTTTGATACCATCGACCATGGTATCTTCCTGTGACGTCTTGAGGGGTTGGGAGTGGGAGGCACCATTTTATGGTGGTTCTCCTCCTACCTCTCGGGCCGTTCGGAGACGGATTTGGATAGGGAAGAACAGGCTCCAGCTCAACCCAGCCAAGACTGAGTGGCTTTACGTACCGGCATCTCGTTTAGTCCAAGAGGTTCCATCTTTGGTTATGGGAGGAGAGGTGTTACCTCCCGTTGATAGGGCACGCAATTTAGATGTCCTCCTGGATTCACAACTCAGTTTTGAAGATCATATAGGAGTCGTGGCCAGGGGGGCATTTGCCCAGGTTCGCCTGGTGTGCCAGTTGTGCCCCTATCTGGACCGAGATGCCTTACATATGGTCACTCACACACTCGTTACCTCCCGTATAGATTACTGCAATGCTCTTTACATGGGGCTGTTAATTTAATTCTTTTTAACTTTTGTATTGCTGTATTTTATTGTTGTTAGCCGCCCTGAGTCCTTCGGGAGATAGGGCGGCATATAAGTCCCAAAAATAAATAAATAATAAATACATCAGTGTTAATAGTACTAAAATCAAATAATTACCATGCTGGGCCCTGTGAACCTTCTGTAGAATTACTGGTCCTCCTATTCATAATTACTGGAAGGAGGAAAAAGATGTTATGCAAATTCTTTAATCTGCAAAATTGACTCATTTAGCCCAAAGTTTTATTAGTGTTAAACTATGCCAGTCAACTAACTCCCTCCATCTTACTGCCATATGACCAATTTACTGGGGGAGAGGAGGAGGAGGAGGAGGAGGAGGAGGAGGAGGAGGAGGAGGAGGAGGAGGAGGAGGAGGAATGGAGTTCCTTCCGGAATTGCCATCTCCATTTTCTTAATATTGTTTCTCCCCTGAAGATCTTCGGAACTTCAGTGGCCATCTAGAGTAAGAGTGTCCAACCTTGGCCACTTCAACTTCCTGAAATCCCTAGCCAGCCATACCTGATTTAGAGATATGACAAACCTCCTAACAAATGCACTGCTCTCATCAGGCTTTGAAGGGACAACAACACATGTTTTGCAAACAAATGCTTTATAAATGCTTTAAACAAATGGTTTAAGTCCCATGTTCTTTAGACAGAAGTCAGAGAGGCTCTTGTTTTTCTGAAAACTTGGGACAAAATTAGATTAACCGATAATCCAACTCTATTATAAAGCTGTCTCCCTAGAAGCCACACTGAAATACATGTAGTGTTAAAGGAAAGTCTCTTTTGAGTCAAGTTACATGTAGCTTTCTTGGCAACAGTCCAGAATGGTTTACCCTTGCAAGCTCTTTTTTTTCTTTTACTTTCCAACGCAGTCTACAGGCCTTGTAGGTGCTGCTATCTAACTAGCCATTTCAGTTTTGCTCTTGACTCTTACTGGCCACATAGACAGATTTTCTTCAGGATGAACTGTCCTCAACTTGTGGTTGTTTTTTTTAAGGTGCATTCATTTCTATTGTAGTCAAGTAAATCTACTGTGCTGATAATGGATCTTCAGTTTCTTACTATGTTTCCCACCAGTATGGATTTCTCAAGGGAACTGGATTGATAATAAAATCAGACCAAGATTGTAGTCAGAAATGTTACAGACTGAAGACGGAATACAAAACAGGAAAAACCTGGACATTTGCTGACAAAATTCCGCAATTTATAGTAATTTAAGTATATGTTTTTGTTTTAATGTTGTAAAGAGATTAAATCAATTAAAGTCCTGTCTTGCTTTAAATTATATGATTTAAGTATTTATTTAAGAATACAACATCACAAGCAGCAATTTAAATTATTTTGATGCTCTTGCTCCATCATTTTGCAGGGGTGATTCTACTTAACTTTTCACAACAGCCTCTTTCAAATGGGATGGAACTAATTCTTTACTAAAGAATGAACTATATCAAACATCTACTCCATTAGTTTTTCAGGCATTTTAAAATGTATAAATTATAATTTTCATAAAAATGGATTGCTAATTGTGACACACAATCAAATTTTTAACTAATATTGAAGATTACTTAGTGTTGTTCTAATGATACAGCAATAGTACATATGTTTATTAGAGAGAGGATGATGAAAGAGCTGACCTCAATCACTCTGAGGAACACTTTGCTGATACATTAACTTTTATTTTAGAAATACTTCACCTGTAACTTTTAAGAATATTTTTGAAATATCTACACACAATCCTTTAAAATATTAATGAAATAGAAACACCAGAGAATTATCTTAAAGCAATTTTCCTAAGGTATCCTTTCCAAATAATAATATCAGACATAACCATAGAATAATACCCAGATAAATAAATCAGAATTCTAAATGAGACATAATTACCTCGACAAGGTTAAAATAGCTAATGCAAGTAGAATAAAGAATCCTAATCACATCTCATATCAGAGTGATCATTTATAATTAGGAAGCATGCTTTTAAAAATGCACAAAATTACTCATGCAATGCAGTAATTCATAAATTCCCCAAGGGCCAAACTGGGACCTTTTGGAATCAAGTAAAATAATGCATAGAGTTTTTTAAAAAATACACATATACACAGAAACAAGATGCAGCCCACACCTTCAGTGTTTAAGAAAAGAATGAAGAAATTTAAAGTACTGAGTGTCTGCAAAATTCTAAGTCACGGGTGTCAAACTCGATCACGTCATGTGACATACTGTGACGTATCGTGACTTTTTTGCCTTTGCAAAGCCAGGGTGGGCGTGGCCTGCGCATGACACATCCGGCTCACAGGGTGCCAGTTTGACAGTCCTGTCCTAAATGAATTCAACACAGCTTATAGCAGGAACAGAATAATACATTTGGTGAGAAGAATTGGTGGCAGTCCCCAAATCACCTCAGTCCCCACTGAGTCATGCTTGAATGAGTTATGCAAGACAAAGAATATAGGTATTATCAATCTTGCTTTTCTCCAGACAGACTGCTAATATTTATTCTCTACATGAAGACAGACAAAACAAGATTGAGTATAGTTGTATGCTCAGTAGGTCTCTAAACTAATCCTTTTGCCCCTCTCTGTGTACTTAAGAATCATATACAATCCACAAGTCTATTCCGGTCTCTTCTCTGTTCCAGGAAGCAGGAATTCAGTATGAATGACATTCACCTATACCTATCTATTCTTCAATATTAACACTAGATAATGTAAGCAGCATGTGCTACAGAGAACAAAGCACTCCACGCCAGACATGTCCGCCTGATTTAAGGAACTCTCCTTGAACACAGTCCAAGTGGCTTAAGTTAGCAAAGCCAAGAACAGCAAAAGGAAAAAAATATTTGTAGACTATCAACAAACAAAAGGGAAAATTCAACTACAAAGAAAGCTGAAATGTACAAATATGGCTGACTTGAATTTGCTGCAGAACATGTATAAAAATATGACGGTCATATATATTCAGCTATGCAACTGAGAAAGCTATGTGAATTTGGGAGTTTTTATAGCTTCTTGTCATTGTCCTAATTTTTGCAGACACAGGATTCACTTCGAATTGTATGCATTTTAAACAAATAGGTACTTGGCCAATATTGGTAAACAATATGTGACAAAAGAAATAAAAATAAAAAACCAAAGTTAGAACGATTAATGGACACAACAAATTGCACCCACACAGTAATTATTCCCAAGGCGTATGTAAGCAAAATAACCAGATTAGATCTACCACACCTGAACTGAAAAAAATTGATCAATCTCCAAGTAGCATCACACACAAAAAAACTCTCCACAAACACACACACACACACACACACACACACACAAAAGCCAGGTGCTTTTGCATAGCTTTTGCACAGCTCAGTGCTATGCAACTGAGAAAGCTATGTGAATTTGGGAGTTTTTAAAGCTTCTTGTCATTGTCCTAATTTTTGCAGACACAGGATTCACTTCGAATTGTATGCATTTTAAATAAACAGGTATTTGGCCAATATTAGTAAACAGGTGCTTTTCTTCTTTTCTTTACCACCCTATAGAAATCAGTCAGATTTTGTTTGTATCATAGATATTATAACCGTAGCCCAAATCCTGGTTCAAACTGAAATACAAATAACACCAATTTTCTTTTTTTAAAAAATCAATGTTAGTAAAAGTTTTGAATGAAGCAAAGATACCGTAGTAAACAAAAGGTCAAAATCAGACAAAACTCCTGGTTCTTTCCATGCAGGTTTCCAGCCCAGGGTTTCTGGAACAAAATAGTGTATGATACTGTACTAATCTGCCTTTAAACACTCAACTGTATTCGATCATATAGAAAGAAATGGTAACTATTTGCCTTTAACAATGTCACATATGTAGGTGCTGAACCTCAGACCTCCTTCAGACAAGGTCTCAGTTCAAAACAAAGCATGTTTGCTAATCATTCTTGTTCAGGAGGATGCAAACAGCCTCTTTTAACTGGAGGGACAAATCAAGAATACATCAACATTAGTAATAACACAAAATAATAATTCTGATGGCTCAGAACAATGTAAAGCCCTGGGAAACAGTATGTCTCTTTTCGAACTCCAGTTGCCTAAGCTAGACCTATAAATTTCCTGAATTGTAGCTTCCAGCTTCATCAGAGAACTTAGGACGTATACAACCTGTGCTAAACTTGAGTCGCAGCCAGAGATCAGTTGCCTGCATTCAAATGGCATGATTTGTCCCAAATTTTCTAACTACTTTAATACAAAGATAATGATGGGCTTTCAAGGTTTTTTTTTAATTGTGTGTGGGATTGTGTTTGCAGTTTGCTTTACAACTTGCTCTTGTGTTCTTGTAAAATATTAACAAGCTACTGATGAGGTCAGGGAAAATTACTCATCAGACTTGCTGGGGAAATGCATTTGCATACCAAGGTGTTCACAGATATATTTTACAAGCACAATTTACTGAAGCCAAGATGTTTCACCTAGCATGTATGGAGCTATACAAGAATTCATACTCAACTACTCTCAACTTATTATACAAGGTCTCACTGTTATTTCATGGTTTTCTTCCCGAGATACTGCTAAATCATTAATCAGGACTGGGTAAGGAACTGCAGCCGGGTCTGGAATACTCATTTAACACCCGAAATACATACACAATACATAATAAAGATTCTCTGCACAAATCTTTCTGGTTACATCAAACAAAGAGAACAGCCCTGGATTCCACTGTATCCTCTCCTTGAAGTTGTTTGGGAATTGTTAAAAAAATCAGCTCACCTGTAATTAGAGTCCCTTCCATCAGGTCTAGCTCTGTTCATTCTCCACCAGAAAACTGGAGAGAAAAATTTAGCACACCTACGTAAGAACAATTTCTGCATGCAGCAGTTGAAAGTTTACCAAGAAGATCCTGGAAATATGTCAAGGAGGATCCTGAATCATAAATACTACAACAGTCCCCTCCAACTCTAACTCCTCAACACAGAGTCATCCATGCTGTTCCCAATCAGCATTAAGTGAATGGAGGAACAACCAACGTTCAGTGTTGGTATGGAGCTTCCCAATCTTCTTTCTGCATATTAAAGCTACTGTGAAATTTAGGGTGTACAATGTTATACAGTGAAGTAGAAATGGAAGTAGAAACCTGGAATGGAGCATTCATACTCACAGTGAAGATTTAACAAGTACAGATGAAACTTGAAAAATTAGAATACCATGCAAAAGTTCATTTATTTCAGTAATGCAACTTAAAAGGGGAAACTAATATATGAGATAGACTCATTACATGCAAAGCAAGATAGTTCAAGCCCTGATTTGTCATAATTGTGATGATTATGGCTTACAGCTCATGAAAACCCCAAATCCACAATCTCAGAAAATTAGAATATTGTGAAAAGGTGCAATATTCTAGGCTCAAAGTGTCCCACTCTAATCAGCTAATTAAGCCATAACACCTGCAAAGGGTTCCTGAGCCTTTAAATGGTCTCTCAGTCTGGTTCAGTAGGAATCACAATCATGGGGAAGACTGCTGACCTGACAGTTGTGTAGAAAAACATCATTGACACCCTCCATAAGGAGGGAAAGTCTCAAAAGGTAATTGCAAAAGAAGTTGGATGTTCCCAAAGTGCTGTATCAAAGCACATTAATAGAAAGTTATGTGGAAGGGAAAAGTGTGGAAGAAAAAGGTGCACAAGGAGCAGGGATGACCGCAGCCTGAAGAGGATTGTCAGGAAAAGGCCATTCAAAAGTGTTGGGGACTTTCAAAAGGAGTGGACTGAGGCTGGAATCAGTGCATCAAGAGCCACCACATACAGACAGATCCTTGACATGGGCTTCAAATGTTGTATTCCTCTTGTCAAGCCGCTCCTGAACAACAAACAATGTCAGAAGCGTCTTACCTGGGCTAAAGAAAAACAGACCTGGTCTGTTGCTCAGTGGTCCAAAGTCCTCTTTTCTGATGAGAGCAACTTTTGCATCTCATTTGGAAATCAAGGACCCAGAGTCTGGAGGAAGAATGGAGAGGTACACACTGCAAGATGCTTGAAGTCCAGTGTGAAGTTTCCACAGTCTGTGTTAATTTGGGGAGCCATGTCATCTGCTGGTGTTGGTCCACTGTGCTTCATTAAGTCCAGGGTCAACGTAGCCATCTATCAGGAGATTTTGGAGCACTTCATGCTTCCTTCTGCAGACGAGCTTTATGGGGATGCTGACTTCATTTTCCAGCAGGACTTGGCACCTGCCCACACTGCCAAAAGCACCAAAACCTGGTTCAATGACCGTGGGATTACTGTGCTTGATTGGCCAGCAAACTCGCCTGACCTGAACCCCATAGAGAATCTATGGGGCATTGCCAAGAGAAAGATGAGAGACATGAGACCGAACAATGCAGAAGAGCTGAAGGCCGCTATTGAAGCATCCTGGTCTTCCATAACACTTCAGCAGTGCCACAGGCTGATAGCTTCCATGCCACATCGCATTGAGGCAGTAATTGCTGCAAAAGGGGCTCAAACCAAGTAATGAGTACATATGCATGCTTATACTTTTCAGAGGTCCGATATTGTTCTATGTACACTCCTTGTTTTATTGATTGCATGTAATATTCTAATTTTTTGAGATTGTGGATTTGGGGTTTTCATAAGCTGTGCACCATAATCATCACAATTATGATAAATCACAGCTTGAACTATCTTGCTTTGCATGTAATGAGTCTATCTCATATATTAGTTTCCCCTTTTAAGTTGCATTACTGAAATAAATGAACTTTTGCACGATATTCTAATTTTACGAGTTTCACCTGTAGTGCTCTTTTGAATGGACTACAATAATACAATGTTTTGAAAGAAACAACAGGAGAAATGGACATGATAAAACACCAACTACTAGGATACTGACAGTCCAAATATAATCATATTTATTTGGAAATAATCCTATTGTACTTGTGAAGTACCAAATACTTTTCAGTAAGTATGGCTAAGACTAAAGTCTTAGGCCAAAGTATTTCAGAGCCGACAGAGTAAAGTCAATGGAAAGAAAAACATAGGCCTTATGGTGAACAAGCTGGCTTTCTTTTTGTAATGATATTTAGAGCTTATTCTTACATAACTGCTTAAGGCCTCTCTCAAACAGGTGTTTTTATATATTCATGTGATTCTTAAGAATCTTAGTAGTTACTTTGAAAGTTACTTCCTATATATTTTTTTCTTTCTCTTCACTATATCCTTTCTTTTCTTTCTATTTTTTATGGGGATTTTTCTTCCCCTTTGCATCTTTCACTTTCTATTCTTTTTTCTTTTAGTTTGTATTACATATTACTATTGTAATGTAAAAACTTAATAAAAATTATGTACTTTTAACAAAAGAATCTTGCAAGCTAGAATAGAATAGAATAGAATAGAATAGAATAGAATAGAATAGAATAGAATAGAATAGAATAGAATAGAATAGAACTTTGTCACTTTAAATGTACACTAATCAGCATACATTAAAATGAAATTTCATTGCATTCAGCTTTCAAAGGGTGAAAAAAAAAACCTCCACAAAACATAAGTGACAATCCGCTGACAGCACCAAGGTAGAAGGAATCTTGAATATTATTCTGGTATTTCTTTTTTCTCTCACTTACAGGAGATTAAGGAGAAACACATGATACAAGCTGTGGTCAAACAAAACAGAGGCTGTGGTCAAACAAAACAGAATTATAAGAATACTCAAAATATTATTTATCTCACAACCCCTTGCAAAAGTCCAGTTATGCTAAATCACATAGGAAATAGCATGAAAAGAAAGATTAAGGATACATACGTATTTTACAAGTCATCCTTTTAATAGCACCATGTCTCCTCCATTCTACCACTGTAGCCTTCAGAAACATTAAGCTAACATTATAAATGTAGATAGCAAAACTTTTAGTTTATAAACTATGCATAAAGTATGTCTGTAGGTTTGTCCCCATAAAGAGCTAGAAAACAGATCCACTTGAAATTTGAAAACTTTGGATTCAAGGAACTATTATTTTCAGGAGCTTATTGTCCTTAGTTTTCAATGGAATTATGCTTCCACAGGTGGAATTTGTATGCAATATGAGGCTTATTCTATATTTAACACTCAATAAGCAAGTGGCATCTGTGGTTAGGAGAGCTTTTGCATAGGTTCATCTTATAGATCAGGGCTTTTCAACGGGTACTAGCTGTGGTACATTGGCACCTGACAGGTGGTACGCAACCATCCTAGAAAACTGGTAGCAGGGGAGGGGAATGAGCTGAACTGGTGGCAGCACCGCACAAGCCTGAATGAGATGGAGCTGCAGGGCTGTCAAGGCTCAGCGGAAGCGCCAGGATCAGCGCCAGGCTCCATCTGGAGCTCGGCACTGATCCTGGTGCTTGTGAGCCCAGAAGAAGCGCCAGTCAGCTAGAATGTTGCAACATCTCCAGGGTCTTGTGATTTACATTCAGATGCTTGGCAATTGATTCATATTTATGACGGTCACAGTGTCCCAGGGTCATGTGAAGTGACCAAAACCTGCTGCAACCACCCAGCAGACAGGGGGAATAAAAACCAAACACACCCCCACCTCACCCCCACTGCCAATCCTCAACAGAAATGCTCACAACAATGAAAACCTCAGACAGAAGGAAGAGTGCCGCCGGGCAGGCAGGCAGGCAGGTGTCTTGCTCAGCTGTGGCTGGGGGGGGGCACTTTTTTCAGTTCCATTGTAACTTCGAACAGTCACTAAGTGAACTGTTGTAAGTCGAGGACTGCCTGTAATTCATCACTTTTTTCCTTTTTTGGGGGGGGGGGGTCATCATGTTTTTGACACCTCGCTAGGTGAATGGTGGTACTCGGATGTTGCCATATCCTAAAAGTGGTACAATGGGTAAAAAGTTTGAAACCACCCTGTTATAGATCAATTGTATGTAAGTCACAATTTCACAATCATTCCTGATTTAATCACCTCCCATGGGGACCAATGGACTATTCTGCACTATACATAGGGACACCATAAAAACTACTCAGAAGCTACAAATATTCCAGAATACAGCAACACACATAGTGATGAGTATTCACCCTTTTGCCCATGTACCATAGCTACTTCGTCTTTTGCACTCATTATCAATGGGCCTCCAATGGATTTAAGACATTGTCTGTTGACTATAGACCCCCTTATAGCTTATGACCTGGATACATGTAAGTTAAGATCTGTTAGAATTGGCATGTTCCAAGTCTTTGCTGCATTTTGTGAGATTCTAGAAATCTCATGTAGCTATGGAACATTTCCCATGAAGCTCACATGGCCCTAACCCTATGTGCATTAATAAATCTTTTTTAAAAAGCAGGCCCTACATAGGTTAAGGATATGATCTACTCCCTAGTGGAGTCTACTTTATGTCTATGATTGAGTTTCTTCTATCCCTGAAGTATTGCAGAGTAGTATTCTTATAAGTCTATTAGTTTGGGGTTATTATTTTGTGTAAGCTGTCTAGTGTTGTTTCTATGGCTGAGGAATCATTTAAGATAGATGAATGAATGAATGAATGAATGAATGAATGAATGAATGAATGAATGAATGAATGAATGAATGAATGATCATTATATTTAAAGATTGTTATTTACATGAAAGTCCTGAATATATTTTATAACTTTTCATCAAAATGATTTTAGAACTGATGTACCAATGTAGTATTTCATGTATTCTGTTCTCTTAATAATCTTGCTGAATCAGTCCCAGAAATCCATTCAACAATCAAACTGAAAAACGTGAGTATTTTAATTACATGTCAGCAGTGCAAAGAAAAAGTTTAAAAGACTGTTATTTCCTTTGTATGAAAAAGAAGTGGGATTCTTAACATGTTCCTATGTTACGTTCTTGAAACTTAACATTAAGAAAACCAAGATCATGGCATCCAGCCCTCTCAATTCCTGGCAAATAGATGGGGAAGAAATTGAGGTAGTGACCGATTTTATTTTCCTGGGCTCCAAGATCACTGCAGATGGGGACTGTAGCCAAGAAATTAAAAGACGCTTGCTCCTCGGGAGGAAAGCCATGGCAAATCTAGACAGCACACTAAAAAGCAGAGACATCACCCTGTCAACAAAAGTGCGTATAGTCAAGGCTATGGTCTTCCCAGTTGCAATGTATGGCAGTGAAAGTTGGACCATAAGAAAGGCTGAGCACCAAAGAATTGAGGCCTTTGAACTATGGTGCTGGAGAAGACTCTTGCGAGTCCCTTGGACTGCAAGGCAATCAAACAGGTCAGTCCTAGAGGAGATCAACCCTGACTGCTCTTTAGAAGGCCAGATCCTGAAGTTGAAACTCAAATACTTTGGCCACCTAATGAGAAGGAAGGACTCACAGGAGAAGAGCCTAATGCTGGGAAAGGTTGAGGGCAAGAGAAGAATGGGATGACAGAGAATGAGGTGGCTGGATGGAGTCACTGAAGCAGTAGGCGTGAGCTTAAATGGACTCCAGAAGATGGTAGAGGACAGGAAGGCCTGGAGAAACATTGTCCATGGGGTCGCAATGGGTCGGACACAACTTCGCAACTAACAACAACAACAACATGTTACGTTCACACAAACAGCTTTGTGAGAGATATTTTTTGTCTTTTTACAACATTGGCAATGGCATAATATTGGACTTGATACTTTCCAGCCATATGAGAAAAGGAGTAAGGCTAACTAGTAAAAATTGGAAGTAATTAAATCAAGATTGCTTTAAAAGAGAAATAAAATAAGGACCAAGCATAAGAAATTTAGAATTGATAATTTAGTGTGAAAACATATTGAAAAATAAAAATGAATGGTGACAACAGCATTTCTGATCCACATTGCAATAAATGTTTTGAAAGGGATAAAGTAAGTAAGAGTGGTTGCTATATAGATCAGACATGTTCATCCACAGACTTTGGGCTGCATGCGGCCCTGGCCCTACCCCCCCCAAAGATCGTAAACTTTTAACATTGTGTGATTTTTAACAATATTTATATACATTAATTATATATTTTATATGTGGCTGAAGACCATTCCTCTTCACTCGATGCAGCCCACGCAAGCCAAAAGGTGGGACATTCATGATATAGATAGATTCTGACTATGGGTGTAAAAATAGAAACTTTAAACATTCGTAATAGTCAGGAAAAGAAACCAGCATCTCCCCACCCTGGCAACTGCAACCTGGCTGAACAAGCTAAAAATTCCTAATAATAATATAAATAAAGATTCAGCAAAAGCCCAGGGTCATTCTGAAGTCAGGCATTCTTCAATTCAATCTTATTCAAAAATAAAATAAAAATAAGATATAATTTAAAACTCAAGTTCCATAACATTCCTATACAAAACTTTCCAAACCATTGCCTACAACAGCAACTCCAACTGTATACACCAGACATGTCAAACACAAGGCCCGGGGGGCCAGATCCGGCCCGCAAAGCCATCCTGGAAACAGTGAGGGAACGGCCCCCACTGCTTTGGCCCTGGCCCAGAGACCCTCCTTCTGCCAGAGACCCTCAGATCTGTCCCACTCCTGCCCAGGCCCCCATAGGCACCCTTGATGCCAAAGATGTAGAGCTGGCCACGCCCACCCAGTAGGCCATACGCACTCTAGCCATGCCCACCCAGTAGGCCACACCCACCCAGGCCATACCCACCCGGCCCCCTGAGGGCAACTGCAATGCTGATGCGGCCCTCAATGAAATTGAGTTTGACACCCCTGGTATACACAGTTGAAATATTATTTTTGAGACATCCCACAGAGATCATATATATTTGGAGGTAAGAAAATGGTAATTGGTGTGCTAGAACTAGAAAATATTGCAGTTACTAAAAAGTTAATATTCTTATGCTATGGATAGTGATAAGCTAAATTACTGCTATAGCTAACCATTTCACTGAACAAAAGCATATATTATATAAATTGGGCAAATTGTTTTACAACTATCTCTCTTCAGAACTTGCACACACACTGTACTAATTCATAATTTTGATTATTGCAATTATTCTGCCAACAGTTTCCTCCAGTCCCTCAGTTTAGTCTCCTTTTAACTAGTACTGCATGGAACTAAGAGGGGGGATATTTTTCATTCTGTCTAGATAAATACTGGATATCTTTTCTGACAGCTCCAAGATGACATTGTTGCAGAGCTTCACAAACATCTGCTAAAGCTTCTTAGGTCCCAGTTTTCCAGTTAACTCCACCCACAACTGCCTCATCCCAATCCCAATTGTTCCTTAGTAACCAAACGAAAATCACCAATGAACCCATCATCTTGGATTAATTTAAAGATGTCCACTATACAACTTTTTTTTAAAAAAAAACAAATTCCCTCAAATACTGTCACAAATCCTACACAATTGTTTCCCATTGCTGAGAATACCAGGATTTGAAATCCGCATACAACACAAGTTGAGAAATTCTAACCTACACCAAATAAAATAAAGGGCGGTATACAAATCAAATAAATAAATAAATAAATAAATAAAATGCAGATCTGTTCTTAAATGGGCTCCTTTCTTTGCTGCCCTTTGCAAATCATATTCACAACTGATTTTCCAAAGTAAAGGAACGTATTTGCGAAAATGTTCTGAAATCCCAAGTCCTTGCTTCTTCCCTTTCTTCCATATTATAACCAATGACTTAAGAATTTACAAGGGCAGGATTGAGCTCTTTATAGGAGCAAACACCCTTAGTTCTCATTCTAGCCATAAGATGCTGCCAAACGCTTTTACTGCACCATGCTTTTAACTTGCTCTCCTCTTCCCAGTTTCCCCTTTTACATCTTGGGAAGGATTTGACAGAATCTTGTAGCATTCTGCAGTTGAAATTGGCAGGTCTTAAATTAATTGACTACAATTTTACACAACAACATGTTTAGCTGAAAATTGGCCTGGGGCCTGTTGGCTTGCCATAACTCCCCTGATACTTTTCAGAAAACCTTTAAAAAAAAAGCAAATCTAGGCAAAAGGAACAGATTGCCTGTGTGACCCACTCCCTGCCAAAATCACTCCCCTCCCCTTCTTTATTCCTTGCTTCTCAGGCCTACTCTAAACTGTACTAATGTTTTCCCAGCTCTCGTTACCAGCTTGTTAAATCATTCTATTCCTTTCCATGGAATTCTCTCCTATAAATTCCACACAGCTTTCAATTCTGCATGGTTACCAGCCTGGTTTTCCTTCACGGCCACTACAATAGTCTGGATACATACAAACTGACCTGAATCCGATTGTGACAGAGTCATTAAGAGCCAATAATTTAAAAGGTCCAATAATCTGGGAACAGTATAATAACAGTGGCATAACCAAACTCAGATTTATTTTTAAATTTTATTCTCAACATTTGGCATAGCTGATCTGGTCAATAGTAATTCCAGAGGAACTTGTATCAATGGCACTCTTTTGCTTAGCTTAAGCGCAATTTGTTATTCATGTCAAAAAGAACTCAGCCAGTGATTTAAGTACAACTGTTTGAATTTTAGTTATGATTTTGGTCACGTTGCAAGATGCACTAATGTTCATGCTATGACCAAACTAGATGTCATGGGATATGTGGATTTTTTTTCCTCACAGACTGTGAAATTTTGATTGCTTTACTCCTTTAGCTCTTCCTTCCATTATCACAAGGCAGCTGTAATTGGCAGAGAAAGTTGAGATAGCAGGGCTTTGATGAAATGGTAATTTCATTAGATTATTTTTCTCCATAAACTTTTACCTAGATACTAATATAAAACTTTAAGAACTGCTATATGAACTTAGCTTTTCTCCCCTTGCCCTTACCATCTCATTTTTCTTTTATGTTGTATTTTTTTCTCATAAGCTTATGAACAAGAATGATTTTTTATGTCTTCTAATAGAAGCCCCTTCGGAAGTATTTTATGTGGAAAAAATAGGATAAAAATATTTTACCCAAGAAAAAGGAAGAAACGACAGCGTAAGAAATTTATAAATCTAAGCAGAAAAATGAAGATAACCATAACCCTAAGCAGTTGCTTTTGGTGGTGGGGAGGGGGGAAGGGTCCTTTCAATTGTGTCCAACTCTTAGAGACTGCCTGTTAAAGAACCTACAGTTTTTCTGGCAAGGCTTTTCAGAAGTGGTTTGCCATTGCCTGCTTAGAGTGGCTTTAATAATATGTCATCTGAAGAAAGATCAAGCAAGACCGACACCAGAAGCAATGGCCATGGGAATCAGCCTTGGTTTCCACCATAACAACTGGATGCAACCTAGAGACCGAGTCAATCACGTTGTGGATCCTTAAAGTAGGGACATTTAATTGCAAGTTTTGAGACCACATTCTTGCAGACCACATGATCTGTCCCGAGAAGCTGCCTACGTACCACATAGGCAAGTAATGAAGACCATTCTATTCAGCCCAGCACTTCAATAAACCGGGCTGGAGGAAAGGGTCCAAAAGTAGAAGTTCAAAGTTCCAAATGTGACAAATGCCTGATGTTGGCATTGCACAACACAGCCCCCCCCAAAAAAACCACCTGATTGACTGACTCCATGTTGAAGGATCTGAAGAGGCAGAATAGACAGAGGAGCCTTCCTATATAATCCTATTTATACAAAGAGAAAAGGGATGAAAACGAGATGGAATCTTTACAATTCTATCTGGTTTATTAGTTTAACAGATAATTTGCTGACTAAACCAAGGACATACTGAAGTACTGTTTCTGAATGTGCGGTGCTACAATCTGTCTCCTCAAAAAGACACATTTTTACTCGTTCCTCGATTTCTACAGTACTGGAAGGAAGGCTCAGAAAAGTAAAAGATAACAAGAACAACACAACCATAAGGAAAAGAATGATCTGCCTGTAAATACTGAAATATAAACCCAAAAGATCATTCTCAAACCACCTTTCCTGCAATGAATGCATGTTTGAAACAAGTAATTTGTTGAAGGAAGTAATTAGTAATTCGTTTAGCTAGGCTGACTGTATTGTTTTTCTTTCAATAATGTATGTGCAGTTGTTGCCTTCCCTTGCTTTCATTATATTTTCCATTTCCCAATAAACGGGCAATCTTTATTGT
This sequence comes from Vipera berus, assembly GCF_964194415.1. Taxonomy (NCBI): domain Eukaryota; kingdom Metazoa; phylum Chordata; class Lepidosauria; order Squamata; family Viperidae; genus Vipera; species Vipera berus. The sequence continues at coordinate 236,710,921 of NC_138203.1, read as the reverse complement.
TACAAGCTTTGGTTTCACTGCTTCTATAAGGGAATTTTGCACTAAAGGTTTGTCCACATGAAGACTGCACATACAGCTATCCCCTATGTTTCAGGATTGCTATACTTTCATTAAGATTTATAGGCTGATGCAGAGAGATTCAAATCACCTTTGTTTTCTAAGAACACATCAGCTGGACAAAGTAGAGGTATCAGAAGGAGTTCAGCCTGACTGTTATCTATTATAATTACCTTTTACAGATGAATCTTTAGGAGTCTGCCAAGAAAGCCTTTTACTTAGCCACCCTCCAATTTACAAAACATATAAGATATCCTTTAAGGCAATCAGCACAGATGTGTGGACTTCAACTTCCAGAATTCCCAGTAAAACGTTTGCTGGCTGGACAATTTTATTTAACAAATTAATATCGCTACCGCACTAACACACAGTGATTCCTGGTGATATACAGAAATAAAAAGCCACAATTTAAAAAACCCCAACCTCACCCCAACTGAACCAAGACTTCAGGGACTTTCAGAAAAGTAACAATGTGTGGGGCAATTTTATTTCTGAAAGTAAGATGTTCCACAGAAAGGGAGCCACTACAGAGAAGGCCCTTCCTCTTGGTGCCACCACAAATATTTCCTTAATAGGATGGGACCTGCAACATGCCTTGCTTTCCACTTTGGTGGGCCAGATAGATGTAACTGGGAAGAGGCAGTTCTGCAAGTAACTTAGTCCAAGCCATATAGGGCTTTACAGATGATAACCAGCAGCTTGAATTGCACCCAGAAGCATGTTATTGAAATAGCTAGTTTATATTATTTTGTAAAAGTAAAAAGTTGAGGTTTGAAGTTGATGCTCTATTGCAACAAAGGAAGTCGGAGGTCAATGCTTTCCCCCCCTTTTTTTCTCTCTTACCTCACTTCTCTACTCCCTTTTCCCTTCTCCATCTTTCCCACTATTTACTTTGTATTTTGATTGTATTGTATATTATAAACTAATAAAAAAGAATTACACTCAGAAGCAAATCAGCAACTAATGCAGCTCTCCCAATTCTGGAAGTGGAAATTCACACATGCAGGAGATTATTTCCAAATTGTTTAAAGGTCTTCCATTCCTCGGCGGGGGGGTGGGGGGGAGAGGGACAGATCCTGCCTCCAGACATCAATTCAATTCTTAACATCCTCTCCATGACACACTAATACCTTGGCACACTGCACTATGCTACCTTCAGGTGAAGATCAAGACAGTGTATCTTTCCTGTATCATTTTTCCATTCAAAATTTCTCAGTTTCAGATGTGTTTTTTAGGAATGTAATTAAAATGAATTATCCTACAAAAAAATGGAAGAGTTTTTCACTCATGATCATTACTGATCAGCAGAAACAGGTGAAGTCAAAAGATTGAGCATCTTGTCTGTAATATTAGTTCAGTGCTTAATTCCATATGAGAAAGAACTATACTTTCCCCCAAATCAGTGTTTCATCTTAATATAAAGGAAATTTGGGTCTGATTCATGTTTCATTAGTGTTATGTTTGCAGCTGAGAATGCAGATCCCAAGGGTACCATTTTATAAAACTGGAAAGTAGACTGTATGAAGTAATTCCACATGTTCAAAACTGACATTAACCATTCTTCTGCTTTATATAATTCTTAGGGCTCTCCATGTAGGAAATGCTTTCCAAAAATGACTTGTTATACAGATTGAAGAAGTATGCGTTCTCAGCAACAAAACCCAGCTTATGCAATGTATGAAAAGCACTTAAGTTCTGTTTTTATTATATGAAAAGCAGTCTCTTAGGCTATGATCATGAATAAATCACTGACAGATAGAAGAACTGCTTAAGTCTTTTCCTTCTTCTCATTCTGTTCACCCCCCAAAAAAAAAATTCCGTTTCAAATAAATACGACAAATTATGACTCATTGACAAAGTCAGAAATCTCTTACAAATGATATCTGGAAATTGATCGTGTGAACAAAGACAAGTCAAACAAGAAGAAAACAACATGCCTGTTATAATCACCATGGAAACAATTGTCTTTTTGTGTTTTTATGCAAAGAAAGAAAATAAAAGTAAATAACCAAGAGAGCAATTATAACCTAACAATAATTATTATGTAACCATAATAAAAAAAACGGTGGTGACTTCTATTTATTGCTGACTGCGTTATCTTTTCTAAATGTTCAATAAAATGCCATTTTGGTACTATATTCTTTAAACAAGATTCCAAGCAAAAACACTTTACTTGAAAGCAAAAACACAAGTGACAGTCTACTTTTAAAACTAACTCTTTGTAATCCATCACAATCTTTTCTATAGTCTTCCCAATCTCTCACCCCAATCTCTTCACCCTTCTTGAACTGGCCCCAATTGCAAAAAAAGAGTGAGGAATGGGAAAGAAATTGGATCACACAGATTAAGTTCAGTCAGAGCAAAAAAACAAAACAAAACCAGTTTGTTTGTGAGACTTCATTTTCTTGGATAAACAGAAACATCCTGTCTGCAACTGAAAGCCCTTATAAAAAATAGTCTTAAAAAGTCCAGCCAAAAGTTCAGTGTTCCCTTTTTTACAACCTGGTATAAAAAGCAAAGAAAGGACCTGAGGTGGAATGTAAAAACTGCAAAATAGTAGCTAATTTAAACTAGTAATTTAAACTAAAGACAAAAAGAGGACTAGCAGCAAGGTGGATGGATGGACTCGGCTACAGTGGCAGTGAGGGCGCCACTGGAAGACCTGAAAGACCACATTGGGGACAAATCATCATGAGGGAAATCTATCTATGTGGTCCCTAAGCACTGGCAACAAACCGACACAAAATCAATCAGTCAATCAATTGTGAATGAGATCTTTTACATCAGGGAAAATTTCCTCATTATCTGACAACAGCAGCAGCCTTCCAAGAAAGGCTCAGAGATGCCACTGTAATTCCCTGCAGTCCTCTCAAAGGCCTGAGGCAATGATATTCCACTTCATGGAACAAATATGAAAGTAAGATGAAGATTTACAGGCACGAATGGCTCAAAGTTCCTATCCGGTGGCTGCCTAGACTGTCAGGTGCTAAATCAGACCTGGTTTGTATGATGTGTAGCACACTTAGGCTCCGCCCGACAGTTGAATCCTGACTAAAAGCTGAACTATAGTTCAGATAGGAAATCTGCATTACAATATGTATCGCTGATTATGTAATAAGTTTACTTATCTGCAGTGCTTTTTTTGTAAAAGAAAAAGGTGCCGGAATTCACATATGTCATACAACCCGCCTTGCCTACCCTACAAGGTTCCATCCAAAAAAGGTGCCGGAACTCCGTTCTGAGCGTTCTATGAGAAAAAAAGCCCTGCTTATCTGAAACATGGCTCTTGCAGCCTGGAATAAATAGATAATCTATGGCTAACTTGTTTTTTCTGATCTCTCAGTATACAGAGAAGGGCAGAAGCCAGTTGCTCCGTCTCCCATCCCAGACACCCTTTCAACAGAAAAGCTTTTTTTTTCAATTTTAATGTTTAAAAAAATTAAACACAGGAAATTCAGCTAACCAATACAAAGTTATGTGGACACCAGCCAAATCTGGTGTGCCAAACTTGGTACAGTGTGGCACAAAAATAGTTTCATGAGTCTCTTTATTCTATTTGCTGTTCCCTGGCTCTAAACCCAATCACTTAGCCCCTCTTACTAAACAGGCTAATATTTAAAGCAAATCATTTGCTTGATGCCTTCTCTGGGTTACTACTACCTTAGAATAAGCCAGCCTCCAAAGAATTCAAAGAAATAAGAAATAAAATATTATCTAAAAGAAGAAGTCTAGAAACATTGCCTTTGGAAAAGATGCAGTTTAACATCATTTATGTGACCTTTTACAATTGTTGTGCCCTTTAATATATATCATATAAAACTGACATTTTCTACATTTCACAACAACAAAAATAGAATTAGAAAAAAAAGTAGAGATCTAATGATTATAGAAAAAAATGATTTTACAACTTCATATAATTAAACAGTTACAATTATGTGTTGGTATGTATGCGTGCAAGAGAGAGAAGGCAGTGTTCATATATCATGTTAAATACAGTTTGTTTCCTAATGGCTTATTAAATGCTGTGTTTGCAAACATGCTAAATCAAAAATAAACAACCACATTTTGGAAATTCCTATATATATGAACTTTGACAATAATTCTTCAGTTTCACTTACGGTATTTCTAAAAGATACCAAATTGTAAGAATACTTCTATAACAGAAAATCTTACTTTTGTTACACACACAGACACACACACACACACATCATATTTATAGAAAAAAATTAAAATTGCATGTTATTACAGCTCACTCTTAAAACTGTTAACCCCATACAATCTGTCTTATAATAATAGCATGCACTCCAGCAGTTATCAAGTAGACAATTCAATACTGCAGGCCTTTTTCTCCATAGCTACAATTATTTGGGAAAAGCAGATATAGTGATAATCAGAACATATCGCAATTTACATTTATAGAATGCAATCTTTTGATTTTTTGCAGGATGTACACATGCAGACAACAGATACAGATTTTGTGTTTGTGTGATTTTCTATATTTCCAGACAAAAATAAAATATTACTAAGAACCGTTAGCCATTTATTGGGATGATGATGGTGATGATGATGATGATGCTTTGCAGGTACATTCTGCACTGGAAATAAATTTCTTGTGTGTCTATCCACACTTGGCCAAATAAAAGTATTCTATTTTCCTTCTGCCATCCCATATTTAATTCTTCATGTTCATTCTAAAACCGAAGTTAAGATTCTTTTTCTCTACTCAGAAAATCCTATTTTTTTATAAATAAGAATAAAGATAACATGAAGAAAGAAAATCCCCACTTGTTAAAAAGAAACATGCTTTAATTTTCAGAATTGAATACAACTACATATTCGTTTGAAAAGCCATAAACGTAACAAGAGAAAGGAAGATACATAGTTAAAATGACCTTTGGGAAATAAATGTAAAATTGAATGTTAGAAGCTCCCATCTTCCCTACTCTGAAAATGCTTTAGAGCAGAGGTCCCCAACCTTTTGAGCACCAGGGACCGGTTACATGGAGAGAGGTTTTTCTGTGGACCGGAGGGGACGTGGTTTAGTGTGCTGCATGCATCCTGTGGATGGAGCTTTCCTTGTTTGTGCGGACCGGTTACTAACATGCCGCAGCCCATACTGGTCCATGGACCAGGGGTTGGGGATCTCTGCCATAGAGGATCTGCTTTCAGGAAGAAGAGATGTGCATATTTAATGACTGTTACTAAACATAGTAAGAACCATTTAAGATTGTTAGACATGAATCCTCTCATAATTTTCTTTTTTCTTTTAGTTATTTGGGTTAGGAGAACTAGTCTCTGAAAACAACCTTTGGGAAATTGCTTAAAAGAAAAAGAAGTAAGGATGTTGTTCTAGTGTACAACAGCTTCCTCAAACTGTTTATATGCAGCATTCAATCTCTCACTGCCCTGTATTTTTTGTTTTGTTTTTTTAACTGCAATCACAATTTTACTGTTTAGATCCTGTCAGACAGAATAACTTGGCATGGAGCCCTGTGAAATATAACACAAAGGACTAAAACAAAAATATGACAGGAACTATTATCCCAATCCACAGTTACACAGGGAAGCAAATAATAGCCACATGCTTGACCCAAGCTCATAGCAAAGCTGACTCTCATTGTTTCATTTATTTCCAGTGCTGGAGAATGCCTCCAGCCAGAAGCTAAAGCACAATTTTATTGTTTGCATGGCTATCATGTGCCTGGGGGTTTGTCCCTGGAATGCACAAAAAGCTTTGCAGGTGACAAAATCTTATGGAAATTAAAGTCTGGCGAAAGAGGAAGATTCTTTGATTACCCTTATATGAGAAACTTAGGATTTGCACATAGCCAACACCTACTGTAAGCCTTTTGTTAGGACTGGTCTATTTCTAATAAACCTCAATAATAAATAAAAAGTACACCTACCTGAAATCCATTTTTATTTTTAAGAGTACACAGATCATTGTCCACTTAATAAAAAATAATTCTATCTTGGCTACCAGGCTGATGGAAAAGAAAGAAATCTTTGTGTTTCTTTTAAGGCAGATTTGTGTGAGGCAATGCAGTGTTTTATATTAGACACAGAAAAAGCCGAATCAAGAGGTGGACGTCATCCCGGATTAATTAATAAAAAATAACAGAATGATTTTATGAATCTGGCAAAAGCGCAATTGTGAAGCTTAATGTAATATGGAAAACAGAATGTTAGAATCCAGATTTTAGTTTTTTAAAACAGATTAATGAAAATTGAAAGGAAAGGAAATGCATTATACAATTTCTGTTCTGTTTGAAACACATTTAATAGATACAGTACTTCACATAGCCAAACTGTTTACTTAAAGACTGAAGAATTATAATTTTAATAATAAGAATAATTTTCACTAATGAACACTAGACAACAGGTTTCCTATACAACAGCCAGCAAAATACTGCAGACATGAATACTAAGCACTACCATCCTTTGAAGTCCAAAATTAGTCAACATGTAGTCCTCAATGGAACTCCATCTACATGGAGGGAAGTGTGCAGTGGGGTACCCCAAGGCTCTGTTTTAGGCCCAGAACTCTTCAACATCTTCATCAATGATTTGAATGAAGGGATAGATGGGCAACTCATCAAATCTGCAGACAAGCAAGTTGGCTGGACCAGAAGACTTCCAAAGTCCCTTCCAACTCTGTTATTCTACTCTAGGCATTCCTTTCCAACAGTTTGAGCTCCAGTGCTAAAACGCAAAATTGTGTCATAGTGTAAACACTGCTTCAGTTAAATTCCCTTTTCCATCTCCACACTCTTAAATGTCTCTAGACTGAAATTCTGAAAAATCATCACACTTCATATGACACTTCATTTTTTTTTAATTTAAGATTCATATATTCTTTGGGCATAAATTCTTGGGATAGAAAGTCATTGAATGCAGGAAGGTTCAGGATGGAAGTAGCCACAATGTACAATTGTAAGTCATATAATCTTCTTCTGTCACTTTTAGCACTTCCTTCCTTTTTATGAAATGAAGAGGTGCTTTCACAAAACAATGCTTCCTGCATGAAGCCTTCTGTCCTGAGAATAGTAGTGATGTGAATCACCCTTTCTGGGTCTGAATTCATTCAGTTATGCAACGTTCAGGCAGTGTATTTTTTGCAGCTAATAAAATATGTCTAGAGCAAACAGTCTTATTTTATAAATCAAGGCTGAAGTTGGGGCTTTCTACTGCTCGTTCATATTAAAGTCATATAAAATATTTACCATCCTAAGGAAAGGAGCAATACACATTTGCAAATACATCATATGAAACGCCACATTCTCTGCATGCCTATGTAAATAGTAAGACCATTTATTCAAATATATTATGTGGGCTCCTAACCATTCAGTTAAATTATACAGCTGAATTCTGTGTTCATTCATTTGTGTTTTAAATTTTGTGGATTTATTACCAATTGATGTGCCATCATTTATTCATGCAAACTTTAGCAAACAGAAAATTTTGCTAAATGATGAATCATAGAATTTATCAGGCACCTTTATAACAACAGAGTGTAGATATACCACCCCAAGTGACAGCACTGTAGAAATGCCAAAGCAATCATGTCAATGGCGTTGCTCCATTCCAGATTTTGATGGCTTCCAGATGTTGAAGCATTTCAGCTTCTAACTAAGTTCTGTTTGGCACAATTTTTTTTATCAATGTCAGAAAGAAAAAGTTTTACAAATGTATTGTTTTTCTAAAGGGCACAATTTGAAATTGCTATTTAAAGAAGCAAGATTGGTAAGTAGGGCAATTGTGCACTAATAAAAAAATGTTGCAGCTGTCTTCATGACTGTACTTCTATGCACCTGTGAAGGTCAATCTCCACTGCCTCCTTTGGTTAGGCCTTTGGTCTCTGGCATCATCTGAAACCAGTACATACAGTATTTTTCCATGTACAAGACACTATTTTTTCCTGCAAACACCCTGTTCAAAACAGCTGATTGGTGAGGAGAAACGGGGGAGGGGGGGTTTAAAACCTGCCTTCGCTTCCCTTGCCTTGCTGTCATGCTGGTGCTCACGCCAGTTTGTTTACCAGGGTGAGAAGGCTACTGCTATGAACTGACTATGCATGCTCATCTTGCCGGATGCTCGTTAGGTGGGGGGGACCCGGTGCCGGTGCTCACGCCAGTTTGTTTACCAGGGTCGGAAGGCTGCTGCTATAAACTGACTATGCATGCTCATCTTGCCGGATGCTGGTTGGGGGGGGGCGGTTCCAGTGCTCACGCCAGTTTGTTTACCAGGGTCGGAAGGCTGCTGCTATGAACTGACTATGCATGCTCATCTTGCCGGATGCTCGTTAGGTGGGGGGGACCCGGTGCCGGTGCTCACGCCAGTTTGTTTACCAGGGTCGGAAGGCTGCTGCTATAAACTGACTATGCATGCTCATCTTGCCGGATGCTGGTTGGGGGGGGGGAGGCGGTTCCGGTGCTCACGCCAGTTTGTTTACCAGGGTCGGAAGGCTGCTGCTATGAACTGACTATGCATGCTCATCTTGCCGGATGCTCGTTAGGTGGGGGGGACCCGGTGCCGGTGCTCACGCCAGTTTGTTTACCAGGGTCGGAAGGCTGCTGCTATAAACTGACTATGCATGCTCATCTTGCCGGATGCTGGTTGGGGGGGGGCGGTTCCGGTGCTCACGCCAGTTTGTTTACCAGGGTCGGAAGGCTACTGCTATGAACTGACTATGCATGCTCATCTTGCCGGATGCTCGTTAGGTGGGGGGGACCCGGTGCCGGTGCTCACGCCAGTTTGTTTACCAGGGTCGGAAGGCTGCTGCTATAAACTGACTATGCATGCTCATCTTGCCGGATGCTGGTTAGGTGGGTGGGGGGTGGGGCCCGGTGCCAGTGCTCACGCCAGTTTGTTTACCAGGGTCGGAAGGCTACTGCTATGAACTGACTATGCATGCTCATCTTGCTGGATGCTAGTTAGGTGGGGGGGGCCCGGTGCCGGTGCTCATGCCAGTTTGTTTACCAGGGTTGGAAGGCTGCTGCTATAAACTGACTATGCATGCTCATCTTGCCGGATGCTGGTTAGGTGGGTGGGGGGGTGGGGCCCGGTGCCGGTGCTCACGCCACTTTACCAGGGTCGGAAGGCTGCTGCTATGAACTGACTATGCATGCTCATCTTGCCAGATGCTGGTTAGGTGGGGGGGCCCGGTGCCGGTGCTCACGCCACTTTGTTTACCAGGGTCGGAAGGCTGCTGCTATAAACTGACTATGCATGCTCATCGTGCCAGATGCTGGTTAGGGGGGTGGATGGTGGGGCCCAGTGCCGGTGCTCACACCAGTTTGTTTACCAGGGTCGGAAGGCTGCTGCTATGAACTGACTATGCATGCTCATCGTGCTGGATGCTGGTTAGGGGGGTGGGGGGGCCAGCAGAGAGGTGTCTATTTAGAGCACTGGGAGGTGGTTGCTCCCAGCGCTCACTTTGTTTGCTGTAAGCTTGGAACTCACATGCCAGAGCAGCTTATACAAGGGTGCTTCTTATACACGGAAAAATATGGTAAGTTCTACCATGTCAGGCAGGAAACCAACAAAAACTTTAATGCAATCCCCCCAAATAATTTTATGCACGTGAGGGGGAAAAAGAGGAAATTCCAGTTCCTTCCACATGTGTGGATGCTGACCTATCAACTTTTTATTACTGTTATTTGTCAATCGCGGTAAAACATTCAGGAGCACTTTCACTTGGAAAAATCTGGACTCAGGAAGCCAAACATTGCAGTCACATGTCATAGTATTATTAATACTGCTGGCACCATTGTTGATAAAAAAAATATTTAAAAAAAATTATCCTTGAAAGTAAAAGTTTATTCATTACTATAATCTCTCTCAGAGGTAGAGTATACTGTTGATTCATATCTTATAAAGGCAATTTGTTCACTCAGGTTCAGAATTTTACACTCAGGATAAAATGTTGCTGAATGTTTTATGGATCTCTTTCTGTTGTCTACCGTAATTCTCTTACATATTATTAGGCTACTTAAGAATTCCACCAAAAGCAGTGACCGCTGACAGTTCCTCTATGAAGTTGCTAAAAATTCAGCCTAATCAATATGAAGAACAGTTGTAGGAACTGGGTATGTCTAGTCTAGTGAAAAGAAGAACTAGGGATGATATGATAGCAGTGTACCAATATTTGGGAGGCTGCTGCAAAGAAGAGGGGGGGGGGTCAAACTATTTTCCAAAGCACCAGAAGGCAAGACAAGAAAAAATTGATGGAAACTAATTAAGGAGAAAAACTGCTTAGAACCAAGGAGAAATTTCCTAACTATGAGAACAATTATCCAGTTGAATGGCTTGCCTTCAGAAGTTGTGGGTGCTCCATCACTGTAGGCCAGAGGTCCTCAACCTTTTGGGCACCAGAGACCGGTTCGGTGGAGAGAGGTTTTTCTGTGGACCGGAGAGTGTGTGGGTTGTGTGTGCTGCCCCCATCCCCTAGGTAGATGGGGCTTTGCTTGTTTGTGTGGACCAGTTGCTGGCATGCAATGGACCGGTAGCAGTCCACGGACCGGAGGTTGGGGACTCCTGCTCTAGGCTTTTAAGGAGAGTCTGGAAAGCCATTTGTCTGTAATGGTACAGGATCTCCTGCTTTAGCAGGGGGTTGGACTTGAAAACATCTAAGGTCCTTTCCAACTCTGTTGTTTCTGTTATTTCTGTTAATCCAGCTGACATATTCTTGCAAACATCAATACGGAATGCGCTCAGTGAGAAAGATGCTGCATGGAATTCCTTAACCCAAACTGGGGACCAGGAAAACTATTATACTGCTACTGCCTTTTTTCAGTCAACTGTCCATGACTTAGCAACCTTCACTAAGTTTCATGTACAGTGTTTTCCTTTTAAATTAACCATGTTGGATACCTCTACAAAAAAAGTTAGGATTATCCTTCCCCCCCCCCCCGCACCGCCCTTTGGAAGCTAGACAGTGGTACAAAGCAATCGCATGCCTGTAGTTTTGCAAGATGAAGCTGTCCTCAAATAGGATGGGGGGGGTGGGGGGACAAGCAGGCAGATAATATGATGAGCTCAGGGACATATAGACATATATTAGTGGACTGGAAAGGGCAGTAATCTCAGGATATCGGAATTGAACAGATGCTGTGATGGAGTTGTGATGGAGTGGGTCACCAAATTCCTGTGACGTTCTTCTGCAAGACTGGCCTGTATCAGGAGAGCTCTTTTTACGTGAGTTGACTAGTGAAAGGGACAAAAAAGGACTCCTTGGAAGATGCAATTTTTCATGACTGCTTCATTATGGGGGCTGCCACATCCTCTCTCAGTGGGATGCAACAATGTATAGACAGAAAGTCCTTTACTTTTAACCATTCATTTAGTGGCCGTTCAAAGTTCAAACGGCATTGAAAACGGACTGATGACCAGTTTTCACACTTAGGACTGTTGCAGCAACCTCACGTTCATGTGATCAAAATCTGGGCGCTTGGCAAGTCACGTGTATTTGTGACAGCTGTACTGTCCCAGGGTCATGTGATCGTCACTTGTAACCTTTCCAGCCAGCTTCCAACAAGCAAAAGTCAATGGGGGAATCCAGATTCGCTTAATGACCTCATGATTCGCCTTCAACTGCAGTGATTTGCTTAACAACTTTGGCAAAAAAAAAGATCATAAAATGGGACAAAACTCACTTAACAACTGCCTTGCTTAGCAACCAAAATTTTGGGCACTATTGTGGTTTTAAATCAAGGACTATCTGTACCCTTACTTTTTCCAACTGTCAGTAACCAAGTTGCTACTTTTGCTTTGTTGTTATTTAAACTTAGAGAGAAATACGTAAGTTTTCAGTTTTAGCTTTGGCTTTACTTTGCTGTAAACTTTTTACATCTAATACTCTTTTATTACTTTATTTTACAATCTTACTAATTTATGATTATTTTATTGTATTTTATGGCTTGGTGTATGCTATGACCTATGGTTACAACAATAATCTTAATTATTTCCTTTACTTGCCTTTGATTCAACTTGGCATATGAAACTGAGGTATGCCATCTGAATAGATCTCCTTCAACAGTTTTCAAATATTCTTTGGATGGTGACTCACAACATGTCCATCTTCTTTCAACTTTTGTGGCTAAATGGTTGAGAAATACTCTGAGGTCCCTACAAAGGCAATCTCAAGTTTTTTCCTGGCATTTTTTTCTCTACACATGAAAAATAAATGGGGCTAGTAGATCTTGAACTCCAGTTTCATTCCCAGGCCACACCTTATTACAGTGAGACGTTTCTTGGCTAAGACTCAATGGTCACACACCATTTAATGTGAAGAACGGTGTTTCCCAACCTTGGCAACTTTGAGATGTGTGAACCAACTCCCAAAACTCTAGAGTAGAAGTCCACACATCTTTTAATTTACTACGGCTGAGATACACTGGCTTAGTACAACTCACAATTCATTCATGTCATAATTTATTCAGCCCCTAAACTTGTGTCTAAGAGCTTCCCAATCTCCAGATCCAAAACTGACCCCCTCCCCAGTTATTATATTGCCTGCCTATCTTTGTTATATGCCTAGACAAGCTCACATGTTGCAAAAAAAAGCTCACTTATTAAAAAGGCATATTTTCTTTTGCAGTAAATCCCTTAGAATGCTGTACTTAAAGTATGAATTACAGCATAATCATATTCCATGCTTTCGTTCCCCTTCCCCCGTCAATGCATGCTTCAACAAAAAAAAACCTTCTTTCCTAGGAAGTACAACTTAAATCTCAGCGCATTCATTCTTTATCTACCGTTTCGGGGTAGGTCTCCTCCTAAGCCTGTGTTCACATGAGGCCCATTCATCTCTACAGAACATTTTACTCATTAAAGATATTAAAATATGTTGCAGCAATGCCCCCAACTGTACTTGCTTTTCATCTAGAAAAGCTCAAAAACAGTGAACTCTGTAGCACTAGTTGTGTGGGCTCAATGTCAATGCAAAAAGGCAAGAACCAGAATCTTGTCATTTCTACTGGTACCTCTGATGCCAGGGCTCTGTGACTTCATTCCACCCTGACTCTGTTTCGCCATTCACATCCCCATTTTATTTACCATGAAGCCCAGATTAAATTTAACGAACACTGTGGCTGTTACAATATAGTTTACCTTTATGGGCAATTTGATGAGACCTCATATTATCTGGAGGAGATTTATACACATATGACATTTTTCTTTTTTTTCCCCCACTCTATGAAATTTTTCTTGCTATTTCTCTTTGAAAGGATTCTATTTAAATTGAATTAACTTTAATATGAAGCAAAGAATTTTTTTTTGCTAAAATGCAGGTCCTCAGCAAAGTGCTGGATGTTGGGAAATATTGGGACCACCATGAAGATACAACAAACGATGTTTTTCTCACCTTTATGATAGAGAACTAAAACTCAACTGGCTAACATCTTCTTTATAATATGCTTATTTTAATCTCGTATCAGAATCAGATCAGAAACAAATCATAGCTATTATAATTTCTGCCATCTTATTTCCTGATGTGACCACTAGGTAGTACAGCACCAAAGATGTTGTCTTCCTATCATACAGTACTCCTCAGTAATGTTATATTGCTTTTATATCTCTAATTGCACTTTATATCTTACTCTGGATTTTTTTTTATCCATGGTGAATTTCAGATTTGTGGGGTTTTTTACTTAAAAGATCAATTTCATTACAATTATTATTAGCAGTATTATTTTACTAATAATTTTATGTTACTAAATTGAATTTATTTCACCTAGTGCAGCACTCCCCGGCCTTTGCAACTTGGTGGTATGGCTGGGGGGGTGGGGGAAAGAGAGGAACTGGGCCCCGCAAGCAGCAGGCCGGCATGCACATGCATGCATAGTCAGCTCGACTGCAACTGGAGTTGTGTGTGCATGCAGCGCGCGCCAGCCCATCACTCGTGCGAGCTGAGCTGCATACAGGTGTGTGCCAGCCCATGGTCTAGTTGCAATAGGCCACGCCCTTGGGATTGGGGACTCCTGACCTAGTGCAAAAGGAAGGAATCCTTAAGATGACAAAAAAGATTATTTTATATTCAGATGCTACGATGTGTCTCTACCTACAAAGACAGGGCACAGGAAAGATAGATGGCTTGAGAAAGGAGTGAAGGAATCCATTTACGCCAAAGTGGAGAATCCTTCCCTCAGCAAAGGTGAATGCCCCAAGACACAACCGATCTCTCATTTTTTATGCTGCTCTTTCATCGTCCCCAGGAAGATTAAGCCCACATCACAGGTTCCCCAGGGAGGTCACACTTAACGACCCACTTAGGGTAAAGGATTTAGGAGTTGGAACATTTACATCCCAACGACTCTCTGCCTACTCCTCTTAGGAGCCTATCCAGATTAGGTAAGAAATGAAACCTCCTCCGAGGACATCTATGAGGTCCCCCTAACCAACTCAGTCAGACTGAAGAACTTACTGGATAAACGAAACATTTCAAACCAACAGGAAAAGAAGTTATGACTCAACTTCCAGAATACTAGCGAACATGAAAAAACATATTCCATAATTACCAGAGGACTCCTTCTTATTATGCAAGTATTCTTTAAAAATGCTAAGAATATGGTAGAGAGATTCTGTGTACTGTTAAGAGCAGGAGATTGTCACCTCCTGAGGGAATGACAGCTATTAGGGACAGAAGACATATTTTGTCCCTCATCAGAGCAGGAGATAGTAGCACATTACTTTCTCTCTTAGAAGGGAGTGGCTTGGCAATTTCAATTATTGTTGTTGTTAGTTGCGAAGTCGTGTCTGACCCATCGCGACCCCACGGACAATGTTCCTCCAGGCCTTCCTGTCCTCTACCATCTTCTGGAGTCCATTTAAGCTCACGCCTACTGCTTCAGTGACTCCATCCAGCCACCTCGTTCTCTGTCGTCCCCTTCTTCCATTGCCCTCAATTATTAAAAAAACCTCAAAACTCCTCTTTGTTAGTTATCCACATAGCCCAATCTTGAATTTGGGGGTGGGGGGAGAGGAATTGTTGGTTTGCTTGTTTTTGCTCAGATTGCAATGTGATATGAGGGATGGGGACTGTTGCGTGTGTTCAGGTACACTTCATTTTGTTGGAATTTTGACTGATTCATAGACCGAAGGAAGGAAATTGTGTCAAGGAAACCATCCAAATGTAAAGTTCCATTTATTAGTGTGGCAATGATTAATGAACTGATTTCCCTTAGTGTTATCAAATAGTTTAAAAACTGATTCATCAACTCCTACAGATTCATCCTCAAAATTGCCAGATTAACAGCTTGCTGACAAAGTTAGTTAATAACTCTCTGAAACACTGTCTGCTGGGCATTTCTAGCAATTTATAATCTAGGTATATGCATACCTAGATGTCATTTATTAAACCTTTACAAGAGAGATACCGGTATCAACACTGACCATTAAATCAGTAATGTATTGAGTTCATCTGTCTTCAAAGTCAGCCAAATGCATACTATTGAAATTTTATCCATGAAAGTCTCACAAATTACCTGCCAGCTTTACAGTACATCACATGGCTTGATAGCCATTAGATTCCTTTTTCCAAAGCTTTAAACCTGTGCCTCAAAATTGTCACTTTCTAGGCCCTTTCCTATTCTAGAACAACAACAACAACAAATCCTTAAACAATTCTTCAGAATTACCCATCTCTTATGTGTCTATTGTCCTCTGAGTGCAAAAGACCCTACTATAATGAGGAAGCCTCTATTTCTCATTTAAAGTCTCACTAATGACCTTTTAACTTTTTTCAGTGGTGCTAGAGCAAGATCAGTTTCGATTTTCTTTTTGAAAGTCCAAAAATGAACAGCCTTTTCTATAGATCAGAGGTCCCCAACCTTTTGGGCACCAGGGACCAGTTCCATGGAGAGAGGTTTTTCAGCAGACCGGAGAGTGCATGGTTTTGTCTGCTGCCTGCATCCCACGGATGGGGCTTTGCTTGTTTGTGCAGACCGGTTGCTGGCATGCCACGGTTTGGTACTGGTCCACGATCCGGGGGTTGGGGACCCTTGCTATAGATAACAAATGCCATGGAAGCAGAACGGCTGGTTGACTGGTTTGATACAGAAATGGTTCTGAAACAAGGACTTACAGTACTGCATTTAGAGCTTAAGCAAAATTGTCACTGCCAGAATAGCTGTCTTTCAGAGGGCACTGGCCAGAGTAAGACAAAAATGAAGCAATTTCTTTAGAGTATGTTTGGTTTGGGGTTTTTGTTTGGTTTTTAAAATATCTGCTTCATGGATCTTCTTTCCAAGCATTCATGTTAACTGTTCCATGTGGAAAGAAGCCACCTGAATGGATGGCCTTAAAATAACAACCAGGAGGAAGAAAGAGAGGGGGTGAGGGAAGGTTTACACTAAATAAGTGGTTGGTTCATTACTGACTTTTGTGAACCCATCTACAGTGGTTCATACACTGTAAGTTATGACTTACAAACCCAATCATTGGTTAAAACACGGCTTAGTAAGACGATGACTGCAATCACAGGCAGTCTACGTATGCATGACAACTTTGATCTGGTTTGCTTTTCCTGCTGTGTTAATTATTTAGAAACAGCACCAGTGAGTCAGTGCAATATAGGAGCAAACCTCTTCACTGATATTCTGCCTTCCTTTATGGAGGCTGTCTTTTTAAAACCAGGTAAGAAAAAAAAATCTGAGGCCCCCATCAGGTTCAGTTGTGCATCCCTACTACTACTTTCTGCCTCTTTCAGTCATTAAGTACCTATACAGAGTGAAAATAACCACCAAATATCCTATACTACTATACTTCATAAACGTTTTGCCATCACACCTCCCCTTAGTGTAATCTTAATGTACACACATCCTGTTAAAATCCAAATATCAAAATGAACACAAATGAACAATGAAGCCAATGTAATGAAACTTCAGGAAATGTTACATTTATGGTAACAATGTACTATAAGGTATTATTGGTACAACTCCTCTGTATTCTCCCTAAGAGAAGTACCTTGCAGTTTGGAAAACTTTGCTGTACTTCTCTGTCTGTGCAACTTAGTTACTGTAGCTCCATGCCTGATTAGTAGTTTAACCTTGATCAAATTAAGGGCTGCTGAAGGTTAAAACCACTAACTCCACCCAAAATCAGGTGAGTGGGCAGTGCAAACTCAGCCAGGCTATACATAACACACTTTCAACCAACTTGAACTCTCTAAGGAATGAGAGAATATAGAATCTCTGATCCTACCTTATATCTACTATTTCTCCTCAGTTCCCATTATACAACAATTTAAATCCTATTAATGTAAATCCAAGCAATATTTTTTGGTTAAGGAGGCAGTAACAAGACACAATCCTCCCACCCCCTGCTATGTAATAAATTTAAGTGCAATCCTTTTCTAAGCTAATATAGATATATAAAATTACATGGAATTAGCTTTTACAAAGCTATTGTCTCTTTTTAAATTTTCACTCTGTTTTGTGCTAGTTTAATATGGAAAGACCAGGCCACCAATCATTTTTAAATATTAGTGTTAGTATAAAGTTTCTTGGCTTTTTCTTCAGGCCTACATTTTCTTTGGAATTCCTTATTTATGCTCTTAGTAAAATTCAATATATGAGTATCTTTCATGTTTCCTTAGCTTTGTTCCAATGTACCTTGTAGATCCAGCAGCCTAAAACTAATCTTGGACTTTCTCTGTGGTTTTGATCAGACAAACAGGAACCTTCCTTCCTTCTGTTATGTATCCAGGGTAGTAGGGGTGGAGGGGGGTCGTCAGGTCAGACGGCACATAGACCAGGTCAGGAAACGGGTTCCTGAGCGGTCACAGAGCGACCACCCGGAAGACTACCCATCATCAAGCTCAAATCATCACTACCAACCCCACCGACAAACAATAGAACCTGAGCCTGAGGAGGACCTCACTGACCCAGTACTGTTGTCAGTAAGCCCTGTTCGACCGGGACAACAACAGGACCAGGACCGCAGCAACAACCCTGCCACAGGGTCAGACTCTGGGGTGGGTCAACCGGAAATGGTCAACCAGGGCTCAAACACTGACTCTGCCGTCCAAGACATGGGGGAAGTTCCCCTAAGACGTTCATCTCAGGTTCATCGGCCACCTGCGTACCTGTCAGACTATGTGCATCAATAGGGACCGTTTGTTTGAGGGGATTGTTTAGTCTTTTAAGGGGGAAGGGGTGTTATGTATCCAGGTGAAGAGAACACATACACACTTACATAGCAGTCACCACCAGGGGGCGTTGAACTGTAACTGTTATGGCGGGAACCCAGTTTCGGCGGGAAACAGAGGTTCAAACCCATTGGCCGGCTGCTCACCTGGCCAGTTATAAAAGGAGGGCAGGTAACCCCTATTCCCCAGTACAGTCACTTCCACCTAATAAAGATCTGCCATGCTGTACTCATCGTCTCAGCGTCCTTCCTGCTCCCCAGAACCCACGACGCAAGACCGACCTTCCTTCCTTCCTTCCTTCCTTCCTTCCTTCCTTCCTTCCTTCCTTCCCCCTACTGTTTGAAAAAGAATAGAAATAGCAGATAAACCTCACTGACAGTGATACATCCTCAGTATGATGCCATGCTTCATAACCAAATGCCTTAAGAAACTCAGTCAAACATGAAAACAAAAGTGGTGTAATTTCACAAAATCAGACAAAAAAAGATTATGGGCTTTTTGCTGTGATCTTCGGGTTTAAATGGGAATAAGGGTTTTCAGGGGAATGTAGTCATAACTTCCCTACTCAAAATATTGCTATATCCTGCTGGGAAAGTGGTATGTGGGGGTGAGGTGGGACATGACAAATCTGCTTCTGTATCCTTTCTATAGAGCAGAAGGCAAAACCTCACTTTAATTTGTTCTCAGTGATTGCTCTGGAAAGAAGATACAATGGACGCTTAGCATCAAAATCCCACCAGCTGGGACACTAGATCAATGTTAACCCCACAGGCTCTCCTTAGCCTAAGCCTGTCCCTGGTGATGCTAAATGTACCAATAAAGGAAAATATTTGTAGCTCAGGGTTGAAATGAGGGGTCCTTGGTCCTCTGAGCTTGATTGCTTTCTTGCAGAAATGTCTGCAAGAAAAACAACCAAGCTCAGAGAGCACCAAGGACCCCTCGATCTAAATATAGAACAGATTCCCCAAAGATCTGTATTAACAAAAAAAGAATCAATCAGGTAGAATAAGAGAAATATATATTCAACATAGTTTTACAGGTAGTCCTCAACAGTCATTTATTTAGCAATTCTTCAAAATTACAATGATGCTGAAAAAGTCTGATCCTCACACTTACAACCGCCCCACCATTCCCATGGTAATGTGATCACAATTCAGACACTTGACAACCAACTTGCATTTATGACCAGTTGCAAAGTCTTGTGACAACATGACCAGCATTTGTGACCAATTTTGACTATACTATCTGTATTAGCCCAAAAGGAAACCCTTTGGGAATAGGAATTACATCTTCAAAAACTTGCTCTAAAGTGGTCTCTCTATTTAGATGTAATATGCCTTATTAACAGCATTGTAAAAATTCAACTGCTGACTCAGACCACTGAAAAATCCTATGACACCCTAACAGTGTTTGGGTAATTTTTGAGGAAACAAGAAGAAAATGTCCTTTCCCAGGTGAGCACACAAACATATAAGTTAAACAAGGCCTGCAAACACCTGCACTTGCAGTATAGAGACAAGTTTCCCCTCCCCAAATATTCAGCAAGTTTGACTTTCAAGAGTTCCAAACCAAAGCAGCACACAGAAGAGTAGTTAGATAGGATCTGAGGGTCAGCACTTGTAGCAAATTTGTAGGCCAGTTCAGGTCCAAATCAGGGTTGTGAGGTTAACAAATCAAGGCAAATGGAATAGAAGTTAACAAATAGTTGTCATCAACAAAGCTTGTGTTTGCTACTTCATTTTAATAAAGCAGCCCAATGCAGCTTATTTAGTGAGGTGAGACTCTTTCTACACAAGCAGTTTTGCAGTGTCTATTGTTATCTCTTTGCAGCCTGCAAAGTTCTTGCATTGGAAGGAGGCAATAATTCCACACCCTCATCTTCAGAGAGAGATGGCAATGATGTTTGCTGTTTTGCTCCACCTCCTATCTTTGTTCAGAAGGTAGTCCATCTGGTGGCCCTGGGACTAGCTCCTCACCATCCTTCAACACTTCTGAAGCTGGCTCTGGCACTGGCTGCTGATCATCAGAGCTCTCATCTGAGCCCACCATGGCAGAAAAGTAGTGCCTTCTGAGAATAGCGGAATTATGAAAACTACAGTCATTCCTGAGCTCTGATGGTCTCATAATGTAAACCTGGCCAAGAGACAATCTCTAGGTCTGAAATGCTTTTATTAATATGAACTCTAGTAACAGAATGCTACAAATCTGATTATGCTCTTCTCCTCTCTTTCTTATACTCATATGAATTAGATGGTTGTCTGAGAAGTTTACATATACTTTCTCATTTGGGGCTTAAGCCATGTTTTGCTCCTCAATGCTTTGGAAATGGATCTCTCTTCTCTCTGTCAAAGTTATTTTTCTCACTCTCTACACCCGTAATGAGCAGATAGGAATATAATAGAAATTACTCTAAGTTATATTCTGAAAATGAGGTTTGCCCATCAAAGGAATGAAGAAATAGAAATGGAAGCTACAGCGTACAACACTTCTAGAGGCAAATTGGTATATTATTAAAAAAAACAAGATAGTTTGATTTTATACTACATCCAATAAGCATAAAGAAGTTATTTTTCCCTTTACAACTATCAGTTGACTTTCATTCCCATCACGGCAAGAGGTGAAAGGACCACGGGCAGGCCTTCTCTGCAGTTGCCCCAACACTATGGAACACTGCTGACCCAGAGATTAGGTTGGCCATTATACTTCTGGTTATTCTAAAAAGCTCTGGAGACTTTCCATTTTAAGTGGGCATTTCAGTTGAGTTGAAATGATAGTTAGAAGGCAGTCCTTTGTTTTTAAATAAGTTCATGCTGGATTTAGAAGGTATGATCATTTATGGATTAAGTTATATTCTGTTAATCACAGGTGAGCAATTGGGGTAGTGTAAATAAATCTGGGTGTCTAAGAGCCTTGGTGGAGCAGTGGGCTAATGCCTCCTTAAGTAACACCAGCTGCCTCCAATAGTGCAGGTTCGAGTCCCACCAGGCTCAAGGTTAACTCAGCCTTCCATCCTTCCGAGGTAGGTTAAATGAGGACCCAGATTGTTGGGGGCAATAAGCTGACTTTGTAATAATGCTGCTGGGGGGGGGCGAAAGCCCTAATAAGGAAGCATATACATAGAATGAAGGCTATTGCTAAGCACATTGATTTGTGCTTCTTAGATTGTAAGCCGCCCTGAGTCTTCGGAGAAGGGCGGGATATAAATGGAATTAAAATAAATAAATAAATAAAATAAATAAATAAATGGGATTAAAAAATTTTTTTAACAATCAACAACAAAAATACAAAAAGAATACTTCACTTCCATTACTCCTAATCTTTCTAATCATTTTCAGGTGACTTCCTCGAATCCCCCCTATCTGCGTTTCTTCGTTAATCCTCATTAGCAATTTCTATTTCATAATTTTAAATCATATTTAATATCTACCTATATTTAATTTCTTATTTAATTTCTTATCATGTCTTGTTTTTTATATGTATTTCTTTTTGTTTAAATATATGTTTATATAAAACCAAAAAAAAATTAAATTTATTTTAAAATATTAGAAGAATATGGTTGGTGAGGGGAGGAAAGAATAGGTCTCTCATACCTGAAAACGTGATATTAAATCAATAAAATATGTTAGCATGAGCAAAAAAACATTCATCAGAGTTGCACTTTTAACTAGATCTCCAAGTATAAAAGATATGGGAAAGAAAGCAAGCAATGGAGAAACACTGCAACCCCAGCTCACAAAGAAAGCAGCATCTCAAGATAGCTTGGAGGCTTGGTGGAGCAGTGGGCTAATGCCTCCTTAAGTAACACCAGCTGCCTGCAATTAGTGCAGGTTCGCATCCCACCAGGCTCAAGGTTGACTCAGCCTTCCATCCTTCCGAGGTAGGTAAAATGAGGACCCAGATTGTTGGGGGCAATTAAGCTGACTTTGTAATAATGCCGCTTGGGGTGTGTGAAAGCCCTAATAAGCAGGCATATACATAGAATGAAGGCTACTGCTAAGTTTGTAAAGCCGCCCTGAGTCTTCGGAGAAGGGCGGGATATAAATGGAATTAAAATTAAAAAATTAAAAAATAAAAAAGTATTAAAGCAACCAAGTCAGGGCATGAAATTCAACATTAAATTTCTTCATATTAAGCCAGTTTCATGAATTTAATTTGTTCTTCCAACATGTTTGTCAATTACACAAGCAAGAGAAGAAACAAAACTGAAGATCTAGGGTTATCTACAACTGTCTTCCTTGGAGGAATAAAATTGAGAGTAGCGGCTGCAAAGCCCCATACAGTGCTGTAGAAATGGAAATAGTATTGGTCATCTTCTATCACCAATTCAATAATGCAAGTCCTGAAATGAATTTTACTGCAACAGTCCAACTGCCTGATCTACATAATGACTTACAGAAAGTTACATGGCACTGCTGCAGCAGAGGTCCAATACATCTGGAATATGCTTTTCATATACTTGTAAATTCAAATATTAATAACTTCATTTTTTAAGCAACTAGGCAGGAAATGTTAATTAAATTATTTATTAATTGTTAGGTGAACATTTTAAGTCCAACGTTTCCAACCATCTAACTCGATGCATAGTCTGAAATGAAATACCTCGTCACATGGTACTGGTTCCCTTTCCTATTTCCAGCTGCTAAACTGCATTAAAAGATGCTGAAAATAAATTCAATAGCTTTGCTGTTATTGCTTTTCATGAAGGCAATTACTGAAGTTGCCACAAGGATGTTTAGCGTTAGCAAATAGGATCGGCAATCATAATATCTCTACTAAAATACTTTCCAGGCTACGAAGATTTTTTGGAGGCGCATCAGCCTTCAAATCTAGTCCTTTAGGCAATCTTGGATCACCGATAAACCTTTCAGTAATGTTTTAGGAGTTTTTGATATCAGTTTATTAGCATGCTGGCTGTTATGTTTGCTTACCTGGGTCCCGGGGGGGGGGGGCATTCTTCTCAGCAAATACCGGAACTCGATCAATTATAAGGTTAGACAGCAGAAACGAATATCAAAAATAAGTCTGTTTGGAGCTAAAGAATCCTCCCTAACCAGTTGAATCCTGCAGACTCATTCAAATGCCCCTGCCTCCCACAATGGTTGACTGGTAAAAAGTGATGGAATTAGCAGAGATGGTTCTGGACTTTGAGCTTAAGGTGGGGGAAAAATGAAATATTTTTTTCATATCTAATATTGTTGATTAGGTAGGTTTGCTGTTCTAGAAGTGGCTAGTATATATTGCTGTGTCAAAGTAAAAAGCTGAGGGGTGTATGTTACTATCTTATTCTACTGCTCTGAAAAGAGAGAGAGAAGTCAATGCTTTTCTTTTCCCTCTTTTACCCTATACCTTCTCTTCCTCCAGTTTTCCCCTCAAACAGCGCTTGTGAGGACAGTCTCCGGTTCTGTGCCCCAGACTTTGCCAATCCTGGATGTCAGACATGGGCGTCTCGCTCCTTCTGTTTTAGGTTGCCTTATGCCTTCTCAGTCGGGGTTGTTGTAATTGGGAGTGGCTGTCTCCTTTGTGGCTGCTTTCTTCCCTTGTTAAAGGCTTTGTTTGCCCAGAAAGGAGCGGGAGAGTGTTTTTCTTCTCCTGTGTCATTTTGGGGACTACTAGTCTGACAGTCAGAGAAGGAGGGAGGATTTTCAGAGCCCCCTCTGGTAATTTATTTTTGTCCCCAGGGGCTATATTAGGGAAGGGAGTTGGTGTTAGGTAGGCACTGGCAAAAGTGATGGTTGTAAGTAAAGGTTGGGGCAAGGGAGCAATAACTTGCAGCAGAGTGCTTGTAAATTGTACGTTTTTGACATGAATCAGAGCTTGGAGCAGTTCCCCCCCTCCTAGCTTTGGCCTTTCCTGTCTACAGTCACTTCTGCCCACCTAACCAGCAGGGAAAAGTTGGTGAATCACGAAGTCTTGACAGTACTCTCTTGGCTTATGAGATTCTAGGCACATCGTGGAGAAAACAACTGGTTTCCCAAACTAGTTCTTTTTGATGAGTTATGATAATAATGTTGACCTATACGTAAGGCGAGTGAATTAAACAAATTGTATGAATAAAACTGATATGCATTGTCAGCTTTGTTTCCTTAATGAAAAGCACTAAATTGTTGATGGTAGGGGACTTAGTTTTAACGGAGGGGCTAAAAAGGGAACCGCTTTGTCCTGAGAATATGGCCGACAGCCAAAAAAACAAACCAATGGAACAAATCAAACCAAAATTCTCACTCGAGGCACAAATGGCCAGGCTCAAATTATCCCACTTCAGACACATTAGGCAAAGATCCAGCTCTCTGGAAAAGGCTCTAATGTTGGAAAAGGTGGAAGGAAAAAGGACAACCAGGAGCAAAGTGGATGGATTCAGTAACAATGAGTGCACATGAGATTACAGCTTAGAGATAGATTGCCATGGAGAAAATCTACTCTATGGTCGCTAAGACTTAAAAACAATTTGATGGCACATAATCAATCTTGTCCTGTTCTTTCCAGCAACCCTTCTGCATTCTTTGCTAACAAGGAATCAACAATAATCATCAGGATTACTGGAGAATGGTTACCAAGTGATTGGGAAATAATCCTATTCCTCTTCCTCCTCCTTGGCTCAACTGTGTGTTTTTTTGCTATCAATAACTAATGGTTAACATTGATAGTTAACAATATTAACTAATGGTGAAATATTATCAGATGCCCAGATGAAATCTGTTTAGTTTCCTTCCTTCCTTCCTTCCTTCCTTCCTTCCTTCCTTCCTTCCTTCCTTCCTTCCTTCCTTCCTTCCTTCCTTCCTTCCATTTTGATGGAAGAGTCGGATGGAACCAACTCTAGTCAATCTCGGGGAATGGCTGCATTCTCTGAGATCTACAAGAATAGCCAAAGCTGCGTGTGCCCTAGGCTAGCCATTTGGGTTTGAAAATATAGGTAGTCCTTGACTTACAGCGGTTCATTTAGCGATGGTTCAAAGTTAGAACATCATTGAAAAAAGTGACTCATGATCATTTTTCACATTTACAACAACTGCAGCATTCCCATGGTCATGTGATCAAAATTCAGATGCTTCACAACTGACTCATACTTATGACGGTTGCAGTGTCCCAGAGTCAAGTGATCACCTTTTGCAACCTTCTGACAAGCAAAGTCAATGGGGAAGCCAGATTCAATTAACAACTGGGTTACTAACTTAACAACTGCAGTGATTCACTTATGGCAAAAAGGTCATAAAATGGAGAAATGTCTCACTTAGCTACAGAAATTTTGGCCTCAATTGAAGTCATAAGTCGAGGACTACTTGTGCACAGTGCACTAGTTAAAGACTGCAATATAGGAGTGTTTTTCTACCTAACCTCAGATGTGAAACTCATGAATGAGAAAACATACCGTTGCATTATACATATAAAATATTGGACTACATGGATTAAAGTGAGAAAATCTGAAAAAATGATTGGAAGAAAATGTCCAAGGTTCATTTTAAAACTCTGATCTCATTTAATGCAGCTTTCCCAAAACAAGGTTCCCCCAGATGTGTGACCTTCAGTGTTTCCAGAATCTCAGCAATGGACATGCTGTTTTGGAGAAAATCCACACATCTGGAATCATGTCCCATTTAGAAAAAAATGTTTTTAACATTTTAAAGTCAAATTCCCAACTCTGAAAGTTGAACTATATATGAATCATAATTACCATGATACTTTTCAGCTTTGATCTACAGCATTTTTTCTATCTGTCTTCTGTGTCCTTGATGAACACCAATTAACATCAATCAGCACCTAAAGAACCTTTCTTACATTATTTAAGCCAGGATCATGGCCTTTCAGGCAAAGTATATGTCTTATTTTCGATGGCTCTTTAGTTCTCCTTCAAATATTTTAGATATCCATTTAGTAGATTACTCTAATGAGGTCAGCTATGTAAGAATTTGTGGTGGTGCCTGAATTAGAAGATATGGAATTAATGTTAAAGCACCAAAATAGAATCGCTAAAATGTTTAGACTACAACCCAAACGTAACATGCACACAGATGTCCCAATACCAGGAATCTAGGTTCTGAGCCTAAATCCCAACTAATCACTATTACTCTCTCGGACGCCCTAAATAATCACAGATTTTGGTTATTTGCAGTCATGTATGATACAAGAGATTATCCCATGATCCTCAGCTTCCTGTTTGTATACCTCAAATTGTAATGTTTAAATAGAGTTGGATTCAATACAAACTGATTATCTCTTTAATCACCATATTCCACACAGATTTCCTCTGGGATTGTTGACTTTAGGATTAGGAATCACCCTTGGCTATTGCTCTTACCTCAAATAGTCTCTGGTAAAGAAAATATACCTTTCAAAGGGGTTTCTCCCATAAATGATTGTTTTTCCTATCATTGGCAAAATGGGAGAGAAATGTACTAAATTCTTTCCCCTCGTACATGCTTGCTGTGTGACAAATCCCATCTCAAATGTTCCCCTCATACATGCTTGCTGTGTGACAAATCCCACCTCAAATGTTCTCTACATTTCCCTTTGATCAGCAAAGGCCCACTCACAACTGTGTTCCTCTTCTCAGCAGGACTGATTTAACTGCAAGGGCACCTCCACTCCCTCCCCACACTCTTAACCAATAATTAACAAGGGGGAAGGAAGAGAATTAAAGGAGGCCCAGCTGCAGCTTGTCTTGAGCTTTTGCAGGCCTTGG
Organism: Vipera berus; assembly: GCF_964194415.1. NCBI lineage: Eukaryota > Metazoa > Chordata > Lepidosauria > Squamata > Viperidae > Vipera > Vipera berus. The sequence goes on along the minus strand of NC_138203.1, from coordinate 236,684,042 downwards.
CCAAGCAGGTGGAGCCAATGGTAAGAGCACTGGCTACCAACTGGGGACCATGCAATATAGATGAATACACGGCGACTACACGGCGACTGTCAAAAGGTTGTAAGAATTATGACGGAATTAGGCAGCAGCTTTATGAATCACAGCCCTTCCTTCCCCCAAATTGTCCCATTCTTCCTCCTGTTCCCCTGCCGCCTGCAGCTTCCTTTCATGTGTGATTTATGGCAAGACATTGCCTAAAGTTTCTGCAGATTCTCTCACATGTAACTGGAACTACTGGGGCCAAGCCAGTAAGGAACATAAAAGGTGACTTATCTTGTCATCACTGTTGTGTACCAATTCTATAAGAAGAAGTTATGGAAATTGTGAAGGATGTCCTGTTTTAAAGGAACGTATGAATACCCAATCTTCTCCCAAATAAGCTGCAGTTACAGGCAAAGCTAGAAGGAACACAATACTCTTGTTCTGCCACGTGGATATTAATTGTATTGAAAATCGATATCTGGATGGAATCACCAAAAGGATGGCCCTGTTAAACCCTAAGATTTCCACCTTATTATAAGAAACAACTACTGGAATTCACAGAAATCACAGAGCAACGACACACATGCCTAAGTTTACCCTGAAGTCCAGTTTCTCACTGCCTTATTTTAGATTTTGTTACTATACTGCTTATTATGTGTCCTTTAACACGGATACTTTCACAATTGCAGCTGGTGTTCAGAAGTCACCACTTCCTTCTACAATGAATTATCGACAACCAGTAGATATATTCTATAATATCTATAGTATCCAGAGTAACAACACACCACTTTCTATCACTTACCTTAAAACATAATGTTATGTACTTGTTATAGTAAAAAAAGATAAATTGTAAAAGCAATGCTGTGTTTTCCCACTCCACCCCACCTCAAGCCCTCAATTCATTAGGAACAACATAAAATATCTCCACAGATCTAGTACATGGGGCAAGAAAAAAAAATAACAACATACTCTTGCAATGTAGATATTCTTGCAGCCAGCAAACATGTCTGTTCAAAAACATAGCAGAAGCACTATTAATCTTGCACAAGTAATTTTAATCTAGGCTTTTTAAATTGATTTGATTGTGTATTATGTTCTAACTTTTGTTTGCCACTTAGAGCTCCACTGGTAGATGAACAGCTGTATAAATTGGTTAAATAAACAACAAACAATGTTGGTTAGAACAAAGGTTTGCTTGGTTATCAGAAATCTATGGCCCCTGTTCCTCATCTCTAAGATAGATACCTCCATTATTTATCTTGCAGTACTATCTCACCCAGAAGAATCACAGCTCCTCCTCTTTCTCTCCTGAGGACAGGATGGGCTAAATGCCCAATTAGCGGTCTCACTTCTGAATGAACATAATGACCCTGACAGGAGGACCCCTTCAAGAATTTGGCCTTCTCATCTCATTTCCATCTCAATTGCAAAACTTTTCATCACCACGACTAACCCTTTCCCTGCAGAGTTCATCAGAGCCAGGTCACTTTGCTTCTGTTATGCAAAAAAAAAGCTTGGGTTGAAGGAAACAAATGGGAGGCTCAGGAAATGTTGCCACAGAAGGATGGGGAGAAACCATATGGCAGTTTCACTCTACCAGACCAGAAAATGCTTTGTTGGACATACAAAGAGGAAGAGGAAGCAAACAGTATAGATGTATTTACTTTACTGACAGAGAGGAAACCTACCGTCTGCATCAGGACTGAGAAAGCAGCAACCTACTAGAGTTTTCTGTACAAATTTGCTCTATGCTATATTTTGTGTTGTATTTCACTGAGAGGAGAAACAGGCTGATGGGGCTTGCCCAGTGTGTTCTGCATCCCACAGGGTACCAGAGCACTATGGAAGCACAAGCCCTTTTCTGCTCCTCTTTCATACAGTTGGAAGTGCCTTCCTGGGCCTAAAGAAGCATGTTCTTCCTTAGTTTAAAGAACAATTTCCAGTTAAAAGAAAAAAAGACTCAGTTATAAAAACCAAAGAGGAAAATACGTACCACTAATCCTGCTGGCTGCATTAGTATTGGCATAATGAGAGGCCTCGAAAGACAGCATGCCTAGAAATATATCCATTCTTAAGAAAGTGCATTGTTTAATTTCTAGAATCATAATTTTGTGTGTATACACACACACACACACACACACACACACACCCCACACACAGAGACCAATATTTTAATGCTAGAAATACAAACTGAGGAAGCAGCCAAAGCAGTTTCTGGATTTTACCAGAGAATGAAAGGATTAAATTCAAAGATTCAGTTGACATTTAACTATGATGATTGACAGGTATCATTAACTGTAGCTAGGCCAGCAGAACCCTATATAATATAGCGTCAAAAGTAAATAACGAACAAAACAGAGAAAAACAAACAGGCCATAGAACATACATACATGATAAAACAATGGCTATGAGTAGTAGCAAAAGTAACAGCAATACAAGTGAAGAAGTGTTTAACAAACCTTTCATGAAATTAACTCATTTTATAAGGTTGCAGCATTAATTAAAAGTAAATTTAAGGCAGAGATTTCGCAGGGAAAAAATACTGCGCCTCTCATTTTCCCTCCTGTTGTGCAAAGTAGCAGGAGAAAGAAAAAGACACCGCCTTGGATATCATGTATTCTCCTCAGGGCAGGATATATATAAATCCCCCACCTTACCTTTCATAGAACTACTTCACTGGCCATTCAAATCAAACCACATTGTTCCATCTTCTTACTTTTTACTATTTTTTATCACTCTGCAACATATAGTCAATCTGCTACATATAATTCACTTTTTTTATTCAGATAGTTGCAGAAATTAAATGCAAGCAACTGAGAACATCACAATGCTGTAGAAAGGATGAAACATTATTTCCTTCTTGAACTGTGCCTGAAAAGACCAGGCTTTTCTTTTTTTTTTTTTATTGAAAAGTTTTAACATACAATTTTTCTTTAACCCCCCCTCCCCCTCCCTTCACCCTCCCCCCCTACCTCTCCCCCCTCCCCCCCTCCCCCCCCCCGACTTCCCAGAGCTAAATACAAGGTATATATAAAAAAAACCAATCATAAACAATCATATACTAACAACTATAAGCTCTAAAATCCATCACTCTCTAGCTTATATAGGATAAAACAAACCTTAGTAATATTAAATATATATATATAAAAAAAAAACTAAAAGAAAAAAAAAAGAAGAAAAAAGAAAGAAGACTTATTCAAATGCTACATAAAACTTCTTAACCCTATACTTATTCTGGATAAACTCAATCCATTTTCTCCATTCCATAATATAGCGTTCTTGCGAGTGATCTTTCAAATAGGCCGAAATCTTCGCCATCTCTGCCAGGTCGGAAACCTTTAAAGTCCACTCTTCTATAGACGGCAATTCCTCTTTCTTCCAATACTGACCTATCAGGAGTCTTGCTGCCATAATTAAATTCAATTCATTATTTCCTTCTTGAACTGTGCCTGAAAAGACCAGGCTTTTCTATTGTACCCCAGATCCCATTATGGAATTTTTTTTTAAATCCCATTTATATCCCGCCCTTCTCCGAAGACTCAGGGCGGCTTACAATCTAAGCACAAATCAAAATATAGAAGAAACAAGGTGTCTTACACCTATTTACTTCTTGGTCCAAAAGGTTGTTTGACCATGAAAGCCATTTCATTTCTTCAGATCGCACTTATTGTCAAGTATCTTTTTGTGAGTTTGTTTTTAACTATTATTTAGCCTACCTATCATTTCCCAGACCTGTCAGTGGAGAGAAGTTGGTCCCACTAATAAACATTAAGAATTTGTGTTGTCTGGGAAGGAAGGAAGGAAGGAAGGAAGGAAGGAAGGAAGGAAGGAAGGAAGGAAGGAAGGAAGGAAGGAAGGAAGGAAGGAAGGAGCTACCTAATTGGGTAATGAAATGACAGCAAGCAAATAATGAACCTCAGAGAACACCGAGAAAAACAGAGAAAGCCAGTTTGGCACAGGGTTACGGTACTGGCCTAGAAATCAGGAGACTGGATTCTAGGCCTCCCCTGCGCATGAAAATCCAGCTGGATAACTTTGGGCTGTCAGTCTCTATCAACCCAACTCAGCTCACAGGGAAAATTCTGGATAAGAGTTATTAGGCAGGTTTGCTCCCTATGGATGGATGGATGGATGGATGGATGGATGGACTGGATAGTTGGACAGACAGGCAGACATCAACAATATATTAATAATAATGAAAGTACATGTGTAGATTCTATGTAAGGTTTTTCGCAACACAAGAAGGTTCGTACCTCAGATTTAAAATGCTTATTAAAAGCACACAAAAACAAAGGAAAAGAATCTCAAGTTTGAGAAAGATAGCACCTATGTCAAACTACCTAAATAAACCTACCCTTATGTTCAAGAAAGAAGCATCTGGCTTATCAAGTAATGCTTTAAGCAAGATTTTATATATCTGAGCTCACTATCCTAAACTGAAAACTGAAAAGACCATTTTAAAATCTCTGTCTAGTTAAAGGCATCAGGTTCCTATCTTCCAGCCTTCCTGGAATCTCTGGATAGACATTACAGGACAAAGGGAATTGCCAAATATTTGAAACATTGGATCAACCTGAAACTCCTGTCCCTCCCACCTTCAACTCATCATTTCTCTCATAATCCAATGGTTAGTGAGAGATCTGTAATTGTTTTCATGAAACAATGAAACTTCCTGTTTGGAGGAAGACCATTCAACAAATCCCAGTGCTGACAAAGAGGACACACCTTCTATTTTTCCAGACAGTGGCTAAGGAAAAGATATTCAGCCCTGTTATGGCCAGACTAAACTCTGTTCATAACTCCCACCCCTCCTGTTTTCTCAGCCTAACCCCAACCTCCACCTTTATTAAAAGAGCCTGCACTTAAAACGCTCCCAAGGGCTGGGGGAGATGGATTCACTTGGCAACGCATGACTACCTTGTCATGCCATTAACGTTATTGCTATTGAATGGAGAAATGAGTAAGAGATATAGAGGCAAAGCGGAGCACATGGGGATGAAAGATGCAGGACACCCTCTGCAGAAGGTACCTGCATTTTAAGAGGGGAGAAAAGAGATGGAGAAGGAAATTGGAAAGGGAAGGGGGGAAACCAGATAAAGACCAAAAAGACCCCCCCCACTCCTAGAGGAAGAGAACAAAAGGCCCTTACACAACACAAGACAGCTGGCTTAGCAATCTTCTTGTTCCATGGATGGGTCTAGTTTTCTTTTGCTGGCTATTGAGAATAAGTCCTGGAGCAATAGGGAGAGGCTGACTCCACATGACAGGCATATGACATGCCGAAATGAGAACAGGGTAGGTCAATCCAGCATCTTCAAGTCATCCTGCAGCCAAATAAGAAGGGACAAAAACTAACCAATACTAAACAGTTTCTCTGGGATGAAAAAGGAAGATCTTGTATCCACAAGCAGAGCCCAACCAGTTGGGACTGGAATTTCCATCGCTAAACAATGCAGTGATAAAGTGCCACCTCATGTGACTACACTGGTTAGTGATAAAATATCCAGCACTTTTGTTAAGCGAGTCATTGTGGGTCCTTATGTGAGGACACCACATGTTCACCATTTGCAATCTCCTGCCAACTTCCCACTGCATGTAGAAAGCTGACAAAGTTCGCAAATGTTGATCACGTGATCACAGGACAATTGTCATCATGAGCTGGGCACAATCACATAATCGTGGTGATTCTGCGACTGATGTAAGTGTGAGGACTGGTCCTAACTACTCTCATTCAGTACCATCTTAACTTTGAATGAAACGATAACCCTCTCTCCTGAAGAATTCCAATGCTTTTGAAATCATCTTGAGAATGTGAAGTAGCATTTTATGTGATGCCTAGAAATTCCTCTGAATAGTACTGAAGTTTCAGAATCTTAATGATGCCTGCTTGCCTTATTTAAAGGTTGCAGATTGTTTAAAAAAAACTGAACATATTATAATAGTTCTAAACATCAAAATTAGAGATTTTCTAATGGAAAATGAACCAAACTTTAAACCAACATTCACTATCCTACGCAAAGTCCCTATTTTGTATATTTATTTCCCCAAGTCTCCAGGATACATTCAACATTCAGTGAATAAATGGCATGAATATGTATCAACAGCCTTGTTTTTTTCTCGCTGCAAAATTTAGACTTTCTCAGAACAGAATCTATTTCTCTTCCCTCAAGCAATCATTACTTTGTACGTATGTATGCAGGTTAAGAGCAGCATGTAACCACATCACAGGCACACTTGTCAGTTATGTCAACAGGGGCACAAGCAGTAAATAGGATTACAGACAAGAGCAAAGACTTTAAAGTGTCACAAGCTCACTGTGACTGATTGAGAGGCATCACAGAGGTTGGAAAGAATGGGCAGCAAGAGTGGGAGTGACAGGAACCCAGGTCAAAAAGGCTTTAGAGAGCTTGCAAATAAAGAGACTTTTTAGGGATTTGAAATAGCTGGGCTCAAGAACAAACTGATAAAGCCAATACCAACTGTCCTCCTGGGCACCAAAGGGCTGCTTCAATGCAGCATAAAAATGACAAGGCCAACAAATGTCTTTTCTTTTTCTTCCTGTTAATTGCCGAAGATCACAATTGATGTCCAAAGTGCTGCCAGCTTCTACATTTAGGGAACAAAAATGTTTAATTTGCCATGCAAGTTTTCACGAAGTACTTCAAAATATAGCCACATGAAAAACGAAGGCTTTACAAGCCCATCATTATCTCACATGATTAACCAAAGCAGCCACTTTGCAGATGGGAACTCCTTCAACTCTCTTGAAGCACTAAGAGATAAAGCCAGTTTAGTCTAGTGGTTAAGGCACCAGGCTAGAAAATAAGAGACCATGAGTTCTAGTCCTGCCTTAGCCTTGAAAACCACTTGGGTGACTTTGGGCCAGTCACTCTCTCTCAGCCAAAATCATCTCACAGGGTTGTTGTTGTGGGAACAATAGGAGGAGGAAAATATCACATGTTCGCCACCTTGAGTTATTTGTAAACATAATTAAAGTGGGATACAAATAAATAAAGACTGGATAACATGAGCAGCTAGAAATGGCCTACAGCTCTTCCCACAATTGACCAAGAAAACTATTCCACCACACTCTGCCAGGTGGAAGACAAATAAGGCCCCTGACGATTAACTGAAAAAACAATGACCACATTCTGTCCAGGAAGAAGAATGCCTGAGGATGTTGTCCTGAAAAATCTTTTGATTTCCTCAGAAAAGACAAACACTAATTCCATTTGAAAGCTAGAACAAAATGGGTCTGTGCAATTTCTTGCTGTTTAAAAAAATTCCAGTTTCTCCAGTTTCAACATCCCTGGCAATTTATCTCAGAGACCTTGTCTGGGATTTCCTTGGGATTGCTGAGATTATCTTGAGATACGTCTTTGTAGAAGAGATAATGAAGAAAATACTGGACTGTGCTGAAATGAATAGACTTACACTGAGAATCAAAGAAAAAGAAGATATAGAATATTTCCAAACATGGAACTTATTTTATCAATGGCTGGAAAACGGGATAGATAGTAACTTAACTTGTATTACTAAGCAAAACAAATCAACCCATGCAACACATTGTTCATTAAGCACTAATGAATTGTAATAATAGGAAATTAATAAAATGCTATAAAAAAGAGACACATCTTTGTATCTGATAGTGCTTTTTCATTTTGATGCATCTGTTCCGACTTGCTTAAAACACCCCGACTTTTGATTGAAATGTACAATGGCTACAATATAATAGGGAAAGATATGGGTGTAGATTAATGCTAGGCTACAGTCAATCCCGAAGGGTGAAGAAAATGTTATTAATTCTTAGACTCTTACTTATCAGTAGGAGTGATGAAAGAGAAACAAAGCATAATAAGGGCAGAGTAACTCACTTAACACTGGACAGCGGTTTATTTTACTGTTGCTGTTATTATTATTGTTAGTACAGAAGAGCAGCCAGCAAAAACAAGAATGAGGCCAGATCCACTGTGACCTTCCTGGGAGAGAACAAACATGTTAAAGAAGCCATGAACTCTATTGGAGGATACAGATTCTGGAGACCTCCCTAAATGTCCACACAGGAGTCACTTGTTTGTGATATACAAACTCAGTTAAAGGAATTACAGTGAAGATAAAAAGTAGCGAAAACACTATTTCTGTCTGGAACCCTCTCTTGTAATTTGATATCCATGTCCTATCAAAGAATTACAAACAAATGTTAGTCAAGTATGCTTAATTCTATGCTTATGAGCAGTCATTGTTTGCATTTTTTTTCTTTAAATCTCAAAACTCTGTACTTTTATGATCCCGTCAAAATTACAAACGAATTCCTGTGAAATCCTCTATGAATAAACTTCCTTAGGGTAAAGATGGGACAAGAAATAAATATAACAGCTGCATTTCCTAAATTAGGTGTCCATCCATTTCAAAGACCAATTCCACCTTCACTTCTTCCCCTTCTCTTTTTGAGAGGAAACCTTGATACTTCACCTGAACAAACATATAAAGCTCATTACTCAAAGTCTATCCACAATCTCTCCCTCTCTTCCCAGCCCAAAATACCGATAATGGGCTACCGTTCTTATTCTCTCCCACACTCTATATAAGCCAGGACTAAACTTAATAAACTTCCCCAACTTAATAAAAATGCAATTGTGCCAAGCTGTAGAGTGCACTCCCTTCAAAAGGTATCATCTTCCTAAAGGGAGCATAGTAACTAGCCTGACTAAAGTGGGCAGAAGGATCAGCACCAAGATCCAGCATGGCATTATTCAGGAAGACATCCTCAAAGAGCAGTGTTCAAGAACATACCAAACAGACAACATCCATGAATATATCACCCCTCTTATTTTTAATAGTTAAATTTTAAGCTACGTCTCACAGGGATTTCCAAATTCTGAGGGCTTGCACAGCCTAACCTGCATGAAACAGTGCTCAGGCTTTGCTTATTCAAACCTTCTCGGATTTTTTTTTAAAAAATGTCATGATTCCCTTCCCTCATCTTTTGCTCAAGATTCCCAGAAGCATCACAACACATAGCCTGACAACCTCTTGTCATGTCATCCTGATGTTGTGGCTCAAATTCCATTTTGCTCTGGAAAGAACACTAATTCAAGAGGCTTTGTTGAAGCGATATAGGCTGGAAAATTTTCCAACATAAAAATTTTCCACAAGATTTTTCTCCTCAGGCATGTTTAACAGACTTAAAGTCATAATATATTGATTTTTCAAGTGATTGCAGAGCAATAACTAATTGCATATTATTTTATCCTCTATTCCTTAATTGTTTTCAACTGTCCAATCAAAATATTTTTCTTTAAGTATCAAAATATGGGAGGGGTTAAACTGTAAAAGTCACAACTGATAATATAGGCTAAATTACTTTTCTCTCCTCCCCCTCCCATTAAAATGATTGATATACTTATGTGGATTATAGATAGTAAGATTAATATGTTAGTCACTTATTTCCATAGGAAAAGTTTTCATTTTTTTCTGAAAACCCATATTTCTGCTTTGTTGAGAATTATTTCTTTTTCTATTTTATTCTTTTCTACTCCATACCACAAATGTGGTTTTCAAGATTATTGTTTCTTGCTTTGTCCTGGGAAATTAATTTTCCTAACCCACTGGGTGGAAAAGCTTTGTTCTCCCTTATAAAAGTCCTATATCTCCCTCCACAATTGGTATTGTAATATCTGACAGTTCTTTTGCCAAATGTTTCTGTCCATTCTATGAGTCATGTTCCTAATAAACCAAAAACAAACCATGACTACCTATTCTAATTTCTTCTAGCCAGAAATAGCCTGCATCGTACATTCTGACAACACATTTAATTTTAATTTAAAAAAATAGTGGTTGAGGGGTTAGCCATGCTGCTTGGGAATGTGAGAAGAGAAAATGGGAGGATCCACATGGCGTGCTTAGGTCTGTAACACTTCAGTTAAGTGCCAGTATTCCTAGATCATCCATTTTAGAGGCCCTCATCCAGCCAATTTTAACATTTCTCATGATTTCTTAAAATTGTAGTTCAAGTTCTTAAGTAGCAATTTAAGCTTAGGACATACAAAATTATATTGACCAATCCAAGCTAATTCAAAGGTTGAGAATACCAATTTGATACATACATCTTGAAATTTTAACCATTTATTAATATATTTTTTTTCTTTTTTTAGCACACTGTTTTTCTTTTTAGTTTTACATAAGCATATAACTTTCTTTTATAAAGCTTTATAAAACGTGTTTGTGTGAGAAAGACTAACCATTATCAGCTTTGTTTTAAACAGTTGAAGAAAATATATGTGTTAAGGAATAATTACTCATGATTTCATAACTACTGTAATTTAACATGGGTGCAGGCTAAAAACTGAGCCAGTTTTGTTTGCCAAGAATCTCAAAATAGTATACATAAACTTCAACTCTGAAGACATCACAAATGTAAACAATCTCAATGCTAATGATACGGAAGGAAACCACCTACTCTTCGGAATGTACCAAACTTTAAAAAGGGAACTTGGTCAACAACAACAAAAAAGCTCATCTTATGACTCTGAAACTTCAGCTTGAAATACAAGACTATTGTTTGTGTTATCTGAAAATAAATAATGCTTTTCTACTCTCTTAAATGAGAAACTAGTCCTGGAAGTGAGGAGAATAACTGGAGACCTTTGCCAAATATGTGCACACTAATGTTTTTAACATTAGAAAAATGAATCAGAGGTCATTTTTTAAATAATCCAACCGCAGAAAAAATATGACAGAAAAAAGGGCCAGGCAATGCTGACTAGATGGATCTCATACTCATACAATGATATACAGAAAAATGTGCAAGAAATGTCAGACTCTTTACAACTTTCCAAAATTACTAAAAATATGCCTTCAAGTAGAAGTCTTATCTAATAGTTGTGTCAGGGAAGGAAGAGAAGACTCATAATCATTCTCATTATTTTAGTTCATAGCCCAATTTTCTGTCCACTGACTATTTCGTCTAAAATAAAATACTCTATGAACAATCAGGACTAAATCTAAAGAATTATTTTTTAAAAGCTCTGGCTGAAAATTGTCTTAATTCTCTTTCTTGGGAGTGCAAAGAACACGTTACTGAATAAAATTCTTGAGACGGTATATTCCATAACTTAGAAGGTCTCCTGAAGGAAAATTTCTTCTGACAAATATAATGCTTTGGCATTTGTTTTCCCTGAGGTAGGCAGACACTAAACCAATACTTTCAACACCCACTGTGAAATAAGGACACTTTACTCCATATGGTAAAGTGAGGTGGGGTAGGGAACCTGGCAAACACCAAGGGAGAGATCAGTAGAGATAGTCCTGTCTAAAAGCACCATGATATCTTTTATCCTCTGTCCTAGGAGAAGGGAGGGCAAAATGAAGTGTACAGATGGAAGAAGACTCCTGCTCTATTCACCATAAAGAATACGATACTTTACATCTTATTCAAATAATAGAGACAAAGAATACAAGAATTATCTCCCTTCTCCTCAACTACAGATTTCAGAAGGATTTAATGATATCTTGTAATCTCTCAGAATAAACTCAAGTTTCTAGAAAGTGTTTTCAAATATAATGAAGATAAAACATTTTGTCATGAAAAAGTTATCACAACTGAGTGGTTATTTCTGCTTGAGACATCTGTCAAGGAAATTCACTGATTCCTAAACTGGAAAAGTTACATTTTTAACAAAAATATTTGACCTATTTCTCATATACACTAATCGTGAGTCTCCTTATATTTTAAATCATCAACCAGCTGATTATACTTTTTTTCAAATTGATTTGATGACAAATTGTTAGTAAAACTACTAATTCATTACATCTTTCTCACACAAAGGAAAGATGAATCCTCAACTAATGTCTTTAGCCAATGCAGTTAAGAAAGAAGCAGATACACTCAATTACCCCACTAACTAATATATCTCCACTGTTCCCTTATAGGCTTCTCTGGAACTAATTTGCTGTCTTGTGGCTTTCCTCATTCTCTTACATTTACAGCAGACTTTCCTCAATCTGGCCCCTAAACAAGAAGGACTTTGGTTGGGTTTCTGCAACAAGGTTACAGAAGGCTATTCTGAAGAGATTTTCCACTGGACTTAATCCTAATCTCTTGACACCAAATCTTACTGTGCTATGTTCACAGAACTAATCCACTAACTAAACTGACTCTACATGCCAATTTAATATTCTACCTGTCTCACACTGATGGCTCATGATCAGCTTGTTATAAATTACCCCTCTGATTTAGAGCTTCATGAACCCCCAAACTTTATATATTCAGTTGATATATTTTTGTCACCAAATATATGCTGTGCTTCTTCTTGTTGAAAAGACATGTTGTTCTTTGTTCATCTGAGCAGAGATTAGATTGCTCTCTTGTTCTGCTTTTCTGAGTATTGATCAGACCTCCCAATTTTATATTATCCACAAATCTGATGAGTATTCCATCAATTCTACCATCCAGGTCACCAACAGAAATGTTGAATAATAATGGCCCCAAGAAAGATCCCTTATTATCTGCTCTCCAGCTCAATGTTTCTTAATGTGGTTAGCCAGTCAGTTGATTGAAAAGAGATTGAATATGCATGCAAGTGCCACAGATTTTTTTTCTTTTTTTTCCAAAAGACATGGTTGTATTCTCCTTAATTTGTGACAAAACAGGGTATCTAGAGACAATTATTCCCACATGACTATCTAATTACAAGGTTGAGTTTAAACTTCTTCATGCAGGGTTTTTTCATATAGCACTGTCTCCACCACTCCCTAATTCCTTCAAAGCATTTTGAAGTCAACCATGTGATGCTGCACTCTTAAGGACCTCCAAAAGCTGAAAGCAGGCAGGGAATGAGTCAATCAGCACTCTTTCCAGCTAAATAACAGGAGAATGCAAAAAATGACATCATATGATTACAGCCTTGCTCTTATTCCAAAATCCCCCTACCCCTGATTCCCCCCAAAATATGGAAAAATAAATCAGTGGCATTCCCTTCACAGTGTTTTCAATATGTGCTATGTCTGTGTGTGTGAGGGAGGGAGGGAGGGAGGGAGAGGAAGAGATAAAGAGAGACAGAGACAAAGAGAGAGCTCATTTTAAAAAACTGAGTTACTGGTATGACTGGAAAGTATGAAGACACCATTCTTCCTCCATACAAATTGAATCCTGTGATTTTGCAGCCAGACAGTTTTCCAACAGCTGCAACCATGATTGTAAGCTGCAACACAGAGACTCTGTCTATGTGTATTCAGGAAGGACAAAGGAAATAAGGAGCAATAGTTGAGCTTAGACACTAGGTAGCAAGGTTTGGGGTCAAAAATCAAGGTCTACGGTTTGGGTAATGATAGTGAAACCAACTAGAGAGACTGAAGGTAGTTTCACTGACCAAGTGTAGAGGAAAGAGTAGAAGAACCTGGGGACAGAGTTAAAAGAGGGATCAGCCTAGTAACCCTAAGTAGTCACAAGCAGACTAAGTCCACACACACCCCCATTATTTTGACCCTTATCTAACTCAAAGCAGGTGCTAATCATAAGTTTGAGGAAATTTTTGTGTCTAGGCTTTTTAGCAATAAATCAATTTAACTGGACCTTCGCATGTGGACTTGGTTTTTCACTCCTGACACCAAGTTTCCTAAAAAATATAGTAGAAAGGTATGGTATAGTAGAAAGGTATTTTCCACAAACAGAAAAGTAGAGCATTCCAGGCCTACAGTGTTCTAAAACTGTAGACTGGAAAACAGAATTCAAATTGCTCTACCATAAAGCTGGAAGAAAATTAGTCTAGCAATATAATAAACATGGAAAGAAACTATAATATAACTCTAATGGGCAGAAACGTTCGTAACTGTTATAAAAAAAAGATCCAGTCACTTTTTTAACTTTCTTTTTCCTTTTTTAAAACTGAACTGTTTCTAGAATATTTTCTTTTTTCCCACTTTTCTTTGATATATTTATCTTTTAATTATATAGAAACTCATAATAAAAATTATACTTAAAAAGGTCAATGTCCAGGGTAAATGGTGCAATTATGCTAATGCCAGACCTGCACTAAATGCCACACATGCAGAGCCTCAGACTTTCTCTGTCAAGAGCCTGCTCTCTGTATTTGGGGATTTCAATACTTCTGTTCATAAAAGGCATCTGCTTGAGAAAGAAGGAAGGATTACCTATGAGCAAATGCTTTTTATAGAGTCCTAATTTCACAGAATTACTTGGTGATGTATATTGACCAATATAGAGAAAAAGATACAGATAAGAGTTTGGCCTGTTTTTTTAGCAGGACTTTTCTTACATTGCCATAAAGGTTTTGTGCAAAACTACAGTGTCTACCATATTTATTATTTCTTTGAAAGAAAAAAGAACAGCAAAAATTATAGATTGCTCCAAGAAGCAAATCACTTCCTTTAATGACAAATTTAATCAAGGCATGTTTTACAGCCAATACAATTCCATGGAAGGAGGCACTGGAGTAATCCCAAATTTTGTAAAACAGAAAGCAAAACATTTTTCCCAAAAAAAAGAGGGCTTCTAACAGAAGCATTCACAGGATCCAGCATTTTCACCAAACTGATGAAAGCAGTCTCCCGACATGGCGATGCAAGCTGTACCCCTTTTGTATAGCCATGCCTATATAAAAGAGACAGAGCCTGTATCACACTGGCACAATGCTGCTTTTGTCGTTTGTCTATCCCCATCCCTGAAGACACCTCTGGCCTCTAAACTGGGGAAAAGCTGTATTTATCTGCATTTGCATACACATAAAAAAAATAAAGGCATGAAGCAATGGTAAAAAGTAGTACAGCCTAAGAAAGTTATTACCTGAATCATAATCAAAGCCAAGGAAATAACTAGATCTCTATTACCTTTCCATGCAGGACCCAGTTATTCCATCCCCTCTGAGTCTTTGCTTGAGGATGAGGGCATGCACAAGGATATCCATTTTCCCACTTTGACCATAATGGCAACAGAGACCTACTTTCTTTTAAGCTTTTAGAGAGTACAAACTGGGGTATCAACCTACAGGAAAGAAATTTCAAATGCTAAAGGCCCAGATGGGGTGCTTCCCAAAAGCCAAGTAATGAAGGGAAAGAAAAAGGAGCTGTGGGACCCAACAGATGGTACAGAAGAGTCCAGAAGGCAGAAATACTGCACATATGAAATATTTTTTTTCCAGGTCTTAAAGATACAATATCTGTTTGTCTATTGATTGGATCCACCAGAAATCAATTGCTTTAAGGAAGATTAAAGTAAAGAAATCACACTTTAGCACTGCGGTTAAAATCATTGAATTTGTCATGAATTTGTCATGTTTTAAGCCTAAGGAGTCCTCTTCTACAATGTGTATTGCTTAAGAATTCTGGGCTATTTTATTTATTTGTTATATTTTTTCTCATATTTATTACTTTATAAGTAATACAAGGCAGCAGTATTAAGTATAATACTGCTTCCTCTTCTTATTTTTCCCACAACGACAAACCTGTGAGGTAGGTTGGGCTGAGAGAGAATGAAAGTCACCCAGCTGGCTGTCAGGCCTAAGGCAGGACTAGAATTCACAACCTGCTACACAATATATATTAGAGAGAACTTAGAAATCTTGAGAGCTCCAAAAAGTTCAACCTGGACTTAGGCATATTTAAAATAATTTTTACAATAAGCCCCTGTCTCTCTCTTGCTGGAGACCCCTTAAATACTAGAGTCTGAAATAGTGAAGAACAATAAGATAATCCATCTCCAACTAAAGATAGATAAGACGAGGCATATAAAGAAAAACAGGGAGAAAGGAAGAAGGGAAATGAAAAAAGAAACAGGATGAGGAAGAGCAGGGCAGGGCAGGGGCGAGGCTACAGCTGTCACAGGTGCTGGCTGGCAGGCTATCCTCTGAGGAACAACTGTTTCAGAATGTCTATGGAAGGCATCAAGGCTTCCTGGGACAATGAAACTCTCTGTTTGCATCTGGCATCCTAGACAAATGCAAGAGGGCAGGATAACATGAAGAGAGGAGCCTCCTATCCATGGAGGATGCAAACTCTGAAAGAAGGGCCCTGATTATAGCACAAGGACATGAGCTCAGAATCTTCTTTAAATCCATCATCTACAGAAGGCTTGTCTTTCTCTCCATTTGGCTTCTCTTATTACACAAACTCTACACATACTTAGGCAAGAAGCAGCATTGTCTGTAGCTGGCAAGAGAAGCAATGATGGGGGTTCTCTGACTGGAGATATACTACAAAGGCACCCAAAGATTTGTAAATACAACAGTTTTCCCTGTACATCTGTGTTTTTGCAAGACAAATGAGCCACGGCATGGCTGGGCTGATGAAAGACCTCATTCAGGGATAAGGTACAGCAGCTTAATGTTGAGGAAAGGGAATTTTCTTCCATATTGTGATATGGGATAATATACTTCTGAAGTACATTTTTAATCTAGCCCATGCCCTGGATCTGAACCTTAGTCAGTCCTAACTGAAACAGCTCTTTCTAAACAAGCCTTCCTTCTCATTCCTGCCCTTCCTTAACATGGTCACCCATTTGAGCTTATAAATCGCTGCCCTTGTTTTACTATGAATAAACAATCCCATAATCCCATTATCCATGGATTTGAATCAGTGCACAGGGCACAGATATATTTGTATCAAAACTCAGTAGACACTAGATCTAGGACAAAAGCTGAATTTAATATTATTGAGATCATTTTCAGAATTATGATGATCAAAGATTGTTTCAAACTAAACCATTTTTCCCCAAGTGACTATTCATAACCAAAGTAAAGAAAATAGGTATTCCATGTCACAACGGAAAGAAACTGCCTTCCTCTCTAACAACCATGCATGACAACACAACATAAATGTCTTATATTTAATGCAGGCCATTCACCTTTACCCAACTTTTTTATTCTGCATAGTAGTATTTTCAAGGGAGGGCAGATAAGCTTCCCCTTTTCCAGTTTGCAGAAGTAAACAACTTCGCACTGTAAAAATCTAAGAGAGGATGATATCTCCCCAGACTCCTGAAATTCTGAAATATTTCTCCATTCCAATGTTCCAGGCTTCAGGGTCAGCAGACTAATAAGTGGCTGTCACGGGGAAGTCTGAGCTAATTGTTCAGCACCCAAGGGAGGCATGCTTTAGTCAAACCCTACCCCTCGTGCTCCTAAAATTCTTTCTCAAAGGATGTATCTGTTCCGCCTCTCTTTTTAGCATCAGAGAAGAGAAAAAAAATCAGAAGATATGAAAGGAATTTTTCCCCCTAGCCACATACTGCCAGGTTTAGCCTCCTTGCCAAGAAGACAAAGGGAAGTGTTGGCACAAGCTTTCTTGCTTTTAAGCAAAAGAATTAACAACTCTGCCAGGAGACAGAAACACTGTTAATGTCCCACATCACATCCCCAGCTACTGCTTGTCGCCAAACTTCCATCAATTCTCTTGAACTGCACAGAATTCACTCATTATTCCTTTCTCTCTTTTTGCTCACTCTCCCTGCAGAGTAAGTATCTCTGCTCAACGGAAGTGGCCCCTGATTATAAGTCTTTTAAATTAAGTCCCTTTTAATGTATTTAAATGTTCAAACATTACAGCAGCCCACTAACTAGCACCGATATTGGATTTTAAAAGCAACAAGGAATCAATGCAACCAATCAACCCTTATTCCAGTGAGTTGCAGAGGATCCCATCTGCAATAGTTTGCAGCTAGTGTGGATCCCCAGGAGCTGGGCTCAGATCAAGAGAGTCTTGTCTTTATTCGTTAAGTCTCCTGAAATAATGGCTTCTGTCTCTCCCAACGATATTGTTGTGACCCTAGCACAACAGCTGCTTCATGAGGCCTACTTTTCTCTAGGTGCCTGGCTGTTCATCCCTATCAGTTTTATTTATTTATTTATTTTAATTCCATTTATATCCCGCCCTTCTCCGAAGACTCAGGGCGGCTTACAAGCTTAGCAGATGCAGTTCTGCATCTCTGGGGTAACCACTTAGGAAAGATGGCGGGGGAGGGATTTTGTTTGGAAGAACTGCCTACTAGAAGGAGGATATGAGGGTCCAGGGTTCCCTAGTTGGATCAGGTAACTGCTGAGAGGCTATTTTTCCCATCCAGTAAGCTCAGTCAGACAGCTGTTACAGAAAACAGCTGCACTCTCATGTCCCCCATGAATCCCACCCACACCCCAACTTCAAGGTTGAAGCAAAAGATATTACCCACTCTACAAAATAATATAAATTCCTATTCAGAAGGCCAATCCTGCTCAGACGTGGGTATAAAAGCAATTCACTCCCTATTTGCCACACTATTAGCATAGGGCAGAGCTTTCTTTCCTACATCTTTTTTTTTAAGAATTTGTTTAGATTTTTTTAGGATTGCAAATGGTTTACAAAATCTTTAAACACACACAAACACACACACACACACCTTTCCCTTACCAATCAACTAATCTGGGTGGCTCGGCAGACATGGCAGAGGCTGCCATGCCCTTTTGCTAGACATTTGCTTCATCAGCCCTTCAAGGAAGTCAATCGAATTGGCAAGGATGAAAGAGAAGGAGAAAACGTAGGAACTATATAAGGGTACATGGAAACTATTACACTCAGGGGAAATTTGCCAGACAAAAAAACAATCATCAGCAATCACAAGGGATACATAACTGAATGCACAGCACATTGTCTCAATAGTTTCATCAATCCTCCTCCTCCCACACTTCCTCCACAGAGCTGAACATGTACAACCCTTGCAGAGAACTATTTAAAATTTGCAATTTGAAACTCAAGTGGAAAAGCAAATGGTAGAAACAAGAACACCTGCCACTTCAGACCAGAAAGCATTGATCAGAAAGAGATGACAATCTGCTACAGTCTCTCCCATCTTCGTGGCACTAGACAAAGCTACCTGCAACGTAAAATTTCTTACAGTCTACTTTGTTCAGAGGCTACCTGACATTATGGTTTGGTTTTATTTTATTTTTTTGGGACTGGAGAAAAGAAGAAAAATGAAGATTAGATGTCGAAGGTTCAGAAGGAAAAAAAAAGGCTAATTCTGAAACTGAAGTATGACCTAACCCAGGGGTAGGCAACCTCAGCTCTTTTATGACTCATGGACTTCAACTCCCAGAATTCCTGAGCCAGCATGGCTGGCTCAGGAATTCTGGGAGTTGAAGTCCATGAGTCATAAAAGAGCCGAGGTTGCCTACCCCTGACCTAACCATTTGAACAATACCATTATAAATTCAGATTAGTAACTGAAAAAAATATTTGTAAAATCAGTTTATTTTTTTCCTAATTCAATATCCCTATGTACCAAAAAAATATAAATAAATTCTAAGGCTATTAAGGTACATAATTGAGAAGGCCTCATTCTCCTGAGCGGCTCAAAGATTTGCTCTGCATCATACAATCTTTTCTTTGTATAAAATAATCCATGACAGCATCACAATCCATGTATGTGCACTCATAGTCATGCCTGAGCCATACCTCATAACTTCAGACATATGCCTGCTTTCCTGGCCAGCTGTAGAAAATTTAACTCATGAAGCAGCTGTGAGATCCTCTGAGTAAAATTATTCCAGGCAATAAATCCTGACAGAGCAGACCAAAATCACTGCAGGTAGCAAATGAGAAGAGGCCAGGGAGAGCAGGTGTCATGCACTGCCTCTGCCCGCCCTTTCCCTCCAATAGCTGATTTGAGTTAGGCCTTTTGTCTACAACAGCATACTGGCTATTCCAAATAAAGATCTGGAGCCATCTTTAAGGAATGGTTCCTATTTATGACACCAGTCTGATAGGTGCTCCTCTCAAATCTGGTATTTCCCCACACCTGTCATTTGCCTGATAAAAGTTGGGGAGATTTCTATCCCCATTTTAAGTACAGACTTATGAACAAGAAGTTTGGATGTAAACAAATGAAGCAGCAGCAACTGTACTTGTAGAACACAACACCTAGGTTTTCATACTATTAAGAGTACTACAACCTTAGGGCTTCATAGCTTTTCTAGTGTGGTGTAGCTACGGCTGGAAGTAAAAAGCTTCAAGATCCACTCATTCATTCTCTACTTACAATAGATCTACAATGTGTTTGAGCACATCTCCTAAAATAACCCTCAGCTTGGCCTTGGGCCAGCCCCGGCCTTCCACATCCACAAAATGGGAAATCAGCATCTTGCTTGCTCTCAATCTGCAGCAGTAAGAAATAGATACTCATTTCCTGCCCTGAAAATCGCAGCATACAGATTGATAACTCCAAGAAGTGAAAGAGACAGAAAATTCAGTGTACAGAATGTTCCATCGCTATGGGCACTGTCATAGAAAGGGGGAGCCTTCTTTTCTGGCTTAGGAACAAAGTGGCATAACATCCAGTTATTCCCCGGCTAATGTGTGACAGGAAGGTGACCTTGTACAAATAAATGCCTCTTTTTTTTTCTTTATTAAAATGGGAACGTCCTAATGTTCCCTGGCATCACAAAATGGTGAAAAAACAATTGCCCCTTTGCTGTACTTTTGATGTCTGGATGTTAGTGATGATAGAAAATATACCTAAAAGGAGGGGGGATTCAAGAAACAATGAATAATGACTAATTCAGTGACAGAGGTGGAATCCAGCAGCCTAGAAAACAACATAGCCACATTAACATGCATTTTGACACAGCACTGTATCAAACTTTTGACAACAGAGTGAGGCTCCTTCTTGTGTCCAAAGCTGTAGCTGCTGCTCTTTTCCTTCTTAATTTCATTCCCTAAATCACAAATTCCATTCTTTGGGCATAAAACTAAAAATATATAAATGTGCCAATACATGTTTGCAAATGTGTACGCATAGGTAGACGAAATGAGGAAGTGAGGACTAGCTGTCAAATGTGCATGTGGCAAAACCCATGATCTTTTGCTTTTGCAATGCAAACATTGTCTCCTGAAGAAATCTTGATTCCCAGAAATGGCAACATCCATTTACAATATGCATAATTTTGTAGAAGAATCCTGCCCTTCCCAATGACTAATTCAGCCCATCTTCACACTCCAGGGTATACATTTAGCTACGCTTTGCCTTTCCCTCTGCATTCATATTCACAAGGAGTTACGATGACTTCCACACTAGAATATACTTGTAATCTTTGAAAATTAGAAGCTTAACTGAGGGAAGGAAGAAAATAAACGATCAAAGGCAAGAAGCAGCTCATACTTCCTCACATTCCTTAATTCAGAACTTACCAGCATGTCTCAGTCTTTTAAAAGCCCCCTGCTAAATTGGGTGCTTCATGCAGAGCCCTGCCAGAGCCCTAAATACAATTCTGCCAATTCTGCCGGGTTGAAGATGCAGTTAATACCGGCTGTGTTTACATGGGGAATATCCAGATGTAATTATAGGAATGATGTTATGATAACAGGAAATCCATGTTCTGTGGAGATACTGGGGAAACAGCATACAGTTGTTTGCTAATTATGAACAACAAGAAGCCTTTGTATAGCTGTGGAAGGATGAGTTCCCTCTTCTTTGTGGACTTTGGCCCACAGATGGTTTAAATCATGTACATCAGGGTATTCTTAGCCTGTTTGTGCAGTTATCAAAGTTCCTGGGTTCCTGCTGACACAGCAGAGCCATCGTCCTCAGGGAAATGTGTTTGCCTTGTGTAACAGAGCCAAATGCATGCAACAACACTGCAGATTATGATTTTTTTTTAAAAAAAGTAGCACAGCAACTTAATAAAAACACCATCAGAGAAGAAATAATGTTCAGTGAAATTTCTACGGCAGCCCAAATCCCTTAAACTGAAGGAAGCGTTCTCTATGTATGCCTTAATAACTGACCAATTGAATCTCTTTGCTATTTATCTTTGGATTCTTACTAAATCAGTTTTATGCGATGAAAAGAACCTAGTTCCCAAGAAATGCAAACTGTACAGAACAAGACTTCTGCTGTGTAGAATTAAATTGCACATTAAAATACAGCCTTCTTAAGAGGTACCCACAAATTAAGGAAGTAAAGACACTCAAGCTGAAGGTTGAAGACAGCCCTCAGAAAACAAGTTTCATCATAAGGAAATATGCACAAGTGGATAATACATCATTCTTTTTAACAGTGTGACAGAGGCCCAGGGAATTTTTTTCCATTTTAAGGGCCAATAGGACTCTACTAAACAACATAACAAAACCTCCCAGAGTCTTACCTTTTTTATCTTGCCACTTCGTGTACCAGCAAAAACAACTGTGTGTCCATGGTAGTCATAAGCAGCCACAGATGTCATGCCATCTTCCTTGTCCGCAAACAGTGGCACACCTTCAATGGTGACAGTTCCACCCAACGGTTGGTTAAAATCTTGCCCGCAGAAATTGTCGTCTATTTGCAAGGGCTATAGAAAAATACAGGAATAGAAAAATACTAAGAAATTAGTTGTCGGATACCATTTCAACTCACCAGGTAATAAAATTCTTCCATGACAAAAGGATCTCAAATCCTCAGGATTATCACCAACAGAGAAATTAGTGATAGCAATGATAGTAATTCTTTATCAATTGAAAAGCACATGCAACAGGTTCCCAATGGCTAGGAGAAAACAACTTTCCTCCTCTTGGCTCCCTATCCTCATGCAGTTAATTCTCACCATGGACCAAGTAAGCAACAGAATTTATTATTATTAAATTTGTGTTCATTAAAATGATTTGAAATTAATCAGAATAAAAATATGAAAATTTAAAATAAAGTTAAGTTCAGGGAAAAGCCAGACAGAGAAAGAGAGAGAGATTTTTACCAGTATAAAAAAGACATGCCTGCCGGGGGAATAAAAAAAGTCTTAAGCACAGATTTTCAATAGCTAATCTTAAGGACTGGAAAAGTTCATTTTGTAATTCTGTGGTAATATCCACTGTTTAAAATGGGCCTGGGAATACACTGGAAAGCTATACAAAACATACAGGATTAGTGTTAGCTTTTCTGAAAATGTTACCCCTGCAATAATTGGACAGCTGAATTCTGTAACTAGCGGAAGTTTCCAGTGTCTTCTAAAAGACAACTTCATTTACAACATGTTATGATATTCTGGTCTGAATATTATCAGATAGGGATGCAGCTGGTGAAGAGCTGCATCCCTGTTGTAGGTATGATCTGCAAATTTCAAGGTTACACTGAGTTCAGTAGAACTCCCAAGCTGCACATATGATCCCTCAGTAAGAGTATTATTGTTTTCAACACTATATTGCTTTCCCATCTTCACACATATTCCTTCTAGGAGAACTCGTTTTTCCCCTTCTGAATTAAACCTCAGCTCGTTTGCCTTCATTCATCCTCAAATTTGGGATTTTTATAATTTCCTTGTAATTAGTTAGAGAAAACAAAAGCTGACAATGTTGTCCTATCACCTCTACAATGATAGTTAGAGCAGTCCTGGCTTCATTTACTGGAAGATTACTGCACTACAGATGTTAAAAAGCATGGGATCGAAATATGGGCAGGGCTGGAATAATGAAACGTATGGGGCCATCAAAAGGGATCTAGTTCATTATAATATCATGAATCCAAATCCTACTCCAACAAGACAACTCAGTATGATGTGAGAATTGGTGATATCCAAGACTTATGAGAGGTCAAAGAGAATGAATAGGTTGCATTTCCCAATGTATCCTATGTAATAAATCATTCACAAGGATGAAACCATTTATTCTAGTCCTATTTATCTGATTTAAACATTTGTGTAGCTGCTCATCTTAAAGCCAACCTCTGGGGGGTTTACAACCAATGAAAACAACATAAAACAATCATAAAAGCAAAAATGAACAGTAAAAAAAACACAGAAAAATCGGGCACCATAACATTTCAACAATTTATTCATCTGGCTCTGACTTCACCCTATTCCAATGCTTGGGGGGGGGGGGAAGTGAGGTTTTTTTCAGTGTGCTTCAAAAAGTTAAAAACGTGGAGGCGTGTCAGATATCAAAGGAGAAGGTATTTCATAGGACAGGGGCTGCAACATTCACTAATATAAAGTAATAATAAAATCAAGGTAATATTTATATATTGGATTTTTATCTCACAGTTCCTTCAGGATCCTAAAGAGCCCTCTTCTCATTTTTCCCCACAACAATCCTGTAAAATAGGGGTATCAAACTGGTGGCCTGCGGGCTGGATGCGTCACATGCAGGCCAAGCCCACTCCAGCTCCAGAAACGTAAAAAACATTGCAATACATCACAATATGACACGTGACACAATCGAGTTTGACATCCATGCTGTAAAGGAAGACTCAGCTATTGCCAATGCAGGCTCTGCATAATAAAGCCAAAGAATAACAAGGACAAGTCAGTATATACAGTTGCAAGAAAAAGTATGTGAACCCTTTGGGATTACGTGGAGTTTTGCATGAATTGGCCATAAAATGCGCTCCAAACGTCATGTAAGTCACAACAATAGAAAAACACAGTCTGCTTAAAATAATACTACACAAACATTAGCTGTTGTCATGTTTTAATTGAACATAAGATGGAAACATTCACAGTGCAGGGTGGAAAAAGTATGTGAACCTTTGGACTTAATAACTGGTTGACCCTCCTTTGGCAGCAATAACCTCAACCAAATGTTTCCTGTAGTTGCAGATCAGACCTGCACAACGATCTGGAGTAATTTTGGACCACTCCTCTGCACAAAACTGTTTCAGTGTAGCAATATTCTTGGGATGTCTGGTGTGAATTGCTCTCTTAAGGTCATGCCACAGCATTTCAATCAGGTTGAGGTCAGGACTCTGACTGGGCCACTCCAGAAGGTGTATTCTGTTCTGTTGAAGCCATTGTTTTGTTGAATTACTTGTATGCTTTGGGTCATTGTCCTGTTGCATCACCCATCCTCTGCGAAGCTTCAGTTGGCGGACAGATGGTCGTACGATTTCCTGCAAAATGTCCTGATAAACTCTGGAATTCATTTTCCCATCAATGACAACAATCCATCCAGGCCCTGAGGCAGCAAAGCAGCCCCAAACCATGATGCTCCCTCTGCCATGTTTTACAGTGGGGATGAGGTTTTGATGTTGGTGTGCTGTGCCTTTTTTTCTCCACACATAGTGTTGTGTGTTTTTCCCAAACAACTCAATTTTGGTTTCATCTGTCCATAGTATATTTTGCCAGTAGTGCTGTGGAACATTCAGGTGCTCTTTTGCAAACTTCAAACATGCTGCAATAGTTTTTTTGGACAGTGGTGTCCTCCCATGTACTCCATTCTTGTTTAATGTTTTCCTTATTGTAGATGTGTCAACAAAAATGTTAGCATGTGCCAGAGATTTCTGTAGGTCTTTAGCTGACACTCTAGGATTCTTCTTTACCTCAATAAGCATTATGCGCTGTGCTCTTGCAGTCATTTTTACAGGACGACCACGCCTAGGGAGAGTAGCAACAGTGCTAAACTTTCTCCATTTGTAGACAGTCTGTCTTACCGTAGACACATGAACATCAAGGCTTTTGGAGATACTTTTGTAACCCTTTCCAGCTTCATACAAGTCAACAATTCTTTATCGTAGGTCTTCTGAGAGCTCTTTTCTGCAAGGCATGGTTCACATCAGACAGTGCTTCTTGAGACCAGTAAACCCAAACCAGGTGTGTGTTTTTAAAGGGCAGGACAGCTGTCAGCAACACATCCAATATCATCACACTGATTGGAGTCAAGGTTGGCTCACTCCTGGCTCCAATTAGCTCTTGGAGAAGTCATTAGGCCAGGGGTTCACATACTTTTTCCACCCTGCACTGTGAATGTTTACATGTTATGTTCAATTAAAACATGACAAAAGCTAATGTTTGTGTAGTATTATTTTAAGCAGACTGTTTTTTTTATTGTTGTGACTTACATGACGTTTAGAGCGCATTTTATGGCCAATTCATGCAAAACTCCACGTAATCCCAAAGGTTCACATACTTTTTCTTGCAACTGTACTTCATTGATTATAGAAAAATCTTTGACTATGTCAACCATGACAAGCTGAGCAATTGCTTAGGAAAATGGGAAGGCCAGACCATCTCACTCTCCTCGTGCAAAACTACCAGACAAGAAGCCAGTCAGGACAGAACATGGTGAAACAGATTGGCTCCAGGTCAACAGAGAACTGAGATATGGTTGTTTACTTTCCTATTTGTATCAAATGTCATGATGGAAATTAAACAATCATTTATTTATATGTTGTTGTTGTTAGCTGTGAAGTCATGTCTGACCCATCACGACCCTATGGACAACATTCCTCCAGGCCTTCCTGTCCTCTACCAACTTCTGGAGTCCATTTAAACTCACGCCTACTGCTTCAGTGACTCCATCCAGCCACTCATTCTCTGTCGTCCCATTCTTCTCTTGCCCTCAATCTTTCCCAGCATTAGGCTCTTCTCCAGGGAGTCCTTCCTTCTGATTAGGTGGCCAAAGTATTTGAGTTTTAGCTTTAGGATCTGGCGTTCTAAAGAGCAGTCAGGGTTGATCTCCTCTAGGACTGACCGGTTTGATCACCTTGCAGTCCAAGGGACTCGCAGGAGTCTTCTCCAGCACCAGAGTTCAAAGGCCTCAATTCTTTGGCGCTCAGCCTTTTTTATGGTCCAACTTTCACTGCCATACATTGCAACAGGGAAGACCATAGCCTTGACTATACACACTTTTGTTGACAGGGTGATGTCTCTGCTTTTTAGTGTGCTGTCTAGATTTGCCATGGCTTTCCTCCCCAGGAGCAAGCGTCTTTTAATTTCTTGGCTACAGTCCCCATCTGCAGTGATCTTGGAGCCCAGGAAAATAAAATCTGTCACTACCTCCATTTCTTCCCCATCTATTTGCCAGGAATTAAGAGGGCCGGATGTCATGATCTTGGTTTTTTTAATGTTAAGTTTCAACCCAAGTTTTGCACTCTCCTTCTTCACCCACAACAAGAGGCTCTTTAGTTCTTCTTCACTTTCTGCCATTAGAGTGGTATCATCTGCATATCTTAGGTTGTTGATATTTCTTCCGGCAATCTTAATTCCAACTTTTGATTCAACTAGCCCTGCCTTTCTCATGATGTGCTCTGCATATAAGTTAAATAGGCAGGGCGACAGTATACAGCCTTGCTGGACTCCTTTCCCAATTTTGAACCAATGAGTGGTTCCGTGTCCAATTCTCACTGTTGCTTCTTGGCTCACATATAGTTTTCTCAAGAGACAAATAAGATGGTCTGGTACACCCATCTCTTTAAGAACTTGCCACAGTTTGTTATGATCCACACAATCACAGACTTTAGCATAGTCAATGAAGCAGAAGTAGATGTTTTTCTGGAACTCTCTAGCTGGTAGTTCTCCATCCACATACTGCTGGAGTCTAGCTTGTAGGATTTTAAGCATAACTTTACTAGCATGAGAAATGAGTGCAATGGTGCGATAGTTTGAACATTCTTTGGCACTGCCTTTCTTTGGAATTAGAATGTAAACTGATCTTTTCCAATCCTATGGCCACTGTTGAGTTTTCCAAATTTGCTGGCAAATTGAGTGTAGCACTTTTACTGCATCGTCTTTTAAGATTTTGAATAGCTCAGCTGGAATACTGTCACCTCCACTAGCTTTGTTGTTGCTCAGCTTTTCTAAGGCCCACTTCACTTCACATTCTAGGATATCTGGCTCGAGGTCAGTGACCACCTCATTGTGATCATCAGGGACGTTAAGCTCATTCTTGTATAGTTCTTCTGTGTAATTTTGCCACCTCTTCTTAATCTCTTCCGCCTCTGTTAGGTCCCTGCCATTTTGGTCTTTTATCATGCCCATTTTTGCATTAAACGTTCCCTTCATCTCTCCAATTTTCTTGAAAAGATCTCTGGTCCTCCCTATTCTATTGTTTTTTTCTATTTCTTTGCACTGTTCATTTAAGAAGGCATTCTTATCTCTTCTAGCTATTCTCTGGAATTCTGCATTCAATTGGGTGTATCTCTCTTTTTCTCCCTTGCCTTTCGCTTCCCTCCTTTCCTCAGCTATTTGCAAAGCTTCCTCAGACAACCATTTTGCTTTCTTGCATTTCTTTTTCTTTGGGATGGTTTTGGTTGCTACCTCTTGTACAATGTCGCGAACCTCTGTCCATAGTTCTTCAGGCACTCTGTCTATCAGATCTAATTCCTTAAATCTATTTGTCACCTCTACTGTATATTCAACAGGGATATGATTTAATTCATACCTGAGTGGCCTAGTGCTTTTCCCTACTTTCTTCAGTTTAAGCCTAAACTTTGCAATGAGAAACTCATGGTCTGAGCCACAGTCAGCTCCTGGTCTTGTTTTTACTGAGTGTCTAGAGCTTCTCCATCTTTGGCTGCAGAGCATATAGTCAATCTGATTTCTGTGTTGACCATCTGGTGATGTCCATGTGTAGAGCCGTCTCTTGGGTTGTTGGAAAAGAGTGTTTGCTATGACCATCGTATTCTCTTGACAAAACTCTATCTGTGCCCTGCTTCACTTTGTACTCCAAGGCCAAACTTTAGCATTCCAATCCCCCATGATGATATGGACATCATTTTTTGGTGTTAGTTCTACTGTATAAGGTACTGTAGGGCTTCATAGAACCGGTCAATTTCATCCTCTTCAGCATTGGTCGTTGGGGCATAGATTTGGACTACTGTGATATTGAATGGCTTGCCTTTGATTCGAACTGAGATCATTCTGTCATTTTGAGGATTGTATCCCAGTATTGCTTTTCCTACTCTTTTATTGACTATGAAGGCTACTCCATTTCTTTTGAGGGATTCTTGCCCGCAGTAGTATACCTGATGGTCATCTGAATTAAATTCACCCATTCCTGTCCATTTTAGTTTGCTGATACCTAAGATGTTGATGTTCAGTCTTGTCATCTCTTGTTTGACCACGTCCAGCTTTCCTTGGTTCATGGATCTTACATTCCAGGTTCCTATGGAGAAAAAATCTGTAAGCATCGGACTTTCCTTTCACCACCAGACACATCCACAGCTGAGGTCCTTTCGGCTTTGGCCCAGTCATTATGACTGCGACATAATTGCATTACACATGCAATTTTATGTCATTGAAATTTGTAAGACATCTATATCTAGAGTCTTTATTCTTTGGACATATGCATAATTTAGACCACTGTAGAACAGAATAAAACCAGTCAAATAAGTCACGATCCAGTAAATGCTCCCTCTTCACACACCTGACTTCATGTAGCTATTTCCTGGTTTCTAATCAACATGTCAAACATAAGTACATGTTCTGCATTTTAAATTAATCTCAACAATCAGGCTGTAGACACATTTATTTTATTCCTGATTTCATCATATTAAGACCAGCCTTGAACTCTATCAATTGTCATAATAACAGTCATGATAGCAGACCTTTGGTCCCCATACCCCTTTTCACAGATCAAAAAAGTAAAGTTTTCCTCAAGTCATGTTCAACCCCTGATAATTTCATAGACATATCCATGAAGGGGAGAATACAGTAATTGTTTGTTTTTGGTTTCTCCAGGATGTTTTTTTCAACTTCCCAATTTAGTACTCAGTCCTGAAATTTCCTGGTGATTTCCCATCCAACAATTAACCAAGTCCAATTCTGTTTAGCTTTTCAAGGTCAGCCAAGATCAAGCAGAATTTGTTGTCTTCTTCCTGGAGATCTTGTAAGTTACTAAAAGAAGCAGCAAACAGATAGGGCTATGGTAGATTTTTAAATGAGGACTACCCATGAATGGAATAATTGCCATGTTAATTGTTCTTTATACTCTTTTGCTCATTTAATGGTTTTTAAAGAATATTTACCCAGGCAGCTGCCAACTTTGCCACTGACCTGAATTACAGAAAAGGGAAGCAGAACTGATTCTAACTAGGAAGTGCTCATAAACCACAATTCCACTGATCTAAAAAAAACCTGTGGTTGAACAAATCCAAAAAAATCCAACACACACATACATGGAGAGGAAAAAGGGGAGAAAGGAAAAGGGAATGTATGCAGCCTTCCATCCTTTCCTGTTTCAAACATCTTGTTTAGGTGGCTTCAGATATAGGCGGAATTGTTGGACTAACATAGCACCATAAATGCAAGGCTGCTGCTGCCAGTTTAAGCAGAAAAGCAATTTCTTCTACTACCTGTTATTACTGCTATTGCATCACCCTCATCCATTATTAGCATGGATTTATAACTCACTATACTTTGTACCAAAGAAAAAAACAGTCCTCCAAAAATGGCTTGCTCTTAAGAAATTTTTCCAGGAAGAAAGAACAATACAAGGAAGGGAAAATAAATAGATTCAAAATAAGCATGTTCTAAAATAACTGGGTGGAAAGGCTACAAAGGGCCATTAAAGGATCGTTCTAGTGAGCATGAGCAAGAAGGTGGCTAGTTGGTTTTTTTTCCCTGTCCCAATGAAAGCAACCTGGGGCCTAAGCTTGTTTTCATTTAAAATCCTACGAAGAAGATAAGGTACTGAAAAACAGCAAAGACATTGCTAAGTATTTACCTGTCTGCTAAAAGAGTCAAATTCTTCCATTAAGCCTCTACAGTATGAACATGTTTTAACCAGCAACATTTGAGGAATTATTCTTGGGCTTTTCTCATAATCTCAAGGGTTTATTATATAGTAAGCTCTTAGCACTTGCAGAGAACAGCCCAAGGGAAATGGCATCCTGCAATTCCATACCTGAGGGGTTTTTTTTCCAGTTCTCTCCCAGGTTATGCCTCAATAGGGAATATTGCATCTCCCCAGTTATAAGAGTAATCTGCTTGCAAATGGCAGGTGCAGACTGGCCACAGAATCTGCCCATATAGATTTCCTTCCATATTTTCAGAAAATTGATCTATTTCCCATTTCTTCTTCTCAGCTGCTCTCCCTTGTTTCTGCCCAAATATTTGTCTTTATTATACAAATATTTGCATATCCTCCATATCAAAAGACTCAGCATCTTATAATTTAACAATCAGACTAAAAACAGATAGAATGAAAACAATCAACTTACGGTAATCCAGAATCACACAAAGAAAATCCAGAAACTATGAAGGCAGCCCAAGGCCACTACTCATACCAGCCAACCATCAGAATAAAACGTTTTAACACTTTATGAAAAAAGCAAGGTGGGAGCTTTACACGTCAAGAGAAAAGGAATTCCATAATATGGGGGCTGATGTCAAGTTTCCGAAGTATGGGCTTTTCAAGTGACTCTGAGGCATTGTTTACCTTAAAAGTCCTTTATTAGCCTAATACACCGGCAAATGCTTGCTCGAAGGAAGCTGGAATCTGAAATCTCCGCCCCTTGCACAATATATTAAAACACAATTCTCCACCTTACTAATTTTGTCATTAATCATATTCTCCAATTTAAAGAATCAGTTTCCCTTCCGTGAGAGAAATGGCCTTGAAGGTGCATTCCTACTCATCCCTCCTCCTAACCTTAAACTAAAGCAATACACTAGTCTTAAAGCAATACACAAGTTTAACATATGAAACAGCTACTTCATCATCTCTTGTCAAGCAATAACATTCGATGTTAGCAGCGTTGACAGCTACTGCATAGAAGATTTCCACACACACACAAACTTTTCACTTCACTGGGTGGGATGAAAAATTAAAAGAGTTCTCTCACTAAACTCCAGAAAAAAAATCCAGGGAATGTCTCTTTTTAGGTTTTCTAAATTTTTGCATCACTTTGCCTCTAAACATTATCAGACACTGTTTACAGAATAACTAAGAGGCTTTAAGAAAAGATAAGGAAAAATGTATGCAGAGTAGATTCAGAGAATGTGCTTAGTACATTATATGCTATGTAGATAATGACAAAGGACAAGCATTTGTTGATAAGCTATGGAATTAAAATTCTTGGAAAAAGCTGGGTTACCAGATCCACATTAACCCTAAATATCAAACAATGAAGGAAAGCTACTGTACATGCAGCTTTAGCTTTAAGACAGATACTCAATTCATTTAACAGAATGAATTAATTTTAGGATAAGAAGCTTTATCCATTTAACCAGCATTTCCAAGTTACTATAATTTACTTACACACACACACACACACACACACACACACAAAATTCATTGGGCTCAAATCACAAAAGAGCCAACAAACACTAAAAGTCCCTAGACAACTCATGGGGGGTGGGGGTGTCCCTCCAAAACAAATACAACAGGGAGGGGGTAGGGAAGATTGAATTTTAAAAGTTAATTATCAAAAAATATATAATACATAATAGTACTTCATTAAAACTCCCACATGTCAACTCAGCACTTTGACCCAAAGTAGAATAGGGAGAACTAATCTATAATTGTCCAATATTGTGCAATGAAGAGCAGTCTATTTTTAATAACAGTGTTACAAGTTAATGAGGTGGGGGAATGTTCATTGCTTTTCAAGTTTTCTAAATTTTTGCATCACTTTGCCTCTAAACATTATCAGAACTTAATCTGGGTCATACTGATATTTAAGCGAGTCTGACCTAATTGGGTGCAAATTACTTTTTTCACACTGGGACATCACAAGATGTGCTTTTTTGGGGGGAAAAATGAAATAAATGAAACAAACATAAAAGTTGTGTTTTGTGCTGGTCCTGTTTGCTCATGTTAACTCCCTTTTTCTACCTTAAGGACACACATGGACTTCTGATAATGCAAACAAATCTAGAAATGCAGAAAATCTAAGCAGAGGAAGAATACTTTTTTCACAATTCTATATTTCAAAAAACTATTTCATTTTTCTTTTCAGTCCAATCTCTCCCTGTATGCAGGATGGTAAGGACTGAGCAAGAAGTAGATTGTCTCATGTGTCCATCATCTCAATTGACATCATCAAGCTAAACAAACTGAAATATACTACAACAGGATTAACCCAACTTTCTGCAGCAATTCTTCCTATCTAGCTTCTCTTTCTTAGTTGGGTCCTTCTACACATACCTTTCAACTACTGCCTTTATCTTCACTTTGAACAAAAACATCAAGGGAAGCACCCCAATATTTTGCCGCCTGCTACCCAAATCCATTAATGGTCAAACCAGTCATCCCTCTTAATCCACAACAAAGTACACCCACTTTACACAAAAGATGAACACCCCCTTCACTTTGAAGCAGATCCAGACACTTGGAATTGAGAGAGGATGACAGTGAGGAATAGAAAAAGGAAAAAAAACCAGGAATGGAAGAAAGAAAGAGGGGAGGGTCAGGAATAGGTAAATTTCTTAAACCATGATATTTACTCCCATCTCCACCTCTGCAGGAAGAGAGCAGTTGTCATGGCAACATCTAGTCCAGGAGTCTCTGACCATGTATTTGAGGGCCCAGGGATGCAGAGAAAATTGAAGGAGATGGAGGGAGAGAAAAAACTTATTTCCTGTAACTAACAATTTTTGGATTCAAAATGGAGATATTCAAAAAATAAACCTGTCCATAGATTACACACTAAAGCCATTGTTCTGCTAGCTCTATCAGAATACAGTTATATGTTAATGGCAAACTACTGTTCTCTACAGACTTCAGCTGTGAATGTCACTGTTGCTCTCTGAGAACTGCCAGGTTAACCTGAGGAAATATTGTTAAAAGAAGGGGCCAAGATACCACCAGTGTTATACAAGTTTCCGGGAAACAGAAAACTCACCCTCGCCATTGTTTACTTTGGAAAAAAAAATTATGTATTGTATGTGGTTGTTTAAAAGAAGCAGCTTTAGCTAAATAGCAGGATAGACTTTTAATGGTTATTACAGCTAATACCACCTATAAAATATGTATGTGCACATAACTTTGAAAACATAGATCTTTAGTATGACCTCATTTGCTTTCAATATTTAATAAAGTTAAATATGGCAAGTTGCTACCTGCACCCAATTCTTAGTACTAGCTCATTACTGTTACTGTTTATCCTTTATTGTCACACTGTTTGGTAGCCAGGTACAATATGCCATTTATGAGAATGGTAAATCTATGCAGGGTGGACTCTGCATCCTTTCAGGAAGTGGTAGACACTGAAGATGTTTAGACAAAGGCTAAAAGACCACACATTCTATCACTGAGCGATTCATATTTTTAGTCTGTGTGAGAAAGCAGGCTGCCTAGAAAATGGGCAGGACCTGTCTCTTTAAGCCCTCTCCTCAGTCAGCAGGCAACTAGGCTATAAAAACTGGTCTGAGAAACATGGGGCAGAGGGTGTGTGGAAGTAGTCAGAAAGAAAAAAAATTCTAGCAATACTCATAAGGAGTAGGAATATTCATAAGGAGTAACAATACTCATAAGGAGTAGGAATATTCATAAGGAGCAGTGGAGAAAAGTGCAGTAGAGATGATTAGTGTGTTATATCCTATGAATGTTTGTGTGTGTATGTTGTCTAGGGAGCTGTATTGTTGGCTCTTTTGTGTTTTGAGCCCAATGAATTGGGTGTATGTAAAAGCCTGTGACAAAGTAGTGGCAATGGAGAAATATTCATAAAAAGGTGGAATATCATAGACTGGCAACCACACAGGTGGAGATGCCTTAAACTCAAATTCATTAAACACTCCATAAAAGCAAAACAGCTGCAAAAGGAAAGGAGTTTGGTCCACACAGAGTTCAGACTTTGCAAGAAATAGCCAACAGCCACAGAAACCAGGCCTCTTATGAAAGCCTACACCAAAAAAGAGCCATGGAAAAAGTAGAAGGGACAGATTCTTTCTTAAAAGAGACTAGTACTTTGTTACAGACCATTATCCACCCTTTACCTGTAGTTAAACTGAAGAAGCTAAACCAGCCAGAAATGGGTCTAGGATTGGATATGTGGAACAATATCATTACAAAAATGTTAAAGCAACAGTAAGAGAAAAAGCTTTAGTTAATTAATAAAGAGAAGAGCGGCTTTGGAGACAGACACAAAGGAAAGAGATTAGAATGAGAAAAGAGTGAAAGAGAAGAGTTTGGATGAGTGATTTAAAGTGGGGGCAGGCACCAGAAGCAGGTTTTCAGAATGTATAGTGAGGTTCCAAAAACATAAAAATTCCAAAGTTGTCCGAAGAAGAAAAGATGGCCTATTTTACCATGTTTGAAAGAGTTGTTACCTCTTCTAAATGGCTGACAGTGATGGGTGGCCAAAATAGCCCCATGTTTATCAGAAATATCTTTGAGAGCTTATAGTAGCCTTCCAGCAAGAGAAGTAATCAATTATTCCCTTGTTAAAGAGGTAATCCTACAGGTATGATTTAACCCCTTACACCTATAGGCAAACATTTGGGAGCTACACATATGAAACATACGAAGGGATTTGTGAATTTTGGGCAACATTGAAAGACTTACACAGGAAATGAGGCCAGATGAAATGAGACAGAAAGAAGTGGTAGAGGAAGTAATTTCAGAACAATTTCTACAGGTACTTCCTATTAAAGTGTGAGGTTTTGGATGCAAGAATACAACCTAGAAAAGAGTCAATGGGAAGTGGCTGAGGACAACGTGGAAGCAAAAGAGGCACAGGATGTTAGAAAAGAAGTTGAAGAAGAAGAAGAAAGAAGAACGCCTGTTCCAGACAGTAGGAACTATAAGGAGCTGGAAGACTAAAGATGAAAGGAGTAAAAAAATCTTTAGCTTCAGCCCAAACAAAAGGACAGCACTGGGAATTCAGAGAGCCAAAGAACCATAGTTGTTACAACTATGGAAAAGTGGACACTTGCCAAATGTCTATTTTATTTTATTTTATTTATTTTAATTCCATTTATATCCCGCCCTTCTCCGAAGACTCAGGGCGGCTTACAAGCTTTAGCAGTAGCCTTCATTCTGTGTATATGCCTGCTTATTAGCGCTTTCATACACCCCCCAAGCGGCATTATTACAAAGTCAGCTTATTGCCCCCAACAATCTGGGTCCTCATTTTACCTACCTCGGAAGGATGGAAGGCTGAGTCAACCTTGAGCCTGGTGGGATGCGAACCTGCACTAATTGCAGGCAGCTGGTGTTACTTAAGGAGGCATTAGCCCACTGCTCCACCAAGGCTCCATCAAAGCCAGAGGGAAAAAAGGGAAGATCTCCAATAGTGCAAGAATCTCTGGGAGAAAAATTATGATCCCAGCAGAAATTAAAGGGGTCACTGTTAGATGCTTAGTAGATACTGGGAACAGACAGCCACTGGAATGTCCTCATTTAGTAAAGTCAGCTTCTATGGTAAAAGAGCCTCTTACAAGTGTGTTTGGGCAGACTAAAATGGTCCCATTGGTTAAAGCCAGAGTACAGAGGGAAAAAAACAGGTAATGGTGGTAGGAGTAATCCCTAACTTCCCACGTAACCTAGTAATTGGAAAAGATTTTACACTTATTGAGAGCTGGATTAAAAAAAAAAGATTAAAGGAGGCTAAGATGGTGAGAATAATCACAAGAGTTCAGTCAATGGAAAAGATGAGGATGGAGCAGAAGCAGGAAGGGAAGGAACCTAGGGTTCTTCTTAGCCATCCTGATTTAATAGATGTTCTGGAAAGAAAAAGCTTTACAAAAGGCAAACAAAGCTGGGATAAAACCATAGGGCAGGCATGTCAAACTGCGTCCACCCCATTGCCGGCAATGGGGGAAAAGTTGTGATACATCACGCGACGTCACATGACATCATGAGTTTGACATGCCTGCCATAGGGATAGACATTCCTAAATTGGAAATTCACTTAGGACTTGTACAAAGGAAAGATCCAGTGTTAAAACTTTTGTTGGTTTGCAGTAAAAAAAAGGAGGAAAACAAATAACCAACATCCAGATTTCAAGAAAAAACAGGGTTCCTGTACCCAATTTGGTTTCACCCCTATACAAAGAAATTGAACAATTAGTAGCTGGAGATATTGCAAGGCTATATAGGAACTAGCCCATGAAAATCCATGGTCTGGATATATGGGTAGAGATAGCACCACATACAGAATTTCGGATAGATTTTGTTGGCCAGGAATTTGTAAAGATGTGGCCCATTACTATAGATCTTGCCCTGTGTCAATTAAATTCATATGGAGAGAGTGCTTTTAATCGCTATTCCTTTTTCTAAAATAGCCATGGACATTGTAGGCCCTTTGCCACAGTCTACTAAAGACAATGAGTATATGCTAGTTGCCTGCAATTATGCAACTTGTTATCCTGAAGCAGTTCTGTTAAAGAACACAACTTCCCAAAGAGTAGCAAAGAAACTGGGCAAAAGCTTTAGTGGAGTTGGGGTACCAAATGAGATCCTTACAGATAAAGGAGCCAACTTCTCTTAAATACTTATACACAGACCTAGGAATAAAGGGGTGCATACCAGTCCTTATCCACAGGCAGATAGTCTTATGAAAAGAATGAACAAGACCCTAAAAACTATGCTGAAGAACAGCTGCAGTGGTGGTGTGTGCCTTACCAATTAAACAAATGATAGCAGCTTCTAAAAACTATGCTTGGCATCCAGGAGGTCCTCCAGATGCAGTTGGCTGCAATCCTACACATACTTTCTTTCACAAATCTATGCATAAGAGCCACTTTGGTCTAATGGTTAAGATACTAGGCTATAACCCATGCAACTTTAAAGTTCTAGTCCTGACTTAGGCATGAAAGCTGGCTAGGTGACCTTCATCAATTTAAAATATTTAAATTCCAGCTTGCTGAATTTCCTAAGTCTGCTCCAATCCAGAGCTTTTGCCCCAAACTCTCATTGTAAAATTTCCTTTAGGCAGAATGAGGGAAGGAATGGAGACAGCATTCTGTTTCTGGAAGAGATTTCCAGATAGTTTAAGAGATGCTTGTTACCAAAGCTTGCATGAGTGTCTACCTTTGCTTGAAGCTAGAGAGAACATAGGTGATCCAAATGATTGCATGGATATGGCTAGCTTCTCTCTTATCTTTCAGGGCAGGCATGTCAAACTCGTGACATCACATGATGCCGTGTGACGTATCGAGACTTTTTCCCCATTGCCGGCAATGGGGTGGGCGTGGTTTCGGCGTGACGCATCCAGCCCACAGGCCAACAGTTTGACATGCCTGTTTTAGGGCAAAAGACAAGAAGCAACTTAAGAACAAGATGATGATTATAACAGTAGTTGAAAGAAAAATTCAATTTTCAGACACCTTAAAAGTGTAAGAAGCAGAAGCCTTGTTATAAATTCATAGAATCATGGAATCATAGTGTTGGAAGGGACCTTGGAGGTCTTCCAGTCTAACTTCCTGTCCAAAGCAGAAATCCTAATTCCATCCCAGACAAATGGTTGTCCAATCTATTCTTGAAAACCTCCAGCAAAGGAGCATTCACAACTCCGGGAGACAACCTGTTCCATTGATTAATTGTTCTCACAATCAAGAAATTTCTCCTTACTTTTAGTTTGGATCTCTCACTAACTCTACCCATTGCATCTTGTGCTGCCATATGGTAGTTTGGAGAATAAGCCAATCCCCTTTTCTCTGTGACAGCCATTCAAATATTGGAAGATCGCTCTCCTATCACCCCTAACCCTTCTCTTTATTAGGCTCAACGTACCTAGTTCCTTTAGCCATTCATCGTACAGTTTAGCTTCCAGACCTCTTATCATTTTTGTTGCTCTTCTCTGCATTAATATCTTTTTTATATCTTGGTGACCAGTACTTGGTGACCAATACAGTATTCCAAGTGTGGCTTCACCAGTGCAGTATGGAGCAGTAATATCTCTTCTTGCAATTCTGATGCTTTCCCTCTGTCAGGTCAGTACTGCATTAGCTGTTTTAGCAGCTGCAGCACACTACTGACTCATACTTAAACAGTGGTCCACTAGGACACCTAAATCTCTTTCTCTCTTAGTACTATTGAGCCAGGTTCTCCCTGTTCTACACCTCTGCATTTGGTTTTTCCTATCTAAGGGCAAGACCTTGCTTTTCTCACTACTGAACTGTTTCTTCCTGGATAGGGCCCAATGATCAAATCTGTCAAAATCATTCTGAAACTTGAATCTATCTTCCAAAGTGTTAGCAATTCCTCCTGGCTTAGGCTTATCTACAAATTTGATGAGTACCCCTACTATCCCTCCCTCATCTAGATCATTTATGAAAATGTTGAAGAGCACTGGACCTAAGGCAGAACCTTGAGATACCTCACTGCATGCTTCTCTCCACACAGATGTAATTCCACTAAGGACCACACACTGAGTGGAGTTGGTCAGTCAACTGCAAATCCATTTAATGGTACTGTATGTCTGTCCCACATTGTCCTATCTTACTAAGAGGTAGGTGGCAGTCTACTTTATAAAATGCCTTACTGAAGTCTAAATATCCACACCATTTCCTTGATCCACTAATTTAATCGCTTTATCAAAGAAGGCAACAAGATTTGCTCAGCATGAACTCCTTTTAACAAACCCATGATGGCTTCTTATAATCACTTTGTTCATTTCTAAGTGCTCCCCGATATGCTGCTTATCTTTTCCAGGATTTTCCCAGTTTTGATGTCAGGCTTATGGATCTGTGGTTTCCTGACTCCATTTTTCCCCTTTTTGAAGACTGGAACCACATCAGCTCCTTTCCAGTCCTCTGGCAGTTCCCCTGTATGCCAGGAGTTCTGAAAAGTTTCATTCAATGGTTCCGAGATCACATCTGCCAGCTCCTTCAGAACCCTGATATATAAACCATCTGGTCCTGATGATTTAGTAAAGTATTGTTTTTTCTAAAAAAAGACCCAAGCTCAGACAGCCTCTCACTGCTGAAGAGAAATAACCTTACTACCCAATGCCAAAACAGTATAAAATCCAAATGAATGTGGCTTCTTATGCTTTGTTGAATCTTATGACTTCCAAATCCTTCTTAATTAAATAGCAAAATCCTGATTACAGATTTGCAGGTGAGCCGTTCGGGAAACAGATTACAAACAAACAAAAAGCCAGACTAATACAGCTTTGGGGCAAGAATGAACACTTTGTGCACATAAAAAGAATCGTTTTCACATTCCTGTGAGTTGCCCTTTTAACCATCCTGTTATTTGCAGTCTTTTAGGACCAAAGGTTTGTCTGCTTTTTCCCCTGGGTTTCTTGCCGTGCCTCACACGGAGGCATTCCTCTCGAGCTGTATGGTTAAAGGGCCTCAAAGGGAGCTATAGAATTGCCAGTCATTCATAGGGGCCTCTGCAAGCAACAACAGCTAACTGTAGACCTTCTGCACTTTGGTGAAAGGGCTGGTGAGGGAAACCAGCTAAAAGAGCAGGCAAGCTGAGGGAACTGACTCCGGCCAAGCCAACCAATTCACAGCTGCAATTTTGTTTGCTTGCTCAGCTGTTCTTGAATCCCATAGCTCATTTAACAGAGGTTTGTGATGAGGAAGCAGAAAATAATTAAACCAAGGAAATAATTCACCAAGTTGACATAAGGGGACCAATTTCGCATAGGGAATGCCACATTTCTCAGTTAGAAAGGAGAAACGGAATGCCAGGCTCAACTATTTGCATCTTGGCTAATTTTAAAACACGCCAATTTAAAATTGGCCACATTTAGAAAAGGAAGAGTTAGAAATATTTTAAAAAGTAGAGCAGCTGGCAATAAATGCCTAGTTTTATAAAAGCATACTTCGCATTATATAAATATTTTGTTTCCTTTAAAAAGAAGTAGAATGCAGAATTGTCTCCTGAGGAGAATACAATGCTTGGAAAGAATTTTGTCTCAGGATGAATATAAATGCATTAATCTCAAGGAGTATTATCAACCTATGTGCTGAACATGAGGGCTGAATATTCAGTCATGTTTTCCTAGGTATTTATAAAGATAATACTGTATATTTGGGGTGTGGTGCCCACATGATCATACCGTACCTTTTTAACCACATGATCACTGCCTTGAAAAGTTAGTCTCTCAATTTTGCATTCCTTCAATGCTTTTAACTGCACAGCCTGTTCAGAGCACAGAGTACAAAGATTTCCAAAATAATATTTATGCCATGATGCCACTTTTCCTCCACCTTGCTTTCAACCCTCCCAGTGTGCAGCTTCCTCAACCTCATCTGCTCCTGAATATGCAAGAGGCATAAATGTTTATGATGTTTACTCTTCTCTGCTTTGTCTCAACAAACTCTCTGGGAAGTGACAAATACAGCTGCACTCCCGGGATACAGAATACAGTTCCTACCACCCGCTTGCCATGTTACACCGACATCACCTCACTAAATAATTAGGCTAGCAATTAGCTTGTTAGCGGCAAAATGATTTGTTAGGGATGCACAGGCAGGTGCCGGGTCAGATCAAAAGCACCTATTTAGGATAAAGAAAATGGATCAGATAGTTTCCCTAAGGACAAAAGGACATTGGCTATAATGTGAAATTCTCCTACATGTCTGTCTCAGTCAGCCACATCATATAAGAAACATCAATTTGTTCTTGCAACTGTCCACTGTCCCAGAAGAAGTCCACTTGTATTAGAGCTGCTGAGTGAAGCAGGCATCTGGCTCTCAGTATCTTAATTCTCCTGCCAACAACGGCAGATAACTGATGCGGCTTTTAATGGACTCAATTTTACAGATAACTGAATATTTTACAACTAGCCCTATTAATAGGAACAGCTTATTGTCCCTATACCTAGGAATGTTGTCAAAACTGTATGTGATAGTGGAGTTTAGCTCCCAAATTGTGTTTTGCTGATAGGATATCTCCAAGCTGTGCAATATATTTATTACAAATGCATATATATATGATTTTCAATCCAATTTTTTACACACACTACAGGTAGTAAAAAGTTCTCCATCTTTTTCTCTCAAAAGGAAGAAAGTATCATCTTATACTGTGAAACATAGGTATATCACTTTTTTAAAAAAAAAACAAAGAACGATGTTTTTGAAACAGTTAAAGGTTTTTACATAGCTAATTAGTCAACTTTTCTATTAAATCACACACAATAATTAACTAAGAATTATTTAAATGGTTGGGAGCCCTACTTTAATTTACCACACATTTAATTAAGCTGGTGAATCAAATCTTCAAATCTTGGTGTTTGGCTTTCTCAAACAATACTGTGAAACTATTGTTCACTTTAAAAGGTTGCATTATGTCTCTTCCTCTGTCAAATGGAAGGAAAAAAATTGCTGGAATTAAAGGTTCTAGACCAATTACTCTTAAAATGTGAGGGGGCTGAAAGCAACAGCTAGAGAATAAGAAGTAGAATACGGCTGAACACACACACAAAAGAGAGCACGTAACATAAAATCCTGCTAGTAAAATGTCGAAGCTCCAACACTTCCTTAAAAGACAGTGCACATTCAAAGAAAAAAAGCATTTTGCAAGAGTGCAACATGGATGTTTCCCTGATTCATTACTTCACTTCAAGCCCACTTATGAGGGCAATGAAGGAGTGGATAGGAAAGACAATATTCATTCGTTAAGGTTTATTAAGTGGCTAGTCATTTAGCTATCCCTTCGGGCTATTCATTTCTGGGATCTGTGACATCTTCCACAGAAAAATGAACTTGGTGATCACTTTGTTTCATGTAATTGTAAAAGTCATACTGAAATTTGACAAAAAAGGGGTTTCTAGCAAAAAAATAAAACAAAAACAAAAACCACACAATTTATTTCCAAAGTTATACCATCACATTTCTACACATTAGAGCAAGCAGTACTTCAGATTCCAAAGCAAAAAGATGCTTCAGAGCACATTGGGCACTCATATATCACTTGTCTGCCCTGCTTAAAATCAGGTGCATTTATTCTTGATTTATTTGTTTTATATTCTGCCTTTATTTAATTCAGGAGCTCAATTTGGCCCTCCCAGCTGCAATGCAGTCCTTGGAAAAGATGCATTTGCTTTAAGGAATTGAGAGAGGCATGACTGCATATCCCACCACAAATTTCATCTTAGAATTTGGAGTATTAGACACATGCGCGCATGCGCACGCGCACACACCCATACACACAAAGTCCCAGTAAAGTTGATGACACGTTTTTCCAAATGAGTATAGGGCCATAATATTAATCCTAAACTCCAGCACTAATCTAAAATTGCTATTCATACATAGATCCATAACACTGACAGAGATGGATGGCTATAGAGAATGAATGAATGAATGAATGAATGAATGAATGAATGAATGAATGAATGAATGAATAAATGAATAAATGAATGATGGGATGGTTTACTTCTATCATTCATTCAAAATGAACGGATTAAAAATAGCATTGCTTTTATTTTATGGAACACGTTTCACTGCAAATTGCACAGTACAAGTCCAGAAGGAAGAATCTGTGGCCTACTGTAAGCAGCCCCTGTCTCTATGATTCTTTTTCCATTTTTGTCACCACTATAACTAAGATGCATAAATCAGTCAGGACCACCTAGCGTCATGAGCAAACTGTGTCTCAGTAACACACTTCTTCACTGAAAAAAATCCAACAGAAGATACAACTTATTTCTTTTCTGTTTTTTAATGTAATTGTTATTGAAGATTCTTTTAACAAAATATTAAAAACAAAACAAATATTAGAAAAGGAAAAAATAAGAAAAGGTGAATAAGAAAACAATATAAAATAAGAAGAAACAAAAGATTACAAAGAAGCAGCTTCCAATCTTTTTTGACAACAGCTATAAATGCCCTTATATTTTACCCTCTCTACAATTACATCTCAATTCCCTTGTTTCCATAAGTTACCCTTTCTAATTTTCAAACCATAATCACAAATTCATTTTTTTTTCTTTTTTAGGCTAAAAGCCCATTTCTCAGTATTGGAAGAGTTAATGAAAAATAAATAAATAGCCTGATCTCGCATTAGGATGCCATATAGTAAGAGTCATATCATATTAATGTCTTGTTTACATAAACTCAGCAAGAGAGCCAACTTGGCCACTCTTTTACTCCCTAAAGCAGGTGCTGGCTCTAAAATGGATCCACAAATGGAATAGGAAGAGGACAGAAGAAACCACAAGACAGGGACTCTTGATGTTCAGCAGAGCATCCCAGCCCAGATCACAGTTTCAGTCTGATGCATTCCTGGTCCAAAGCCAAGGAACAAACAAACTGGAATGAGCTCTCCAGCCAAATGTGTTCAGTTCCTCCACATCAGGAAATAACTACAAATATCTCTGCAGCCTCCTTTGGTGGCAAATCCGTCTGGATTCAGTACATTCAGAATCAAGACGTCAAGAATCCTAGGAACTATGTTAATATCATGGATGAACATTAAAAACTCATCCACACAGTATGTTTTCTGTCCAGACAAAAAGTCCTGGCCTTTCTCAGATATGCACAAATGTATGCCTGTGTAGGCAAATATATTGTGTGAT
The DNA here is from genome assembly GCF_964194415.1 of Vipera berus. Lineage (NCBI taxonomy): Eukaryota > Metazoa > Chordata > Lepidosauria > Squamata > Viperidae > Vipera > Vipera berus. Next base: position 236,639,939 of record NC_138203.1, on the reverse strand, counting down.
CAAGTTTTCACAAATCTAACCTGCAGTGTAGTCCATGTCCATAGCTTAACGTTTTTCAACCATTATGATTGGTAATGGATGAGCTCCTTTAACTTCAATTCAAAACTGGATCAAAAATTATAAGCATCAGTGGAGAATTCTGGGAAAATATAGGACACTGAGTCCTGCTTGCATCTCATCACAGTGGTGTAACATTTCCAACTTATCCCATTAAGAAAAAAAAACCTGTGGTCCAAGTCATGCAGAATGAACAAAACTGGACAAATACACCTCAAGGTTGGTTTCTAGTACTCAAAAAAACCTCCACAATACACTCCAGAGTCTTGAGAAAAAAGTTACACAATTTCTTGCTATCCTTTAAGCCACAAGGGAGAAGATTGCATACCTTGTTCATTCTGAGAATTACAGTTCCATGGAACCTTAAAAATCCCCCACCCTTTTGAAAGGATCTCCTTGAATTAAGATGATTGCCCAAAACCTGGCATTTAAAATAATGCATTAATTTGTGTGTAGAATATTATTTGGGTTTTAAGAGCTTCTCAAGAAAATGATGTTTCATTAGTAGTAAACCCAAATACATAACACTAGGCAAATTTATATTCCAGAACAGGTAATTACAAAATTTACTTGTATAAACACTTGCAATAATGGGAATCACCACAGACTGCAACCGCAATCATGAATTTACCTAGTGTTTTTTTTCTGTTAATGTTATTTGAGATTGGTTGGGTTACTCATTAAAACAAACTATTGTAAACCACTGAATATGAGATACAATAACTGATTCTAGGAACAGATCATACATCTAAACCCCAAGTTGTTTTGTCAACATTCTTGTACACTAATTTGCCATCTAGACTTTTTAAAAACTTCCACTTCCACTTCCAAGATTCATGGCAAAATGGATGTTTTAAGTTCTTTTTCCACCTTATGTGCTCATGATTTCACCTACACCCTGTAGTGGATATTCATTACTGTTATGCCTGCTGTATAGAATAGGTAAAGGTAAAGGTTCCCCCGCACATGCGTGCTAGTCGTTTCCGACTCTAGGGGCCGGTGCTCATCTCCGTTTCAAAGCCGAAGAGCCAGCGCTTGTCCGAGGACGTCTCCGTGGTCATGTGGCCGGCATGACTAGACGCCAAAGGCGCACGGAACGCTGCTACCTTCCCACCGTAGTGGTCCCTATTTTTCTACTTGCATTTTTAAGTGCTTTCGAACTGCTAGGTTGGCAGGAGCTGGGACGAGTAACAGGCGCTCACTCTGCTACGCAGCACTCAGGATTTGACCCGCTAAACTGCCGACCTTCTGATCGACAAGCTCAGCGTCCTAACCCACTGAGCCACCACGTCCCTGCTGTATAGAATACAAATATACAAATACCATGGATATTCCCCAAATGATAAGTTGTACAAAAGCATGGATAATCCTGTCCTTGATCTTATTCCAGTTCTCTCCAGCAGTTCAATATTTAATGGAAACCACCAATACATGAATCGCATCAGCAGCATTTCGCTCCATTCAAAAAATCAATCCCAAGCTTGCTATGCTTCAGAAATACTACTCGCTAACAGCAACCACACTTTACCCAATGTTTGAAGCTTGTGAATTTTCTCCCCTGAAGGTAAAAGGAGCTTATGATGACCTTGGGGCTGCAGACTTGAGAGTAGTGTTTTTTTGAAGCCAGTGTTATAGGTCTAATCCATATACAGGAGTTTGCAGGGGGGGGGTTCAGCTTATGACTGAGAGATCTTTACATTCTATCTAGTAGGATCAGTTTGTAAAAGTAGCAAAAAGCCCAAAGAAAAGATGGTGTTAAATTCTGTGTCACAACACTTCTGCCGCTCTGCAATTCCCAAAATTTTTCAGATTGTTTCGGGGGGGGGGAATATAGGCTCAAAGGCTCCATTTCCCTTCCCTGGGAAGCAGTTCAACACGGAAGAGGTGGACTGCTTGCCTAATAATGGGCTACATCTGATCCATAAAGGAGGGACTTCTACAGATTCTCTTTTTTTAGAGCCTGAACCAAAGAACTGGCAGAACTCAAGGCACTGGGAAATTCTTGGCAGCCCAAGACCCATTAAGCATGGTCATCCTCAAACTCAATATTTCAAAGCCTTTCTGCAACTACAGCTACACTGTAGTGAAAGCTCTTCCACAGAGAAAACCAGGGGGGCTACTGTTCTGCTCAAGTGCATTATTTGCCAGCATATGACCAAACATTCATGGATCCATTTCTTTATTTCCCTGAAGTTTTCATCAGAAGGGAGTTCAGGGATACAGCAGTTGAGCTGCACCATATTTGTTCTCCTAGAAAGATTTTATTTATTTTTTATTTTTATTACATTTATATCCCGCCCTTCTCCGAAGACTCAGGGCGGCTTACAAGCTTACCAGTAGCCTTCATTCTATGTATATGCCTGCTTGTTAGGGCTTTCACACACACCCCCCCAAGCGGCATTATTACAAAGTCAGCTTATTGCCCCCAACAATCTGGGTCCTCATTTTACCTACCTCGGAAGGATGGAAGGCTGAGTCAACCTTGAGCCTGGTGGGATGTGAACCTGCAATAATTGCAGGCAGCTGGTGTTACTTAAGGAGGCATTAGCCCACTGCTCCACCAAGGCTCTTTCTAGATGAAGATGAAGATGAAGAGAATGAGGGACAAGAAAACAGAAGACTGTGGAGAAAGTCTTATCTTTCCCCTCAGTCAGCAGTTATGTGACCCAGCAGGCAGCAGTGTAACAATTTCATCCTTTTCCACCAGAATTGAATTAGTCTGAAGCCAAAATCAGATTTCTGAGCCCAGCATTCTTGACAGCAAACCCTTTACTTTATCAGGCAGCTGTTAACTGTTTCCCTCGGAGCTTGAAGAGGAGAAGGAGGGGCTGACTGGGACAATTACAAATGGATCTCTGTGCACAACCACCCCAGGTGGAGGCAACTGAACCACCTGCTCCCAAAGAGCAGCTCCATGTACCTGCCAGATCTGTAATTTATAAGACGACAAACTGAAAAATAAGTCCAATTCTATATTTATTCCTCTAGACATCTAAGCAGGACAGAGATTCCAAACATATAGTCCTGCCACATACCTGCATCCTTAGATCTAAAAAATAAGTGTGTGTATCACTGGCTATATACAAATGGCATACTTCATTGGCAGAAATTAGGTTGGTTCTAACATGGCAATATATTCACTGTGAGGGACCAAAAGTGTTTATAGATGAATTATCAAGAAAATGCTATTACTTCATAATTCCCTTGCATTCTAGATAAAATTAAGGAAAAATCTGTAACAAGTAGTCTTAAAATGCAACATCTTTCAGCTCTTTAATCATGAACCCATTCTTTTTTGCAGATTAGGTTGTAGAACTGTAGGTTAGATGTTGCTGAACTTGCAACTGCCTTGATCTTTACCACTAGTCTTGCTGCCCAAGGACTTTGGAAGTAATAATTTATCAACATATGCAAGGCCAATAAATTTTCATCCTTGTCTTTGAGACTAAGATCTCAAGGCCCAGAAAACCAAACTGTTATCTTCTATTTTCGACTTTTTCCCCTAATTTCTTTTGTTTTTCCTTCAAACAAAATCTCTCCTATGGAGGAAAACTTGAAATAGCTGAATGTCTTTAAATTGCTCATATCACCAATTAAATGTGACCACACCCCTAAACTGAAGTAAAGATTAACTTTGGCCAAGTTTAGAAATCAGTATAAAGAGAGGCTAATTATAGGAGAATGCAATGCTAAAGTTGGAAGTACAAGACCATCTGCAATAATAGGAACATTTAGGTTTGGTGAATGAAATGAAATGGAGACAGATGAATAGAATTCTGCTTAGAAAAGTCAGTGTTTATAGCAAATACCTTCTTTCACAAGCGAAAAAAATACATATGGACATCACTGTGAATGGACACAGCAAAACAAAATTTTATTTATGCTCTGCAAGCAAAAATAGAAAAGTTCTCTTCAGCCAATAAAAATAAGAACTGATGATGACTGCAACTCATGGTCCTTCTTCTAAAATTACAATTTAAATAAAATAATCAGTTTGGCGATGTATATTCTCAGCAATATTCTAGATGATTATATGGTAAATTGATTGATTGATTGATTTAGATTTGATAGGCTGCCTTAACAACTTTGGGGTGAAATGTGTGACATCATTAAAGATGGAGAAAACAAAAATATCCCAGAATGAAAAAGCAAACAGAGGGAAATAGCCAAAGGAGGGCCACATAATTATGTACAGTATTGTTGGGACCATATATTATTGAGTATTGGCAAAAAGAGGAAAACTCTGTCCAATTCAACACTGAGTTCCAGAAAAGAGAAAGATAAGAAAAAAAAACAATACAAAAAATGTAAGAGTAACAATTGGATGGAGAGGACAACAATTTTTAAAATTACAGAAATCAAGGAAACATTTTTATCAAAAGATGGGCGAAATAAATGGCAAAGAATGCAAAGTTCTACTGGAAAAAGAAAATATAAATAACAATGAAGTCAAATAGATGGAAGTACAGTACAAAAAAATCTCAAAATTCATGATATATGTGATACATCACTGGACTAAAATAAATCATTGTGGAAAATTAAATGGATCCTAGAAAATACCCCTACCAAAAAAACTAAAGGCCCTGGCAAAACACCAGCAGAACTGTTGGATTTCTTGTCAAGAGGATACAAAAATCAGTCTGCTATTCAATACTGAAAAAAAATATAAAATAGTGCAAATTATGCCAATCAAATGCACAAGGTAGAAAAGTTCAAGTAATACCAGCCTTTATCTTGCTAAACTCAAAAATGGCAGGATGATAACCAAAGCCATAAAAGAAAAAGACATCTGCTACCTGGGAGAAAGACTGACAGATCTAGAAAAAATACTGAAAAAAAAGTGCAGAGATATCACATGGACAAGGAAAGAACAGATTGTCAAGGTTTTCCCAGCTGCAACATATGGTTGTGAAATCTGGACCCTTAGAAAGGCTGAACAAAGAAAATGGAAGCTTCTGAATTGTGATACTGAAGAAAACTATTGAAAAATAATCCAGACTAGAGAAAGAAAAAAATCATTTAAGTACTAAATGAAGTAATCTTAGACTGCTCATTGTAAATACCTGATTTAATATCTTGAACGCAAAGTCATGAGTCAAGGAATATTCTAATGCTTGGGAAAACTGAAGGCAGTCAAAAAGAGGAGGAGGGCTAGATCAATCACTGATGACATAAACATGAGCTTACAAGAAACAGTCACTGACAGACAATTATGGTAAAATTACATCTATTGAGTCACAAAGAGTCAGAAGCAACTGAATAAGCAGCAAGAAGAAACCAGCACTCCAAATGATGAAAATTGATCCATCCCTTTGTTTTGTCTTACGAACCATTCAAACATCCCTAAATGTTGCGTGGCAAACACTTGGTCTAGAAATAGAGCTGTTCTCAGGCACTGAAAACAAGTGACCTGAACTCTGTTTTGCTCTTTTGCCACCCTAATAAAACCAAGCATGGGTACTTCCTTTCATCAGCCTAGCTATAGCCAAGCTGCCCATCCATTTATCCAGGCCCTCCAGGTGTCAGGTAACAACTCCTGCAGTTATACAAGCTGGAGACAACAGGAGTTGCTTTTTGACATGTCTGGAGGGGGTAAAAAAAGGTGTGAGCTATACAGAAGAGTAGCAAATGAATTCCCTTTCCCTTAGAAAGCATCCTTACCATTTTGTTTGTTTTCTGGACGTAAACAATTCTGACCCAATTTGTTGCTCCGGACTTTGATTTTATGACATGATTTATATGATCACTTTTGATTTTGGAAGATCTGAGGCCCATGCTGTGGGATTTTACTCATTTTTTAGATAATTTTCAAAATTATGAGGAAGTAGGAGGAAAAATGCTTTTTTGTCCAGATGAAGACCCAAGATAATTACAATTGGATTTACGAAACAGAACTTCTGGTGCGTCTTCTTTGTCTCTTGATTTGTTTTCAGATCAACAGAGTAGAAAATGATGCCTAATTAGGGGCATATCTCCCACTCCCAGTTATGAAGCTCACAAGCAGGTCTTAAGCTATTTTGCTCTTTCACCATTGGAAGTGACTACACAGATTTGCTGTGAGAATAAAAAGTAACAGAGCATATTCTATCACACTCAGATGTTTTGAAGATGATGGTTAAAATGTTATTGCTATTATGAATATGTTTCTCTTTTTCAAAAGAAAGATGATACATTAGCGAACTACTAGAACAATAGTATTTAAGTCCCTGAAAGCTATATCTGAACAAGGGAAGAGAGATGAGCCCCCTCTTCCCAACCAATTTTTGTCAGAGTTGTATTTTCATGTTATGTGTTAGCAACATGGGTTTACACAGGAAATTTTTCATTGCGCAAGAATGAAAAAAATATGAGGGCTATTATCTCTACCCATTACTCATCTAATTTTCAGATGTTTGTATGAGCTTTCTCTTCCACTGCTGTTAAGAACACACTAAAACCAGGCAAGTCAATCAAGTTGGAAATACATTCAGATTATCCTATTCAGAAAGATTATTGAAGTTATGAAAATAAAGAACTACAGTGCTATTGTTTATACATTGCATTCCTATCTCAACTGCTAATACCACCAGCATAATACTTTACAGTTTATAATAGCATTCCAGTTTTAATCTCCCGTTTCTTATGGAGACAGCATCCAGCAAGCTAAGTTCTAGTACTTATTTCCTGGCTAGTAGACACATACAGTCTCCAACACTTCCAAAAGCCACGGAAATAACACTCCTTGAGTCCTTATATCAATCTAGGCAACATGGCACTTCCCCCCACATTTTGAATTCACTCCCTGTAGTTCTGTCCCACTGAATCATTCTGATTGAGCCTGGTATGGTCCCAAACATTTGGAAGGAATCATATTCCCTAATCTTGTCCTCAAAATAAAGGGAGAAATTGTGTGCCCTTCCAGTAATTTCTGAATTCTCTTTCCTATCATCCCTATTTAGCTAAGCCAATGATGGCAATTCAACTTTTGAAGGCGAGATATTAATTGTTTACCTTAACAGTATACTATAGATAGTCACCCTATCAGGGAGATGAGTGATATATAAATTTAATAAATATATAGCACACCAGTACCAAATGCCTATTTGCCCTTTTGTTTCCTTTGCCATATGGTTGTTGACTTATATGACACAAGCCACTCTGGGAACAGCAGAGAAGTTTCTAAAATAATCCTGAGCTTCATTATTTCTAATGATGCTTGGACTAGCTTCTGCTGATGGCCTTTATGTTTAAATCACAAGAAAACGGATTAGATTAAACTTTAAGAGCAATGTCCTGGCAGTACAAACTGTTCCACAGTGAATAGCCTACTTCAAAAAATGCTGGCTTTGACTTTGTTAAGAAAATTCATTTTAAAATTCATTTTGTTTTATTACATTTTACAAAGCATACATACAAAACAAAAACTAACAATCAAAAGAAATGATAAAGAGTAAAAAGAAATAGGGATCAAAGTGTGAAAAAAGTGTAAAGGAAAGGAAAGGAAAACACAAATCTATACAAAACCAAAGATCACTGCAGACGGGGACTGTAGCCAAGAAATTAAAAGACGCTTGCTCCTGGGGAGGAAAGCCATGGCAAATCTAGACAGCACACTAAAAAGCAGAGACATCACCCTGTCAACAAAAGTGCGTATAGTCAAGGCTATGGTCTTCCCAGTTGCAATGTATGGCTGTGAAAGCTGGACCATAAGAAAGGCTGAGCGCCAAAGAATTGAGGCCTTTGAACTGTGGTGCTGGAGAAGACTCCTGCGAGTCCCTTGGACTGCAAGGCGATCAAACCGGTCAGTCCTAGAGGAGATCAATCCTGACTGCTCTTTATAAGGCCAGATTCTGAAGCTAAAACTCAAGTACTTTGGCCACCTAATGAGAAGGAAGGACTCACTGGAGAAGAGCCTAATGCTGGGAAAGATCAAGGGCAATAGAAGAAGGGGACGACAGAGAATGAGGTGGCTGGATGGAGTCACTGAAGCAGTAGGCGCGAGCTTAAATGGACTCCAGAAGATGGTAGAGGACAGGAAGGCCTGGAGGAATGTTGTCCATAGGGTCGCGATGGGTCGGACACGACTTCGCAGCTAACAACAACAATACAAAGAATGATGTCCAACTTCTTCTTCCAAGGATATAAAGAACACTTACTTTCAAATATTAGTTTATTAGCTTATTATTTATTAATTTATTAGTTTTACTATCATTTAAGACTACAATAAATATCCATTCCCCCTCAAAAAAGGGGGAAATAAAAAATTCCCCTTTTTAAATTTTAACAATCATCAAATACAAATGTCAAATTTTCTCCGTCTTGTGCAAAAAGTCCCGCAAAAGGCTTTACTTCATTAAAAACTTTAAAAGTAGGACCTGAGAATTCAACCACTTGGAACCTACCCACTGTACATTTCTTGAATTGGCAATTGCAATTTCTTCCAAGACTGTTATTCAATAATTTCAGAACATAAAAAAGCTAAGCAACCTGGAAATAAGGAGAAACTTCCTAACAGTGAGGAGAATTAACCAGTAGAATAGCTTGCCTTCAGAAGTCCTGGAAACTCCATCGCTGGAGGTTTTTAAGAAGAGGCTAGACCCGTGGTGGCAAACCTATGGCACGCAGAGGCCTCTCTGTGGGCACGCACGCCGTCATCCCAGTTCTAGGCCTTCAGCTGGTTTTTAAGAAACCTTTTCACTTTAGGCCTCCACCACCATGTGCAAAAAAAAAAGGTTCAATCAATCAATCAATTTCAACTTCTCGCGGGGAAAAAATGATCTCGCAAAGTTGGAATTGATTGAACTTTTTAGTCCCACCTAGTCTGCTGTTACTAGTGCAGCCACACCCAGCCAATGGGCCACGCCCACCCGCCACTCGATGATACATAAATGGGTTTTGGGTTGCCGTTTGGGCACTCGGTCTCCAAAAGGTTTGCCACCACTGGACTAGACAGTCACCTGTCTGAAAGGAAGAGGGAGTCAAGCTAGTCTCCAAAGCACCTGAAGGCAGAACAAGAAGCATCGGACGGAAACTAACCAAAGAGAGAAGCAACCTAGAACTAAGGAGAAATTTCCTGACAATTAGAACAATTAATCAGTGGAACCGCCTGCCTCCAGAAGCAGTGAATGCTCCAACACTGGAAGCTTTTAAAAAGAGACTGGACAGCCATTTGTCTGAAATGATATAGGATTTCCTGCCTGAGCAGGGGGTTGGACTAGATGACCTCCAAGGTCACCTTCCATCATCATCATCATCATCACCACCACCATTATATTATATGGAATAGGTTCTCCTGCTTGAGCAGGGGGCTGAACTAGAAGACCTCCAAGGTCCCTTCCAGCTTCTATTCTATTCTATTCATTCCATATCCCATGCATCTAGTTTCTTCCTAGAAATAAAAGGCATCTGAACAGAAGGCAAGTTTTCATTGATTTTATAGATTAATTAAATTGTAATCATTTTATTCCAAATCATACAGATGGTATTCTTAAACCGTTCTGTTATGGGTTGGTTCAAAATCTGAAGACAGTATTGATCCAAGGATTGATTGAGTGAGTCCCTGGAATCTGAGATCCAGTCCCTCATATTTCAATCACTGCAGCTATCACTCTTCAATTGAGAGTTAGGCCAATTTTCTTGGGACCTCGGATCTGTCTCTGGTGTATTAACCTTGTCTGTGTGAAATTGCCCATACCTATCCACTTCTGAAAGGTCTTTTTATATTGTATTTTTACATAGTTTTTATGTTACATTCCTGTCCTATCTGAAATGCCCACCCTATTGTATGCACAGTCTAAAAAGGAACCCAGCTATACAACTAAGTAAAACAAAGCTAGCTCCTCACCCTGCCTCACTACAGGCTTTACACAATGGAATAGGGCAATAAAGCTCTTGTGTTTGTCTTAGCAACAGCCTATGGCATATACCTCCCTTAGGACAGAGCCAGGCAACTTACCCTTTGTTGAGAAAGAACATCTCCAGTCTTTTTCTTTGACTTATCTTATTCCCTGCAGGGCAACAGTTTATTTCTAATTGCCCTCAAAAACTGACACTCCAGTTGTGTTTTATACAGACCTCTGAGCTGGGAAAGTCCTTTTCCTGCCAATAAGAAAGACTGTTGACTATACAGCTGCTTTGTGTTCCCATAGGTCTAAACCAAATTGCTGCCTGATATCCCATCTCACATCCTATCAGGTTTGGATGCAGTGTGAATATCAATCACATCAAAGTGACTTCAGGAATACTTGCCATTTTCCTTTTACAAGAAGACCACCCAACTAAGGATCTGGACTGCCAGGAAGACTGTTCTCATGATAAGGAAGGTGTGTAATCACCAGCTTTACCTGTTAGAACTTGCCATGGAAGTAATAATCAAAAGCAAATGCAGGCTATAAAGAAATTCAGCCCAACATGTTTGTCATACTTAATCCTGGTCCCTGTGCCTCGCATCCAGTCTTTCCCAGCTTTAGTGCCTTCCAGATGCATGTATATTGACTTCCCAAAATTTGAGCAACGCTGCCTTGGAAATTTTGGGAAGTAACCTTTGCAAAAGGAGAAAAATGCCCAAGCTGGGAAGCTGCTTGAATGCTGCTTTTCCATCTATGCTTCTGGAAAAAATATACATAAAAACATAAAAAGAAACTCTAAATATGCACCAAAGTTAGTACAGATCCTTGACCTACCTACAGCAATATAAATTTATCTGGATAGCAGGAAGTCATTTTAAATAATTTTTCTCTAAGAATATTTAGTATCCAATATTTATTCCTAATATCTGCCTTTTCCTTCCTAAGTAAACAAAGCCAAAAACTTTAACCAGCCACATCAACATGGTCATACTTTAATGGACTGGGAAGTCACAATCTCTCTAAGGCCATTTTTGAAAGCTTCAGAAGTAATCCACAGCAAGAACTGGCAGCATAGGTTTTCTCATTCTGAATAAGAAATATCAATGCCTATTAAGTAGTTTAACACAAATGTGGGAAGAAACCCCCCCACACACACATAATCCCACTTACAAAATTCAGAAAATCCCAATCCAATTCTTAGGCACTTGGAGTCATTAATAAGCCCTGTCTCCACAAACAATATTAATTAAATAACTACTTGCCCCAAGATACTTAAAATGAACCATCCCTTACATCTCTAGATAGGAGACCAGACTGAGAAACAAGTATGGAACATATGGAACCCTAAGGGTTTTTATAGTCAGGAAAAAGAAGAGGGGAGAAAAAAACAGACTTACGGAATTTATGCAACCTAATTCTTTATTCAAAAGCCAGGGCAGAGAAAGCTTCCCTTCTCCACGGTAGCAAGACTGGATGCGTTCCTTGATCTTGTCTTTGATCTTCTTCAATGTGAAAAGGCAGAGGACAGATTCTTTTGGTGGTTTGACTCTGTTCTTCTGCCCCTGAGAGAAGATTGTGAACAGAATGTCCTCCTGTTCTGAAATGCCCAGTTGCTTGGCCAAGGCCTTTCCAGGCTTGCTGAGGTAAGCATCCTGAATTAAGCGGTATTCAATGCCATCTCGAACACAACCGATGGGAAATTCCACATACGAATAGAACTTGGGGTCATCCACGCATAGCCGGACAACTTTTGAGGTGAAAAACTGCTCTCCTGTAGAGTCGGGTGAGGTAAGTTGGGTGTCCAGCTGCAGTGTTAAGTAATAGACAAATTGCTCACTACTGAAACTATAGATATAATAGATATCAAATGTGGGAAACTTGGAGAGTGTATCTGATGGGATCTTGAGCTGGGAGGAGACAAATTCATCTTGATAAACGAAGCCAAACATCTCTGCATTCTCTTCACTGTCCATCAGTTTACGGCTGGACAAAGTAGGGAAATACTCAGACTTTCCATCAATGGGAGTTCCAATGAAAAGCTTGTTTTGTCCATTCTGCACTTCAATTATAACACCAGACATTGTTCCTGACTCATTGACACTAGAGAGGTAGTGTTCCTTGCGGTGGTGCGGCTCGCCCAACTTGAAGAGATCGTCCAAGCGTAGGAACTGGCAGATACCTTGTGAAGCACTGCCACAGGCTATCAGACGATTCCCAGAGTAATCTACCAGCAGCAGTTTATTGACATTGTTGGTACTGACTAGCCCATGTGGGCAAGACTGCACACTAGGTGGTGGGTAACACTTCTCATTGTCATCTACTGGACCCGTCACATGTGTGCGCATTTCTGTCAGGTTGTTTGCAAGCTTATAGATCCGGTTGACAGCACCCACATATACTTCCCCGGTTTTGTTGTGGACCACCAAATGTGTCAAACTCCAGTCTGTGACCTGGAAAGTCATAAAAGGGGAGGAGGATTTGGTAGTGCTTTTTGCCAATGGCAACCAAAAACTACCCAGAAGCAGCAGGGTCCAAATATTAATTGACACATGGTGCTTTAGCCTTAGAAGCCACATGGTGGAAGAGTCACATCCAGCAATGCATTAATCTAACTATAAAATAAACAAGAATCAAACCAAAAACTGGAGTGGGGAGGAAAGAGTGAATTTCTGTGGACGAACTTCTTTTTTTCCACTTGTTTCCAGATTCAGGACATGATAGATGCTGGCATTCTACAGGGCCCTAGAAAAAAATGCAAAAACAAGCATGGTTAGGCAAACAGTTGTGCCACTCAAAATACAAAAGCACAATAAAATCTCAGTTACAAACATCTCAGGAATGGAGGTGGTTCAGATAGCTGAAATATTCAGCTGTCTCGGAGAAGCATTGCATAGTATTTGTTCATCATTCTGCATTCTTCTCATTAAAGTTCCCATGACTGTTTTGTAAATTCACTATAGAAAGAAGCAGCTAAATTGTTTGGAGGACTGGCTTAATGTTCTTTTTTTCCCCAATGGCAGCAAAAACTTTAGAAGTGTTAAATTTGGAATCCTGTTACCAAGGGACTAATTTTACATTTTTTGAATTAAGAAAAAAAAGACATAAAGTGAAGGTCTGGGATTTCTTTTTTTAAAAAAAAAACTTTTAAAAAACTGGGCTTAAATCTTTTTTTAACTTATTTTAGCCCATTTCTAAGCTGTTTTGTGTATCTGTATCATTGTTCTGAATGCTTACTAGTTATTTTATATTGCACTGCATTGCATTACTATGATATCAATGTGGTTAAGTTTTCTCATGGTTTTAAAATGGTTGAAGGCGACAACATTGATTTCTCACAAAAGAATACTGGAAAATTTCCATACATATTTGTATGATGCAATAACTAAAACAAGTCCATGAATCCTTAATTATACTTAACTGAAAAGCCAGATTGTCTTTCAAGAAAAAAAATTAAATGGCTTTGTGTCATGAGTTAAATAGAATAATGCATATGGTTACTTGAAAGTAATTTCCACTTTGTTCTTATAAATTTTGCATGAAGTGGTGCAATCATGAAGAAATAAGTAATTATAAAATCTTTTAGTAGTCAGCATTCTTACTATTTCTTTCCAGTTTTAAGGAATATATTTCTGAATTTGTACCTCTTCCCATCTCCATAAACAAATAAGCCATTATTCATTACTTTGTCTCCCACCAACATCAATGCTACACACATGCAGGCATGATGATGTGTTAGCTTCATAAAGCATGTGACTATGGACTTTGTCAGCCTTCACCTTAATCTATTTTCCTCTATATACATGTTCCAAGATTCTGGAATGAAATTTATAAAGATATTGAGGGAGCAATCTAAGAAACATAATTACTTCTTCTATGTTCAACATAACTGGTAGTTGACTAAGAGCCTTATTTACATAAAGGTTTGTGACATTTTAAGGTAAATTAAAAAAAAACACCAAAATGTTTAGAAAACCACAAAGTACATCTCCTAACATGACAAAAGTCTATTCTGCATATATTAAAATGCTCTTGAAGATATCCAATTAACCAGTGAAACAGCTTTCCTCCAGAAGTTGCAGGTACTCCATCACTGGAAATAGTTAAGAAGCGATTGGACAGCCATTAGTCTGAAATGGTATAGGATCTCCTGCTTGAGCAAGGGGTTGGACTAGAAAAGGGCTTTTCAACCAGTGGTATGGGTACCACCTGTGGTACATTGGCACCTGGCAGGTGGTATGCGACCATCCTAGAAAAGCGGCAGCAGGGAAGGGGAATGAGCTGAACCAGTGGCAGCACCGCACAAGCCTGAGCGAGAAATGGCTGGAGCTGCACCAGGATCAGTGCTTCTTTGGGGCTGTCAGGGCTCAGTGGAAGCACCAGGATCAGCACCAGGATCCAGCTGGAGCTCGGCGCTGATCCTGGCACTTTTGCTGAGCCCAGAAGAAGCGCCAATCAGCTGGAATGTTGCAGCATCTCCAGGGTCTTGTGATTTACATTCAGATGCTTGGCAACTGATTCATATTTATGATGGTCACAGTGTCCCAGGGTCATGTGAAGTGACTAAAACCTGCTGCAACCACCCAGCAGATGGGGGGAATAAAAACCAAACACACACACACACACCCGCTGCCAATCCTCAACAGAAATGTTTACAACAATGAAAATGAAGAGTGCTGCCAGGTGGGCAGGCAGGTGTCTTACTCGGCTGTGGCTTGAAGGGCACTTTTTTCAGTGTCATTGTAACTTCAAACAGTCACTAAGCGAACTGTTGTAAGTCGAGGACTACCTGTACTTCATCACTTTTTTCCTTTTTTTTGGGGGGGGGTCATTAATTTTTGACATCTTGCTAGGCGATTGGTGGTACTCAGATGTTGTCATAACCTAAAAGTGGTATAATGGGTGAAAAGGTTGAAAAGCCTTGGACTAGAAGACTTGCTAGGTCCCTCCCAACTCTGTTATTCTTTTATATCTCATCAATGTTTGTTTGCCTATACTCAGTTACTTTTTCAAAATTTGACCTTTATGGGAAAGTGCCAATGTTCTCTCCACTCAACCATGTCTGGCAAGCATAGAAGATTGCTTGTAAGATCTTCCAAGATTTTCCCATCTCCCAGGCAAATGATTCTTTCTTGTAACAAAAGGCAGCCTTGAGCTTATCCTAGATTTAGCGCATACCTCAAAACCACAGAACTAGCCTTGAGGCAGACTAAAGGGTGATGGGTGGGGGAAGCCACATTACTCATTCCCTGAACTGCCATTCCAAACACTCAAGAGCATAGCGTTGTTTTTTTGCTCTTCACAAAAGTAGGAAGTGAGCTTGTCCTTCCTTCCAAGATAGGTCAAAACATATCCCTAAATACTTGTACAATGCTTATACCAGAGTAAACGATACTCAGATTTCGAAACATTCTCCTGCAAAGTGCTACTACCATTCTACGTAATCCTGAAGAAAACAACCAATAAAGCATCAATTTTGAAACCCATGTAACTAGCACAATCATAATTTAATATGTATGCTGCCCAGACTCACTGTGTGCGAGTTAGGCAGCTATATAAGTTTGTTTAAAAAAAAACAAAAACAAAACGGCAGCTTAATTATCAAATCCTAGAAAATGATCCAAATCAATGATTCCCTCCTCCAGTTCCCTCAAGTTGAAAAGTTCTTCTTCTTTAGCTATGGTTCTCTTTGTGTGCCTAGAGACATGGGGAGAAGAATGGCCCAATGTGTTATTCTACTCTCGGAAACTGAGGAGATTGCGGGTGCTAGGCATCCACAATCAGGATTAGAAAAAAAGGGAATCAGAGGGTTAAGAAAGAGAAGGAACTCTGCAATTTCAAGAGATAGAAAACCACAATTGGGAAAGCAGTGGACGGTTATGGGGGTTTCTCCATCGATGCAGTACTCCATTGGGAAAAGAGGAGGGGACCTTTGCAAAAGGATAGGTAGAAGCACAATAGTTTAATCTGTTGTGTTCCACCAACATTAGGCACTGCACCATGAAGCTTTTGTGACATTAACTGTTTGAATGGGCTCTCAAGGCCACAACAAAGAATTTAAGGGGGGAAAGCATAATCTCCTAGTTGCATATTTATGATGTGAGACTTGAGCGTCTCGCACAAGGGGATGCTCTAACAGTTTAGTTACTGAATCATGATTTCTACAATCTTGCCTGCATCTACATGGATGCATCTGATTTTTCAGTGGAAAATTTTATCGCAGAATCAAGGACCTCCACTTCCACATTAGGATTAGGATTAGTAATTTGACATGTTCAGAGATCTGCATTAGTAAATTATAAAATCCATCTGTCTTTTTTTAAACAGAAGCTCATTGAGAACTGGTCTGATTCCCAGCACCAAGGACCTTCAAACATCTGTTCTTCTACTACCTATTAGGCCACATTCCCTCTTGACAATATCAATGGAGCTGATGCTGGATGGGCCACAGAGGCTGAATGACTTGCCATTCATAGACTGAGAAAGCAAAGCTAAAGTAGGGTCTGGGCTCAACCTTGCTTTGTTTTGACTATAAAGGGAAGCCAGCTTGTCAAAATAGCAATCAACCCATTTCACTAGCAACGCTGACACATACACAGAAAAGCCCTCGGCTAATCTCTCAGGCATTCAGCTTCATCCCAAGAAATTGCTGATCCCAGAGAAAAAGTCCAAGAGCTCTTCTCCCACAGAGAATCTGCTTCTATAAAGAGAAACTTTGGGGGGGGGAGACGGTTTTCAGTTTTATTTTTGCTTTTCTTCTCTTGCCCATTACCAGGAAGCTCACATGAAACTAGGGGAAATGTTCATGCCATTTCACCATTTACCTAATTAGACTTCAGTGTGTTGAGTGGTTAGCCAATAATGAGATTTTACTTTTTATAAAGATAGGAAGCAAAAACAGAGACCATCACAAAGAGAGAAACGAGTTGTGACAATAGGCAAAGAGAGTTTGTCTGTTTTACGAGGTTTCACTTCCAGCTCTGACGTAGAGCTTATTCCACTCGTATTTGAGTTTTTCCCTTACTTCAGACATGTCAAACTCACGACATCCGTATTGCAGCTTTTTCCCCATTCCCGGTGATGCATCCGGTCCGCAGGCCGGCAGTTTGACATCCCTGCCTTACTCTCTGTGAAATAGAGGGGAAATCTATAGCTTCCCCCAATATGTAACACACCTCACATTACCTAGTTTCCCCAACAGAAGGAAACGTACGGCTATCTCTGACGTGTGTATCACAATGCATACACCGTCTCCCTAGTTTTGAGAGGAAGTTTCATTTAGATTTTATTTCATTTTTTGCTAAGATTATGAGCTGCCTCTAGCAAAGTGAAACAGATAAATAATGTGTATATAAAACTAAGAGTGTGCAACTCCATGATCCTCTAAAGTTACAGTGATAGAGCAAACATACTGATATCTTGTTTGTATGTAGCTTTTCAAACTGTTGGTTGTTATTTAACTATTGAGACTAATATCCTGGGATTAACATCAAAGGAAGAAGCCATAGATCTAGATCAGCTTTTCCAATTTAGTACCTTGTAGAAGTAAATTCTTCAGTAAAACAACCAAACTACATAAGAGATCCCATTTGGAGAAAAAAGGTCTAGAGACACTCAACAAGAGCCTATGCCTTCCTCATTGTTATTTTCTCCTTTCAAAAGCAATTCTTCTACTGTTGCACACGTACCCAGAGAACCATATAGCATCCTTTCAAAGGCAGGGCCTTCCAATTGAGAAAAGCTAAAATAAGACTGAGGAAACAAGGATTCAGTCATAAGGGAGGAATTTGTATTTAAGACTTACAAAAAGATCTCCTAAAATCTATGTTCCTCTCTCCATCCCATTTCGCTCCTCTTCTTTTATTTACACAAATTGCTAGAGAGAAGGATTGCCTCCAGCGGAGGAGGAGCTCATTTAACAGAAGCCAGAGATTTATAGACATCTACAGTAAAAATGATCAGAATCATTTGTCACTCTGGAACAGTCGGAAATGGAGCACATCCCTCTCCAGACTACAATGACAGATGCTTACTGCAAAAACTCCAATACTGTAGTAAAAGTCCTTTCTTTTTTCCAGTAACCGGGGTGTCAAACTTGCAACGTCACATGACGTGTCACGATGTATCACAACTTTTTCTCCATTGCCGGCAATGGGGTGGGCACGGTTTTGGCATGACGCATCTAGCCCGCGGGCCGGCAGTTTGACACCCCTGTACTATACCCTTAAAGGGTACAAGGAACTACCAAATGACATCCTCAAACACATTAGATTCCATTTCCAAACAATTCATGAGAGCAAACAGAAGCTCCTCGTCCAGAACTGATCACTATGACCTTCAGCATTCCAGTGACTTCCCAAAAACTTTCCAGAGGCTTTTTCCAGAAATCTTCCCTACTGACAATTGTATTCCTTACCTAATATTTCAAGCTAGGCTGCATTAACAGAGGGATAGAATCAAGATCAAGTGAAGTACTAATACCACTTTACAATGCTTTGGTAAGGCCACACCTGGAATACTGCATCCAGTTTTGGTCACCACGATGTAAAAAAGATGTCGAGATTCTAGAAAGGGTACAGAGAAGAGCAACAAAGATGATTAGGGGGCTGGAGGCTAAAACATATAGGGAACGGTTGCTGGAATTGGGTATGTGTAGTTTAATGAAGAGAAGGGTGAGGGGTGACATGATATCAGTGTTCCAATATCTCAGGGGCTACCACAAAGAAGAGGGAGTCAAGCTATTCTCCAAAGCACCTGAAAGCAGGACAAGAAGCAATGGATGGAAACTAGTCAAGGAGAGAAGCAACCTAGAACTAAGGAGAAATTTCCTGACAGTTAGAACAATTAACCAGTGGAACAACCTGCCTCCAGAAGTGGTGAATGTTCCAACACTGGAGGTTTTTAAGAAGAGACTGGACAGCCATTTGCCTGAAATGGTATAAGGTTTCCTGCCTGAGCAGGGGGTTGGACTAGATGACCTCCAAGGTCCCTCCCAACTTTATTATTATTATTATTATTATTATTATTATTATTATTATTATTATTATTATTATTATTATTATTATTATTATTATTATTATTAGCTAGAGAGCTGCACCAGGAATTTGTCATACTGTATTGCAGAACAGAGCAGAGCCTAAGTTTTCAAAGCGGCATATTGTTTAAGAATTCTTTCCTAATTCCTTATGCACAAGCCGCACTTTTGTACACCATCACTCAGCCCACACAGAGGCAGGTAATGGTGGGCACAAAGAATTGCAGCTTTTCTACATTAACTACACAATGGCCACTGCAAGGGCCCAGATTCATATGCTCAGATTTTTCATTCTTTCCCATTGAAACAAGTGAGCTTTTCAACACCTAGCAAAGCTGCCCCCAAAGGGTAGCTTGAAACTGGAATGGATATACATTTCAACAACTAGATTGCTGATGAAAGCCTAGGCTTTTAACCATTAAAGAAAAAGAGGGGGGAAATACTGCATCAGCTGCATTGCCTCTCCACTCCTCCACTCCCTATTCAAGGTGCTATTTAAACAGTTTAAGGCTGGCGGATCTCAAAATTGTTTTCTCCTGAGGGTATGTATTTATGCACCATGGTAATCAGGAGAGGTTTTGTTAAGTGCCTTGCTGTCTCTTGCAGTACAGAAAATAAGGATGTAGGACTGGGCCTTCTCTGCAGCACAAAATAAAAGAGTAAACAAGTCTCTACAGAATAGGAAGGCTGCAAAAGCTAACTTCATGTACTTATTGGTACTCTATCGTAGTTTCGGGCAAATCCTTAAGGTGGCTAACAAAATTAAAAAGAAAAAAGCAGAATATTAAAAAAATACCAACATAAATTACCGTATATACTTGAGTATAAGCCGAATTTTTCAGCCCACTTTTCGGGCTGAAAAATTCCACTTCGGCTTATACTCCAGTCAACAAAAAAACTTACCGAGGACTTGTGCGCGGCCGAGGCTTTGGTGCTTCCGGGATCGCGCGCACCTCTCCCAAGCCACCGCCGTCCGAGACCTGCAGGTCTCCGTTCCTCCGCGCCCTGCCTGCCTGCTTCTTTCAGCTGTCTGCCCATCAGCTGTCCATAGGGATGCTGCAAAGCTCTCCTTCTCTAGGCCTTGGACTCCCTCCTGGCTGAAGAGTAGATGAACCAAGCCAGCAAGGAGACAAAATGTTTCTGCAGCTGTTTTTCCTCTGAAGGTTTTTTTTGTTGTTTTTTTTTAAAGTAATCTCCGAAGGTTATGCCAGAAAATGGAGGACGCTGGGTCTTTGCAAGCTTTAGCTGTCTGCCTGGCTGCCTGAAGGCCGCCCTTTTCAGGCAGTCTGACAGACAGCTAAAACTTGCAAAGACCCAGCGTCCTCCATTTTCTGGCACAACTTTTAGGGATTTATTATTATTATTCCTACTACTACTATTACTACTACTACTACTTCAGGAGTAAAAAGTTGCAGAAAAAAATTCTCTCCTTACTAGCTTAGTTCCTCTACTCTTCCATCTGGAGCCAAGGTAAGATTTTAAAAAGGGATATTGGTTGGAAGGCAGAGGGAGAGTTTAGTTTTAGCATCTAAAAAAAGGGGGGGGGAAATCAGCGAGTACATCCCAACCAGCTTTTTATGTTTTTGTTATTGAAGAAATATGGGGGAGGGGGAGGGGTTCTGGGGTGGGTTGGGGAGGGGATAATATTGTAACTTCAATAAAAATTTTCAATAAAAAAAAGAAATATGGCTTTCTGGGGGAAGGTGGGGAGGGCGTTAAGGAAGGAAAGGGTTTTTGGAAGCTCGTCCTGAAGCTGCCTTTTGTGCAAGGGGCCTTTTCTCAAAGCCTAGAGAGGCAGCTTTGTTGCCTCCCCGTAGACAGCTGATGGGCGAACACCAAAAGCTCCAAAAGGCTAGGGAACTAGTCCCAGAACACCTTGGTAGGAGGAAGGGCAGAGGCAGAATTGGGAAAGAGGTAAGACAGGGTTTTCCTTCCCAGATGTTTCTCTTTGGCAAGACAGCCAGCTGTGCTGAAGCCCAGTATCTGGGGGTGGGGGAGACCTGAGGCAGGCGGGCTGGTGCTTGCATTAGGCCTCCCAGGATCCCAGAGGCTTGCAGAGCGCGGATCCAGCCTCCGAGGCATGCAGAACGGCGGATCGGCTTATACTCGAGTCAACAACTTTTCCCAGTTTTTGGGGGTGAAATTGGGGGTCTCGGCTTATACTCGAGTCGGCTTATACTCAAGTATATACGGTAAGTCTAATGCCAAAATAACACTGATCCCTAACGTGGGTCATCTTTACAAGGACCTCTCTCTGGAGGGGTTAACAGCTAAAGTGTTTCACAATCAGAAACACTTTAATCAGAAGTTAAATCCATGCACACTTTTCAGAAGAGTCTCCCATATTTCAAAAATTTTAAAAAAAAATCAGAGTAGCTCATAATAGAATAAAGCCTTGTGGACACGGTTCATGGCAGTGCTGGGAGAAGCAGACAGTGGGTCTTCTCTAATGCACATCAGCACATGCACACGTTTGCTCTGGGTGATGTCCATATATAAAGGATGAGATCTGTAATTGCAAGGGAACAATGCCTGACTCTTGCAATCCAGCAGACAGCCAATCAATGGGAGGCAAGGAAATTAGGTAAGATCCTGGGGCTTTTATAGGTCACACCAGAAGCCGAGTGGAATTCACTCACATACTACAAAACCTGCAAAAGTAGCTCACTCTGTGCATATAGGCAGACAGTCTAAATGACTTTCTCCAAGTCTGCTTGCCTTTACTAATGATTTTGGGCCTCAAAGATATTTATTTATTGGCTGTTTGAAGCTTTTCACTCTAGTGCCAATCCTGACTTATCGTAAAGCTTTTATTTAAACCAAAAAGAATTGTGTTTTGATATAGTTTTGTTCCATTAGGATTCTAATTTAGACAATGCAAGATAAGAATGAACTAAGCACATTTCTTATTTGGCCTCTCTTGAATCCACTCTTTAATTTTATTTTTAATTATCCGGAACCTTACTACTTCTCTGTTATTGAAACCCACTTGGCCAACTTTAGGCCATACTCCAGCAACATCAATCATCTGCACCCCACCTCCACAACGTCCAAGCCAGCATAGCTTGAATTTTGAGGTCACATTGTTCCATGTTTCCCCCACACCTGTTTTGTTGTCAGCTGCCAGCAATGTGAGTCTGGGGAGCAAAAAAATGTAGGCGATTGTGTTACACAGGGCAAAAATTCCACACGGCAACAGTCAAGCATTTGCCCTCACATCAGATCCGGCTCTTTGTGTGTAAGCAGATCAGCTATTTTATGCTGGGGGGGGAGGAACGGGGGGGGGGGAAGGGGGAGACTGCAGATCCAAGCGCCAGATCCAGTCTGCCTGTTCCCGTGTGGTATTTAGGCGTGTTAAGGTCTCATGAGGAACAGGGCAACAATGGGTGCTTTTAAAATAATAACAATAACAACAACAGCTGTGTGAAGTGATTCTCTCTGAGATACAGGCAGAGAAGGATTAACCTTTCCTTCCCACGGTAATGCAATCCTAAAAAAAAAAACCTCTTGTGGCTGCGAAGCAACTGGACCTAGTAAAGAGTCCCAAGGTCCCCAAAGCATCTTTCTGAACAATCTTAATTGCCATGCAAGAAAGGTAAGACCAGAAACAGTGGCAGCAGATTTTGAAAGAACAAAGATCAAAGTATGGAGGTAACGTTGAAGGCCCCAGCTTTTGCCTCGGCAGACCCCTAAATCTCCATCTTCTAAAATACAGCTCCAAAGGGCGGGGGGAGTGTTCTGTCCATCTCATTCAACACTTGGATGTTATAAAATAGAAGCAGTCATACAGAGTAATCAGAGTGGCTTCATTTTAAATATACCTTGCGTTCTGAAACTGTTTTTTAAATCAGCAGGTAAGGAGCACAAGTGAAAAAAAACCTTGTCCTACATAGTGACCTGACTCAAAGATCTACAGCAAGGCAGGAAAGCTGCCACCGCTGCCACCACCACCTCCGGCTTGATTCTATTACTCTGTCAGGGTACCAGAGAAAACCATCCTGCAGGCATCAGTCAGATCTCCATACTGGGGACAAAATAACCTCCAGCAACTCCTCTACTCCATGAGGATTATGTGACAAACATCTCAGTGGAACACAACAACCTCACCATCTACCTAGGATCCTTGCTAGGGGAGAAGGGGAAAGATTGTGTTTGCAAGAAGAATAAAATATTATCTTTTTATGATTCTGGCTGGTATATAGAAAGTTACGACACAATCTTCAAGACATAAAAGGGCAGTGTGTGTATGCATGTTCTGGAATATTTTATTTATTTAGCTAAGGTGGGGGTGAATATCTACCCCTGGAGAGAAACCCCTTATAGCAGCAGTGTTTGATCGAGGATTAACAGCTTCATTGGCACAAGTGACACTAACCACAAACCCAGCTCCAGTTGACTCGACTCCAGAAGACGGCATGCAATTACAGGGCCAGAATATCTACAGGCTTTCTTCTGTAGCCCCCATACTTGAATTTCATCATGTTTCCTAAGCAGCGCCCTGACCCAGTTCAAGACCATGTGGAATCAGGGACCTTGGTATGACTGAGGCAAACACACTTGGAACAAAAACTTCCATAGGAAGAATTAGATCCAGAGGTATGAAGTAAGGATGAAACCTCGTGTGTGTGTGTGTGTGTGTGTGTGTGTGTGTGTCTGTCTGTCTGTCTGTCTGTCTGTCTGTCTGTCTGTCTGTCTGTCTGTCTCTGTGTCTGTCTGTGTCTGTGTTTGAGAGAGAGAGAGAGAGAGAAAGAAAGAAAGAAAGAAAGAAAGAAAGAGAAAGAAAGAAAGAGAAAGAAAGAAAGAAAGAAAGAAAGAAAGAAAATATACATATAGACATTCTCTCTTCTTCCAACCCTGCACATCTGACACCACATATTTCCCATTATCAGAGCAGGAAGTTTACCACCAGCAAGCAGCACAGGAAAAACCAAATTGCAGACTTTAACAGCATCCTGAGAGCTACATTCCTGTTAACTCCTTTCTGCCTCTCTGGCACACACAGCAGTAAATCAAGCAAACCCTTGGCTTGCATTCCAGATAGTAAGTGCAATTTTAACCCGCCCACAGATCTCTCCCTAGCTCAGCAGGTGTCAGGTTGATGTTCAGCTTCATGTACAGATTTTCCACTTTTATTCCCATTCAAAACCCCAGTTCCCCCATGAAACGCCAGACAATTCTTATGCAGGGCTTTGCTCACAAAGTTGCCCACTGAGTGGTACATACAATCATCCCAACATTCAGCCTAGGTTTGGGAAAGCAAGCTAAACTGCAAGGAGATGAGCCAATTTGCAACAAATTTCACAAGACCCTTGGCTTCTAAGTGCTGTATGCAGATCCACTTGAGCGATAGACAAGCTGTGTGACACTGGCATCAGTGTCCAAATAAAGCAGACACAGCTGTGCAATTCAAGCACCAAGTGGCAAGAACATTTC
The DNA here is from genome assembly GCF_964194415.1 of Vipera berus. Taxonomy (NCBI): domain Eukaryota; kingdom Metazoa; phylum Chordata; class Lepidosauria; order Squamata; family Viperidae; genus Vipera; species Vipera berus. The sequence continues at coordinate 236,615,591 of NC_138203.1, read as the reverse complement.
TGGGATCAGCCATGGACTCCGCGGCTGGATCCTGTCCAGAAATAGCACTTTTCAGTCTTTTGTGGCAGCAGATCTGGGTGCCACTAAGAAAGAAACCTGCAGCTAATCAAGATGCATACTTCCCCCAATTTGCTGAGGTTGTAACATTCAATGTAAGTATTAACACATAGATTATACAGTCCAGCAAGATGCAGCTCACTGAGGCCCATGACTGGAAAAGCACGATACTCTAATCTGTTGACTAGGCATGGTAAAATGCCATGATCTCAATATTTATGCCTGTTCAATCCAAATCCCCTTTCCTGTCTCACAGCAGCAGGTGACACTGTAATCTCTGGTGAAGAAATTTTCAAATGACCTCAATCAAGTGGCTGTTTTCCCGCAATATGCTAAATCACACTTAAATGAACCATGGTTTAGTGAAATGTTTCAACTTCTTAGGATCCCATGATATCCTACACCATAAACTAACCACATTGGCTAAGTTTGCATTAGCCACTGAGCCACAAAAAAGACAAATATATTTTATACAGGCATGCTGTACTAAACTTGGAAAGCTGTGCCAGTGGCTAATTTTCCATAACATGTCTCATTTCTACCCTAACTTGTTCTCTATTAATTTAGTGCAGATTGCTAGCTTCTAAAAAATAACTCAACTGCCACACTATTAAGGCTATTCTTCCACATTGCAGACAAAGAGAGAAAACAGTCTGCAAGGCTACAGCCTCCTCACTCTCAAAAGTATTTTAACAACTGCCCCCAAGAGCAAAAGGGACGCGGTGGCTCAGTGGGTTAGGACGCTGAGCTTGTCGATCGGAAGGTCGGCAGTTTGGCGGGTCGAATCCCGAGTGCCGCGTAACAGAGTGAGCGCCTGTTACTTGTCCCAGCTTCTGCCAACCTAGCAGTTCGAAAGCACGTAAAAATGCAAGTAGAAAAATAGGGACCACTACGGTGGGAAGGTAACAGCGTTCCGTGCGCCTTTGGCGTCTAGTCATGCCGGCCACATGACCACGGAGACGTCCTCGGACAAGCGCTGGCTCTTCGGCTTTGAAACGGAGATGAGCACCGGCCCCTAGAGTCGGAAACGACTAGCACGCATGTGCGGGGGAACCTTTACCTTTACCTTTACCCAAGAGCCTAGCTGACCTTGCCTGATTTCAAAAAGGCTAACCAGATTAGTCCTGATAGTGCTTACATAGGAGACTATCAGGAAGTCTGAGACTTGTAGTATGGATTGCAACATTGGAGAAACACCCTAGAACAGGGGTGTCAAACTGCCGGCCCACAGGCCAGATGTGTCACCAGGAAACTGCGCCCACCCCATTGCTGGCAATGGGGAAAAAAGCTCTGATACATCACACAATGTCAAGTGATGTCGCGAGTTTGACAAGTCTGCCCTAGAAGATGACAATGTCAAACCATTTTCATAATGCAGCCAAGAAAAATGGATATATTTACACAGTCACATACAACTAAGCTCACCTTAAGAGTCTTAATGATATGACCTCTATCACAAAGCCTCTGACATGAGATTTTTTTTACTTCTTTGTTAAAGTTCTCCACCACTAATTTAAAGGAGAACCATCTCTGTTTATCAACCACTGGACTCACAACTTTGGAAGAGGGCCCTTGACTGATTCCACTTGCAAGCTATCCCATAACTGATTCCACTTGCAAGCTATTCTTGCAACTAAGAGCTTTTTCCTAATGACCTTGTGTTCAGGAAAGAAAAGATGAACATTTCTGTGAAATCCCTGCCAAGATGGGGGAAATTGTATCTGATCTGCCTTCTGTTGCAATGCAACAATGAAATCAAATAATATTACTTTAAGTTTCTGAGAGCCACTGGCTAAGTTACTTAAACACCAGGGAAGGGCTAAACCACCAGGCTTTGCCAAATGGCCCATTCATAGTGACAAGCACCCCAAAGGGATCTAGAAAAGGAAAGAAGCTTAAATGCATGAAGGCAGCTGGATTAGGAAATTAGTAGCGATGGATTAAGGAGGGAAAAGAAAGCTTCAAGCTTGATTGATATTACAGAAGCCTTCAGCAAACTGGTGTGCTCCAGAGGTATTGCAACCACAAATTCCAGAATTCCAACTTATTATGCTTAGCTTCTTTGAATACGGTATTAAATTGAAACCTGACCGCACATAAAGTACTGCCTGTGCTTTAATGTTATTCATTTGAAGACATCTTCTCAACCATCTAGTGATACCTGCAGAGCTATATCAGTTCCTTCTGATTATCATTTTTTGTTAAAGTGTAATATGAATCAGCACATGCTTAAGAAATCTCTTACATTTAAATCTCTTAATGAGTTCAGTGGCAATGGCAGGCATGCAAATTATTTTTCCTGCAGCAAAGATTACAACAAAACCCCAAAATCACAACTTTCTCCCACCAAAAGGGTTGGGTTACAATTCCCAGGATTCTCAGCCAGAATTGTGAGCTGGCTGTAAACTCTGACAACAGTAATCACAAGAGGAATTCATCTGGAAAGTTAAAGGCTAGAGAAAGCTAATCTGTAGCAAAGTTTGTTAGAAAATTTATGTCCCATTTTCAAATGTAAACATGGTTCTGAAGCAAAAAAAACAAAACCCAAGTCACTCATAGAAATGATGTCTCCCTTTTTAATTTTCATCTGCCTGCTTCATACCTCAGGCTTCTAAAGTCCCAGGAACATTCTTCTTTGTACAACCCCTCATCCTCATTTGCAATCTACGCACACAATCTCAAGGAATTTATAATGTTGATCTGACTACCCATCCCCAAAAGATTAAAACAAAAAGATTAAATGTGCATGTGTGTGTGCACGTGCGCGTGCACGCACACGCCATATGTAAGAAAGATCACAGTTTAAGTCAACAAGAAGTGAGAAATTAATCTCACATAAAAAGAATGATAAAACATTTCTGTGGAAGGGAAACATATTTATTTGGCAGAATTTGCTGGGGTTTTTTTCTTTAATGTATATGCAGACTATGACTATTTAACAAGAAGTCAGAGTTAAAGAAATCAAAGTTAGTACAAATAGAAATAATTCTTTGCCAAAGCCAGCTAAAAAATAGAGATTCTTTAAAAAGGAAGAGAAAGTTGGAAGATAATAAACTAGGAGAAACGATGGGATTACCAATATATGTGAAGATAAATTCACCATTAAGGAGATGTCAATGTAGTTTTGTGGGCAATAATATAGAGGTGGTTTGCCATTGCTTTTTTTAACATCCTAGTCTAAGTTATGTATATAGATTTCCTGATGATCTTTTTTTCCAAATATTTAACTTCTCAAGATCAATGAAGTCAACTACTTGTTGAACCAAACTAACAAAAAAAAATCACTGAGCCTTCATTCAAGAAACAGAAATGTTTCTAACTCTCAGGTTTACAGTTTACTGAATCTTGGAAATTTGGTGGCATTTGGCAAGGATCTTACTTCTCTTTACCAATGCATTGCTTGCATACCTCTTTCTCTTTCCACTTCTCCTTCTCGCCATTATTGTTTCTGGTGTTATTTTGCTACTGAATTAAGGTGTGTGTGTGTGTGTGTGTGTGTGTAGCAAATCTGACAACAGTAATCTGGATTCAATTTTCAAAACTGATTTTTAAAACCAGATCATATGAGCCATCAGCAGTATCCTACATCCAGTGACCCCAGTCAATCCAAGTTTGACTAAATTATCTCAGCAAGGTCAGGTTCGGTTAGCACTTGGATGGAAATCTTTGAGGTGTAGACTAGATCAGAAGTTGAGAAATATCCAAGAAGGAGAATGACAACCACAGGAATGTTTCCAAGCAAACCACAAGGACATGAAGTCGCCAGAAGCTAGGTTCGACTTTAACTTTACCTTACCCACTCAATTAGCATTTGTATTACAAGTGAGGAACCTTTGTTCCACCTGTTGTGGCATTCATCCTTCAGTTTATATTTCTTGCACCAACTGGACTTAGCAAAAGTTTTCCAGCATATCAAGAGGAACAGCTATTTAAAAGACAGTTTCTTGTTGACAAGGCTACATTGGGGAGAGATAAGCTAATCATTCTCCTTTAACATAGCAATAGCACTTGGACTTATATACCACTCCATGGTGCTTTACAGCACCCTCTGAGCAGTTTACTGAGTAAGCATACTGCCCCCAACAATCTGGGTCCTCATTTTACTTGGAAGGATGGAATGCTGAGTCAATCTTGAGCCGGTCAGAATCGAACTCCTGGCAGTAGGCACAATTAGCGTACAATACTGCACTACCAGTGCTGCAGCACTCCCCCATGGTATTTCTGTACAGCAATGAGATTGGAATACAGCCTTTTCTTGAAATCAGTGAAAGGTTAGGGTTGATTGGGTTTTTGATTGGAGGTTATAGAGAATATAACAGCTAGTTAGAAATCAAGACATGTCACATTGTACATGTACACCATTTTGGTCTAATGGTTAAGGCACCATGCTAGAAACCAGGAAAGGGTGAGGTCTAGTCCTGTCTTAGGCATGAAGGGCCGGCTGGGTGACTTTGGACCAATTACTCTCTCTTAGCCCAACTCACCTCACAGGGTTGTTGTGGGAGGAAAAGGAGGAGGAAAGAGTATTAGATAAATTCACCACCTTGAGTTATTTATAAAAAATAATAAGATGAGATAAAAAAATCTTTGAAATTATTCTTATAGAAGAATTAGGGGAAGGTGATGACATAGGTAAGTGTTAATTCTTTATTTATTCTTCCAGTAAAGAAAATAGCAGAATAAATAACTAAGAATAACTTCTGAACATATTTGGGTGGAAAAAAATTATTTTCCCCATCTTTGACCTCAGTGGTCTTCAATACCGGGCCCAAATTTATTTAGCTTCAAAATCATCTGATCATAAAAATCAGATTGGAACATAAACCAAAAACCACAGTCTTTACATGTTCCACACTGCATATAGGTCACTATCCTGTGTGTATGAGGTGGCACTTAAAAAGAAAAACAGCATGTTTCTGTCTTAGTATCATAAATCAAGCCTGGCAACATTTACTGGGTAACATCACCTTCAGAAGTTGCACCCCTGGATTTACTACACCCCCTTTTTCTAAAAGCACCATTCCCCCATACCAGCCAGGCATTTGTACTTGCTAACAGGAAGTCAGTTCTCCTCCACAAACATGGCCACCGTGGTTACAGTGCTTTGCAAACCCTCTAGGCAGACGCCTTGGAGCTGAGCCCAGGTCTGCAATAGACTGCATTATATATTCTTAAAAGGGACAAAATAAATAAATAAACTTTGCCCAAAGCATTCACATGCAGCATGGCAATTCAGAGAGCAAAGCAAAGAGGCCTAAAAATACATTCCATTCTTCTAGCAGGCTAAAAAAAAAAGTAAACAGTGCCAAACATCCTAAGAGGAAAGCAGAGAGGAGGGGGGGAGGGGGAGGGAGAAGGAGTCAGTCTGACTCAGACAGCAATACCACAATGGGATGCAGCAGCAGCTCCTTGAGAAGCAGAGGAAGAGAACTTAAAAAGAAAGTTGATATCAAAGAAGACAGAAACCCAGATGGAAGGAAGCGTGGGTGAGCGCCTGCACTTACTTGTCTGACAAAAATCATAAGACATGTGCAATGAAAAAAATGGGACAATCAGATGGCAATCTGGCCACATGGCTTGCAGAACCAATATATCTTCCTTTCACCCAGGCTGGAAAGGAAATCTGCTAGGAGCTCGCTCCACCTTTAGAAAAATGGCCGAGAGAAGCTTCTTTCAAACTTGGGTCACAGCTGTTCTGTGAACTCCATTGGCTAAGACTGCTGTCTGACTGGCTAGAGCCACAAGCCTCACAATCTTTCAAGGAACATTATTTTAAAACCCAAAAAGTCACTGGACTTACCTTTCTAATGCCTTCATGCCAGTCTTTTCCTAATAAAGGTAGCAAAAAAAAGGTACCTCCAAACCTTGCTCTTCTATTCCCTCTTTGGGACTCAATAGAGACCCCACAATACTGCAAGATGCTTGTAACTCTTCAAGCAGAGCTAAATAGTTTGGTGCCTACGTAATGATTTCAAACCTCTTGACCATACTTAAGTTATCTAGAGTGACCCGCATGCTCCTCCCTTGCTTCCAACCCTTGGGGCTTGCATCTCCTCCCTTCCCCTCCTTAAACTTCCCCTCCTTTCCCTTCTGAGCAAGAACTACATCCATACTGAGCTGTATTTAAGCAATAATACTGGCTGTGAGGAAAAACATCTCAAAATTCCACAGTGACAATGTCTTTATAACACCCTCCAAAGGTTTATACTATTTGCAAGCTTTAGATTTTCTTAGAAACAATCATCAGGCACAAGGTTTGAAAGCCAAGAAAAGAAAGAATTGGAGGAGGGCACTGCACCTTATAGCCAATGTGTATCAATTTCTATCATAAAAGAAATGAACGTCTCTCTACAAATGGAGTCACATCAGGTACAGAGAGGTGTCAGATACACTTCTCAAAACTTTCTGGGGAGAGACATCATTGAAGGTTTCAAATCAGAAACAGAATGAAAATTTGAGTTAGAAGCTGATTTAAATCTTGTAAGATGCCAATAGTTCTTGATTTGGCCCAGATTCAACATAGCCACCTTGAAATTTGCTAGTTTCTGATATGTATTGATTTGAAGAGGTTGCTTTGTTAACTATTTGAGATAGCAAAGTCAAGTAAAAAGAATGAGACATGATTTAGAGCAACACCTTTAAAGACTTTCTCTAAGATGTAAATATATTGTGATATTTGTTCTATTAAATCTAGAAGCCTTTCCCACCCCCTTCCAGTTGAATATCTATCAAATATTGAAGTAGCAGTTCAGAAATTTTAACTGCTTACTTCCTCCTTTCCTCCCATTTTAGCAACAGAAGAAAAATCAAACCTCTGAATATGAAGACAAACTAAAACAGCAATTATGTTTAGACTAAGAAAGATGCTCAGAAAACATCCTGATCCTGTGTTGTGATTCATTTGTTCTAAATGAAAGTATCAACAGCAACTCATCTGCAAGGGTGCTGTACAGCTTAATTAACAGTCACAGAATTATTATTGTTGCTGTTATTGCTATTAATATATCTTTAGTCAAGATAGTCCTTGCATGAGGGACATGGAGAGTACAGTAAGATTAAAAAGCCAGCAGGAGGAATGGGAGATATAAATGCAGCAAGGGATGAATTTTGAGTATAAATGCAGTTCCATTTGTGGGTTTCCACAAATGAGAATTAACTGGTGGCACTTTCTACCCAGTGACTCAAAGTGTTTATTAATGTTTACCACAAGAAACTTTGCAACAACTCTATTGCGCGCATCACTTCAGAACCTCAAAAGGCAAAAGCTGAAGGCAGCTCTTTCCAGGAGGTTGAATGTTTGAAAAATAACTCATTTCAAGGTCTTTCCAAGATGCAAGATCAAGATAAGGCAAGAGTCTCACAAAAATTACAGTAAAATAATGGCAATAAGCCTAAGCAGTACCTATCTTTTCCGATACTTTATACATTCTATGTGCATCTCAGCCAACTCTAAAGTGGTTCCACTTAGCTTTTAAAACACTGTGCTTCCAGACAAGGCTATTCTTAAACCATCTCACAAAAGCTACAAAAGTTCTAATGACAAAACATCATCCCATGACATTTTACTACTATATGTATCCCTCCCATCTTTCATCATTTTTTCATTTTGGATAAAACCTATAGCAAAAAAATATGTAATAACTGAGTACTGTTTTTGGACTGGCAGCACTGGAAACCTTCCAACAAGACCTGGTTCAAATAATGCATTAAGTTGAAATCAAGCAAACCATATTATGACTTAGCCCAGAGTGTTAAACCTGCCAATGTGTACATCAATGATAATGTTACTACTGCTCTGGAAAACATAGTATGAGTGCAACTGACAGATAGAAACATTAAATTGAGTTGTTCATGAAAATGTAGTATAAAGCTATCCGTCACCAATGGTTCAATCAAATATACATGAACATTGCCTAATCTAAACCACTCTATCATACAAAGAAAGCTTGTTGATAGCCCAGAAACTTTGAATACCTTTGGATAGTGCTAAATTAAAACACTATGTATATGATGCTTGGGAAGATAACAAAGAAAACTAAAAACTACATACAAAACCAGGTTTACATCATCTGCTGACTAAGTAGCAAAATGCTACTTTTACTTTATGGAATCTGGCAAAGTCTTGGGACAAGGCAGTATATAAACAGGTGTATTAAATCAAATAAAAAGTTTATGTAAATTGGTACATAAAGAAGAGCCTGTATGGGTTATTATGTATTAAATGCTACAACACCTATTAACTTTATATGCCCAATATGCAATCCTACAGCTGGCTCCTTCCATAATTTGTTCAATACATCATAAGATTCACATAAAGCTAAGACATAAACTGTGGTTTACATATCACAATAACTAAGTTCATATAAGATGCCAAGCAGAACTAAACAAGCCACATGATGGCTTAATATGTACACAGCTTCTGTGATTTAAGGATAGTGGAGATGTTGTTTGCTTTAGATTTACAGAGATTTGGGGTTTGGCTTGCTGAACAAGGCAGTGCCTCAAATGAACAAAGTTTACAACTACACTCATGGTTTAGAACAAGGGTGTCAAACTGCTGGCCCGCGGGCCGGAGCGTCACGGAGAAACCGCGCCCATCCCATTTTCGGCAATGGGAAAAAGTTCCATGACATCACGCGACATCACATGACGTTGCGAGTTTGACATGCCTGGTTTAGAACAAATATATTTAACTCTAAGCTTTAACCACAATTAAAGCCAGAGTAAATCAGTGAGGAAAACATTGGTGAGGGAAAACACCTTGCCATCCGTGGTTATCTATCATGCATGGATTAGCAACATTGCATCTTCAACAGCTTTACCTTACTAATAACCTATACAGGCACCATATGATTACTCTTCTGACTTTTTCATCAACAAAAGTCTAATATCAAACAATAACAGTACAGCAGAATCATCTAAACCTGCTGTTATAATTATAACTTAAATATCCATGATCCAATAAGATGAGTCAGGTGTGACAAAGGTGGCTGTATGATTCAATAAATAAGAAAAATGTATGTTTTTTTATCCTCAACCCACATTCATTAATACTGAGAAACTGAAAAAAGTAATATTGTTCCAAATGTCAAAGAATGTTGTCAGAAATGTATGATCTATCTGTTTTGGTAAAGGCAATATTTTCAACTAATCAAATGATGATATTACCCTTTCAGAGATTTTGGGATATCATACAATATCTTTGCAAAAGTTCTGACTAATGAACCCAAACAAATCAGAACTCAGAGGCTTAAAGCTTCCTCAAATGGCATAGCAAAGGGGAGGGAAGTGTTACATGTTTATGTTAATTGATTGAATACATAATATCGGCAAGGTCAAAAGTGAAACCAACTCTAAAGTTCCCCCCAGGAATTCAATGTAACTAAATGTAACACTTCCCTCCCCTTTGCTATGCCATTGATCACACTAACCAATGGGAGCAATTGGCGGGCTCCTTGATACTACTTCTCTCCACCTTCCAGCACCTGTGGGAATGACCGTGGTTCCCATGGGACTGCTCTGTGTTTAGTCCAGCAATCCTTTCACTTTCTTTCCCCCCTTCCTCCCAACCTGTGTGGCAACTGAGAATGACAAAGACGGCTTCAGACAGGTTCATTTCAAAAAGTTGATAATATTACAATAATATTTTGTATTGTTCATATTATAGCATTGAATTCACTAGTAAATCAATACTATTGTTAAATATAAAATAAAAGGTAGATTTCTTTTTTCTTAGTTTGTATTTTTCACTTTTCTGTTTTCTTTTTAAGGTTAAAAAATGTTTTGTTAACAGCACATGTATAAACTATATGAATCAATAGACTTTTTTTTTTAAAAAAAGTAACCTCTTCCAAATATTCAATTTTCTATTGTAAACCCCACTTTCCCTTTTCAAAGGTAAGAAAAGTACAAGAGGTTTCTTAAGAAGCCAAGTCAGAGAACACAACCAAGGTTTGTATTAAAGCAGGGGTCTTCAAACTTGGCCCTTTTATGACTTGTGGACTTCAACTCCCAGGATTCATCAGCCAGCGTGCCTGGCCGAGGAATTCTAGGAGTTGAAGTCCACAAGTCATAAAGGGCCAGGTTTGAAGACCCCTGTATTAAAGGCAGCATCTCTTTTGAATCAAAGAGCTTCCTAGCCATTTCATTTGTAGCTGAAACCTTTTTCCCTACACATTCCGTAGCCGGCTGGTTGTCCCACAGGAACTCAACCTTTGGTCCTCTGATGTGATAGGCAGAAAAAAAATCTCTCTGTGTATTCACTACCCATTCATGAGGTCTTCCGTAAAGATTTCCCAAAGCTCAGAGCTGGGAAAAGACTAACAGAATGAGGGCTAAACTGAGAAGTCAAAAGAGGCCCTTTCGGTGCTTGAAAAAAGGAACACAAGTCATGAGATGGGAAGCTGATCCCATCATAAGTTGGAAGATACAAAAAAACATCTTACAAATGAAACTGTATCTCCTAGGTCTGTGTAATCTTCTCTCTCTCTCTCTCTCTCTCTCTCTCTCTCTCTCTCTCTCTCTCTCTCTCTCACACACACACACACACACACACACTCACTCACACAACACAAACAAACATACTTGTTTCTTTCAAAGCTTTATAGCCACTTCACTGCCTATCCCATCACAAATTACAATTTTTAAAAATCAGAATTAAAACATAATTAAAATAATTTAATTGTTTATAATGTTTGCTTTAGAACACACAATAATAATCAAGTAACCCTGAAAGAAGGGCTCTTGAGGAACAAAAGTCGTGGTCAGGCTGTGGTTGCTAAGTGTTAAAAGGGAGCCATAAAGTCAGGTCTTTGCTGAGTGTTATAATAATGTGGTGCCAGCCTGGTTCCACAGAGTGGGCATTCCAAACCTAGAGTGCCACAACAAAAAGAGCCTTCTCCTAGAATAGTTGCATGTTTTGCTTGACACAGACCCACATCCCACATGTATAGCTGGAATCCAAAAGGAGGTTACCAAAGCAGGGGCTGCGGTGGCCAAGTTGTCCAATGCCAGAAGGGTCCCAGTCAGCAGACCAAACACTGTGCACTCCAGACCACTAATACCTCCTTTACCTCCTAAATCTCATATGACACACATTAATCCCAGAGTAAACTACAGTTTTGCACCTGCTCCTACTGGCAGAATACAACACACACAGGGTCAGAGAACTACCTAATTCTCAAAGCTGTGAATAGCCAAAAATATCAAGACTCTGTTTGGACAGGATTCAGTTTTAGTATTGATTCACTTATGCTTTCTGATTCGAGTGAATCAGTGCCAATCCCAAATCTGCAGGAGATTTCCCCACAAGGCTTTAGAAGAAAGATTATCATCTGCCCTATTAACAGAATAAAAACAATAACAGAAACCAACCAACAGAAAGTTGCCAGGATAGGGCCATCTGATTCTTACCAAAGGTCTCAAATGATACACCTGCGGTAGATTTCTAAAATTGGCCAAGGTCTAACTGTGCCCCATAGCATGTGCTCTCTTACTAATCAACCCTACAGCAACAAAGAAGCTGATTAAGTGGAATCACATAACAAAAAGACACTGCTGTCAAACATCAGATAAATGTGGATACAGAGCAGAAGTTAATGCTGCCGTATCAATACAAATTGCTTAAGGCTCTCTCAAATTTGTTGATTAGCAAAAAGTGCACTTTTACGAAGCATTACTTTAGTAAGTCAAAACATTACAGGGATAGCCAAACACCTTTATGTCTAAAATGATATACTTCTGACTTCTAATCCTCAAAATATCTGTAAGTCTTAGACAGACAGATACAGAAACTAGAGGGAGGAAAGTAAAGGTGCAGAAAATGATGATCTAAGATATCCTATAAGAGAGAATTTGCATAAAAAGTTCATTTTTCCTTAACGCAATGCGCTAAAAATATTATCGATTATATTTGTTAATCATATGCAGTACTTTCGACTGAAGGAGAAAATGTGCGTTAAAGTAAGTAGCATGACATCTGTCAGCAACTATGTCTTTTTCCGGGGTTGTACTGCAACTGCCCTATCCCAGGGAAGATGCAGTTGCTTTAACAAGCCTTGCATATTCCAAAGCATCTGAACCTGATCCACTTGCACATCCTAATAATTACATTCAGGTTTTTTTATGAAGCTCTGAGAAGCAGGTGTCCTTAAAATAAAAGAGTTCTGGTCAACTTTTGGTGACTTTATGGACATATTCATGTTGAATAGTAAAAAAAAGTGGTTCCATTGCCTCCTTCTGAAATTTTCTCTTCTTTCTTTCTTTCTTTCTTTCTTTCTTTCTTTTTTAAACTCTCATTCCTGGTTTATCTTGAAAGTCTCTGATTCAAGTATTGGCCAAATTTAACTATGTTAGCTTCTCAAACTAGAAGTCAACCAGGTTCCATGATAAACTCTATGGCATTCTATCATAATACCATCTTAAGGACTATTGGAAGAACAATTACCTCAGACCAGACAAAAGTATACTGTGTTTAAAAATCGTACCATTATGGTCTGCTATTTTAAATCAGAAACAACAAAGCTGGGGTACTTAAAGTGAATGTTTGAACACTGAAAATAATTTATCCAGACTCAAATATCACTGAACAATGATTAGCAGATCAAAGGAAATTCATTACCAGAAATAAAATATTCAGAGAAGAAGAATTGGAAAAAAGTTTAAAAAATGTGAAAATGAGTAAACTCAGATAATAACTACTGCATATATAAAGGAAGCACCTAATATGAACTACACAAATGATAACTTAGAAGAAATAATAATAGAACCAGTGCAGGCCAGTATGGAAACAACCTAGGAACTTACCCCACAAGAAGAAGAATTAAAAGAGAAGATTACAGAATAAGCAGAATTACCAGTAGACAAACAAAATTGACAGTGTTGAAAAATGCCCAAAAAAGTCCTGGCACTTATAATGAAAGATATGAATAAGGTGATTACAAGGATTAAAATATTATCTAAAAACAGACCAATCAGCTTGCCTACAGTACAGCAGTGCTACAAAAGAACAGGGTATTAAAATTAGAAAACCAAAAGTAGTCATATTCAATCTCAAAGTAGAAGATCACACTGGAGGCCAAGATAAAGCAACTGAGATGAGATGCAAGTAATTTTAAAAAACATGAAAGACAAAAATTGAAGAATGTACAAATCTGGAGAAGCCTAATAAAAAATATTGGCTTAGCAACTGAAAAATTGAAGCAGCTTTGGAAATCATAAAGCAACAAGTAACATTACTAGCTGGGAAAATTGAATGCTATGAGGCATGAATCATCCAATTTAAGCAAAATCAGCTATTTTAATCAGACCAGAGGTGATTCTACCAAAGTATAAACAGCAATAGAAATTCTGAAAATGGAAAAACCGAACAAAGAGAAAACAATTCAGTTTCAGAAAGATCTATAGAAAACTCAAAAATACTACAATACTATAATAAAAATGCTCAGTGGATGAAAGAATTTGAAGATGGGAGACTTAATAATAGCAGAAACAGTATAAAAAAAGCAAGTGAAAAGGATTAAAAACTGGACATCTCCTGGAAACGATCAACTGCATGGCTGTTGGCTCAAATATCTGACTAGTTTACATCTGATTATAGCTAAAGAGCTTAATGAAGCATTACATAAAGGAAACATCAGAGACTGGTTCATAACTGGCAAAATGTATCTGATTCAAAATATATATATAGTGAAAGGGACAATATCAAGAAATTATAGGCCAATGACATGTTTGCTTACCATGTTTACATTATTCACAGACATAATCACGGACAACATCCAAGATTATTTAGAATCCTCCCAGTAGAAAAGAAATTTTAAAAAAAAGAAATAGAAAAGGCAGAGGTATAAAAGATCAATTTCTGGTTAATAAAATGATTCTGAAGAATTGCAAAAGCTGAAAAACCAATTTATATATTATCTGGATTAATTATTAAAAAAATTTGGATCATGAATGTCTGGGAAAAATTGGTGTCAGTAAAAATTTTAGAATATAGAAAAAAAATAATGAAACAGTGGAACACAGAATTGTGGTTGGAAATGAAAAACATGGGCTTGTCAACATTAGGAGACGCACCTTCCAGGATAACTGATTATCACCCTTTTTATTTGTCACTGGCATAATCCCACTTTCAGTGACTTCGAAGAAAACAATTCTTGGCTATGAAATAGCAAAAAGATGATAATAAAATCTCACATCTGCTTTACATGAATGATTAGAAACTTCATAAAAAATCAGAAATCAATATCCAGTCATTGACGAACACTGTAAGAATTTCTAGCACAAATATAGCAATGGAATTTGGCCTAGAGAAATGTGCTACGGTAGCAATAAGGTGAGGTTAAAATCATGAACACTAATGGGACTGAAATGCTGAATGGCCAAACCATCAGGAGCTAGCAGGATGAAGCCTACAAGTAAAATCTGGACATTTTATAGATGGTTTACATTAAGCACAGACAAGTTAGAATAAATCCAAAGAGTTAGAAAAGTGCTAACAAAACAAAATTATTAGATGAAATTGCACAGAGGACACACCATCAATATCTGGGCCACACCTGTGATACAATACTCTACTGCAGAGACCTTTTGCGCACCAGGGATCGGTTCCGTGGAGAGAGGTTTTTCCATGGACCAGAGGGTGTGTGGTTTTATGTGCTGCTTGCATCTAGTTGCTGGCATGCCATGGCCTGGTACTGGTCCACGGACCAGGGGTTGGGGACCCCTGCTCTACTGGAGTTATTAACTGCACTCAACCTGAACTGGACAGTTTGGACTAAAAAACAAAAAAGATAACGACTATTCACTATACATTACATCTTTGTATTGAAATTCATATAGTATAACTATATCACAGAAATAGAGGCAGAGATCTAGTTCAGGTCAAACTTCTGAAAAAGAAAAGCTTGTTTTGGCTGATTACATAAAAGACACCCAAGAACAAACAGTGATGCAAGTTAAAAATTGGAACTTACTGAATGTGTAGGAAACAAAACATAAATAGAACAGAATGCTGGCAAAGGAAAGCATTATGTGATCAATTTTTACTAAAGGTAGAGGGGAAAGTAGATAAAGTGGATAAAACCTAGCAATGCCTTACAACTGGAACATTAAAAAAGAAAGTGGAGGCTTGATTTTGGCTGCTCAAGAGCAAGCTATTCAAATTAATGCAATCAAAGCCAAAATTGAAAATCATCAATGATTCAAAGTATAAGTTATAGAAAGAGGCAGAGGAAACAGTAAATCATTTAATCAGCTCCTCCAGCAAGATTGCACAAATGGACTATAAATGACCTAACACAGTTGTCAAAATGATTCATTAGAACACCTGTAAAAATTATCATGTTCCCTCCCTTACTTTCCCACTGTTTTCTTTTGTATTTTTGTTTGTATTTTCAAACTAATTAAAAAAATTACCATGTGCCAGTATTGAGAAATTGGTGGCAAAAGTTGAAAAAAATAGTTGAAAATAAACAGGTTAAAATATTATGGTATTTCAGGATACAAACTGATAAAATGCTGTTTCAAAACACAGCAGATTTAACTATGGTTAAAAAGAAGAAAGTGTAAAGTGGCAATACAATGGGATAGTGGAACAGAAAATAAAAAGATCAGAAAACATCAATATCTGAAAATTGAAACTGAGATATTATCGTATTAAACCAGCTGTTAGGTGCATACTCCTCCCCCAAAAAATCTTAGGCGGTATTTGGAAAATATGTAATTGGTAAAATTTCCACCTGTCAGTTACCAAAGGCCACTACTTGAATCCACAGATGTACTATGCCAATTCATTATGACATACTAATTTGGAGGGAAGAATTCTATGTGTATGAAGGCCAATTCCATTCAAAGAACTGGCAGCTGGAAGTGTAAAATAATAATAATAATAATAATAATAATAATAATAATAATAATAATAATAATAATAATAATAATAATAATAATAATAATAATAATAATAATATCATCATCATCTTGGATGACACTTAAAAAAAACCTGTGCATTGATAACATTTCCATCTGTCAACTGCAGAAGGCCATTATTTGGATTTGCATATATACTGTGCCAATAAGTTACAATAACGTAAGTTCTTCGGAAGAACTGGATGCTTATGAAGGCACCGGGCCACAGCATGCCAGAAACCGGTCCACACAAACAAGCAAAGTCCCATCTGCAGGATACAGGCAGTACATGAAACCACATCCCCTCCGGTCCGCAGAAATACTCTCTCCATGGAACCAGTCCCTGGTACTCAAAAGGCTGGGGTCCTCTGAGTTAAAGAACTGACATTGTGACTTCACATTGTTGTAAACAAAGAATAATAAACTATTTTAAAAACAATGGGTTTATAATTATTATTATTATTAATTCAATAAAGTAATAACACTAGGTGCCATACCAAAAAACAATCTTGGATGGTACTTAGAAAGCCTCTACTACACTGACAAAATTGTCAATTGCAAAAGGCCACACACTGCTTGGATTCACACACATACTGTACAGATGGACATCCTAGTTCTTGGAAGAACTTAATGAGAATGCCAACAGCAGCTAAAGAACTGGCAGCTGTGACTTCACATTGTTATGAATGCTGAATAACGGTTACTTTTATTATTAGTTTCAGAACCACTTGAAACATGTTCCAGCTTTGAAAAGAAAGATATCTAGAGAGATTAATGAGCAGAGACCAAAGGCATGTCATTTTAAAACACAACTTATTTACCAACGCTCATTTAGGAGCAACTGAAAAATAAACAACTCAAAATTCAGGTTTATTCCAAACTACCAATATAAATATCAATTTGTGAAGTGAGCAACACAGAATAGAAAGTGAAGAGATCACTGATGTTAAGGAGAAGGAGGAGAAGAGAAGGGAAATAAATTGCTAAAGAACTGCAAGCACTATTGGTTAATCAAGAACTAGTTGGGAACATCAAGAATAAATAAAAGTAGCTAGAAGAATAGGTTTGCCAAAATTGAAACAAATCAATAAGAAAACATTGGCTAAAACATTAGAATATTAATGAAGTTAACATTATTCCCACTGAAGCATTGGCTCAAATGAATCAGCTGATACATACCACAACCTATATAACCACTAAAGATTCGGGGCTTAAAATACAAAGGAATTAAGTTACCAAGAAAGGAAAACCTCAATGGAATTGAGGATAAATTCACACCAATTTGGACAATTTAAAGAATTTAAAGCAGAGGACCTTGAAAAATAAGAAAATAAAAACTAGCCTATATGAGAAATACAGCCTGGAGGGTAAGGGAACTCCAAAGGCTGTAGAGCAATTGAAACAAGGAGTCATGGCTATTGCAGAGAAGATCAAGCGATATGACAACTAAATAATTCAATTCCAGCAGTATTTGCAGTTTAGAGCAAATCAACATCAATTCTTGAAAACCCTTGAAAAAGGAAAAGGACCAACTACAAATAATGAAAAACCTGAGAAAGAGACCTTAAAATTTTTTGGAAAAGTTTGTGGGAAAACAAAAAGAGTCACAATAGGAATGCGACATGGATCAAGCAAGTTGAAAATAGAGTGAAAGTACTCCACATGGAAGACATTTGGATAACTGAGGAAACAGTATAAAGGAAATCAGAGGTGGTCAAAAACTGGAGTGCTGCTGGATCAGATGAGCTCTGTAAATTCTGGCTTAAATCACTGACAAATCTACACTTGAGTTTGGCAGACCAAATTAAGATTTTGGAAGCACCAGAAAATGGAAAAAAATGGCTAAAAACTAGAAGGTCCTTTAGGACTTGAATTATTAAGTTTCCCCCAGTCCTAGACTGTGAACTGAACTATAGATTGCCCTTAATCCCATTTGTTATAGATATAGAAAGTTTAATTTAATTTAAGGCTAATGCCTCCTTAAGTAACACCAGCTGCCTGCAATTAGTGCAGGTTCGAGTCCCACCAGGCTCAAGGTTGACTCAGCCTTCCATCCTTCCGAGGTAGGTAAAATGAGGACCCAGATTGTTGGGGGCAATTAAGCTGACTTTGTAATAATGCTGCTTGGGGGTGTGTGTGAAAGCCCTAATAAGCAGGCATATACATAGAATGAAGGCTACTGCTAAGCTTGTCAGCCGCCCTGAGTCTTCGGAGAAGGGCGGGATATAAATGGAATTAAAATAAATAAAAAAATAAAATAAAATATGTAAAGGCACTTTTACTAGAAAGAAGATGGCTAATAAAAAGCTGTATCACAAAAGAAATCCTTGGAGTTTTATTTCTTCTGTCAAACAGAATTAATAGGCACATAGTCCCTGGCCATCTGGTCTCCTCAGCCCCCCTTCCCGTTTTTTTATTATTATTATTATTAGTTTATAATATAAAACACAAAAACACAAAAGCAAATAATATGGAAAAATAGGAGAAGGAAAAGGGAAGGGAAAAGTGTAAAAAAAGAAGGGAAAAAGAAAGAAAAGCTATTGATTTCTGAATCCCTTTGGTGCAGTAGAATAAGATAATAGCATCAAGCCTCAACTTTTTATTTTTACAGAATAGTATAAAGTAGCCATTTCTATAACAAGAAATCTATCTAATTAGTAGGCTCAGCCCCACCCCTCCTTGAACCAATGTGAGAAGTCTTCCCCCCCACCCAAAAAAAAAGTTTGGGTTTTTCTTGCTGCAATTTCATTTTGAGGCAACGGGAGGCAATTTTTGAAACAAGTGAGCACTATGCAGTGTCAGCATTAAAAAAATGATTCTTTTTTTCCAACAAAATCCCCATTTTACCATGTGTAATTTACAAGGATTGCTGGCCATACTAACTCACTCTGCTAAAATTAATGCAAAAATCATATGAATATTCATGTATATTTTCCCTAACATTTTTGTATGAATCTTTCCTCTGCATTTTCCCATAGTAAAGCTACATTTATTTATATGCTTGATTGATTGCTTGCAATCACTGACCAGCAAAGTAGCTACAACATCAAACCAAAACATAAAAAGCCTCAACTACAAGAGCCATAAAACCACCATATAGTACTCTCAATTAAAATTTACACATGTAAGAAATAAAACAAAGAAAAACAAAATGGATAAAATTAAAATTAAAAGAATAAAAGGGCTTCCTAGTGACATCATTCCAAGTTTAAGACACCTTGAGCCTTCTTATGGCAATGGCTGCCAATAACATTGGCAACCCTGTCCATACAGGAGAGAAAAGGGAGAGCTATTCAGAAATATTCCCATCATCAAGAGGGCAAATTAACATGAATTTGTGATCTGTGAGAAAACAGCATCATGTTTTGATGCTGCACAGTAGACCACAGTTTGTCACAGACAAACAGTGACATAGCACTGATAGAAGAGAAAACCTTAGCTATGAGCCAGGTGGACATCCTTTATTTCCATCCACAATACTACTCTTCCTTGAGCTGCTGTTCAGTCTTTCTTTTACAATCACTGCATTTGTAGCTAAACTGCAGCATCTTCATGCCAGAAGAAAAAGAAAGCTTTATATCATAGGAAGTTGACATTTTCATTGGCCCAGGAAGGTAAGAAGGAGAGAGAAAGGAAAAGAAAGAATTCAGCACTGAAGAATTCATGCAGAAACATCGGCCATGGGTCAGCTTCAGAATTATCATTTTGCTGTAACTTCCAAGACCTTTGCTCAGTATCCATTTTAAACTTAATTTCAGAGCTCATCCCAGTGTCCTGGGCAGCAAGATTTGTCTTCATGCAATATGCTCCTTTTGTCTTAGCAGAAGTGTAACGCACAACAAATCACTCGGGTAAGTTTTCACTCGGCTGGCAATGCTGACTGTCTACAGAATGCAAAGGATCATTACGATTCTTACTGCTTAGGTAAGTCATAGGTGACTCTTCTCAGGAGACCCGAGGCATACTTGCCAGGACATGCTAAATCTACAGATACACACAGAGCCAATCTAGAGAGGCAGCTTGCGTGAACACCCCGTGGGAAGATGGCAAATGAAAATACGGCAGCTGGTGTGCAAAAATAAACTTTTTGGCACTCGCATGTTTGCTTCCCAAATTTACCTGCCCTTCTAGTTCTTTTGTAAGCGGCTTCATCCCTGACCTTTGGGGCTGATGTAACCTCTAGCCGCCTCCAGACTAGAACAGACCTATCATTTCTCCACCTCCCTCCTACCCATCCTTTCTCAATAGGGCCCTGCACCTTGTGACACAAATCATACTCCAGTCAGTAGCCACAGCCTTCTTACTGTCATTTTCAGTTCCTGCAAACTATAACAAGAAAATGGGAAGGAGGAACGGACTGCTAGAAAGCAAAGCAATAGCCAACCAGAGCTGCTATCACTGGTAATGCTTAAAAAAAGAAGACATAAAGGATGGTGCCTACACTTTATAGAACAGAAACAAGATTACACAGTTCCATACTTCATGCATATGAAGATATTACCCAATTTCTAAAGAAAGGTTATTCCAAAATCATTGGCACTCATCTCTGACTTTTCAGGGGATGCCGGGATCTTCAATGCACCCATATGTATGCAAATCACATTATTATCATCAGGATACAATGCTGACAGTGAAGCAATCATGTCAAGGATTGTGGGTACTTGAATTACTTATACGCAACACATTCACGTCATAGAAAACAGCAGCTATGGGTGGGTAGGTGGATCTAGCAGAGATGGCTTTGTTGAAACGATTGCTTTGTTTTGTTTTCATATAAAAATATATTCTATACTTGCCTGTTGATGCATGAAACTCTTTAAGGATAAAATAGAATTGTAGACTCTAGAAAGCAAACTAGACCTGAATGGGTTTTTTTTCCCCAGCAGCATGCTAGATCAAAGTATATAGGCTGCCATAAGAGAGAAAATTAGATATATTTGTTTATAAGCCACACCAAATCATATATGTGAGGCAAGTAGCTATATAAATTAGAATGAATGAATGAATATTTTTTTTAAAAAAATAGAATAGAATCATGCAAAAAGAAAAAAGGAAAAAAATAACACTACCATGGGTACACCCAGAACAACCATTTCCCTATAGTGTTTCTATAGGAGGGTGTGAAGCACTATTCTAAAAGATATAATGTAAGCTTTCATGGAATTTGTATAATAATTTAATTTAGCTTGGTTTAATTTAATGGATTATGAGGTCACTTTGAGGCCACATAAACTTCAAAAAGATTTTGGGCGGCTTACAATATTTAAAAGAACACATAATTTAAATAGACACGAATGCCCAGACAAAACCATATAAACAACATCCAGAGGAATGCTGACGTGCTCCACAAACACCTGAACTCCAGGCCTGGGAACAGAACCAGGTCTTTAGGGCTTTCTGGAATGCTTGGAGACTAGGAACCCTAGTTATCTCTGGGAGAGGTGTCAGAAGGCAGAAGCTGTGTCAGAGAAGGTACACATGGTCACACAAGATGATAATATTAATGGAGGGGTTTGAAGCACACCCACTCTGCTTAAGGGAACCAGATAGGCAGAAACGACCTGATTCAAATGATACCTCCTGAATTGTTCCAGGAATTCAAATTCAATGCAATTCATGCAGTAGCAATAACATACGGGCATAATGAGGACCATCGATCACTCTCCACACCGTTTCATGTGGAAACCCAGCTGCAGCTTCCAGATGCTCTTTAAAGGCAACCCCACACAGAATGTATTTCAGTAGTACAATTGTGAATAACTTGGGCAAGGGAGACAATCTAAAGGGCCTCCCAAGTGTGGAAAGGGCACGAGTTTAAACTAATTGTGACATGGACATACTCTGAGCTATGCTTTCCATAGAAAACAGCAGTGGAAAGATGGAGGAAAACTCAATCTTTACAATGTTATGATTATCTCTTGGTGCTGAATTATCCATTCAGTCCTGTACTGTTTCAGACCTTTATTTCACTGATGGAAACTATTACTTTTGTTCTCAACTGATTACAAGTTTATTTTAGTCACAGATTCCATCAGTAAAATATAATTCATATAAAACATTCCAAAAATATTACAACTCATTTAGCAATGATCAGATTGAAATGAGCCACGTTACATCAATGAACGTTAGGGCAGGCAAAAATGTCTCCCTCAGAAAAACCTATCAGTAGTACAACTGTGTTTACAGCCCAATATTGCTAACACTTTTATTTTTAAAAAAGGCCATGACCAAATTTAAAAGGCACTTGATGGCAAATATGCCTTTTGTGCTTCTGTTACTGTAATACCATCTTAATTTACTACTTGTTTGTAAAATTGGTGTGTTGCACTTTAAGCCTCAGTTTTCCCCAGACAGCTTAAAGCCCACTAAAATTCTGCTGGGATTTGATTTCCATCCTAGAAGAAAATCAAAACACAAATGCAATAATAAATAGTATGCAAAAACAGACAATTCCCAAGTAAAAAAGAATACTACAGTACAGTATAGAGAAAATGGACTGCTATCATTTCCTTCCAAATCAGTATGTATTAATCTGTTATCTAAGTCTCCTTTGTAGAAGATGACCAGACTTAAATCTGACAGACATAATATCTGAGAGGAAGATCTGCTTTAGCTCAGCCAGTTCTCCCCACAGGCAAAGAGCAGCATTCTGCAGTCTACGAGTACTCCTAGAGGGGTTTATTTCCCAGTGGCACACTTGTGTGTGTCTGAGCTCTTTGCATGAATAGTTCTATTTTCACTGGCAGCTTTGGCCTGGAAAGGGTAGACACCATATGCGTTGTTTCAGAATATCAGCGGTAGTCCTGAACCTGCCGTGCACATGGAATTAAAAAATAAATCTGCACAGAAACAGCTGCAGTATGGTTTATACAATCCAGCTTTTATAACACCACAATTTAAAATACATATTTACATTACACATTAACCTGATGCCAAAAAAGTTTGCTTCCAATTAGCTGTGCTTAAGATCTCAGCATGCCAAAGTTTCTGAGAGATGCAGCCTTTAATTATTATATTAGGAATCAGGCTAAATAAAGACTCATTAGCTTACAGCCGATGTATTTTATCAAAATCATATCCTGGCTTTTCTGCAAGAGGGGCAATAAGATTCTCCCATCCCATGTTCATTTCTTAAACTGTCCTTTGGTGTAAGCTAAGCTAAGAAATAGTAGATAGTTCTAATAGTAGAGTCAACTACTAAGATTCAGAGTGAAGAATCAGAATTTTGTTCTTCCAGTCTCAATTATTCTAACCATAACATCATGTTGGCTTCAAAAATCCAAGAACTTGCAGAGCAATATCATGTAGCTCAAGAATGTATGTTCACTCTATATGTTCTACCCAATGTTTAGCAACATCTACTGGTTGTGGTCCTCCAGTTGCTGCCAAGCCTTAGTTCCCCAAAGCTGCAGAAT
The DNA here is from genome assembly GCF_964194415.1 of Vipera berus. Lineage (NCBI taxonomy): Eukaryota > Metazoa > Chordata > Lepidosauria > Squamata > Viperidae > Vipera > Vipera berus. Next base: position 236,592,216 of record NC_138203.1, on the reverse strand, counting down.
GGCCACCAGGGAAGAAAGTTGGGAGGGTATCACAGGAACAGCTGATGTGGCACGAATCACCCACTTCTGTCCCAACATGTTTCACTATCTCACCAATGTAGGATAGGCAAACATGAAAGTACAATACATTGGCCTGACAAATAATACTTCCATCCCCAGCCTGCTGTCTTATGGGAATCTCATTTTCACAGCTAACCCTTTGGTTTATATAATTATCAAGGACAAGGAACCAGATAAGATCTTGCTTGGGTCCATCTTTTAATTTTAAAATTATGTATGGGTTTTTTAATCAATGTAAAGTTTCCACAAATGAATACCAGTCACAGACAGGAAGATTCACAAATGATTATCTGGGAATTGGAGTGTTGTTAAGATTTCAAACAGAGATTGGAAAAAAGAAATGGACAGTAGGAACAAATGACTGCCAACATCACTGCTGCGAAGACTTGGTGTCTTTAAAGATTGGGCTGAAGACTAAGACTTGTTATCCTGGTGAAGGTAAACCCTGAAGTCAAGAAGGACTTCTGTTCTTTCCTTCCCTTTCCAGATACCTCTTCCTTAGCCTCATCACCTTTCAATTTCCTCTCAACCTTTTCTCTTTCCTTTTTTTTTTTTTGGGGGAATGTGGCTTCTGTTAGTTGATATAAATATACATGTATGCATACTTGCACAAAAATACAGCAGAAGGTAGATATTGCACCAAACTTTTGTTTACATTTTTTCTCTTCTTGCAATATTTTTAAATTTAGGGTCATCCTCCTTTCAGACAAACATTGTAAACACAACATATTGCCAACTGCCGCTTGGCGTTCAATATACTTACAAAAATAGTTGTGGAAAGTGGGTAGATAAAAAGCAAGTTAATCCACTGTTCTCCATGTCACGAACCATTTTGGACCTTAAAACAGAACATGTTCACCAGTTTCCAAGTCTTGCAACACATTTTGCAAACTGGAGAATTTATGATTTCAACCAAAGTACAAATGTGTGTGGGAACTTAAGCTTCCTGTCATCTACCTGCTCACCTATGGAATAGGCAAGAGCTTGAGGTATGTACAGAAGCCCTGATAACAGGAGCGTTAGACATTCATTACCCTCCGTTACTCTTTTTAAACCACGAGTTGCACACTCTCACCACGACATGTAGTTCTCAGAGCAGCATTCCCAAAACTGAGGTCTTCTCAAAAGAATTTGGCTCACATAACAGTTTGCCAATATTTCAGGCAGGAATGATAGGAATTTAAGTCCAGATTAGTGAAATATTTTCAAACAATTTCTATGTAAAACAATATGGTTGACTTCATCGATATTTTCAATAACGATGATTCAGTTTTAGAGAAGTTTCCTCTCCTCAGTTGTTACCTGGGCCTTATAAAAGTCTTATGGTTTTGTTTGGCTTCTCTTCATAGCACTTCTTGCACAGATGCTCAGTTCCATTTTGGCATAAAGTCGTGCTTTGGTTTTGCCACAGCATAAAATGCTTCTACCTGCCGTGAAGGCAGAAGCGAAAGCATAGATTCACTTCACTTCAAAGCTCCGATCCGCAATTTACCAACAGTTTCTAATTGCCTAAGCAGGAGCAAGCCTGGGAAAGCTGGAAGCAGTGAGATAACTGCTTGTGGAGATAGCTTGTGGAGTCTCGCTGAACCACAGAAAAGAAGGGTGGAGGGGAAAAAGAAATGCCTGAAAATTTTCCAAAAGCAACAAAGCAAAGAAAAGACTGTTTTGCAATAGGCTTTTAAAAAAATATCCAGGCAAGGATAGGTCAGGAGAATCTAATAATAACAGACTAGTAACCATAAAAGTGCCAGGGATCCCACTACAAAGTCCCTGCATTATGACTTCCACAGGAATGCCAGGGGAAATGGTCCCAGGCCACCTATATGCTTCCACCCAAAACCAACTCACAAGATGTCATGAAATTCAGTGTGACACAAAAATGCCTGAAAAGGCAGAAAAAGGAGGCATATATTTGTATGCGATTGTCAGTTCACACTCCATTCACATGTAAAAGGGACTGGTTCACACATTTTATCCATAACAACTTATTAGTCTTGGCCTAGCGAGTTGGGTATGAGCCCAGCTAATTGTGATTTATTCAAAAAATCCTGGCTAAGAAAAGCATTAGTCAGTGATGGGCACACCCAACCATTGCCTGTAGGAGAAGAACACCCGGTTTACAACAGCAACTCTCCAGATGTCTCACAAGCTCACAAGCAGCAATACCCCTTTTTTTCCATCGCTCTCCTACTCAATTAGTAATCAACCTGATTGTGGAAGTAATCTACAGCCACCATGACTAGTAGGTTGGAAAGAGAACTGTCCTCTATTAATTTATCTAATCCTCTGTAATTGGCATCTCAAATTACCATCAATACAATTGATGAAAAATAATTCCATCAATTAAATGATGCAACCCTCACTTCTTTTTCCGGCTAAATACATTTTCCTGCAACTTAACCTAAACTCCTTTAATATGTGCACATCACTGTTACCCTTAACTTTCTAGAGAGACTCTTCTCACTGTGCAATGGTCCTACCCCTTTCAAGGAAATGTCAGATGTTTTCCTTCCATCTTTTTCTTTTTCATGAAAGACCAAGTGAGGAAATAGTTGTCCTGTTCTCTGAAGGGAGCTCATAGGAAATACTTCAAATCTTCTTCACAGAAGAATGGCAGAACCCTTATCACTTGACCAGAAGCAGGCATGGATGGAAACCTGAAAACGAGGATAAGGTAGAGGCCCACAATGACGTTAAATCCTTTCCTGACTATTCGGCAATATGCTTGCCTGCTTTTCATTAGAGTGTTAAGACTGCCAGCTCAGAAATATAACCTAACTTATACAGTATATGGCTTAGATGCTTAGGTTGGAATGACTTGAGGTAATAAGCAATTAGGTTTCTAAACCAACGGGCAAGCCAAGACAATGAAAGGGAGATGCTCCAGAGCCTGTTGTAATTTGTTTTGAGTGTTTTGTGTGCTTGGGTGTAACTTTTGATTAAACATAGAAGCAAAGAATGTTTGGGTCTGAAGAGGCAAACGTGCTCTGGATCTAGTATGGGTACACTTACTTTGCCATCTTTTCCAGAGCTTGCACAGTAAATGCACAGGCTCAGAAAATAATATCTTTTGAGTCAAGCAAGCATTAAGGAGGCAGCAACAGTGCAACCACATGTCACCAACCTGTTTCCAGCTTCTTAACACCTCCTGAACTCAATTTCTGTACGGAGTTGTATATTTCTTTGGTGAAACTGCCAGCTGGTAAAACAAGTGTGCCCACACCAAGTCAAAATCCCCTTCCTGAGACAGATCTGAACACTCCACCCTTTTGCTAATAAACTATAGGACATTTTGAAGACTTGCCACAATTTTTCTAGAAGCAGCAACAACAACCACTTTCCTTAGTTCTCCCAAAGATCTTTTATGTTTCAATGTAAATTTAAATCCCTTCTAACCAGTATGTCACGTGACAGAAAAATGAGTCAAATATTCTTGAATATTCACATGGTTCCAGAAAAGTTGCAAATATTAAAAAAATGGAAAAAATATAGTAGAATAGGAATTGTTTACCCTATCAGTTCAGGCTACTGAGGGAAGGACTATAGTAGGCTTGATAAACTGTTTCACCAACTCTCTTCTCCCCTTCAATTTGATTGTTCCAATGATGCTTATTCAAAAGGCAAATGGACTTTGTTTTTCCTTGAAGAGGTTTCGCTTCTCATCCAAGAAGCTTCTTCAAGTTCGATTGAGAATCTCCATAGACCTTCAGTTTGATTGGTCTTACAAAAATGTTGATCTTTTGCTTTTTTGCTTAAAAATATGTCAACAATCCCAGTTTTGTAATTTTACAGAAGCAACATCACGAAAGAGCTTCTAGCAGTGCTTTGAAGATCTTAGTGAAAGGAGAAATCTTGTATCTGTGTCTTTTTCTTCTAGAAATGAAAATATAATAGGGAGCGAAGTGTAAAAGAAATGAAAAATGTACCATTATCCCTGGAAGGAGTTTTAGAGGAAGCTATCTCTCTCTCTTTCCCTTTGTATTATAAATCTAACATTTTTACATTATACGTTTAATAGCAACAGATTTAATCAACGCAAGTCGCAATCTTGTGCACTATTCCCTGACAATAACTTCTTCTGAATGTCACAGGATTCATTTCTGAATAAATACACACAGAACTGAATTGAAAAATGCAATGGCTCCTTCTTGAGTACAGATGTGCTTTGTCACTTGAATGTTCAACCTCTTGTGGGATCAATTTCCCAAGAGCCCCGTAAGGTACAGTGAGCCTAAGAGTTACAAAAGCTATCTCAAATTCTATGTTTTGTCCAAAGTCTCCAAATGATATGAAAACACATCTCTTCCACCATGGACAGACAACAGCACTGCTTTAGCTAACTCTGAAGAATACATGAATCACTCAAATACTTATCACTTGAAAACACCCATGCAATTAACAAGGCTTTATTTTTTTTCCCCTCGTGGTATAATTATATACATTTTAATGCAATCATCACCACTGCATTTTCTGCATTAAAATGGTAGGCAGTCAAAAGAAAAGAGACAGTCGATTTTTCTGACCAAGAATTCCTGAAAAATAATGATAATAGTGCAAAACCTGCTGGGGAGGCTGTCTGTAATTTTTTTTTAAAAAAAAATAAAAAAAATGGACGACAAAAAAGGAAAGGAGAATAAGCCAGGAGGATTGTTATAATAAGTAGACAAAAGGCTCCTCATTTATCTGCCCTCCTTTCTGCTATAAAAGAAAATTAGAGCTTTTGCAGTTGCAACGTGCACAGTTAATCGGGCATCAATAACCCCAATATTGGCATCAAGGAGTCAGGAAAATAAAAGCGAACCAAGAAGAAAGAACAGCCACTGGCCCGTTCCCAAGCTTTGGGAAGGTCACTGGCCAGATTAAAAGTTCCCAAGCTTTGGCGGGTAGCAAAGTGAAGTTTGTGTGCCCCAATTGGGTCACTGCTTTTTCTCGGCCTCACTGCTAACTTGGCCAGCTCACTGGATGTGTACGGGATAGAAAAGGGCAATTTGGGACTGAAAAGTCCTCCAGGGATTTCCTCTGGAAGAAGACAAGACAGGAAGAGGCTGCTGGCATTGGCTCTGCGGCACCATTTTCAGTTCTACTTCTGCTTCATTTTCAACCTTTTAAAGTATCTTCTTTAATTTCAGACTCTTTTAAAATATCGTCTTGAGGGACAGGAAGACAACCAGGCCTAGCATTTGCAGGTCCGTTGCTCTTCACAGCACACTGTTCACCAAATGGACATCCAATTCCCTGCTTAAGCCCAAGGGCATGGAGAAGGACTCCAGTTCTGTTTCATCATCACTGGAAGAGATTTTATTTTTATTTATTTATTTTTATTTTAATTCCATTTATATCCCGCCCTTCTCCGAAGACTCAGGGTGGCTTACAAGCTTAGCAGTAGCCTTCATTCTATGTATATGCCTGCTTATTAGGGCTTTCATACACCCCCCAAGCGGCATTATTACAAAGTCAGCTTAATTGCCCCCAACAATCTGGGGAGAAGATGCAGACTTTCCTCACCTACTGTCACCCAGGTATATAGGATTGTATCACCCCTCAACCAGCCTCAAAGGGTTAGCTAGGGATAAAGAAAAATGTAGTCCATACTATTTGTAGGGTGCTGTCTTAGTGAAGTTTGAGCAGATTAATTACCAAGACAGAACAGAAAATATCTAACCTGGATATCTGCTATAAATCTCCCTTCTGCTCATCTCTTCAACTTCTCAAGCAAACAGGTCAGCAAAAAAAGGGGGGGTGAATACAGATAGTCCTTGACTTACGACCACAGTTGGGACCAAAATTTCCATGGTTGTTAAGTGAGTCATTCCCAGTTTTAAAACCTTTTTTTTTGCCCCAGTATTAACTGAATCACTGCAGTTGTTTTTTGAATCGTGCTGTTATTTGGTTTCCCCCATTGACTTTGCTTGTCAGAAGCTGGCTGGGAAGGTTGCAAAAGGCAATCATATGACTCCCCCCACCCCCACCCTCAGGACACTGCAGCTGTCATAAATGCATTCTGGTTGCACTAATGATGTGCAAGGATCAGTATAAACTTTTTTTTTCAATTTTTTTGGTCATTAAATGAATGGTTGTAAGTCAAGGACTATCTGAATCTACTCCATTGAAGATGGCCTGAGATCATAAAACGTGCAGAGCACAAAAGTTCTGAATACCGAAGCAAAGGGTGAGGAAACTGTGAGGTCATAAATTCATAATAGGGAATTTATGGCAGGAACCCAATGAACATTTATTCAGAAGCAAACTCAACTAAACATTTTTTTTATTTTTGATTTTATTAGACTTATATAGCGCCCTTCTCCCGTAGGACTCAGGGCGGTTCACAAGGTCTTTTAAAAACAATACAACAAATTACAAAAATTAAAAGCAATTAAAATGATTACACTAACCTTGAACTAAAAACCCCAATTACAATAAAAATACAATTAAAACCCCGGTTAATACTCTCAGTCCAGGCCAGAAAGCTCGAAGAGTCAGGTCTTCAGGTCCTAGCAGAATGAGCGAAGGTCAGGGGAAGTCCTAAGTTCTACAGGCAGCTGGTTCCAAAGGGCCAGCCCACCCACAGAGAAGGCCCTCCCCCTGGGTATTGTCCGCCGGCAATCTTTTACCGCCGGCACCCTGAGAAGACCCTCCCTGTGGGAGCGCACAGGACGAAGGGAGCTTGATGCCGGCAGCAGGTGTTCCCTCAGATATCCCGGACCCAAGCCATTTAGGGCTTTATAGGTCATCACCAGCACCTTGAAAGTTCATAAGTTCATTAATGTCCAAGAAAAATGTGCATAGTCTATTCCACTGTAGATGACCTGAGAAGAACAAAAGTGCAGGACACAAATGTTCTGAATGTAGAAGAGGATAAGGACACAGGGTGAGGTGTGCTATCTTTGGAGGGTGATAGTTTTGCAGTCTTTGGACTAATAGTTCAGCAGCAGACAGCTCAGCAGTCAAGAAATCTAATACTGAACTTTTGGTGGTCAAGGACCTTTACTTTCCAGCCACATCTGGTCTATTAATGCAAGGAGAGTGGCAGTCACTCAGCTGACTGGGAAGAACTATTGAGATTCCTGATTGCCTACTGGGTCTGCAATGGTACAGAAAGCAGTAAGGGTATCATTATCCATGACAACAATGTAAGTCACTCCAGACTGCCCACAGAACATTACCACCTCAACCCAACCATGGCTCCAGATTGGGCATTATGAATGGCAAGTGTCTGTTCTGCAACAATAAACTATGGCAGCCAACTTCTCTGCCTTTCCATTCCATTTAGTGCTGCTTTCACAAAGCTTCTGAAAAACAAATTTGTAAAGCACCAGTGGTGAACCAGTGGCCATCCAGCTGTTGGTAACTGCAGCTCTCAGCTGTTCCCACCCAGCCTGGTCAAGTTATTTACGCAATGGATATTCTCATTTCTCCAAAAGCTCAGGGCAGCTTACATGAGGGCTCCATTCATTTTATCCTTATCTTTGAGGTAAGGTCTGAAAGAGAAAGGGTGAATTAGGTTTTTTCCAAGGTTTTAAATACCATACTGGTTCTCAATGAAGAGAGATTCTAGGATTATAATTCAGTTAATATATGGATAGCTATATAGTTTTGCAGCTGTAAAACATTCCAAGCTATGGACTTGACCTTACAGAGTTTTAATAATTATATAATATTCTGAGTTTGCTGAGCTTCATTCCTGAGAAGTGTACAGGGAGAAACATCAAACCCTTTCCTTTTAATTTGGACTGAGGTTTAACCTCTAAAGTGTAGCTATTTTTTTTGCAATGAGAAGCGAATGGAAGTATTTTCTTAGGCAGGAACAAAGAAGAAGCTGGACAGGAGTTCTTTCTTCTGAAGCTGTTAATTAGGGAACAAAACATTAAATGTACAAGGTACTTGTAACATTTGGTTAAATTTTCTGTAATATCTAGAAGACTATTAATTGCCTACACTTTAAAGGGTATGGGAAATAGTAGATGACATAAAGGAAACTTCAGCAAGGATCAGCCTAGAACAGAAACGTCACCAAAAGTAAAAGTGGCACAAGAAAAAGCAGATAAATATAACTGAGAGTTGTATTATGGTTCTTCGCACAATTAGCCAGCTCTTTAGACTGGATTTGGCATTTTTATCCACCTATCAAGTTCTTCCAAAAGACTTGGGATAGGCAGATGTTGTTTGATAGTGTTAAACATATTGACACAGACAAGCTATTCCAAGTAAAGTTGCCTTTTGCAATTGACTGGTGGTGATTTTTGTCACTGTCGATGGTATTCAAGTGGTACTCCAGATATTTTGGGATTGCACCCAAGGTGCCTATCACTTTTGGTACTATCTTTGCTATCTTTTGCCATAATTGTTATAGTTGGTTTTACTATGTTATTCTCTGTTCACAACAATGTAAAGTCACAGGCTTCAGTTCTTTTAGCTGCTGTTCATCTGGTTGGCTGGTCCTAAAAATGTTGAACAGCTGCTCTTCATACAGTAAAACTGGCCTGACTCCTCTTAGTGGGTCAAAAGATATCCTTTATGAAAATGGATTTATACATGCTTCAGATGGACTTGATTTTCTAAATAACCTTCCTTTTACAGCATTTGCCACTTCAGTATCCAATCCCCAAAAGGTCTTGTTCAAACTACTCAACAAACCATAGCCCAATAAGTTGTGCATGTCTGCACATACCGCAGCCTGTTATTATTTTACAAGCTGCAAAAAATACCACCAGAGGGGTGGCCTTGGGTGTCAGAGACAGGCCAGAGGGGGAAAAAATACCATCTAGAAAGATATTAATCTAAAATAAATAGCCTCTTTGATATCTTTCCCACACCCATTAACACAATTGACAACAACCATTGTCTGCTCCTAGATTTATATGAAAGTTCACTTAATTCAGTTTAGTAACCTATTACCTTTCTTTTCAGACAAGCTAAATAGTGGCAATGAAAGAACTGCATTCCATTCATTCAAAGTATATACTGCAAAGCTCGAAAGGAAAACAAAATCCTGAAGGCAGCACGGGTTAGCAACTGAGATTGTGGGGACACTAAGATCCAAGTCCATACTTAATCATGGAAACTGAGTTGCAACCTAGATTACATATACTACTTCACTGTCATTCCATGACTTCATTCTGAGATTTGCTATCTGGTGTACTCAATACTGAGTAATCAACAGAATGCCTCACAAATTTGCTAAAGGCTTCTCCAGTAGGCTCATATATTGGACATGCCATGTTAAAAAAACATGAAGGGAATCCCAGTAAAAGGAGAATATGCCTTCACGGTGACAAACAGAATATAGATTTTATACAAAAAATACATAGCAATAGCACTTCAACTTATATATCGCTCCATAGTCTTTTTAGGCCAGTCACACACTCTCAGCCCAACTAATGTCAACAGGGTTGTTGTTGTGGAAAAAAACAGGAGGAAGGAGTATTAGGTATGCTTGCCACCTTCACTTATTTATAAAAATAATAGACTGCATAAAAATAAGTAAATAAATTCAGCAAAACTAATTCCATGTATTTCTAGCACTAATACTATGTCACCAATTGGAGTAAATGAAGACCTTTGTATATTTGGGTTTAATAACAACATCCAAATTCTTTGGACTATCATCACAATATGGCCAGTCAACAGAATCAGTAGCCAGGAAAGGAAATGGGATCTGAGGACAAAAATATGTTGAAGGCACCAGACTTCCTAATTTCATTGCCTTCAAACAGTTCTCCATTTAAAGAAGCAGCCGTACTGACGAATAGGGCATTGTTTTTCTACGCGGCAAACAGGATGTGAGAATAACCATTTTAAGTGTTCAGGTATATATAGCTGAGAGATACATTTCATACTCTGTACACTGTTCGTTCATCTGGGCAACACAGTTCTCTTTTGGTGACTCCCAGAGTCCCAGAAACAAGATGGCTACGTTCAGTGACAAACCTCTAAACAGGGAAGGAAAAACTCCCATCAATTATTTCACCAGGAAGAAAGCTATCAGATCTATAAGGCATCTAACTGGATTTACACACCAAAGTGAATATTTTAAAACACCCCCAAATGAAACAAAGTAAATCTGAGTCTTACCACACATACATTACATAGTAGTGTAACTATCTCACCCAGCACAGCGCTCCAAATTACAAAAATATCAATGCAGTCTCCAATTGCAAAAAGACTCCCCAGCTTCATTTTTGTGGACCAAGTATGATATATGTATGATGATCATGGAAACACAGATTCTATTCCATCCTCAGATTGGACCAGGGATTTACTCTCAACCCCAGACTACCTCACAGGAGTTATGCAGGAAAATGGGAGGATGGAGCCAGAATATGAATCTGAGGGAGGGAGGGAGGGAGGGAGGGAGGGAGGGAAGGAGAGCAATGATGGAAAGAGCATAGAGGTCCTGTATTTTATTTTCTTTGATACGGTCATAAGACTAATCATCTGATAAACTGCTAGTACTACAGAATAAACACATGGCAGTATTCTAGGGAAAGGAATTTAGTTTGCCCCTGAAAAATAACAAGTTTGAGTGATGTGAAACTCTTGGTGAAGCATGCTGGTAGAGATAAGCTAGCAAATGTGAAATCAAATTAACTGCAGACCAGCAAAAGCAGTTCAACTGAAGTCAAATATGCAACTGGATGGCCTGGAATTGGGCACACCTTGATCCACTTTTGCTTGCTGCTGATCTCTTGTGCTAATCCAGCCAAGTCTCTTTGCTCATGCTTTACTACCAGGATAACATATAGAATTATGTCGAAATTTTCCTTCCAGGGCTGGCCAGAACATTTAATTAATGGTGCCTTTTTAATTGCATGCACTGTTCAAACTGGACACGGAATTCTCATTCCAAACTGGCATTGTTTACGAGATCAGTCACTTGGCTTTAGGGAATGCCCAGGAACAGTGTCATGGTCACAAAGCTCACTCCGTCAATAACTTGCCACCATGTCCTACTAGCTGCAAAGTGCTCATCCCTGTGCCCAGCGCCAGGCCCGACTCAGTTCCCTTGAAGGAAATGTCAGTGTGCTCCAAAACACAGAAGTGTAAGAAAACCTGTGTTCCTGCGCTGTGCATGTTTTACGTGGCCCTAGACCAGGCATGTCAAACTCGCGACGTCACGTGACATCATGCAACGTATGCCAGCAATGGGGTAGGCGTGGTTTCAGTATGATGCATCCGGCCCGTGGCCCGGCAGTTTGACATGCCTGCCCTAGACAATCAAGCAAGATACAGTGTTATGCTTTGCTTTACAATTTTAAAGAGATATAAAGCAACCTGATGTTACTCTTTCAGATGTGCTGCAAGGATAACTGTACATATACTTTGGGGCAGTTAAACTTCACAGCTGCCAGGTTGGTATAAGCATTTCACCAAGTAATTAATGATGCTGGACCGCTGTGGGCACAGTGTTTTACTACAAAGGAGACTGTTAAGGATAGTGATGTTGTTCAAAATAAATTGAGCTGTATGTGATACCCACAACTGTATTGTGCAAGAGGACTCACTCAGACTCCAGGGAGCCTATACAATGCAGAAAACTGTGGGTTTCCTCAAGTGAAAAGCTTCCGTTCAGACAGAAATCAAAACCTGGGCCTGACGAGCAGTAAAAAAAAACATAAAGCAATACCAGCATTCATCTTTAATTTGAAAACTCCGTTTCCTCTAGACACGTTCAGTTCTTGTAAGATTTCTGCTAACCATTTTCTTTCTTGCTCTAAATTTTCTGTTTGAAGAAACAAGAACTGGTTGTCCTGTTGGCAACAATGGAAGTGAAGAAAGGAATAGGTAGCCCTTTTGCCTGGTTAACCACTAGGCAGCAACCAAGTGCTTAGCTGCATTCCTTCAGAGGTTTTTGTTTTTTCTCCCCATCCTCTGCTTCTCCTCAACCCATTCCATTTCTGCTTTTAATGAGACAAAAACCGGAGCCCTGATTTTAAAAGCAAGGTTTGATTTTCCAACTGCAGAAATGCAATCCAGACTCTTTTCCCACGCAAAGACAATAAACGGCACAGGTGGGGAAGACAAAGCAACCAGGCCTCACTGTTTTTTAGGACCAGCAAAAGTGTCAACTACAAAAAAGATTTTCAGCAGACAGAAGCCAAACTATTAAGATCTATGGAAAAATGGCAGAAAATAAAAGTCCCATTTCTTGGTCCTCTGTAACCGGCATCTGATGGTTTGTTTGGCTATGAATTGCGCCTATCCATCTTAAAGCACCAGGAAAGCTTATGCCCTCATTCATTCAAGGGCAACATAGTCATGTTACAAAGGTAGCAAAAATTCAGAATAAGTATGCTTTAAAAAAGGAACAAAAGAAAACAGGGTAAACATACAATTGTTCAAATGGCAATTTCTGACCAAAGGTCTGGAAGCAGTTGCATGCTTAAAGCACACAGGGAGAAAAAAAATGCCTATGTTGGGTTCTTGATGTTCTCTGAGTTTGCTTCTCTTCCTGACATTCTATTAACTGGCTGGGTCAGTATGCTGGGATGGGAATTTGGGAAGTAGAAGTTCACACATCTTAAAAGTTGCCGTGGTTCAGAAACAATGGGCCAGGTAACATCATCAGATGATGTTATCTTGCCTCCTATGGAAGAATTAATAGGAAGAGGAGCAAACTCAAAGAACATCAAGAATTCAACACTGAATTTACATATATCTCCACTCTGGCAAAATGCACATATATATTGGTATTTTCCTCTTCATGGACATACATACGGACTTACAGTCAAACATTTGTAGCAATGGCAAGAATCTAGACCTCTGTTTGCTGATAACTTGGCAAGGTATTCACACTGTGATTGGTAACTCTCAAGTACCTGAATGGTGATATATCGTGATTTAATAGCAAAGCTTTCAGAAACATTTCAAAACCTGAGATATAAGAAGAAATTAAGCACTCTAATCGGCAAGATAACAATTGTATACTATACTTCTTTTCAAGAAAATAAAATCAATGGAACTTGTTTATCAATTAGGGGAAAACCTCAGTTCTCATCAGCCAAAATCTTAAAATTTAAAGTGCCTGACAATATGAACCCAACATCATATTCAGTGTAGCAAGAGCACAGATGATAATATAGCAAGGAAGATTAGATGATGTCTTACAAGGTAACTTGTCTTTATTAAGCAGTGCTAAAATCTACTGTGGAAGAATCCTGAAGAAAAAAAAAACCTTTGTATCCAGTTTTTTGCAAACACAAACTTGCTTTATACTGATCTGCTTCATTAACTATATTTAGCCATAGTTTGCTTAACTATATTCGATTAAATAAACTAGAACTGTCTAGGTTCACAAAATATAACCAACCATTCACCATGGCTTACGCACCATAAGAATTCAGTTCACCGCAGCAAACAAGCTACAAAAAATCTATGGCACAGATTGGGAAAGTCTGCTAGTTGACTAACAATGGCTCTCCAATGTCTTAGGCAAATGTCCTTCCAAATATTACTATTCCTTGGAAAAATCCAAAACTAAAATTATGGCATAAATATGGCCTAAATAACAACTATATATCTTACTCTAAATACCTGGAAATCCTGCAATTACCATTTTAATGGAACATTCAGAACTCCTCAAATTAAGATACCAAACATTGAAGACAACGGTGCATACAAGTATACAAACAAAGAAGAAATAAGAATCCACTGGGACATGGAAGAGTGTAAAATTTGTATTTTGTCTAGCATCCCTAAAATCCTTACTACCCCACCACACATAAAATATCCAGAAATCCAACTGTGAAAGAGAAGGGCCACACTTTGGCTACTATGTTATGAAATCTATCACACACACACAGCACACCTCTATTTTCCTAAATAGACAACTTAAAGAATGGCATCAAGAAAACAAAAACAAAGATCCAGAATGGGAGGCAACGAATTGCCAATCTAGCATTCCTCCAGCAATGTCTCTGCTATGCGATCACATATTTTGGATCCAAACTTCTTTTCCACCCACACAGACTTGACATTGTCTCAGCGCTGCTAGCACTGTAATTTACTAATATAAAGCAAGTTGAACTATGCAAACAAAGTCTGAACCCAAAAATTTAAGTAAAATAAATGCCTCTTTTCTTTATAGCCTGCTTTAATTATCTCTGCCACAGCATGCAAGTGGGTTGGGGTTTTTTTGGTTTATTTGGTCTGCTATTATTTTATTTTTTTTACTTCCTCACTTTACAATTTGGTCACCAGTATCTCAAAAAAGAGATACTGAGTCATTCGGGTTTTTTCCCCTCTGACTACATACAAAAGACCTTGAGATTGTTCAGGAAGCAATCAGACGTTATACTGAGAGATAGGTATTTTTGAACAAATACTCTTTAGGGCAGTCAATGGCTTTTGCTCATCCCATACTCATCTTTCTTCCCCTCCCCTTCTTTTGTAAAGCCAGAAGCATAATTTCTATTCAACTAAAGAGGCAATAATCAGCTGTTTCCTAAAAAGATCTTACAGATTTTAATCTCAAATTGAAGGAAAAGTGCTTCTTAAATCTAAACTTTTCTTCCCCAAACATCCCTAAAAGGGTTTTTTTTTAACACTGATGGTGCTACCCTGCAAACTACAGGCACAAGAAGAAAAGAAATTCAGTTTTGCACTGCTCCCTTATTCTTAATTAGATTTATTCTCTATTTATTTATTTAATCACATATAAATTCTGTTTTTATCCTATCTTAAATTGCTACTGTCAGAGCCGGTGAGTCCAGTCCCAAATATGTCTGCTCTAAAACAAGCTCTGAGTCCAATGGGACTGATTCTCAAAACTGTATGCACAAAACTACAGGCTAAATCAATATTTATAAACACACTGCCAAGATTATCAAAACATTAAGTGGATAAAAGGGGATAACTAGTGTATACAAGCATGGGAGGAGGAAGGATTTTTCAAAAAATCTTAATTACTTGGATTCAGCTTACATCTGAATATTCAAAACCTCTCCAAATGTGCTAGAGACTCACAAGTTTGCCATAAACATGGATGCTAGATTCACATGCACTTTCACGCACATGCATACCCAGGGACACAATCAATGACCCTAGGAAAGCTAGTCTTAAAATAATGTAAGCAAGCGCTAATTTTACTACACGGGATATTAATAGGCTTTTTTTAAAAAAAATCAAATGCTCTTTGGGTACAGCTCTGCCTTCCCATAGAGGTTCAGGGTAGTTACAATCTCCCGTTCTTTATTGTGAAGGCTTATACATATGCATTATGAATAACACCTACACGCCTACACACACAGTTGCACTCATTCACTGAATAGAGCTGGAATTTCTCATCTGTGCAAGAAGACTTACTTTGGGGTGGCAGGCAGCACACCAACTGCACCATAATCAGCAAGAACTCATGAATGGGCAACCTCTTAGATGGTGCTGTGTCTATAGGTGTGTATTTTCCAGGCATTATGCAAAGGCTCCAGAATCCTGCTGCATTCTTGTGGCACAAATCTGTGCATGATGTGTGTGTGTGTGTGTGTGTGTACACATTTGTGTATCTAACTAATTGGGACCAGACCTCAGCTAAAGGGGAGGACTACTGCCCTCAGCAAACTCCTTGGTGCAGTAACCATCAACGCAGCCCCCACCCAGTTGCCATGGGAGGCACAGCGAAGGCCACCGGGCTGCTTTTGGCTGGAGAGTATGGCTCCTGCCGGTTGTTAAGGAAGCTGACCAACAGAAAGCTAAAAGCAGCTTCCTCCGGGAGGGCAACGGGGGAAGAGTTTCCCCGCGGGGAGAACAGTAAGTGGGACATCGTTGATACGTCCCACATCGGGACGCCGCCTATTCTGGTGGGAGCCCCTATTTCCAACTTCAGCGTGGAAAAGGGAGGGAGAGAAAGAGGGAAAGAGAGGGCTTCCAGTAAGGAGGGGGGGGTCATCCAGGGCTTTCCGTGCTCTCTCCCCCCCCCCGATGAAGTGCCTAAACTCCAGGGACCTAAAGGGGTGAACTAGGGACGGGCGAGGCAAGCTGGAGCCAAGAAATGGAGAACTGGCCCCAAATTGGATGCGGGGGTGGGAGGGGGGAAATGGGCAAACGGAGGTCTTCAAGATTGCAGTGAATTGCGGGCGCTGCTCTTTCGGGATGCCTTCGATCTGCACGATTTTTCGCCGGGTGTCTTTGCCTGCATCTTCCCCCTCCCCCGAAGGAAATCTCGGTAGCTAAACTTTTCACCTCTCCGAGACGGACATCGCCGGTGGAAATGACACGACAATCTTCGGCGGATCCGTTCTGCAGACGAGAAAGGCGACTGGGGGGGAGTTGAGTCACTTTCGCATTGCGAAGCGACTCCAGACCTCACCCCCGCCCCCTCCGCTCGCTCTGGTCAGTCTACCAAGACCGCGTCTTCCCAAAGCCAGCTTCCCTCTTTAAAAGCCTCCGGCTAAGAGCAGGGCGCCATCCGGCTTGCAGAACCTCCTCCTTTCCCTTTCACACACACACACACACACACACACAAACACACACCCCTCCCGCCCTGCAACTTCCCAGCAGAGCAAGCCGCAGGCAGGCGCAGCGATCCCCGAAAAATAATTTACAAGCGCACGGCAAATGCAGAAAAGAGCGAACGGTGGGGGGCAACCGGAGTGCCACGCTGCATCCCCACAGCCACGCACGCACCTCGCTACCTCTTGTCCTAGCTCCGGCTCTGCTGCAGTTTCCATACAGACACACAAACACACACACAGAGAGACACACACCTTCGGCGAGCTCCTGCCTACCTTTCCTCTCTTCCGAGGCTCGGTGTACCAGGGAGGAGTTCTCGCCGAACCCACACGCGTTCAGCCCGAGCGACACACAGCCGACAAACACTACAACGTTTGCAGCTCTTGAAGGAAAAGCGAGCCTTCTCTATCCCCGCAACGACCGCGCTGCTCTCCCTCCGCGCCGCGTTTAGCTGTGACAACCCCACGCGGTTCCATTCCAGGTTTTTCCATTTCGCGTCCTCCCCTCTCGCCGCCGCGAACTCCTATGCTACACACGCCCTTTTTGTCCATTCCAAAGGCTGCCGGTTTCCTCTCTGGGCACTTTTTAATTGCAAACGCTCCACACGTCTCATTGTCAACTCTTCCCGCACCGAGCCAGCCAGCCAGCCAGCCAGCCAGCCAGTCTGCCTGCCTGCCTGCCACGTTTTTCAGGCAAAGGACTGAGCCAGTTTTCTCCCGAAGCCGATTTTCCCCCGCGGATCCTTTTCAATCAGGCAAAACGCCCCTTCTCTCCCGCCCCCCATCCCATTCCACGCCGCTCTCTCTCTGTGTGTGTGTGTGTGTGTGTGTGTTTGTGTGTCGCGCGCTCTCCCTAATTGACGATCTTCCCCAGCGCACGCACGCACACACACACATCACAACCACACACCCCAAAATAACAGCAGTGTAGCGGCAACGATCCCACCCAGCCAAAGAATCTAGCAAACTCCGCTTGGCTCCCGCCGGCGAGCCACAAATAAATAAATATATAAATAAATAATCCACGGAAGCGGTCT
Source organism: Vipera berus (assembly GCF_964194415.1). NCBI lineage: Eukaryota > Metazoa > Chordata > Lepidosauria > Squamata > Viperidae > Vipera > Vipera berus. The sequence continues at coordinate 236,574,677 of NC_138203.1, read as the reverse complement.
CGCCGCGTGCCGGGGCTGCAGAGCTCTCCCGGCACAGCCGCTCAGGCTTCCCCCGAACGAAGAAAAGCCTCGTAATCCCCGGGCTACGCGTGCCTCGCTCTCTCACCGTAGCCGGGGCTAAATGAGCCGCCCCTTGTCCGGGGCGCAACTATTAAGGAGCCAAGCTGGGGTAATACACTGCGATGCGCTGCCCCCCCCCTTTTGCAATCACCTTCCCTCCCCCCCCCCACTACACAAAATTGTACGCACGCATAAACTCACCCTTACAAATATATACATATATATATTTATATATATATATATAAAACACCGGATCCTCGGAAGAGCAAAAGAGGAAAGTTCGAAGGTGTGACTTACAGTTTGCATCGGCGCTTGAGTCGAACGAGCCAGCCATCATTATTACATTCCACGCCAAGCAGCCCCCCGCTGCCACTCGGGGCTCGGAGCCCTGGCCGTGCCGCCGCCGCCGCCGCTGCCCAGCATGAAGCGAACGTTACGGAATGGAATGCAGCGCGGGGTTCCAATGGAACTCCAGCCTCGCTCTGACTTCCCGGGGAGACAGACTGAGACACACATTCAAAGGGCTGCTGCTACTCGGTTCTTCTCGCTCTCGCCTCTAGAGGGCGTCCAGATCTGTGCGTACCCCGCGCACGAGAGGAGGAGAAAAGAGAATGAAGAACAAGAGAAGGGAGGCCCAGATGCCACAAGAGGCTGGCGCTTTCTTAAAAGGGCAACGCCACCACCCTATTCCCTTAAAGCGGTAGTGCTCGCCTAGGTAAAAGAAGAACCGGAGAGGCGGCGGACGGCCGAGGGAGGGGGAAGGGTGGAGAATTCCTAACAAGCGCAGATCGCGTTTAGGACTTTCCAGTCGCTCCTTAGTAAGAAGAAGTGGGACTAGGCTTCCACTTTAAAAAAGGAGGCGAGCCAGAGTCCCATGTCAATAAATCCCATTGGAATTTCATCCGTAGAACTTTTAGGTAAGGCTGGTCAGAAAGCAACCAAAGAAAAGGCGATTGCAATTGTTGTTCTTGTTGTTGTTGTTCTTTTGAAACAAGTGGGGCATAAAGCTTAGAACTGATGCGAAAGCTTTTTCGCTCAATGCGGAACTGGTTTTAAAAATGGCTCTTTTCTGTGTCTTATTCCTCGTTAATAAGATGCTCAGAGTGATGTATTCCCTTGAAAAGACGCTTAGAGCAGGAATTACATGTATTTAATTTTATTTATTTATTTCCAAGATTTATTAGTGGGTTGGTATCTAATAGCTCTCAGTGTGGCATATAATAAAAACAGAAATTAAATCCGGAATCCATATAAATCAAATGAAAAACAGGCCAAGAAAACAATCTGTTAAAAGCAGCAGTTAGTTATCATAGCATACAGGATAATTCTGTGCATGTTTACTAAGAAGCAAATTATATTACGTCCAATGGCAATTATTCTGTGTGCACAGATTTGTAGTTGGTTTCATTTTGCAGAGCAATTATGTTGCAGAGGAGTTGGTTTTGTTAAAAACCAAACCTTAAACTTTCATTATGGGTGCAACCCTTGTATCAAGTCCCTCCAACATAAGGCAGGGAAACCTGCATTCCAGTCACCCCCAGCAGCCATTCTTTATAATATGGTGCACCTGGGGCTTCTCCCCTTACCCTTCCCCCTCCCCGCTAATAAATCATTAAGCCATCTCCCATTGATTTTTATAAAGCCAAACTAGGCTGAGATCCAAAGCACGTTTCCTGGGAAGCAAATTCTGTTGAAATGGGATTTTCTTCTCTTTAGAACCAGGACATAAAAGAGCAAGGGTCAAAGAGAAGCAATTAATCTTGCAAGTTCTGGTATTTCAAAAATGCAAATGTTTTTTCAATGCTCATATTTTTCCACCAATACAGAATAATCTCTTTCTATACAAGCTTACAGCACCAACAACAGGTAGGAGTTGGAAGCTTTTCACTGCCACCAAACTCATAAAATATGTTAAAGGTAAGCATTGTATTGCACTTTATGCGTGTATATACAATTTAGGACAGCACGTACTCAGAAAAAAACCCTCCAAACTAGTGTGACAGCAACTAGTGTTACACCAGGGTGTAATGCTGTCCTAAGTAACATAACACATATGCAGCAAAAGTTATATTTATGAAAATATCCACATTTTCCAACCTGGTGCCTTCTAGATATGCTGGAGAGATTCTTTAGTTGATGTGAATTATTTAAAAAGCACCAGTTTGGCCAAGTATTCATGCATTGTGAAGGTCAGGAACCTAAAATATATATTCACTTAGAAATATGGAAAGCAATGAACATTGTATTCTGCCTCTGGATTACTGTTCACAGTAAATGGTAAACTTCAGAAGCCATCTCCTTCTGGGCTGAACCTTCAAGTTTCTTTCCCACATGCCAGTGGGCTGCTTGTAAAGACACTGTGGCTAAGCTGAACTGATCTGTGTGAACTGGAACAGAGGAAAAGGTCTCTTTATTTTAGAGATGCTGTTTCTGGCAAATAATATGTGCAGGTTAAACTACAGAAGGTTTATCTTGATTGTCCCATTTCTCTTCTTATAATGCCTCCCTGAATTTTAGTATTCTAAAAATGACAAAGAAATCTACCTACTATCTCAAAAGCATTCTAAACTTATATTCCCCCCCTCCACAGTTCAGAGGAAAAGATTAACAGCTATGATTTTATAAAATGTCTAGTGGATGTTGGGAACTTACTGTACCTGAGAGTCACTCAAACGATATTAGATGATGAGTGATCAGGTTGTTTAACTCTACACTTGATACAACGCCAAAAAAAACCCTTATCACGTTTCATTCCAACTTCTTCATTGAAAATCAGTCAAGCATGAATCATCAGTTCATACAGCAGGAGATTTCTTCCAGAGTTGCCCCAATTAGATGGGTATTATTGGGGGGGAAGAAGGGGGTGGTCACAGCTACTGTTCCATAATTGCCAGTCATCTGGGCCAAGCTTTTAGGAAAGATCTACTCCAATTACTCTGCAGTACCCAAGTAGCCAATGCCCTCCCTGGTAGGGAGATTAATATTAACTAACTATGTTGCTGTAATAAATGTCTGTCCATCTAAACCGAAATGCTGGTACTTACTTGTGCTACCATCTCCATTATCTGTTATTTTCATTTGAGTTTTCACTGTTTTGTTTTGCTCTCCTTGTGGCAGATTCATATCTGATACTCTGGTTCTTAACAGTGTCTCCAAGATGATTAGCCTTTCTGCGTGTGTTCACATTAATAGCTTTCTATGCAGATTTTATAATTCTAGGATGCTACTTATCTTCAAGATCACCAGTTGCCTTCACAAAGTCCAATATCCAGCCTGGCTAAACCCATTTCGCCTCCATAAGAATAGCAGACTGAGCTCAGAGATGTTGGCTTCAAATCTCCATTTAACCACGGCATCCCTTGGATATCTGTTTCTCAGCCTAACATCTTGAGCTTCTTGGATTTTTTTCTTCTTCTTAAAAATGTAAGTGTGAGTGTGAAATGGAAGCTAAGTTACAAACATGTTCTAGAGCTCTTTCCAAATTTGCACAAAGGTGTTGAGTAGTAAACTCTGTCTCAACAGATCCAGCCAAAGTTTGCATTGTCAGCTTGAACAGCTGCCATTTTTTTAATACAAGTTTTATTATTTTTTTAATTTTACATCCAGATCTTTATGAAGCAATACGGTGTTTGGGTAGTTAAAAGTAAACAATATCAAATAACAGAATCATTTGTAAATAGCTCAAATTACATCAACAAAAATTCCCTCTCCAATTCCCTGTTATAATAACAAAGACAAATTAATCAAATTAATACATTTCTTGTTGTAATACAATCAATTAAAACAATTTTCAAAGTATTTTCACTTATACATATCCATGTCCTGTTTTTGAGTTTTACCTAATTGCAATAAGATGTTCTAAAATAGCCTATAATATATAAATGTAAACTTAGTTTTCGGGTAGCCCACATTTCCCCATTTCAATATATAGTAACTATCCTGTGCAAAATAAGATACATTATTCATTTCAATACATCCTTATTTTATACTGGTTTGTTCTGTTTAACATCTTAATAGTATAAATCAGTTCTAATAGGTAGCTTTCTTTTCCCTTAGAAGTCTAAAAATTAAGTATAAATTAGTGTATATCTTTTAAAAATTCCCCTTAACCCATAAAAAGGGGGGGGAGTTAAGCTCTATCATTGCAACAAGTATATTCCATTTATCCTCTTAATATTTCATCAATTGTTTTTTTTATTAAAGAGTTGTAATACAATCAATTAAAACAATTTTCAAAGTATTTTCACTTATACATATCCATGTCCTGTTTTTGAGTTTTACCTAATTGCAATAAGATGTTCTAAAATAGCCTATAATATATAAATGTAAACTTAGTTTTCGGGTAGCCCACATTTCCCCATTTCAATATATAGTAACTATCCTGTGCAAAATAAGATACATTATTCATTTCAATACATCCGTATTTTATACTGGTTTGTTCTGTTTAACATCTTAATAGTATAAATCAGTTCTAATAGGTAGCTTTCTTTTCCCTTAGAAGTCTAAAAATTAAGTATAAATTAGTGTATATCTTTTAAAAATTCCCCTTAACCCATAAAAAGGGGGGGGAGTTAAGCTCTATCATTGCAACAAGTATATTCCATTTATCCTCTTAATATTTCATCAATTGTTTTTTTTATTAAAGAGTTGTAATACAATCAATTAAAACAATTTTCAAAGTATTTTCACTTATACATATCCATGTCCTGTTTTTGAGTTTTACCTAATTGCAATAAGATGTTCTAAAATAGCCTATAATATATAAATGTAAACTTAGTTTTCGGGTAGCCCACATTTCCCCATTTCAATATATAGTAACTATCCTGTGCAAAATAAGATACATTATTCATTTCAATACATCCTTATTTTATACTGGTTTGTTCTGTTTAACATCTTAATAGTATAAATCAGTTCTAATAGGTAGCTTTCTTTTCCCTTAGAAGTCTAAAAATTAAGTATAAATTAGTGTATATCTTTTAAAAATTCCCCTTAACCCATAAAAAGGGGGGGGAGTTAAGCTCTATCATTGCAACAAGTATATTCCATTTATCCTCTTAATATTTCATCAATTGTTTTTTTTTTATTAAAGAGTTTTACAAAAAAAGATTTTACAATACATATCCCCAAAACCCACCCACCCCAAACCACCCCCCTTCCTCCCCCACTTCCCAGAGCTAAATACAGGGTTATAGATATAATAATCATATTCTAACTAAAAATTATCCATAATATAAAATTAACCAAATTCATAATGTGCTTTAACTCCCCTTTAACATAGATACATACAAAGTTCTAACACTAAAATTAATAACAATATCCCTCTAAAATCTACTCATAAGCTAAATGGAACTTTTTAGTCCCATCCATATTTATTCTGAATATAATCTATCCATCTCCTCCAAACTGAAATATATCTTTCTTGTGAATGATCTTTCAAATAAGCAGAAATCTTAGACATTTCTGCAAGATTCGATACTTTAAACACCCATTCTTCTATAGTAGGCAAACTATCCTTCTTCCAGTATTGTCCCACCAGTAACCGTGCTGCTGTTATCAAATTCAACATCAATTGTTAAAATAATATATTTTATTATGTCATTGCAAAATCTTTAATATAATTCAAAGTTATATTCTAATAACTAATCTATTTCATTATATAATAGTTTCCGTATCTAAAATGCATGCATATTCTATTTATCATCCTTACAGTTGATCTATAATTGACAAAGTATGTTTTATTGTTTGTGGCTAATTTTCATTCCCTTAAAAATCTAAATCCTAAATATAAAATCAGTTTACTTCTTGTAACAGTTCCCCTTGGCCCATTAAAAGAGAATTTAAGCTTTATTATTGCCAATCCCCACACTTACAACAACAACAAAGAAAAAAAAAACAAATCATTTTTTAAATCTAACTCTCGCTTCCTTTTTGTGCCAGGCAGGCTTCCATATCATTGCCTTTAACTTCTTAAATGTGTCTCCCTTTCTTCCTACACACGTTGTTTGAATCCAGGGAGACCAGAACAGCTGCCATTTTATACCCTCAACCTGACTGTTTCTATACTGGGCATAAGGAGAAGGGGAAAACAACATGGCTTTCAGCTTCTCACTCTTGTCTATTTGGCAAATGGATGTGGAACTTTTATGTTTCAGAGCAATCCATTCATAATGTTTCAGCAGCATCATGGTCACTTAACAAGGAGATAACATTGTAAGTAGAAAATCATAAATGCCATAAAAAGAGATTGATCACCAATTTCACTTTATTATTTCTCCTTTAAAAGTGCATTCCATGCTGGCCACTTTTATCTTCTGTTCTTTCCCCTCCCTCCTCTTTCTTTTCCTCCTCTTATCAGTTCAGAAAAGGTGTTCCTATTGGTGGGCAGTCGTTCTTGGATTGGTCAGTCATACCTTTCCCTCTGGGCCTTCATAGTTCTATTTCCTCTGCTGAGGGAAATTAATTTGTCTCTATCTCTGTTTATTAGTCTGCACCTTGGCATTATAAGGTTGATCATTTCTTGGAAGGATGGGAGGAGGAATCCCATATAACCAGCAGCAGCAAAGGCTTTTAGAATACTGTTGTGGCAACACAAGCTCTTTTCCAAGAGTTAAAATAAATACTCAAGAAAAAGTCAAGAATGTCAAAGGTAATTTATTGCATGTCATGCGATTGCATGTAATAGGATTCTGTCACTTCAAAAAGAAAAAAAGCCAGGAATTTGGAGTGGGGAAATAGCAGTGAAGGAATGAAGGGGCTGGAGTGAGGGAAGCTTTAATCTTCATTTGTTGGCTCCTCTTCCAATCGTAATCACCTCTCAAACAGCTTTTATCCTGTGGATACCGAGAGCACGTTAGCCCCTAACAACCACTAAAATCAGGGTTATTTAAAGCTTCAAACCACAGCACAACGGTTGAGCTGACATAATATGCTAATATACTAAGCCATAATGAGCATATGGTTTATTCAGTAGCCACTGGGTAAGCAAGCTATTCCTGGAGAGAATCTTATCTATTTGGTCACTAAGAGTCAAGCCCAACCTGATAGCACATAATGAATCAATCTATGGCTTAGTATGAGCCCAAACACAAAGAAAGCTTGGTTGAATGCAGTAGGATTTCTGAGTAAATATGGGATTGCAACAAAATAATTTGCAACAGTATAACTGAACAATGTCCTATAAGCATCCTGGTTGCAGGGCAGAATGTTGGTGCTCTTGATGTATTATAAGAATCTAGGAAAATAGTTGGCAGCTATTTAAAAATGTACGCAAGAGGCTTCAGGATCAGTTCTGATATTTCCCTTGATTGATTGGCTGGTTGGTTGAGGACCAAATTGCTAACAGCACACACCACATTGGCCCATTTTGCCATGAGAACTTGGGAAATGCTTTCTTTTCTCCATCCATACACCAGGTGCTCAAATTTCTTGAGGTTAAAAGGAGCCTCCAATAAAAACAGTTACAATATTGTCAAATAGCACCTTTAATTAAAGATACTATGAAATCTATAGCTCTGGATTCTACCAACCATTCCTGCTGCAAATGTGATTGTAAAATAGCAAAAGAGGAGCACAGATAGATCAGGATAAAAAGAAAAGCAGATTATGCATTCAAGGGAAGCATACCAGAAGAATCACCAAGAACAGCAAAGGCTGGTTTTTCATTAGCTCAACAATCAAATAAACGCATAGCCATTAATTTTAGGAAATATCTCCAGTTTTTAACTCTTAGTTTAGGAGTGTTTTGGGGCCCAGGGGAGGTTACCTTTCCTGTTGTCGAACAGGTCAGACATGCATTTATCAGTAGTTCTCCAATTCTACTTCAGAAGTTATTCTCCTAGTCTGAGCACCAATATCAACCACAGATAATACTAGCAGGGAGCAATAGGAATTGCAGGCCAAGCTCTTTTTTTAATTTGCTGCTTTGGTGATCACTGTCATATTAGCAATGCAGTGGTCATATAGATTAGAGATGTGCATGTCAAAAACCCCTTGCTTACAATGATTTATAATAGTACTATTGTTTATACACCTAGTTAGATCCCTGGACTACTTAGTGTCAAGACCAGATAGCAGTTGCCATCCAGGTTTGCAGGCTAACAAGGTTCTGCTGGAAATATGAAGGACTGAATGACTTTAATTCTAAACTACCTTCAAGTATAGAACTATAGCTAAAACTATTTATTTCCCTTTCACCTTCCACCCTATACCTGTCTATCAAACAAACATTTCTAAACATGTCTGAGTTGCAGCTGCGATCAACAGAACCAGATTAAACAACTCAGGAATTCAGTCCTGTACGTATCAGTGAAGTAAAGCCCATTGCATTCATTGGGCTAACTGTTAAATGGGTAAAGATCATTCTTTTGAAGGATAAAATGGGTATGTTCAATTTACTGATACACTGATAACATAAGGAGCCCAAAGGACAAGCATTGCAGCCCCAGCTCACCCCCAAACCACAATAGAAAATGTATTTCAACAGTATGTTAGCTTCTACCAGAAGAGATTGCAGTTATAGTTCTAGCAACAATTGCAGGAATATACGGGGATGCACACACACTTTTTGCTTTTGGGCTGTGAAATACAAGAGAGAAAAGGAATTGCTCCTTTGCCATCACTGATTTTTTTCTCTTACAGAAACCTTAACTAACACCTCTATCCCATTAGACTCACAGATTAAAAAAGTGAAATTATGATTCAACCTCCAGGTGCGCCCATGTGTACACGTGTGTGTCTGTGTGTGTGTATGCCCGTGCGCGCACGCACACACAAAGCAGCTGCTCAAAAAGCTGAGAGATCTGTTAACGCTTGCAAGGAAACCTGGCGCTGTTTTAGAACGCAGGCCAAATTCCCATCAATTCAGCAGATAGTCCTCCTAAATGGAAGCCCTGATCCCCTCCCCTCCCCTTTTGTGCATCGGCCTGAAGAGGCAGAATTTAATACCTGCCTGATTGTAGCAGCATTGAAGAGACCCGATTGAACCTGTCCTCTTTTCAGGTGAGTGTGTGTGCCTCTTTTTTTCTTGCTCTGTCTTTGGGCACATTGCTTATTTGTGTATAGATTACGGCGCCTACCCTTAAAAGCTTTTTAAGACAGAGGAGAAAAGAACAAATGAACCAATTCCAACAAAAAAAAATAGACAGCATTAGGTTACCTTTCCATCACTCATTATTTTTCTTTTCTCCCCCTCCCATTTCATTTCCAAAGGCTAAATTTAGTGAATACTTTTCACATTAAAAACTTGTCAGGTATTCATGTCGAAAGAGGCTTCTGGTTTGGTCTCTTGGGGAAGTTCCTGAGAAAGAGAAAGCTCTTAAAGTATAACGGAGAAGGAAGGGAAAGATTTTCACAATTCCTTTTCCACCCTTTATAAATTCAACTTTCTGGATCTGTTAAAAGAAAAAGAGACACCTTGGCCTCATTCTCTGGTCACTAGACTGTCTTGTTGGCATAATTTAACAAGTGCTTCCCACACTGGGCATGACCTCTGAGTGGCTAACCTTCCCCCCCACCACCACCCCACCACCACTACAGGCATCAGTAGCAACAATGTAGTGAGTGTGTTTGTGTTTGTGTGTGCCTGCATGCAAAGCTGGTAGAAGGTTGAGGGCCAGGCAAAGGGAGTAAATGTAGGGAAGATGAAGTGATGGGTGTGTTTAAACATTCTCAGACAAAAGACACCACAATTCTCATAAAGCTCATTGTTTCTCAAGCAGTTTTATACATGCGGGCATTTGACTCTGGAAAGCAGTTAAAATGTGATAGTAGGGATCTGTAACTATCCTCCGTGGAAGGCAGGGAAGGTAGAATTAGAAAACGTCTAGGAGAATACAAGCAGGATGATTTATTTCATTGGAGCTGTATCCCAGCCATCGCTTGCAGCTCACATTTTCTAGTAAGAATACAGAAAGGCTATTTTCTAGCTATATGATGCCCTGCAAGCTTTGGTGATGCCAATGTCAGTCGGGGAGGAATGTTAACAACAGTCCAAAACATTTTCCCTGGGAAATTGTTCTAATCAATTTCTTCTTTCAAATATCTACAGTATATGCAGAATGATTCAGGAAAGCAAAGTTACATTGGTAAAGACCTGAAAGCCAGGGCCCAGAATCTACAAAATGGTTTTAATGTCCAGTGCATTTCCATGGACCCCACCTGAATCTGGTTTTTTTTTTAAAAAAAATCAACATCTGTGGACCCCCAATTATTCTTCTAATTGCAAACTCAGAAGGAAGAGGTAGATGAGGAAGAGCCCAATCCTAGCCATGAGACTTACAAACAGGCTGTTGGAAAGTGGGGTGAATTAAGACCCTGATTCACCAGACCACTTAGCAAAAGTGGACAAACCAAGTAAGATAGCTTGTTGATCAGACTTATTGTGGTATACTGTAAAACCAAGCTTTGCAGAATACCCCTTAGTTACACGCTCTCCATCAAGCTCACATCGTTTTCCTTCCCAATATATGCACATCTAGAATTCCAGCTTTTCAACTTCACCACTAGAGAAGACAACATACAAATACTGCCTTGCGGCCATTGTAGCATTTCAGAAGAGAGAAAATAGTTTCAGGCAAAGAGACAAGGCAAACAAACTGATACAATGTTTTAATGGGATGTGAGTTGGTGACCTGGGGTGGCATCCCTGGACACTTGCCGAGCGTTAACAGGCAGTCTGGATAAGTAAACTGAATTCAGTGACCTTAGAACTCGGCAAATGATACTTGGTTCAGAGCAAAAGAGTTTCAGTAAATCAAAAGCAATGGAGCAGTGCAGCAGCTAAGATCATATGCTGTATTAATCCATAGTGCGGTTCCTTTATATTTGACATAGTGGGTTAACCAGTCATTATGGTTGACAAACCATAGTTTTTTGCTTAGCATGATATGTGAACTACTGGTAAGTGGATGATGGTTTATGTAATAAAACTTCATTGAGCAAGCCAATGGGTTAGGATGATGTAAGAACCTTACCACTTCATATATTGGTTGATGGTTCACTTTACTGTAGATCGGACAGTAGGAAGCTTCAATGGAAGAGCAGCAAGGTGAGATGGAACCAGTGGCAGAAGTGAAAAGGATGGGCAGCTGCATGGCAGGAATTGGAAAGGGAAAGGAAATAAGTAAGGGTGCAGAGGAATCCACAGGAAGGCAAGGAGATTGGCAATTATGTAGGTTCTGCTTGTCTTCCTGCTTCTAGAGAGAGGCTAAGCTCCAAACTTGTCTTCACAAAGAAGCTAAAGATTTTGTAATGGTGTTGCCAGTCCAAAGTTCAGATAATAAAGGAGGAAGGTTGGACATTAGGTAGCAACCCAATCTTTTAAATGGAGTTCGGTGCTATTGAAATGATCCAATTCTTCAAGATCTGATTGAAATAACTGCATACCGATCTTTGCTCTGTGATGTACAGCACTGACAGATCCAAGTAATCCCAGTACACATTCATATATACTTGCCAGTTTGCTTCCATGTGCAGTTCTGACAACCCACCAAGACAAGGTAGAGAAGACGAAGGAACCAGTGCCCTCTGTATCAAGACTTATTTTTATTGTAGCAGCTGTAGTAGCAGATTCTTGAAAGTCTAAATGTGCTTCCCCCTCCCTCACTTTTATCTTCATGTGAACTTGGGAGGGGCTTGTCTGAAATGTTGTCTCTATAGACTCAAGGTAACGGTCATGACCTGTAAAGTCCTACATGGCATAGAAACAAGTTATTTGAGGGAACACCTGTCTCCTCTGGTGTTTGCCCAGCCAATTCCTACTGACAGGATTGGTCTGCTCTAGGTTTCTTTCACTGAACTATGCCACCAAGCAGAGCCCAAGAAACATGCCTTCTCCATCATAGCCCCGGTCCTCTGGACTGAGATTCCCACTGAGATCTGAATACTCCCATTCTGTTGGCATTCTGAAAAGCCATAAAAACCTGACTGTTCTCCCTGGCCCTGGACTAGGATTGATAATTCCCCCTTTGTTAAGTTAGTCGTTGGTGAGCTCATTTGGGGCGCACTGGGTCCACCATTTTGTTCTCCTTTCCTTTTTTTTGTTGAAGTATGTTTGTTTGCCTCAGGTTGTTTACCTCTGTTATATTTTTTATTTTTATTTTTTATTTTTAATTCCATTTATATCCCGCCCTTCTCCGAAGACTCAGGGCGGCTTACAAGCTTAGCAGTAGCCTTCATTCTATGTATATGCCTGCTTATTAGGGCTTTCACACAGCCCCCAAGCGGCATTATTACAAAGTCAGCTTATTGCCCCCAACAATCTGGGTCCTCATTTTACCTACCTCGGAAGGATGGAAGGCTGAGTCAACCTTGAGCCTGGTGGGATGCGAACCTGCACTAATTGCAGGCAGCTGGTGTTACTTAAGGAGGCATTAGCCCACTGCTCCACCAAGGTGTTATTGTTTTCTTGATGTGTTGTGATCTGCCCAAAGGTATGTGGGATTGGATGGCATGAAATTGAATAAATAAATAACTCCGAACTTGAGCTCCAGAAGTAGTATCCATGGCTTGTTTTGTAACCAGGATATCATTTTGCTAGATAAAAAACTGCATCAAACAATTTACTTTGGAATGAACAAAAAATGCATTTAGTTGCCATGCAACATGAAAACAGAACTCCAAGTGTGGTTCCTGAGTGATCTTTGGTTTTGGGGGAGAAATGCACAAGGACAAATTAATTTTTAGCGGGATTCCTTAAACTTGTTACTTCAGTACTAGAGTTTACATGCCTACAAGGTCCCGTTTATCATTTTCCTGAAGCTCCTGGACCTACTACTCCTTCACCTCATTTTTCTAAGCCTGCAGACCATGAAAAGAGTACAAAGGAACAGCATCCTCTCCACAGTTGCAAGGAGGAAGAGGAGCATTGACAAAATCTGCACTAAGTCCCCCGTCCAAATCTCCAACAGGCACTGAATGTGGCACCTATTTAAAGATACTATCTTTCTCCAGAATAAACTTTGTTATGCTATTAAAATACTATTGCCTGTGAAGGGAAAAAGGAATTCTGGAAAAATATAGGGCAGTCATATTCTATATGGATATTTAACTTAATATGTAAATGTTGCATCTTTCTTAGTCCTTCCGTCTAGAGTGTCACATGAACACATGTTCATGTCATTCAGTGACCAAGCTTAAAACCCGTCTGGGAATTCCAGATTTGTTCTAGCTTCAGATCCTCCCTTCTGCCACGCCTGGTCAAGGAATTATTTGTTTTCAGAAAGTAAATTCAAGAGAGGATTAGAAACCAAGGCAACCAACCACTAAAGATCAGCAAACATGCATACTGGAAAATTCCTTTCAGGTTGAATGTGTGAGAAACTGGTGTTACCCTCAAGACACTTTTCCATCCCAGATACAACTTGCCTTCCGTAAGGACTGCTTAAGAATTAAGCTGAACACTCAAGATATTTTTTATTTATTTATTTTAATTCCATTTATATCCCGCCCTTCTCCGAAGACTCAGGGCGGCTTACAAGCTTAGCAGTAGCCTTCATTCTTTGTATATGCCTGCTTATTAGGGCTTTCACACACACACCCAAGCGGCATTATTACAAAGTCAGCTTAATTGCCCCCAACAATCTGGGTCCTCATTTTACCTACCTCGGAAGGATGGAAGGCTGAGTCAACCTTGAGCCTGGTGGGATGCGAACCTGCACTAATTGCAGGCAGCTGGTGTTACTTAAGGAGGCATTAGCCCACTGCTCCACCAAGGCTCTTATATGATATGAGCACCTTAGCAATGGATGAGCTCTTACTCTGTTCACTTCCCCAAAATAAATGTGTGTTCCTTCCACCATACCTCTTCCCTTAAACTGCACTTTCCTTTGAAATGATCACAAATAATTTGTTGGACACTCCCATGTCATTTTCTTGGCAACAACAGAGATGCCTTCTGATTTTTCTTTTAAATTTTGCAATCTACTGTACAGCCCACATAAATCCAAATGCAAACCAGCTCCAGACAAGGTCATGTAGTGCTACCTGCTGAGCTATCACATCGTATACCTCTCTAAGATCTTTAATGATTGGGGAACTATCCAGCTTGTCCCTTAAACAGTACAAAGAGGGAAACTATAGTTCTATTCCAACAGCAAAAAAAAAAGCAGGGTGAGTTTTCACATAATTTATGTGCACAAATAATTCATAGCAACCTATCCCAGGTCCCTAAATAAAGTCCAACTAATTTTTTCTCCTTAATGTTTCTGACTTGGAGTATTCCACTCTCCAAACACAAGCAACATATTTTGCTTGCATGTTTGTTGATTCCAGATTGAGCTTCACCATAAAACTTGTCAGCCTCCTTTTTTCTTTCTTTCTTTCTTTCTTTCTTTCTTTCTTTCTTTCTTTCTTTCTTTCTTTCTTTCTTTCTTTCTTTCTTTCTTTCTTTCTTTTTTTGCTGCGTCAGTGATTGAAGCATGAACTTGGACAACTTTCAGACTAAAGGGTTGCCCACAAAGTCTAATTGATGTTACTCGGTCACTGACTGCATTGTGCATTGTCTTTGTTATAACCTTCCTGACTATGAAAGCAATGCCATTCCTTCCTTGTTTTACGTGCTCTGAGTAGTAAACAGTGTGTTATTCTGACTGAAGTGTCCAATCTCAGTTCATCTCAATTCACTGATGCCTAAGATGTCATCAGGAAGCTGATTCATTTCATCTTTCACTGTGAAGAGCTTTCCTACAGTCATGCTTCTTACATTTCATGTTCCCAACGTAATCTTACTTTGCAGGTTTGAATTTTCTTTTGCTTTGCACAGCAGTATCAGCAACTAGAGAACCCAAAGACAATATTCTATTAAAGTTCCTCCAGGTCTTAGAATCTTGCATACTATGGGAAAATTTCTGTACCTAACTATACCTTGAATTGCAATAATCGCTTTTGACAGAGGCCCATATGGATTCTAAATGTATTCCATTATGTTTCTTTAAAATCTACCCATTTACCAGTTTTCAAGCTGAGGCGAGATTCTTCGATCCCTTTTCATTCATTTTCATTCTTTTTTCATTGATTTGAGGCATCTCAGATCAATATAATCAGTTACGGTCCAGCTCTTCTATATACCCAAGACAGCTGGCATAAAAGAAAGCCCCAAATGAAGGCAATATCCATTCCTGTTTGCTTCTGGCTGGAATATTAGGAGCGGGAGGGTGCTTTTGCTAATCTATTTATGTGTTGAAACCAAGTTCTGTATTAGGTAAAAGCAGCTGCCATTCTCCATATCTCCATTCAGCAGAGTCTCTGTTCTGATCATTCAAAAATCAAGCTTCATAATGAACGATGCTAAGAAATAGAAGATTATTGGAGTTGAAAGGACATGATCTGAAATTTGAGTTAAATGGTTATTTATGGTACAATAGAATAAAGGTCAATGCAGATTGTAAAAACCATCTTTTAGATGTGCCACATTGAGAATATGGAATAGATTTCAACCTAGGTTATGTTCAAAAATACCTTTGTGGCTCTTAGCACAAGAAATGTATTATAGAAGAGAAATGATAACTAAACATAAATGGTCAGCTTATGGTGTCCTAGTAGAATTTTCTCAAAGATAATGTAAAAGGAAATCAAGAGAAAATTTGACATTAAACAATATTCTTGTCAATGACTTTCTATGTACAATTACTAGAAAGATTTAAAGTCCATAAAAATGTTTTGTTTTAAAGATTGTAAGACTGAGTTTGAAACAGAATTCTGTATTAATGATGAACTTTTTAATAATAGAATATATAAACTTTTGCTGAAATTTGAAACAGAAGATGAACAGTGAAAAGACCTAATAATACCTACAATGGAGGAATGGAGGTAAAGATGAAAGAACTTGTTGAGATGCTTAAATTGACAGCTTTGATTAGAGAAAAGACATTAACTTAGGTTTAATGCTGGTTGGGAAAACCCCTTTGTGCTTTGTTTTTTTGTGTGAAACAAAATAATGAATTTATGACGTGGTTTTGATGACTAGAAAGAATAGTAAAAAAGTGAAAGTGAAAGTTATGTTGTAACTGTGGAGCAGCAGTTCCCAAACTTTTCTATACCCCGCCATCCCTTACAAAAGTTTGAAATAACAGCAATGAATTATGCATATACACTATAATTTTGAAAACTCCCAAGTTTTTGCACTCCCTGGAATATTGTCTCGCACCCCTGAGCACCCTTAGATGGGAACCACTGCTGTAGAGCAAGTGGTTATTTTATATTTGTAGCTGCTGTAAAAGAAAATCAGAAGCTGCTTCTGTATACTCCTTTTTCCTTTGGATTTTTGGCCTTTATCCCCTTATTTATTTATTTATTTTATTCTAAATGTTTGTTTGTTAGTTTTGATTCTTTTTGTCTGAAAATCTAATAAAGTTATCACAAAAGGACCAAAAATTAATATTTATTTATATTTATATTTATATTTATTTATATATGTATATGTATATGTATGTGTGTGTGTGTATGTATATATATATGTATCTATGTATGTATATGTGTGGTGGTGCATGGGATTTCGTATACTCCTTGGTTTTCTAACCCAATTATGTCTTTGGGGTTTCTTAGGATGGTGGATATTTTTCTGTCTGTGTAGAATGCTGTTTTGATGTTGTGTTTTTGGAGGACCTTGCTGATTCTGTCTGTGGTCCCTTTTAAGTATGGGAGGAGGGCTTTGCCATTTTC
This sequence comes from Vipera berus, assembly GCF_964194415.1. NCBI lineage: Eukaryota > Metazoa > Chordata > Lepidosauria > Squamata > Viperidae > Vipera > Vipera berus. The sequence goes on along the minus strand of NC_138203.1, from coordinate 236,557,961 downwards.
TTGTTCTCTGTCTTCGGTTTTTGTGGGTGTCTCTCTTCGGATTAAGTTGGTAATCATGTTTCTTTGGAATCCATTGGCTGTTAGTACATTAGTGAGAGTGTGTAGTTCGGTTTTTAGGTGTTGTTCGTCAGCTAGGTGTTTTGTTCTGGAGATGAGTGTCTTGGCTACGGAGTTGATCTGTGCTGGGTGGTGGTGTGAGAGTGCGTTCAGATAGCGGTTTGTGTGTGTTTTTTTTATGGTAGATAGTGTGTCCTAGGGAGCCGTTGGATTTCTTGTAGACTAAGACATCAAGGAAGGGAAGTTGATTGTTAGCTTCTGTTTCCATGGTGAATTGTATTTTGGGGTGTAGGCTATTGAGGTGTGTGAGGAAGTCATCCAGTTTTTCTTTGCCGTGTGGCCAGATTACGAAGGTGTCATCTACGTATCTGAGCCAGAGTTTGGGTTTGTGGTTGGATTTTTCTAGAGCGAGGGTTTCAAAGTGTTCCATGTAGAGGTTTGCGATGACAGGTGAAAGGGGTGATCCCATGGGTGCTCCTTCCATTTGTTTGTATCTTTGTCCATTGTAGATGAAGTATGTGTTAGATAGGCAGTGGTTGGTCAGATCTAGGATGTGTTTTGGGGGATTGTATTTATTTAGGATGGCTGTCAAGGCTTCTTTGATTGGCACTTGGGTGAAGAGGGATACGACATCGAAGCTCACAAGTAGGTCACAGGGCTGTAAGTTTAGTTTACTTATGATCTCTATGAATTGGAATGAGTTTTGTACGTGTGAGGTGATGGAATTTGCGTAAGGCTGTAGTTGTTTGGCAAGAAATTTGGCTAGATTTTGTAGAGGTGAGCCTATGGAGCTGACTATGGGTCTGAGTGGGGTTCCTTCTTTGTGTATCTTGGGTAGACCATAGAGCTTAGGACATCTGGATGATTTTTCTCTGGGAATGATTGTTTTCTGGATCTCTTCACTGATGGGGGTGGCTTTTATTTTGGATTTTGTGGTTTTTTTCCAGGTAGGTGGTGGGATCTGTCTTGAGGAGTTTGTATGTGGAGTCTCGGAGTAGGTTGGATAATTTGGTATGGTAGTCGGATGAGTTCATTACCACCGTGGCGTTGCCTTTGTCTGCTGGCAGAATGATTATGCTGGTGTCATTTTTTAGGTTAAGTAGTGCTGTCTGTTCCTCTTTGGGTAAGTTGCTTTTGGGTGGTTTGCTGGTGCAGAGGATGTTGGTAACTTCGAGTCTGATTTTGTTGGCGTCATCCGGGTTAATTTTGGTCAGGCTGGATTCGACTCCGCATATAATGGTTTCCGTGGGAATGTGTTTGGGAGCGACTGCAAAATTAAATCCTTTAGACAGGACGTTGGTTTCGGCTTTGGTGAGAATCCTTAAAAAAGAGGAACAAACAGCCACATGCTTCTCCCAGAAGAAGGAAGCTGAAGCCACCAGCCTGATGATGACGGATGGGATTCCGTCGAAACGTTGCTCCTACACCTTTAGTTCTACGCAGGGAAAAAACCCGAATGACCAAAGATCCACATACAAACACCCGCGAAAACCTCAGAAAACTATATATATATATATATATATATATATATATATATATATATATATATATATATATATATATATATATATATATATATGTGTGTGTGTGTGTGTGTGTGTGTGTGTGTGTGTGTGTGTATGTGTATATATATATATATATATATATATATATATATATATATATATATATATATATATATATATTTGTTTTCGTAGATTCTCGCGGGTGTCTATGTGTAGATCTAGAACAATCGCCAAAATAGAACATCTCAATAGCAGAATAATCAGAGAAGCCATTGAAATAGAAAAACACCCAGACAGTATGAACAAGCGAGACAACACCTCCCGCCTACATGCCATTTGGAAACCAGCATTGATAGAGAAACGAATTTCAGCAAATAAGGATTTAAAAAACCAACAAACAACCCCAAATGCCACCAGCCCCAGCAAGACTTATCCACACCCAGAACAAAAACTCTCCCACACAGAAGACAGAACAAGTCAAGCAAAAGGGCCATCACCCAAGCAGAAGAACGCACACACGAACCTGACTGACCCATACCAGAGATACATAGCAGGTCCTCGAACTCGGAGCCAAACCAAAGCTCTGGAGGCCACTACACAGCCCACTCCTCAGGACACCAAATCACAACACTCAGGATATTACAACACAACAAAGAACCCCACCCATTCGGAACACACCCCACCCAGTCGGAGGACGGCCACGCCTCCAACCAATCAGGGGACAGCCACGCATCCACCCAATCAGAAGACAGCCACGCCTCCACTCAATCAGAAGACAACCACGCCTCCACCCAGCCGGAGGACACCCCCACCCAATCAGAAAGCAGCCACGCCTCCTCCCAGTCAGAACACAGCCCCACCGGCAGTTGGAAAGAAAGGAACAGCCAGACCACGCATTGCTCCTGGTAGCAGCAGGAGAAACACTCCGGCCTGATGATGACGGATGGGATTTCGTCGAAACGTCGCCACAACTTTCTGAAGATGAAAGGAACGTGGGAAGAAACCCGAGACTCTAGATCTATATATATATATATATATATATATATATATATATATATATATATATATAGGTAAAGGTTCCCCCGCACATGCGTGCTAGTCGTTTCCAACTCTAGGGGCCAGTGCTCATCTCCGTTTCAAAGCCAAAGAGCCAGCACTTGTCCGAGGATGTCTCCATGGTCATGTGGCCAGCATGACTAGATGCCAAAGGTGCACGGAACGCTGTTACCTTCCCACCATAGTGGTCCCTATTTTTCTACTTGTATTTTTACGTGCTTTCAAACTGCTAGGTTGGCAGAAGCTGGGACGAGTAACAGGTGCTCACTCTGCTACGTTGCACTCAGGATTCGACCCACCAAACTGCCGACCTTCTGATCGACAAGCTCAGCGTCCTAACCTACTGAGCCATATATATTGGGACTTATATGCTGCCCTATCTCCCAAAGGACTCAGGGCGGCTAACAACAATAAAATACAACGATACAAAAGTTAAAAAGAATTAAATTAACAGCCCCAATAACATAAATAAAATTAAAGTTAAAAATTAAAAAACATTTTAAAATCCCTGTCATCAGTCCAGGTCAGCCTGATGGAAAAGAAGTGTTTTAAGGCCACGGCGAAAGGACCGGAGATCCGGGGCCATCCGGAGCTCAAGGGGAAGTTGGTTCCATAGGGCTGGCGCTCCCACAGAGAATGCCCTCTCCCTGGGGGTCGCCAGCCAACATTGTCTAGCCGACGGCACCCTGAGGAGGCCCTCTTTGTGTGAGCATACTGGGCGATGGGAGATCGTTCCCAGCAGCAGACGGTCCTGCAAATATCCCGGGCCTAAGCCATGTAGGGCTTTAAAGGTAAGTACCAGCACCTTAAATCTCACCCGGAGGACAACCGGTAACCAATGCAGCTCACGCAGGAGGGGTGTAATATGGGAGTATCGGGATGCTCCCATCACTACCCGCGCGGCCGCATATATGAAATTGTTTGGAAGAATTAAAACAACTCAAGGATTGACCATGCTTTATTATACAGGGTGGTCTGCACTGGATTCAAATTATTGGAGAGCTACTGTATGCCAAGGAATCTGTTGGGATACAGTGAACCCCTCTGCTAAAGGTTCAGGTCCCTTTCTGGATAAAGCAGTTTTCTCAGTATTACGGTACTTTTATTTTTATTCTAGACAGCTTTTTGTGGCACTGCCTGGTATGAATACTTTAAAAAAAAGTTTTCCACCCTTGTGCCTTCATTTTGGCTGCAATTAAATTAACTTAAGAGCATCAAGGTTCATTGAAATGCATTGTGCTATTTTCTCCCCTTCCCCTTTTAAGTGTCAGCAGGAACCGCTTATGCTTTTGTAAGCAGTATTGTAAAGAATGCTTTGTTTGAAACTCTGGCTCAAGAAAGATGGTGGGCAATTGTTCCTCCACATCCTCGTATTACCTCCCTGTTGGCACTGCCCAGATCACTATCACGTACGGCCATGGACAGAGAAAAATGCAGAGTCAATCCTTCTCATAGGAATATCCATTAATACATTTTCTTTGCAATCAAAGAAAGCCCTAATAACCAGGCATATACATAGAATGAAGGCTATTGCTAAGCACATTGATTTGTGCTTTAGATTGTAAGCCGCCCTGAGTCTTCGGACAAGGGCAGGATATAAATGGGATTAAAAAAACTTCATTTCTATACATTTTCTTTTTAAAAAGTTGCATTTTCTAAAATTTTGATCACTGTACTGGATCTTCCTTTTTCCCACTTTCGTCTATTAAGTTCTTTTTGATCCATTGTTCCATTTCATTGAAGCCCTTAATGGTGGCTTCTGTTTCTGAAAAACTATTCTTACTTCCTACATAGGTACCATCCTCTGGTAATGAGGATTATCCAATACATTTTGCCAGGCACTTTCTTGCAAGAATTGTACTAACTAGCAATTGTACTTGGGATTGAACCTTGAATATCTGCTTTATCAAACTGTAATGTTCATAATGTGTGATGAAAGTGGATTATAGTATTCTTTATATGTCTTAAGTGCAAGATGTTTCCAACTCTTAGCCTGAAATAGATGTTTTAAAGTGGACAGCTCTTATAAATCACATCCCAGAGACCAATCACTTTTATTGCTGTATGGCATATTCTCCCAAATTTCTAGAGACACTTAGTAAGAGGTTCCTACAAATCAACGAACATATCCCATTGGAGTTTAAAAAGAACTGCAGATCCAAAGTCTCCCAGTTTTATTTTCCCATTTTGTGTGAGAAATACATTCTCTGCACACTTGGATGCAGTCTCTGGGCTCGTAACCTGTTAGAAATTCTGTTTACATATAGCACCACAGATCAAACAAAGAATACAGTCACCATGTGCTTTACTGCTTAACTGCTTAACTGTAACAGGAAACTTTAATTAGAACAAAAGAACATAGGGTATATACCAGGGGTCGGCAACCTTAAAGACTCAAAGAGCCATTTGGACCCATTTTCCAGAGAAAATACAAAAGGGGGGAGCCACAAAATCCTGCTGCCTACCCTCCCTCCTGCACAGAGTGCCACGCCACCACTGCTTCCAGCCACGCACCCCCTGACAGAGCTCTCCACCACTGCTGGTGCTTCCCCCCGCATGAAGCATCCTGCCACCACTGCTTCCGTCACCCCCCCAATGGAGCGCTCCACCGCTGCTGCTTCCCCTCTACACAAAGCACCCACCACCAGCCACTGCTTCCACCCCCCACCCCCCCGACGGAGTGCTCCATTGCTGCTGCTGCTTCCCCCCTCACAAAGCGTCCTGCCGCCACTGCTTCTCCCACACCCCTGATGGAGCACTCCACTGCTGCTGCTGCTTCCTCCCCCTGCATGAAGCGCCCCACTGCCAGCCATTACTTCCCCTCACTACAACCCCGACAGAACGCTCCACCACTGCTGCTGCTTCCTCCCCCCGCATGAAGCATCCCGCTGCCACTGCTTCCCCCACCTTCCCGATGGAACGCTCCACCACCGCCACTGCTTCCCCCCAGGACGGAGCACTTCACCACTGCTTCCCCCAGTAGTGAAGGTGTAGTTTGGGAGGCAGCAGCAGGGCATAGTCCAGGTGTGGCCCAGCAGCAGCAGCAAAGCTCATCCTCGATACTCAAGCAGCCACGAGTGGCTTGCGTGCCTCTGCTCCATCCGATTTGAAGAAAGCGGAGGCGCAGCAGCAGGATTGCTCTCAATAAGTAGGATGCACACGAGCGAGCAGTGCACCCGGCTCTTATTATTTGAGAGCAATTCCACTGCTGCACCTTTGCTTTCTTCATCTCATATGGAGCAGACCCATCCAAGCCACTGGCAGCCGATTGAGTGGAGAGGACTACAAGGAGGAGAAGAGCTTGAGGGCAGTTGGCCAGGTGAGGAGTAGGCCAGGCAATGGTGGCTGGCTGGCTGGGGAGGGGGAATCATGGCTGCTCGGGTGGCCTCTGCCAAGCCTCATGGCAGAGGCATTGACAGCCCCACACACCCAGCCCGTTTCCTGGGCTCCGTACAAGTTGCTTGGCAAAAGTCCTGCACCCCTGCACCCCCGATTGGACCCACATGGCACTTTCTTTCCAGCTCCCCCACAGTCCTCCGTCACTTCCTCTGCCACCGTGTGCAGTCCCACAAATAAAAGAAGTTTTTGGGCAGTCCCACAAACAAAAGAAGTGGGACTAAAAAAGTTCAATCAATCAATTCCAACTTTACAAGATCTTTTTTTTCTGCAAGAAGTTGGAATTCATTGATTGAACTTTTTTAGTCCCACTTCTTTTGTTTGTGAGACTGCACATGGCAGCGGAGGACTGGGAGCCACAGTAGAGGGATGAAAGAACCGCTCACAGCTCCAGAGCCGTGGGTTGCCGACCCCTGGTATATACCCTAGAGCCAAACCTGTAAACACTGCCATCTACTGGCTGAATACTACTGTACAGGTAATCCCCAAGTTATGAGCAATCATTTAAGCTCATTCGAAGTTACATGATAAGCACCCCCTAGTGCTTACGAGCAAGTCCCGAAATTACGAATATTACAGCACCATGGCAGTTGTTCACTCTTAAAAGCTCTGCAACATTCATCCTGGTTATTCCCTCCCTCCCCACCCCCACCCCTCCACCCCCCTGCTCTCCCTAGGCACCAGGCCTTCAATACCTGCTGCCGGCATCATCTTCCCATCGTCCTGTGCGCCCCCACAGGGAGGGCCTTCTCAGGGTACCGCCAGTTAATGAATGCCGGCGGGTTATTCCCAGGGGAAGGGCGTTCTCTGTGGGTGCGCCTGCCCTATGGAACCAACTACCCACAGAACTTAGGACTGTCCCCGACCTTTGCTCATTTCGCCGGGACCTGAAAACCTGGCTCTTCGATCTGTTTGGTCCAGACTGTGGAGTTGTTAATTTAACTGGGTTTTAGATTTACTCTTGGGGCTTGAATTTAATTTAATTGTTTTATTTGTTTTTAATTTTTTGTATTCATGGTTTTAACTGCCCTGTAAACCGCCCTGAGTCCTACGGGAATAGGGCGGTATACAAATCCAATAAAATAAATAAATAAATAAATAAATAAATAAATACTCATCCTGCAAAGATCAAGATCCTTCACTTTTGGGGCTACTCCAGTCCTTTGGTGCATTCGCAGAGAATGGAGGCCTAAAGTAATGCAAGATCTCATATCATCTTGTGTGATCTCATGGTACTTTAGGCCTCTGTTCTCTGCAACAGAGAATGGAACTGAAGCCAGGAGATGCTTCCATGTGCTGGATTGGAACGTCGGCCTTTTCCAGGGCTCTGCCGCCCAGATCAGAAGCTGGGAGATGCTCCCACATGCCTCCAGAGGTTGGATTGGGGCATCAGAGGTCTTTTCTAGGCTTCTGCTACCCGGATCTGAGGCTGGGGGATGCTTCTGCAGCCCTCTGGTGGCCTGTTTCTGTATGGCAGTGGCTTGGAGAAGGCTTCCAATGCCCCAATCCAGCCTCCGGAGGCATGCGGAAGCATCTTCAGCCTCAGATCCCGGCAGCAGCGACCTGGAAAAGGCCTCTGGCACCTGGATTGGGCCCCTGGAGAGCCGCGGAAACATCCCCTGGCCTTAGATCTGGGCAGCAGAGGCCTGGAAAAGGCCTCCAATGCCCCAATCTGACCTCCAAAGGCACACAGAAGTGTCCCCTGGGCTCAGTTCCGTGCGGCAGCATGATAAGAAGGGAGAGGGAAGCATGAGGTATCTTAGTGGGCCCTCACTAGGCCCTTCATGGCCTTTCCCACCCTGAGATACCTCATGTTCACTTAATGAACCGCATGCATTTTAACGAGCAAGGGAGTGATCTCGTTCAAAGTACGAGATTTACTCTCACGAGTTTTCAAATTACGAGTGGAATGGGCAGGCTCCATTACACTCGTAACTCGAGGACCACCTATAGTTGTTGCACAAAAATACATTCTAATAATGTATTCCAACACCTTTGTAGAAGATCTCTGCCATCACACTATTCCATCACTATATGTAGATGTCTCTATCTACTTCAAAAGAGTCTGCATACATCACTGTTTGGATGATTCATTTTAGCCAATAGGATAGATTCATTCCAGGCCTTTTCTATATTGAAGACAGACTTGGGACCTTTTATCTCTTTTGTTGCATATTTCTAGCTTGTGCTTTTATGCTGGACTAAGAGGACTCTACCAAATGATCCTACTTCAAGTACCATTAGTACATTGTAATTCTCCATGATAATCAAAATGCTTTAATTTTTGCAGATGCCTTCAGAAAGCTCAGCAGGTTCAATGTTTCCTTTCACAATTTCATTCTCTTCCACAATATTAGGAGTTTTAAAAATTTTCTTGGTTTTTATTTGCCTTTTACTTAGGAGTATCTTCTGCAGTTTTCCTTCAGGAATATTCTTCCTTAGAACTCAAGATTTTTCTTTCCAGCAGCCTCTACTCTTTAGTTAATTGAAGTCAGAGAAGCATATTCTAGTTAAAAAAAACAATTTGTGGGAATCAACCCTAAAGGCAGCAGTTATAGTACATCAGGAAAATGAAATTTTTCCCATAAGAGTTTGTTGGAATTTCTCCCAAATAAACTTTCAAAAATAAAATATAAAGACATGCTTTTTAAAAAAGAAAAACAAGACAACAAAAATCAATACAAGAGAACCGCCAACAATATAGCATATTCTCAAAGGAGAGGACATAATATTTTCCCTACACTTTTATTAGAGATAGCTGACGTGAAAATGCAGCCGAGCCACAACAAAAATAGGAACCTGTATGTCCTCAATCTATTATCTAGTGTAGTAACTCCCTCTCTATTGCTAAAAGCTGGCACAAGAAAACATTCTCAGATTTTGAATTAAGGGAGGTCAGCCCGTTCAGACCGACATTTTCATCCCAATAATCTTGCACCTGGTTCTGCTAGGTAAAATCTCCTAGCAATTCCTGATGGCTGTAGGTGCTGTGCTGTTTTCTTGGCAAGAGTGTAAAAATATCTTCCCATTGTCTTCTTCCTAAAACCTTTTCCTACTTTACAACCTTGGGATTTCTGAGCATATCTGTTTAAGGCTAAATAGTTCCAGTTCTCCTTAGCTTTTTCAATGTCACTCAAGTCAGTTTTGCTCCTACTAGATCAGACATGTCAAACTCGCAACATCATGTGACATCACTCAATGTATCGGAGCTTTTTCCCCATTGCCGGCAATGGGGTGGGCGTGGTTTCCAGCAGTTTGACACCCCTGTACTAGATTAACTTGAAACACAAACACACACACACAAATGCACAAGCACAAATGCATGAGCCTCAAACGGGTGGATTGAGGAGAAGAAACACATTGGGTGGAATACTGCCCTAATCAATGTGCAGAATGGCCCTTTAAACTACAAACCACTGCTTTTTCAATAATCACATTTGTGTAGGTACTAGCTTCATTATGCATTATTTGCTAATTCATTCTCCATTACGAACCAGGACACTATTTCATTTGAAGATATCTGAGGCACAACATTTGCTTTAGAACTATCAGCTGATAAAAACAATGAGGACATATGCAGAGTCTTCATAGGGAGCACTTACAGTGTGATACTTTAACAATGTAAACATAAGAACTTCTGTCATAGGTAAAGCCAGGATCTATCTAGCATTGTTGTTGTTAGTTGCGAAGTCGTGTCCGACCCATCGCGACCGCATTGACAACATTCCTCCAGGCCTTCCTGTCCTCTACCATCTTCTGGAGTCCATTTAAGCTCACACCTACTGCTTCAGTGACTCCATCCAGCCACCTCATTTTATGTCGTCCCCTTCTTCTCTTGCCCTCAATCTTTCCCAGCATTAGGCTCTTCTCCAGTGAGTCCTTCATTCTCATTAGCTGGCCAAAGTATTTGAGTTTCAACTTCAGGATCTGGCCTTCTAAAGAGCAGTCAGGGTTGATCTCCTCTAGGACTGACCGTTTTGATCGCCTTGCAGTCCAAGGGACTCGCAGGAGTCTTCTCCAGCACCATAGTTCAAAGGCCTCAATTCTTTGGCACTCAGCCTTTCTTATGGTCCTACTTTCACAGCCATACATTGCAACTGGGAAAACCATAGCCTTAACTATACACACTTTGTTGGCAGGGTGATGTCTCTGCTTCTTAGTGTGCTGTCTAGATTTGCCGTGGCTTTCCTCCCCAGGAGCAAGTGTCTTTTAATTTCTTGGCTGCAGTCCCCATCTGTGGTGATCTTGGAGACCAGGAAAATAAAATCTGTCACTACCTCCATTTCTTCCCCATCTATTTGCCAGGAATTGAGACGGGCGGATGCCATAATCTTGGTTTTCTTAATTTTAAGTTTCAAGCCAACTTTTGCACTCTCCTTCTTCACCCGCAACAAGAGGCTCTTTAGTTCCTCTTTACTTTCTGCCATTAGAGTGGTATCATCTGCATATCTTAGGTTGTTGATATTTCTCCCAATCTTAATTCCAACTTTTGATTCATCTAGCCCTGTCTTTCTCATGATGTGCTCTGCATACAGGTGAAACTCGAAAAATTAGAATATCGTGCAAAAGTTCATTTATTTCAGTAATGCACCTTCAAGGGGGAAACTAATATATGAGATAGACTCATTACATGCAAAGCAAGATAGTTCAAGCCGTGATTTGTCATAATTGTGATGATTATGGCGTACAGCTCATGAAAACCCCAAATCCACAATCTCAGAAAATTAGAATATTACATGCAATCAATAAAACAAGGAGTGTACATAGAACAATATTGGACCTCTGAAAAATATAAGCATGCATATGTACTCAGTACTTGGTTTGGGCCCCTTTTGCAGCAATTACTGCCTCAATGCGATGTGGCATGGAAGCTATCAGCCTGTGGCACTGCTGAGGTGTTATGGAAGACCAGGATGCTTCAATAGCAGCCTTCAGCTCTTCTGCATTGTTCGGTCTCATGTCTCTCATCTTTCTCTTGGCAATGCCCCATAGATTCTTTATGGGGTTCAGGTCAGGCGAGTTTGCTGGCCAATCAAGCACAGTAATCCCACGGTCATTGAACCAGGTTTTGGTGCTTTTGGCAGTGTGGGCAGGTGCCAAGTCCTGCTGGAAAATGAAATCAGCATCCCCATAAAGCTCGTCTGCAGAAGGAAGCATGAAGTGCTCCAAAATCTCCTGGTAGATGGCTGCGTTGACCCTGGACTTAATGAAGCACAGCGAACCAATACCAGCAGATGACATGGCTCCCCAAATCAACACAGACTGTGGAAACTTCACACTGGACTTCAAGCATCTTGCAATGTGTGCATCTCCATTCTTCCTCCAGACTCTGGGTCCTTGGTTTCCAAATGAGATGCAAAAGTTACTCTCATCAGAAAAGAAGACTTTGGACCACTGAGCAACAGACCAGGTCTGTTTTTCTTTAGCCCAGGTAAGACGCTTCTTACATTGTTTGTTGTTCAGGAGCGGCTTAACAAGAGGAACACGACATTTGAAGCCCATGTCTGTCTGTGTGTGGTGGCTCTTGATGCACTGACTCCAGCCTCAGTCCACTCCTTTTGAAAGTCTCCAACACTTTTGTATGGCCTTTTCCTGACAATCCTCTCCAGGCTGCGGTCATCCCTGCTGCTTGTGCACCTTTTTCTTCCACACTTTTCCCTTCCACATAACTTTCTATTAATGTGCTTTGATACAGCACTTTGGGAACATCCAACTTCTTTTGCAATTACCTTTTGAGGCTTTCCCTCCTTATGGAGGGTGTCAATGATGCTTTTCTGCACAATTGGCAGGTCAGCAGTCTTCCCCATGATTGTGATTCCTACTGAACCAGACTGAGAGACCATTTAAAGGCTCAGGAACCCTTTGCAGGTGTTATGGCTTAATTAGCTGATTACAGTGGGACACTTTCAGCCTAGAATATTGCACCTTTTCACAATATTCTAATTTTCTGAGATTGTGGATTTGGGGTTTTCATGAGCTGTGTGCCATAATCATCACAATTATGACAAATCAGGGCTTGAACTATCTTGCTTTGCATGTAATGAGTCTATCTCATATATTAGTTTACCCTTTTAAGTTGCATTATTGAAATAAATGAACTTTTGCACGATATTCTAATTTTTCGAGTTTCACCTGTATAAGTTAAATAGGCAGGGTGACAGTATACAGCCTTGCCAGACTCCTTTCCCAATTTTGAACCAATCAGTGGTTCTGTGTCCAGTTCTCACTGTTGCTTCTTGTCAAGAGACAAATAAGATGGTCTGGTACTCCCATCTCTTTAAGAATTTGCCACGGTTTATTGTGATCCACATAATCACAGACTTTAGCATAGTCAATGAAGCAGAAGTAGATTTTTTTCTGGAACTCCCTAGCTTTCTTCATGATCCAGTATATGTTGGCAATTTGATCTCTAGTTCCTCTGCCTCTTCGAAATCCTGCCTGTACTTTTGGTAGTTCTCGATCCACATACTGTTGGAGTCTAGGATTTTAAGCATAACTTTACTAGCATGTGAAATGAGTGCAATGGTGCGATAGTTTGAACATTCTTTGGCACTGCCTTTCTTTGGAATTGGAATGTAAACTGATCTTTTCCAATCCTGTGGCCACTGTTGAGTTTTCCAAATTTGCTGGCAAATTGAGTGTAGCACTTTTACTGCATTGTCTTTTAAGATTTTGAATAGCTCAGCTGGAATACTGTCACCTCCACTAGCTTTGTTGTTGCTCAGCTTTCCTAAGGCCCACTTCACTTCACATTCTAGGATATCTGGCTCGAGGTCAGTGACCACCTCATCATGGTTATCAGGGACTTTAAGCTTGTTCTTGTATAGTTCTTCTGTGTAATTTTGCCACCTCTTCTTAATCTCTTCTGCCTCTGTTAGGTCCCTGCCATTTTGGTCCTTTATCATGCCCATTTTTGCATGAAACATTCCCTTCATCTCTCCAATTTTCTTGAAGAGATCTCTGGTCTTCCCTATTCTATTGTTAGAAGGCATTCTTATCTCTTCTAGGTGTTCTCTGGAATTCTGCATTCAATTGAGTGTATCTTTCTTTTTCTCCCTTGCCTTTTGCTTCCCTCCTTTCCTCAGCTATTTGCAAAGCTTGCTCAGACAGCCATTTTGCTTTCTTATATTTCTTTTTCTTTGGGATGGTTTTAGTTGCTACTTCTTGTACAATGTTGCGAACCTCCATCCATAGTTCTTCAGGCATTCTGTCTATCAGATCTAATTCCTTAAATCTATTTGTCACCTCTACTGTATATTCATCAGAGTTATGATTTAGTTCATACCTGAGTGGCCTAGTGCTTTTCCCTACTTTCTTCAATTTAAGCCTAAATTTTGCAACAAGAAGGTCATGGTCTGAGCCACAGTCAGTTCCTGGTCTTGTTTTTACTGACTATATAGAGCTTCTCCATCTTTGGCTGCAGAGCACATAGTCAATCTGATTTCTGTGTTGACCGTCTGGTGATGTCCATGTGTAGAGCCTTCTCTTCGGTTGTTGGAAAAGAGTGTTTGCTATGACCATTGTATTCTTTTGACAAAATTCTGTCAGCCTGTGCCTTGCTTCATTTTGTACTCCAAGGCCAAACTTGCCTGTTATTCCGGTTATGGCTTCCTACTTTAGTATTCCAATCCCCCATGATGATAAGGACATCATTTTTTGGTGTTAGTTCTATAAGGTGCTGTAGGTCTTAACAGAACCGGTCAATTTCATCCTCTTAGGCACCAGTGGTTGGGGCATAGACTTGGACTACTGTGATATTGAATGGTTTGCCTTGGATTCGAACTGAGATCATTCTGTCATTTGGGGGGTTGTATCCCAGTATTGCTTTTCCTACTCTTTTATTGACTATGAAGGCTACTCCATTTCTTCAGAGGGATTCTTGCCCACAGAAGTATACCTGATGATCATCTGAATTAAATTCACCCATTCCTGTCCATTTTAGTTCGCTGATTCCTAAGATGTCGATTTTTAGTCTTGTCATCTTTTGTTTGACCACGTCCAGCTTGCCTTGATTCATGGATCTTACATTCCAGGTTCCTATGGAGAAAAAATCTTTACATCATCGGACTTTCCTTTCACCACCAGATACATCCACAGCTGAGCGTCCTTTCGGCTTTGGCCCAGTCGCTTCATTCTTTCTGGTGCTACTAGTACTAGCCCTCTGCTCTTCACCTGTAGCATATTGGACGCCTTCCAACCTGAGGGGCTCATCTTCCAGCGTCATATCCTTTTGCCTTTTGGTACTGTCCATGGGATTTTCATGGCAAAGATACTGGAGTGGGTTGCCATTTCCTTCTCCAGTTGATCACGTTTTGTCAGAGCTCTCTGCTATGACCTGTCCATCTTGGGTGGCCCTGCATGGCATAGCTCCTAGCTTCATTGAATTACGCACGCCCCTTCGCCTCAACAAGGCAGTAATCCATGAAGGGGTATCTAGCATTAGCTTTCCACCAATAGATTGGTCAGTTAGATCCCTTTGAAAATTCACCAGCATCATGGCCAGTTGTTTCTAGGAACTCCTACTCAGACGTATACTGCATTTGATCTTGGAGGTTGTCTTGTGTTTTGGCAGCTAATACAACCAATTTACCCAATTTCCTTTTTTACAAAACGAATTTTGGCAGAAATCATCATATTTCAGAGGAGTGACATTTTCTATTGTATCCACCTATATGCCACCATTTTTACTGTCTGAATTTGCTGCCAGCTGATCCACCCCATGCACACGTATATTAGAAGAAAGAAATAATGATTTGGATTTTTTTCCCCACAGTGGCAGCTTTTTTGTACTTGTATAAATCTGTGTCCAGGATCTGAATAACCTCCAATTTATCCAGAATCTAATATTGCACAATTTTTGACACAAAGAAACAGGCAAGAACCAAACCAAGTCATTCACGACGAGCAGCTTTTATTGAAAGCAAGAAAGAAAAAAAGATACAGATAACTGTATCCTTCTGACTGAATTCTTTTTTTTTCCTCCTCTACCACCATTCCAGTCTAAATGATTATGATTTTTAATTGTCATTACTAGTGATTGAACCTGGATCTTCAGAAGCTATAACACAGTCTTTCCCACCAGGTATTACAATTCCCAGCAGTCTGACTGAGTATATCTGGTGTTGGCACAGTGGTTAGAATGCAGTATTGCAGGCTAACTCTGCTCACTGCCAAGAGTTTGATTCTGACTGACTCAAGATTGACACAGCCTTCCATCCTTCCGAGATTGGTAAAATGAGGACCCAGATTGTCGGGGGCAAAATGCTGACTCTCCAAAGTGCTTAGAGAGGGCTGTGAAGCTCTGTGAAGTGGTATATAAGTCTAAGTGCTATTGCTATATGGAGGATAATTGGTACAGCAGAAGGCTGATTCACTGCTATTGTGAACTGTGAAAGTATATGGAAGTTTTCTAATACGCTATTCCCTCAAGATCTCAGCAGTCATTCCTGACAACTGTGATCACATCCTTCTGTAGAACTCTGGAAGCATGGGGTGAAATTAAGATCCACAACAAAAAGGCACATTTTCCTAGGGGGAATCACATTTACAAATGCTAGGCAAAATGTACTGCCCAGACACACAAGATTGTCTGTGCTTATGTCTAGTATCAGTTTTCAGTAGCAGGATAAATTCTTTCCATTCATCAATGGAATTTGAGACTGGCTTCAAATATTGGGGTGAACTCTTGTGTAGTTTGCTTGATTTAGACTGCATATTTTGCACAGTCATTCTTCATAAATCAATTTGTGTGTGTGGCTTAGCTGGCTGTGTGAACCCAGACACTTGTAGTTATTCAATAAATCATGTTATGGAAGGCACGCACAATGTGTGCACCCAAAGAGTGAATTCCTTGATTCTGTTTAGAGGGTTTTATCTAGAACAAGGAAGAAGCGCTTCTAGGTCAAGTAGAGCACATCCAGGCTGCCTTTCGTGTGGGTGCTTCTAATTTCATTTATTCGGCATCAGCATCCCGATGAGCCTTTTTTCTTCCTCTCATTAATCCCACTGTCAGCTTCTTCTTTTTTCTTGTACGTTTTGGCATTTTGGATGTGCAAGGAATCTTGTCACACAGTTCCAGAGCTTTGCACTCTGTACTACAAGCTGCCCTTTCATTTTCAACAGCTCAGGGCTGATGGAATGGCTTCTCCTTTTTGCCTGCTGTGCTTATGTTCCTTGAAATGTGGAATTTTCTATTAGAGCCCTTAGTGGGCAGTCTGCGATATTGTTAATTACATCAGGAGAGTTTTGTGTTTTCCTCATGCTGGTTCATAAAACAAGAGGATTGTTCAAGAATTTGCAGTTCATACTGAAGGAAGGGAGAAGAATTCAAGAGAATACAGTGGGTCAGGAAAAAGCTTCCGGACTTGATCTGACTGATTACTGACACAAGGTTTTTGCACGTAATTAGGTGAATAGATTTTGTTCCCTCAAAGCAAGTTTGTTTAAATATCATTGGTATTTAAGATTGTGTAGAGTATTTGGTGCTTTAATCTGAGACACACTTTAAGATAAAATAGCTTCTTATCAGGGAGGATAGGACTGTCTTATTTTCCATGGAGTCCAAATAATGCAAGTTCCAGTAGAATTTAAAAAGAAAAAAAGAAACATTGCTAATACCAGCAAGATATGCAAACCAAAAAGCTATGAATATATCTTGGGGGGGAAATTGTTTCTTTTCTTGTATGTGTATTATATCAAGTAACTTTAAATTTTCCCCTGAGTGAAGAAGATCAGAAATCTTCTTTTAAAATAAAACCTGATTTTGTGCTATATATTCCCGCCTGATACTTTCAAACTATAATATTAGCATCTCACCCTTCTTTTTAACAATACACAATATCAGTTTTGTTTCCCTGCTGAGAATAAAGGAACAGACAAAACTAAATGGGTCAGAAACCGAAACAAGAATTACCAAATGTATTTGGTATGTATACTGTATGTCTTACGCACTAATTATTTTTGTAAATAAATCTTCATTCTGACAGAGCCATATGACTTCTGGTTGCAAAATCTCAGGGACAATAGAGCTGGAGAAGAAGGGATTAAATATATTAACATAGCTCGAACCTGTGACTTATTTTAGCTTTGACAGCAAATTTAATTAGGAGGAAACATACTGATCTTCTACATCCTGGGGCCTTTATGAAAAATAGATGCATTCACTTTGTCACCCCAATCCTGTTTCTTTATTCAAAGAGATGGATTTCAGAGAAGCCACTTCCTACATATATAAATTGGAAAAGGAATAGAAGATATTTACTTCCTTACCAAAGCCCATATATTGCTGCAGTAGAACGGAGATCAGAAAGAGCTGCTAGTAAGAGCTCCCTAAAGCTTAATATAAGACAAATAAATCATTCTTAAGCCTCTACTGTCCATGTTGCTGCCATGATACTCCTGTACTTTTTAAAACTGCTTCTTTCCCATTTTGCTAGGGTACGTTGATTGAGTATTAGCATACGTGAATCTGTCAGGACAACTTGAGGTTATCAGAGAATTATATGAAAACATTCAAAGTGGGAGTAAGCTGTATTATTGGTAGAAATTGGGAACAATTTGCATCTTATGGGAGTTACATAATTTAGTAACATTTCTGTTGGCTGCAATGCTGCTGATATAAGCTATTCCAAGCACTGCATTTTCAGGAAGTAAACTGATTCAGCGATGACTTTGCTAATGGTTCAATACAACACTGGATAGATTAAAGGAGAAAGATAGGAACTACATCTCACGGCACAGTGTCATCTTTCTGTGAGAATCTATAGGCCTGAACACTTGGAATGATTTCAATTTGTGTTGAATTCCAAGATGGAAGAAAAATAAATTACTCTGTGTGTGTGTGTGTATATATGTATCTGTATATATATAAAACACTGCCTAATATGCAATCAGCCCAGGTTCGAATCTCAGAACGGTATGGCTGACTGATGAAGACTAATGAGTCAGAAATGCATTTCAGTCTCCCTTAATTCTTTGTTAGTAATTTACACAAATATATCAACTGTCCGGTGTGACTACAGCCTGTTCGATGGCCTTTGAGATAAGGCTGAAAACAGGAAATAAAGATTTGCCCCATGTTTGGGGCCTAGCAAGGTAATCTAAATAGTTAACATTTGACACATATCTCCCCTTGCAAAAAAAAAGCTAACGGAGCGAGAGAGAACCTGTGGCTCAAGAGGTAAATACACTGCCTAATATGCAATCAGCCCAGGTTCGAATCTCAGAATGGTATGGTTGACTGATGAAGACTAATGAGTCAGAAATGCATTTCAGTCTCCCTTAATTCTTTGTTAGTAATTTACACAAAAATATATGTATGTATGTGTGTGTGTGTGTGTGTGTGTGTGTGTGTGTGTGTATCTGTCTCCCTGAATGCAACAGTGTGCCACAAGCAGAAAGTAACCACATCATGGCAAAGAAACACAAGAGGGCAGGAATTGTGTAGTTAATGCCTGTTTAAACTCTCAGGATGATTGCACCACTGCTCTGCCTCCCTGCCTATCCCCTTGGGAAAAAAGATAAAGCAAAACTAAAGAAAAAAATTCCTGTCAGGGTGGGCAGAGAAAGAGGAGATAAGATACAGTCAGTCCTCCTGCCACAGTTCTTCTGTTCAGTTGCAAAGTGTGAATATTACAGCATTTGCAGTTCATAGAATGATATAAAATACTTAAATATGAACTTGTGTTCCTGGAAGTCTTAGCAAATAAAGCTGAATGAACCAAAAATTCCCAGGACTATCACCCAATATTCTGAACAACACGTGCCGAATATTTTCTTCTTCTGTGGAAGAAAAAGTTAAGTTTTCACTTCTCTCACACACACCTCTTAAGGATACAAATGAAAGATGACATAAATGAGTAGTATTTGAACTTTAGAAGGAGAATTTCTTCTCAATCACAGTCAAAAACATTACTTTTAGATCATGTGATTAGAGATAAAATATATCTACTCGGTCTTTATTTCCATGTCTGGCTGTTTCAGTCATTATTTTGCTATACAGCCTTGTTAAACAAATAATGAAGCATCAAAGGAAGCAAAAAAGACTGAAGTGTTAAAGGTGATTCTCTTCTCATGGCTCTAGTATTATTTAAGAGAGAATTCTGTCTGTGTGATTTAATCTATCTAACACTTATGACTGATATAAAATGGACCACTTAGCAACCCATGTGAACCTGTCAGTTCTCTGAAGAACATCCTGTCCATTTCAACTAGGCACCCTGCTTAGGTCAAGCAGGGATGATTATATTGATATTTCTTAATTTAAGTCTATTTTCCAGGTTATCAACTTGACATCACTGTACCTCCCAGGCACTGGCAAAGGCTAGTTAGATTAGCATTGTCATTTTCATCCACTATTGTTTCCAGGGCCCTGGCAGTTCAGCACCTGTGCTCCTAGCTCCCCCCACTGCAGGATCATTTGTGCACTATAGTGTACAGCTTTTTTAAATAACGACTTGTATTTTGTTTTGATTTAAAAACAAAAACAAACCATAATCTGAAGCAGGGAAGCTTCTCAACATTTGGGGGCTCTCTAGATAGTCTGGAAACCTGCACAATTAAGGTACCACCCAAGCAGGACAGCCAAACAAATCTAGCAAGTGTTACCTTTCAGAAACTTTTCCTTTGGTGCACAGAAAATAGTAAAAGTTGGGATGATGAGTAGAGAAACACATAACCTTTTAGCAAAGACCCTCCCTTATAGTTGTAGTAATAATTTATTAGAATATTTCATATTCCCTAATTTGATACCCTTCAGCAGGGGCATCCAACTGCCAGCCCACAGGTTGGATGTGTCATGCTGAAATCGTGCCTACTCCATTGCCAGCAATGGGGGAAAAGTCACAATATGTCGCGACACATCACGTGATGTCGCAAATTTGACACCCCTGCCCTTAGATATATTTATTTTATTTGTATACTGCTCTTATTATTTTTTATAAATAACTCAAGGTGGTGAACATATAAAACATACCTTTTTCCTCCTGTTTCCCCTCAAAAACAACCCTGTGAGGTGGGTTGGACCAAGAGAGAGAACTGGCCCAAGATCACCCAGCTGGCTGTCATTACTAAGGCAGTACTTGAACTCAGTGTCTCTTGCTTTTCAGCCTGTGCCTTAACTACTAAGCCTAACTGGCTCTCTTATTATTATTACTTAAATTACTTATATTGGTTTGTCCAGTTGGTGATTGGACAAGAAAGATCTCCATCTTTCTATGAAGAGGAACCCACAACCACAATGCCTCTCTTTTTGGATTGTAGCTACAAGACTGGAGCATGGTCAACTGTAATCCTTTGCTCTCTGAGGTTTTCACGGCTGGAATAACCTTCCTCCTATTGTTACTGGCTGCCCAGAGGGAAACATCAAGCTATGCCCAAAATACCTGTTATGACTTCAGTTAGCGAAGGCGAGGTGTTTAAAAATGGCTCGTTCTTTTGTTCTTTCTGACTTTCCCTCCAAAGGCTCCTGCCGTCTGCAAAAGGCCTTTCAGAAGTACAGAGCCAGATAAGATCAAAAGGTCAGTGAAACTCCACTGTTCACTGCAAAACATAGTTACTCACATTGAAACCTCCAGAGTCCAGAGAGGGCAGCTGTTTCAGCTTCACAGCAGTTCCAATATCTTCCATTAGAATAGAAATAGTAGCATATCTTAAATCACCTAGCCAGTTTTAAAACTGAGTGCCACATAGCTAGAACCTGGTTCTATTGCAACCCGTTGATTTAATACAGCAAGGACAAATGATAAATGCGGCATAAAGTACAGATGGCCCGACACTTCTGCTCCTCAAACAGATCTGTCCTTGGCTGTATCACACTTGCGTGACTATTAACATACGTTTTCCATCAAGGTTTCTTCTGCCGTTGCTGACCCAAGTCCCTTTGCCATCTGTCCGATCCCGTTTCAATCTGCAAGATCACTTTGCAAACCGTTCTGGTACTGGAGAATATTCCATGTGCAGGCTAACTTCCCCTCCTGTCCTAGGAAAGAACACCCAAGTTGCACACACACAGGGATATTCACATCCGCCTTAAGGGTGGACACAACTTTTCTTCATTTTTTAGCTCGTATTGTGAAGCCTATTTAAAATTAAAAGAGTAAAGAAGAAGCTGCTGTAAATAATGTATCTAGACAGTTTGCAGAGCCTGAATTCATTGAGTAGTCTTAGTTAAAGAAACTCAGCTCAGCCTGCTGCATCATTAAAAATGCATTTTGGTTTCAGCTACATATACTTACCACTGAGAAGCAACATTACAGTGATCTTTGGAGCTTCTTTCCTTCTCTTGATTGACTCTAATAAATCTCAAATAGGGAAACAGGCTTCTGGGTTCCAGCTTGCAAAAACTATGCACTTAGATTTATTTCTGTAAAAAAAGACTCTCACAGTTTAAATGAGGACATGCTGCTTATTTGCAGGTTTGAAAATCAGAAAAAGTAAGATCACTTGCATGTGTAGCTATGATTCTTTTGCTATTCTGTACTTAGAAACCAGTGGCTTTTTAAGACAAATATTATAGCTGCTAGTCTACTTTCAGTATTTGAGTTCATAATTAAATGTATTAGCCGAATAACACACTCCCAGGTTTATACACGGTACTGTGCTATAAACCATGGTTTAGAAGCCCTGGGTAGGTTCGCACAATACATTAACATGAAACCCTTGGGAGTTTAAGGCATGATCCAAATATTCAGCTTTGCCTATTCTAGCTGCGGTTGACTCCTCAGAGCCTTAGGGAAATTTCAATTACCATCCTCAATTGATATATAATTGATTTTTAATTGAAGATGCCAGGGATTGAATTTGAGACAATTTACAGATAAAGAATGCACTCCAACCAATAAGCTGTGTGCCTTCTTGACACAATCTATTAAAATATAGCGCAATTATTACGGGAAACCTCTTGCTAGGCTTCCCCTAACTTCAGAGGTTTGGGTTTGTTTGTTTGTTTGTTTGTTTGTTTTAGTACAGGTAGGCTACTTTTTCGGGACAAAAGCCGAGTTCAGTTTTGTGTGAAGTTTCAAAAGCTGCCCTTAAAAGATGAAAAGGTGAGGAAAAAGGCAAGCCTAGTGGGAAAATCAATTGATCCAAATTCCCTTTCTCAGATATGAATTAATATTTAATATACAAATAAAATATACAATAAGCCAGTGAAGATACTTATGGTCTTCCTGATATTCCATCCACAGCCAGGATGGACTAACAAGGCTTCTACTCCAACAACATCTGCCAGGTTAAAGCTTTCCCAACTTTACCTATATAAAGTTCTTATAAAGACAGCCTCAGATTAATGGATTTAAACACATAGGTATGAATCTTATGTTCCAGATAATTCCCTGTTTTACAATTAAATAATGAAAACAATTAAAAATGGTTTGAACAAAGGGACCAGCGTTTACTTCTTCAGGAATTGGAGGTGGCCTTGCTTATATCAGAGATCACTGAAACTGTAAGCTGATACTGGTTTTTCTCCACTAATATTGCCCTTAGCAAGCTAATACAACTCCCAAATATTTTGTTAATGAATTCCTGGAACACGATGTCAGAAGGGACAACGTGTCCTTTCAAGAGGCAGGCGAGGTGAGAATTGCATCCATCTGCCATCAAGATCTATCCACCTTTAGAGGTCTAGCTCTAGAAAGGGCAGTCCAGCCACACTGAACTTAACTGAAAGCTTTTATTATGTACATTCAGAAAAAGTTCCCTTCCTTTTGGGTCTCTGTCTTCCTCTAGATCTTGTTTCCTCCAAAGTATTGTGCAGAGCAAAAAAGGCTGTAGAAGGTCTGCTACAGTAAGATGCCTGAGAGATGTTAAGCACTCCTGGAGATTGTTTTCATAGAAAGAGTGCCATCTACCGACATAAATAAGATGCCACAGCAAGTATTCATAGACATTTCATCATGCACTTGCACTACACAGTCTGTAGCCAAACCAACATACTGTTATCAGCCCTGGCCAAACCTTTCAGCCAAAGTTCATGTCACCGTTAGCCTCAAAATATCTGACTGATTGACAAAATGGGTAAAGAGTAGCCAAACACCCTCAGGGCCAACAAAAAAAATACCTTGAGATGTGTGTAAACAACACATTATGTATGTTTATTACAATTAATATAGTCTTGTCATAAGTTACATTCTTTCCTGAATATACAGGTTAATGGTTCTCTAAGGTTGTACCTTTGCAGGGGTGGGGAACTAAGGCCCTTTTATGACTTGTGAACTTCAACTCCCAGAATTACTGAGCCAGCTGGTTTCAGGAATTCTGGGAGTTGAAGTCCACAAGTCATAAAAGGGACCATAAAGGGGCCATAATTTCCCACCTATGTAAATCTACAGTGTCTTAAATGAGCAAAGACTCACATTTAGTCAAATTTGGCAGCAATTATTTGTCCATAGGACTAGCTGTCTAGAAGATGTAGCTTTCTCCATTTTGGCCGCTGAGCTTGTTGATCAGAAGATCGGCAGTTTGGTGGGTCGAATCCTGAGTGCTGCATAACAGAGTGAGCACCTGTTACTCGTCCCAGCTTCTGCCATCCTAGCAGTTCAAAAGTACAGAAAAATGCAAGTAGAAAAATAGGGACCACTACGGTGGGAAGGTAACAGCGTTCCGTGCGCCTTTGGCGTCTAGTCATGCCAGCCACATGACCACGGAGACGTCCTCGGACAAATGCTGGCTCTTTGGCTTTGAAACGGAGATGAGCACTGGCTCCTAGAGTTGGAAACGACTAGCACGCATGTGCGGGGGAACCTTTACCTTTACCTTTTAGACAGCAATTTGTGAAGTTGTGGGTTATATACAGTATGTGGAATATATCAGGTTGGGGAATGTTGTTCTGGAGTGTGTATATGAGTGACAGAGAGAGAGAGAGAAATTGTGGTGGGGGGGGGGAACCCTGACTCTGGTTCTGATTAATCTGTTGCAGACATTTCAAACTGTCCCTGTTATGGATGAGCTGAAGAAGTCTTCTGGAAGGGATAAATAATATCAAGACTGCACACCTTATCTATTTATTTATTAAATCTATATGCTGCCCATCTCCCCAATAATAGCAGATTCCTGTTGTAAGCTACATTTCAGCCTCTTAATTCCACAGCTAAGCATAGGCTGTAATGAAGAAAATGTAAATTATTTATCCACTTTCAAGCATATGTGAACCTTGTGAATCTTTTTGAACTTTTTTTTTTTTACTTCTTCTGAATATCTTAGAGAGTTTCAGGAGGAATTCTCAAATGACTCGCCTTCCTTTGAGTGGAAATCTGCATTTCTGTGATATATTGCCACCATTTCTTTGATTGAGGCTGCATATTTCTGTGCAGTTCCCCAGCAAAGTTTTAGTCTTGGCAGTAGACAAACTGGCATCCTGAGCCAGGTCTCCAGCAGATCAAAAATGCTGGCCATCTATTTGTCAGGCAAACAATGTGGATAGTGTCTGATAATTCCTTAATAGAACAATTCTTTGGGAATATTTCAAGTCGGGAAACCTAGCAAAATCCAGAAAAGATTTTGCTGCTTCTTCCCAGTGGGTTGTTTCCAGTGCAGTCAATTTGATCATTAGCTAAAGTGTGGAAACCATTTCAGGAAACCAGTTTGGCAAGAACTACCTTGGTTCCCAGTAGGCTTCCAAGTACAGTCTGAAGAGATGATTTTAATCTTTAAAGCTCTTTATGGCACACACTAGCAGAATATCTATAAAGGTAAAGGTAAAGGTTCCCCCGCACATTCGTGCTAGTCGTTTCCGACTCTAGGGGCCGGTGCTCATCTCCGTTTCAAAGCCGAAGAGCCAGCGCTTGTCCGAGGACGTCTCCGTGGTCACGTGGCCGGCGTGACTAGACGCCAAAGGCGCACGGAACGCTGTTACCTTCCCACCGTAGTGGTCCCTATTTTTCTACTTGCATTTTTACGTGCTTTCGAACTGCTAGGTTGGCAGAAGCTGGGACGAGTAACAGGCGCTCACTCTGTTACGCGGCACTCAGGATTCGACCCGCCAAACTGCCGACCTTCCGATCGACAAGCTCAGCGTCCTAACCCACTGAGCCACCGTGTCCCTTAGAATATCTATAGATAGATAATAATTAGTATACTTTTGCTGGCAAAAATGGGTAGGAGATGCTCGTAAGATGCAAATAAAGTCTACATTGTTTAATAAGTGGTAGTGGGGAGGAAAAATGTCTTAGACCACCCATGTGGGAGAAGAACCAACAAAAGCATTTTGCAAATTAAATTATACAAAGGCAGTGGTGACAGCAGAGAGAAATACGGAGCTTATAAGATGCAAAACTTTCTCAAAGAGCAACAAAAGGCTAGTTATTAGTTTAAAAGTTTTTATCTCCATCTATGTTGTACTCGTATATCTTAAAATTATTCAGACTTTGCAAAAACATCATCAGTCTCTCCATCCAAGGAAGCCAAATCCTCGAAAATATTGCAAGTGGAATCCCACTACTCTTGGGAAAAATGCATTGAAGTAACAGAAAGAGTAACAGCTTTGGATTTGGGTCAAAATTACCCAAGTTTATCAGATTGTAAAATGAACACTATATCCTCCTGGCTTTGTGCACGTAAGTCCTATGACTCTCTCCATAAGAGCAGACACATTGAGGATCTTCCAGATTAAAAACTGTTGCTAATAGGCCCCTGGGAAGTGGGGATTTGCTGAGTTTGATTGATTTACCAGTGTCGTCCTTCCAGGAGTGGGATTCCCTGGCATATGGTCAGACCTCTGATAGACCATTAATCCAGCAGCCACTTCCAGTGTGAAATTCCCAATTTGATCCCTAGGCCAACTGGCAGAGCCATGTCTTCACATTTTTGTGGAAGGATAGGAGGATGAAAGTTTATCTTACCCTAGAGACTAAGATGTTCCAAAGAGTAGTTCTCTGGCCAACAGGATCTGAAGTAGGCCTTCTCTGCTGACACGAGTAGGACAGGCTTGTCCTAGAGGGATGAGGTGGTTCATCAGGTAGCCTGGATCAATGCCATTAAGGGCTTTAAAGGTCATAACCAACACCTTGAACTGGACTCAGAAGCAGACCGATAACCAGTGAAGTTCGGGGAACAGAGGTGTAGGAGCCACAAGGACTACTCTCGCTGCTGCACTGGCTTTCAAATTAAATGGGTTTCAAATACAATTCAAAGAGCTGTTTTAACAGCTATTTTTAACAGAACTAACTTAACAATTTGAACATTCAGAATCACCTCCTTCAAGGAAAACTGATCTATCTAGCCTGTTTATCATGATTGGGGATGTTGAGACAACCCAGTCCACATAGGATTGGGAAATGGGACAAGAGAATAGGATTTTTCTGGTTATGTTCCATCATTGTAGAATAGTTTCTGACTAGAAATTCAGTTGTTCTCTGTCTGATGGCATTCAGACGATCTGTCAAAGTTTTCCACAGAGCTTTTAACTGAAAAGCAAGAGTTCACTGATAAAGTTTTATGAACTAATAATACATGATTGCTTAATCTGGGCATGGGTGGATAGTGTGTATTCTTTTTAATTGTTTTTAATAATTTAAGGATAATTGTCAAGTTTCTGACGTATGGGCTTTTCAAGTGACTCTGAGGCATTGTTTACCTTAAAAGTCCTTTATTAGCCTAATACACTGGCAAATGCTTGCTCAAAGAAAGCTGGAATCTGAAATCTCTGCCCCCTTGCACAATATATTAAAACACAATTCTCCACCTTTCTAATTTTGTCATTAATCATATTCTCCAATTAATTTAAAGAATCAGTTTCCCTTCCGTTAGAAAACCGCCAAGCTCTTATCTTCTTTAATTTCAGATGGCCTTGAGGAACAATCCTCCTCTTCCCCCCTCCCAACCTTAATCCAATCTCTTAAAGTAATACACAAGTTTAACATATGAAATGGCTACTTCTTCATCTCTTGTCAAGCAATAACATTCGATGTTAGCAGCGTTGAAAATATTTTGACAACTGCAGGGAGCCGGTAGGGGTTGGTAATATAGAAATATCAATCCGCCAATCAATCAATGGGCTGCCTACAAAATAATGAAGCATTGCAAAGGGTGGATGAGACAGAAAGTCTCCCCTTCATTTCCTCTGGTTTTCTGTGCCCTTTAAGATTTAGGCTAGCATTAGGAGATTTACCTGCTGTCCCCGCAAGCATTGTCTATACATACTTAAAAAGCAAAATAACTGGCTGTAAAAATAAAATATTTTTCACAGTATGTTTGCTGGCCTTTGTATTTTAAATCTGGTGATCCTGATTTTAAGACTCAGTGGGTACAGACTATATCTACTGCTGTTTAGAGAGAACTTTCTTGGCTTTTAAACAGTAGGAAACAGTTCAGTCAAATATTCAGGACAGATGAAGACAAAGCAGGTTCTTTCTCAGGAACTTCCATAAGGACTGTTATCTCCAATTCCTTGGCTTAGAAACTGTAAACAGCAGTGCTGTTCTTAATTTTTTCATACTGTTGATGTAGTATCAATGATGGAGATAAAACACTTCGCTTTTTGTGAAACAATTGAGAGCGTAGGGAACTGAAGTAGACACAAGGGAAAAGGTCCTAGTTATGGGTTACAAATTACAAATCTGAAAAGAAAGATCTTCAGAGAATGAACTTTCAGAACAGTTTTTATCTGTAGGTCTCTACCATGGAAGCTCAGTTTTGATTTAACCATTCTGATTTAGCAACATTAAATAATTATAATGTCTGGTGAAAACCTTACATCCTGGTGAAATGGTGTAACTCCTATAAAAGCTCACCAGTGAGATTTCCTCATCAAATTTTGACCTGAAAGTGTAATGTGATTTTAGCATGGCTCTCCCAAAACATAAATCATTCGGTTGTAAATGCATGCACAACTCAGGTTCCTGAGATTATGGTCAGGATGAAAAAGATGAAGGTGCTGGAAGTGATAGACCATAGGTGTCAAACTCGCCATGTCACATGACGTGTTGCAATGTATCACAACTTTTTTTTTTGCATTGCCGGTGGGCGCAGCCTCCACATGATGCACCTGGCCTGCGGGCTGGCAGTTTGACACCCCTGTGATAGACTGTTCCAAAAGAGGTTAGGGATGGATGGGAAACATAGTTTTTAAAGCTTTTAACCTATCAAGCATCAGAAGAAAGCAGAAAGTGAAATAAAGTTAATACACTAGTATTAACTGTATTCATCATTAATTGGTTCCGTGAGGTGCAATGGTTACCAAAAACAATGAGTTCCAAACAAATTTTTCCTATAAGGATTAATGTAGTGAATCACAAGGCAGCCAACACCGACACGTTCTAGCTCGTGCATTGAGTACCAAACAAACAATGAATACTGGGACAAAAATTTTGCGTCAAAATGCATTGCGTACCAAATTCGATGAGTTTCAAAGTAGTTGAGTACCAAGGTACACTGTGCTTGTCTCTTTCTTTTGCTTATTTGTATAGGGGGCTCAGTTTTCCAATGAGAGCATCCAAACAGTATTTCCTTCTTGAAGGTGGCAATGCAAGCGCTCTGTTCTGCCTGAGATTGTGTGCATAGATCTTTGTGGACACAAGGCAACATGCCCGAGAAAGCCCAGTTTTGGAAGCTAGTTGCCTCCACCAAAGTTCAAGTAAGGATAAAGCATGTTCAATCCCATAGGGTCCTAAAGGAGCTTCTTTTTCAAAGTTTCCAAAGCTCCCAGGCATGGAACTGCCACTGTCATTCTTCAATTGCTCAAGAATAAATACATTTCATGCCTCAGTACATGAGCTGGTGCAATAAATGGAAAAAACTCACCTTGCGCTCTCTCCTCTTCCAAGAGGGTTGGCGTTGTCAGCTGTAGAGTTAAATCTTTGTGACACCTGTGTGCTGAGGCACAGACTGTAAGTTCACAATCATGGCTTTCTTGCAATCGGTGCAAGCAAAACTAGGCTGCCTAATGGCATTTTAAAGACCTTTTGAGAATTGTAAAAAGGACAAGACTGGCAGTGTGGAGAAGTAGAGATAGCAACTATTTTGTTAGGGCAGAAACTGTCCTATTTTCCCAAAGCTCTGCCTAAAAACCATTTTCTTCCTAACGTGTGGGAGCCTCATAATCTAGATAATTCCTAAAATTCAGAGGAGTCATATTCTGCAAATAATAGCCCAGTCCAAGAAAAGCATGATTTCAGCTGATTTCAGAGAGAGGGAAAGGAGAGAGAGAGAGAGAGCAAATGACCCCATGCTTTACTTTCCAAAACATCTGATTTTTCATTGGAATAGTAACGGTGATGATGACACCCAAATTTCATGATGAGCAAAAAATCTCATCCTAAATTGAGAATGGATCATACAGTTCAATGGGATGTATATTCATCTACATGTTTTAATAGGTTAGGGCAGTATGCCTGCTTTTTCTTCCTCAGGCCCTGAATACTCTTAATTCATCCTTTTTTTTTAATTCCTTACCAAGAATATGATGGCAGGAGGTGAGCTATGGGAAAATTAGTAGCATTGTGATCCACAGGTTTGAATGGAGGCAGTAATGGAGGATAAATAAACCTGCAAAGAAAAAGAGTGATGTGAAGTTATGTAATACTAAAGAAATCATGAAGCTCTTGGGAGAATGACTGCCTAGCCTTCCAGCACCCTGTTTTGTCAACAGTAATAGCCAGTGATCCATCCTCTTTGACTTGTTAGAGAAGACTAAACACCACCCCATATAATAAAGCCACAAGTGAGAGGTAGCCAGAGAATCACAAGCAGTTGATGGCTTTCATATGAACATTAGAAGCAGCTTTTGGTTTGGACTAAGAGTCCATTTAATTAACCAAGCTGTATGGGAACTGTCATTTGGGATTTTATCTTGGCTTTCTGTGGTTATTTGTTTCTTTTTGCATTGGTCTGAGTTAGATATTTATTATTATAGGTTGTTTGGTTTCATTTTGTTGGATGTTGCACGCTTTAAGGACTGGGATAAAACTAAGAAATCCAAAATATATATAGCAACCACCCAACTCTAGGCATGGAGATTTCCTAAAAGCATAAAGGTGAAGATGCCAGTGAAGTCATTGAATCCAAACCTAAGCTCAGTGCAGGATTCCAGAATCAAGTTTCCCTGGCAGAGGACATCCAGGCTCTGCTTGAACACTTCCATCTCTGGTATAGATAACCTTGTTTGATAATTGATTCCACTTTCAAACTTTCCTCACTGTTAATCATTTTTTCTACAGTTTAAAGAAATTTATATTTTCTAATTTCAGTCTGTTACTCCATATTCTGCACTCTCAGGTGAAAAGCAGATCTTAATCATTTTCTGTGTGATACCCTCTAGAAGTACTTTTGAAATATTATCATACCTTCTCCCAGCTATCTTTTTTTAAGGCTATATGTATATAGCTTCCTCAGGGTGTCCTTATAAGATCTGGTTTCTACTCCCTGATCATTTTCATCCTCCTTCTTTGCATTTGTTCTAGTTACTTCTTGTTGTCTTAACCAAGATGCAGACAACTGGGCACAGTAGTCCAAGTGAGGTCTGACTAATGCCAGAACGTGGTAGACTGAATACATTCTGGGATGTGGAACAAGTGAAGCTGGATTCCTGGTGACAAGGACAAAGTATAATAATAATAATAATAATAATAATAATAATAATAATAATAATAATAATAATAATAATAATAATAATAATAATGATGATGATGATGATGATGATGATGAAGTTGGAAGGGACCTTGGAGGTCATCTAGTCCAACCCCTTGCTGTCCAGTCTCTTCTTAAAAACTTCCACTTCTGGAGGCAGGTTGTTCCACTGGTTAATTGTTCTAACTGTCAGGAAGTTTCTCCTTAGTTCTAGGTTGCTTCTCTCCTTGACTAGTTTCCATCCGTTGCTTCTTGTCCTGCCTTCAGGTCCTTTGGAGAATAGCCTGACTCCCTCTTCTTTGTGGCAGCCCCTGAGATATTGCAAGAGTGCTATCATGTCACCCCTCGCCCTTCTCTTCATTAAACTAGACATACCCAATTCCAGCAACCGTTCCTCATATGTTTTAGCCTGCAGACCTCTAATCATCCTTGTTGCTGGGTGCAGAATTTCCATTGCTAAGGAAGGCAGTTCTTAAGTGAGTCATGCATGACTTTATGATGTTTTTGCCACAAGTTGCTGCAGCTGATAAGTGAACCACACATTTGTTACGGTAAGTGAATCCAGCTTCTCCCATTGACTTTGCTTGTCAGAAGCTGGCTGGGAAGGTCGCAAATCGTGATAACATGACCCCGGGGATGCTGCAACCGTCATGCTGGTTGCTAAGAGCCTGAATTTCGGTCACATAACCATGGGGATGCTGCGATGGTTGCCAAGTGTGAGGATTAGTCATAAGTCACTTTTTTCAGGGCTGTTATAACTTTGAACAGTCACTAAATGAATGGTTGTAAATTGAGGACTACCTATCATATTAATGGCAGCAATGCTTTCACATACTTTCCACAGTTCTGTATGAATTCTTTTTAGCTTCTATATCTCGAGGATATAGGAAGGATGTGAGGAATGATGAAGGGCACTACTTGCTTTTTTGGCCCTTGCTCTTCTTGGCTGATTAAACTGGCCAGATTGGAGCTGGTCTGTTGGTTAAGAGACACGAACAATGCCTTCCTGAGCATGGGTTCTGTCACTAAATGTTTAAAGAAAGTAGTTTTAAAGCCTTTCCTGAAAAAGCTCTTGATCAGGAGATCCTTTTCGTGGCAGCTCAGTCTCAACTATTGCATTCTGGTTCAGAAAGTGAAATCTGGTTTGGGATTATATCCATGATAGGATACTGAAATTTCTTTGATACATTAGATAACTGATGCAAGAAACTAGATAGGGAAGCTCTCCAGGTTTCTCAGCAACTTTTGATCCTAAGGGCCATGGTAGCTTTCTGGATTACCTGGCAGGGCTAGACCTTAGTGCACAGAGTAGTTTCAATCCTTTCTGTGAATATCTGTTCAAAAAATGGTGCTGAGGGACAGCTGTTTGACCCCTTGATTATTGTTTGTTGATGATCCATTGGATTCTTTGTGTTTGATGTTGTTTGTTCAACATTTACTGTAAAGGGAATTCACTTGCAGCTTTGGAGATGAACTCCCTCCACATGCTGATGACCCCCAATTCTACTCTTCCCTGACTTCCAACCTCAAGGAATCAACCACTAAACTTGAGTGTTATTTAATTTTGGCACATGTAGCCTTAGATTTGGAGGTCACAGCTGTGACAAGAAACACATTTGCATAATTATTTATTTATTCATTTGATTTTTGTCTTGTTGATAAATAACTCACATACCTAATACTCCTTCCTCTTCCATTTTCCCCACAACAACAACCCATTGGGCTGAGAGAGAGTGACTGGCCCAGGGTAACCCAGTTGGTTTTTCATGCCAAAGGTAAGACTAGAACTCACAACCTCCCAATTCCTAGGCCAACACTTCAACCACCATACAGTGGGTGTTACCAATTGTAATGTTCCATGAGCATTTGAGATTTAGTAACATTTATTCACGTCTTGGTTACTACCCATTTTTGTGCATAAAAGGCATCTGGAACTTTAAAATGGCTGCATGTTCTTTCTAAAAGTGCTTTAAGGGAACTGCACAAGTTCCTCTTTCAGAACAAATGAGTCATGATTAGGATGGTGCATGTCAGGTTAAAACTGTTCACTATTACTGAACAAATACCGGATCAGCCTTTGCTATCTGGCTGCCTATTAACAATAGTGGTCCTGGGTAGCTGAACTGAACAAATTAGATGTAAAGCTTCATTGTCTAAGATGGTTAAGTCAACATATTTTAAGGGATTTGGGGAGGGGTGGAGATTGGGGAGATTGCCATTTAGCACTTTGTGTTTTGCAGTATGTCAGCTGAGCACGCACACAAACACTAAAACTCTCTTTTTCCTATATGAATTAAATTGTTAAACTGGAAAAGGCTTGTAATGAGTCACAAACCAATTCGATTATTGTTTGAAAATCAGGTTTTAGGCTCAGTTTCCAATCAGATCCTTTGACTGCTTAGTGTACATCTTTTGCACGTGTTCTGGCAATGCACCAAATGTACTGAGGCAAATTTACCCATCTTTGCTCTAATGCATCATGTTTAGAAATGGGATGATCCAATTCTAAATATTTGTTTGGATGTTTATTTATGCAGTGGTCATCAGATTGAGGTTGAACAAAAAGCAAGTTATCTACTGGACTAGTTAATCATAGAATCATAGCATTGGAAGGAACCTAACAGAGTATCAAATTTACCCCCTGGAAACTTTTACATCCCCAAACATTACTATCCATCCTCTATTTGAAAGCACTCAGTGAAGGGGAAGAAACCACTCTATGAAGAAATACTGACTGATAGTTTTATCTATCATCTATCTATCTATCTATCTATCTATCTATCTATCTATCTATCTATCTATCTATCTATCTATCTATCTATCTATCCATCCTATCTAAATTCCCCCTGCCTTTATTATTTTTATAAATAACTCAAGGCAGTGAACATACTTAATATTCTCTCCTTCTGTTTTCCCCACAACAACCTTGTGAGGTGGGTTGGCTGGGAAAGAGAGAGAGAGAGAGAGAGAGTGGTCCAAAGTCACCCAGCTGGTTTTTCATGCCTAGGCATGACTAGAACTCATCTTCCTGGTTTTCTGTGTCTACATCCTTAAAGTTTCATCCCATTAGTTCTGGAGCAAATGAGAATTAGTCCAAACCCTCTACAATCTGACTGCCCTCCAGATAATTGAAGGAAACTGTTACCCCCCCCCACTTGAACTTTCTTATTTGCAAGCTAAATATACTCAGGTCTTCTAAACATTCCTCGTACAACTTGGTTTCCTACCCTTTCACCATCTTGGTAGCCCTTCTCAAGACTTCATTGTCTTCCGAAACTGAGGTTTAAAATGAAATAAGCAACGTCTTTGACACAAGAAATGTTCTCTTAAATAAGGTATATGTGCTGTGTTGTGGCACACTGTATGTCCTTTTATGTCAAGTAATCATAACAATAAAGCACGTTTTACAGTGAGTTATACGATGTAATGTTTGGCTTAGGCTTAGTACTGTACATTGTATAAACTCAGCCATTTTAATTAGTTATCCATGATTTATGACTTAATATGACTGGTGAAGAACCAGTAATACTGTAACTATGTCTAAGCTATGGCTTTACTATAATATCTGAACTCAAACTCATCATCAGCAACAACAAAATCTCAGGCCAAAGATCCATGTTTGAAATGACAGCAAATTTAGCTCCCAGCACAGTTATATTTATTAGCAGACCAGAAGAGAAGAGAACCTATGAGGATAAAATTTGCTCAGTACAACTGGAATGGGAAATATCTTCTAATGTTACTGAATGGGTACCAAAAAGTAACTGTCCACAATGGTTTTCAGCCCTTGAAGTTTCAATATTTGGAAAATGCAAGGTGCAATTGTAAGATAAAACTCCTTTTTCTTTCTTGGTGCTTTTCTCCCACTATGTCTATGACAAATTTGACATTAACTGCATCCTGCTCTATTAGCAATTGCCAGCATTTAGATCTCAGAAGCATCTGTCTGAAGGAAAATGAAGCTGGCATAGCAGGGGCCAGCAGTTCCCAGATTAGCGAGAACCATTAGTCCAACAAAATTAACTCTTTTCTGTGACCTTGAATAGCCAAGTATCCATTAAAGTAGAAGGGGAAGGGGGGGAAAAGTCTGGAATTTAAACCTTGGAGCACTAATAGAGGTGTTGATTCTTTATCATGCAATAGGGTAGGCAGTCTTTTATTAGAATTGGCTTCTTGTCTGCAATAATCCTATCTACACCAGCCGAGCCATATCCAAGAGTCTACTGTACAATACAATATGTCAAATCTAGAAGAAGGGATTGAGACTTTCAAGAGCATTGATTTACCATTGGGCAGTCAACGCTGTTGACTAAATAGACTGGTTCCATTGCCTTGCACTTGGAGAGGTTTTGATTGTCATTAGAACAATATTGACTGGACTTTAAATTGGAATTGCAAAATTTTAGGGGTGGCAAGGCTGATTGTCTGGAAGTCACTAAGAGAGAAAGAAGAAGCAAAGAAGGCAAAAAAAAAAAAGAATTCTTTAGCCTTCCCAAATATCAGGTATTCCAGTTTGGTTGCCTTCAAATTCCACAATCCTCGGTCAGATGCCAAGGAATAAGAAATGTCAGCATGAAACATATGACAATCTTCAGATTATTTGTTCTGAATATAAATGAAAGAACAAATATGCAAGTAGGATAGGCAAACAACTCCAACCATATACTAAACTGGACATGGTGCAGTCATGACCTCATGTCTTTAGGATTTTCCCCCCATCTCCAGGTACAATGTTTAGGTAGAGAAGAAATAAAGCCTTTTCACTACTTAAAAACAATAATTATATACCGCTCTGCTTTCCAAATAGCTACTTCCCCTTGGAGGAGTTCATATCAGTGAAAAAAGAGTGTGAAGCTCCATCCTCAGACTCACAAGACACCTGAAGGACAGGAAATGGATGGAGAAATAGAGAGAAGATGACTTTTGTCTGGGCTGAACTTCCTTTCCTGCAGCTCTAACTTGAAAAACAATTGGTGAGTCTCATTTTTTTGGCTGATGGGCAGGTTTGGGACTGCCTTAGGCAATCAAATACACAGTCCTTCTGTTCTTTAGATCCCATGAGAAATGTAACATACGTTTCCTGCTGTCACACCTTCTCTGGCCTGACCTCCTCTTTTTCATAAGGATATTTATTACTGCTGTTGTTTTAGTTCAAGTTCATGCGGTATTGTCTTTAGAGCTGTGGTCCATAATAAGATGGCTCCATTTGCTCAAAGAAGCACCGTAATGATAAATTAGGAGGAAAAAAGGCAGAAATAAACTAACCTCTTTGGATTTTTTTGATGAAAGACAAAAACAGAAGCATTTAATTCATCATATATATGAATTCTGCTATTTCTCTAAGTAGATAGAATGATTTACATTACAATATTAAGATATTAAGTAATAACTAATAACTTTGGCAGAGCAGTGAGGCTGAAGACAGGGGATGAGGAAAGCTCTGTGTTAACAAACCAGATCTTTCAGAGCAGAAATCTAAAAGTCTTTCAACTCAGTCTGCAGTTGAGAATGGTTTGCTTAATTCTACCATACATTTAAAAAAATAATAAAAAAAACCACAGCGACCTTTCAAAATTGATATACGGCTGAAAAATTAGAAATCAAAGAAGTAAAATATTGTGTTAAAATATGATATGCAAGACTAGGCCACAGACTCCTTGATCCCAGAGCAGCAGAACTGTTATTTGCTGAGCTGAAACTAATCAGTGTTGGAAATTCTTCTGTTTGCGGTATTTGTTCAGTAATATGTAGCTCTGCCACAAATCTCCATCTCTTGCAGTCGATATTCCTGTTACAATAATATTGTAAGCATGATTGTGATTCAGGCCTGTATCCTAAATGAGCCTAGCCATGCATTTATAAATCTTGTAAAAGACAATGGAGGCTGCTGGCAGACAAATAGATGGCTTGGAATTGGTTCTAACTATATCAAGTTTCTTGTTCCTCCTCCATTCTAGTTTTTGTATCATGGGGAAAGTCTCCCTGTCAGAGCTTTCTGTCTCATCTACATAAAAGGCTGACTTCTTGTGCTAAGGATTAATGGCATAGGTTATGTATCCATCACACCCAAAGCAGTTAATTGTGGCAAGCAAATGTACCAGACTGCTGTTCCACATCATTTTTATAGTGCACATATATGGCAAAGTATAAATACAGCATGATCTCCATCTCCAAGGTAGGACAATTCCCTTATTAGGCAAAAATGTCTGCAGGATTTCGAATTCTCTAGGCAAGTTTTTACAAAAAGCACAGGGCGTGGAGAAGAAGCAAGAAAGCCCCAGACTGCACAGACGTTTCATCCATGAATTCTGTAGTTCAAGTCAAACGCAAAATGGAAACTCTAGATTAAATGCATACACCAGCTTGTCATTTGCAATGGGCAAAACACATAGTCTTTCAGGTTGTAAATCTGTGAAATGATCTGAGTGCAGATTAGAAATGTATGAATGCATGCATACCCATCAAGCTATTCTCTTCACAGGTAAGCAACATTATGCAAAGTACAGTATAGGAGTATAAAATACTAAGCAAAAGAATGTAAAGGCAAGAGATAAAAGAAAATCTTACTAAGTCTAGTTCATACCCTCAGCATTTTCTTAATATGACCAAGTTGCCCATAGGTTTGTTTTTCAGATCTGTCATTCATTTTATTATTCAGTTTATATACTGCTCAAAAAAATAAATGGAACTCTTAAACCACACAATGTACTGTATTTAATAGTAGGATGTCTTATCTTGTGTTCCCTTTATTTTTTTGAGCAGTATATTTTCATGCAATGTGAACTCATTTTGAATCCTATCCTGTTTTGTTTCATCTGACATAGTTTTTAAGTATCCTATTTCCACTGCATTCATCTTGCATATTAACTCCTCACATATACAACACTCATTTCTATATACTATATTTCTATATTCTATATACTCATTTCTATATTCTATATAAAGTGAGCTAAGCACACTCTATTGCCAGCCATTTTAGTTTCTTTCAACATTCATTCCACACAACAGTTAGGAATGTTGCTGCTTTGATTCAATGCTAGAAAATTTCCATGGACCGACTGGAAAGACGAAAGAAATTCTTCCCTTCTGGCTTTGATCAGTTCTTCAGATCAGATGCCTAAAGCCATGAGCATCTTCAGGACTAATAGCCCAAATGTCCCAGAGATGTCTGGCAATCTCAGGAAAAACAAGAGGATTCTTCAAATGGTTTTTCTTAGTAGCTATACCCAGTGCTTCTTTTGTAAAAGAAAAGGGTGCTGGAACTCACACATGTCATACAACCCGCCTTGCCTATCCTACAAGATTCCATCCAAAAAAGGTGCCGGAACTCCGTTCTGAGCGTTCTATGACAAAAAAAGCCCTGGTTATACCCAAAAGGAAGAATGTATGGTCATCTCACTAGGTCCAGTGAGATGTTAACCTTAGAGGATGACAACAAATTGCCAAAATCTAAGTAGCCTAAGAAGAAGAGGCCCAGATCAGCACAAACTGGAATTACACATAACATCACTAACACTGCACAAGTCCCAGCCTCTTCCAAAGGGCTAGCACATCCTTCTCCTAATAGACAACAGAACTGCTGACGTTCATAGCAGGAGAAAAAGAAGCAGCACATCAAGCTAAAACAGACAAATAAATTCCTATGCTAGGCTTAGAAAAAGTGTACTTTCTCTCATGGTAGGGAATCCAGACATGGCAGCACATGGTCTCAGACATTCAAAGAATGGAATCTCAACTCTGGGTCATTCAAGCAAATATACATTCTCTAGAGCAGGGGTGGCAAACTCACAATGTCACGTGACATGTCGCGATGTATCACGACTTTTTTCCCATTGCTGGCAATGGGGTGGGCGCAGTTTCGGCATGATGCATCCGGCCTGTGGACCAGCAGTTTGACACCCCTGCTCTAGAGGCCACAAATGGGCTTCCTAGCATCCCCACTGCAGAAGAGCTGACTGCTTGAACAAAATTGCTATGTTGCCTTCTTTCTCTCCCCTTTGAGCCTTTTCCCCAGTGTCACCACAGCAGAATTGCCAATTAAGCAACAAGCTTCACACGGGTGTAGGGGACCTGTGTTTTTGGAGCTCTGCACCTACCAGCCAACTGAGTACAGCAGCAAAACAAAAGAAGGCACTTTTCCTTCTCTTTTAGTCTGTCCAAACGAGAGAAAAAGAAGGATAGCAAGGCAAAGCGCAGTATTAAAAAAGTTCAAGAGCTCAACCTATTGGCTGTTAGCATTAAAAGATATTTCGGAAAGAGGGGAATTAAGACAGAACAGGCTTAAGAAAGAAATCTCGATGCATACTGATAAGAATATAAAATGTAATATGAAGATAACTGTAATAGAATAATGAGTATAGTAGATTGTCTTAGAAATAGTAATTGTCATACTAATAGTGTAGAGATAGCAATAGAAGAGAGTATAAGAAGCACTCACATCATCTTTATATGTTTGTTGTCAACACTGCTAACATCAGATGTTCTTGCTTTGACAACATATGGAGAAGCAGCCATTTTCCTTCTTATGTTTTACTCTTAGAATTAGAGTTAGAATTAGATGGCATGGGGGGGGAGGAGGAATGTGCATGGGAGTTAGTTACATATTGTAACAGTGTGAGAACCAAGGTTTTTTGAAATAAGAGATGATAAGAAGTGGCGGCTTGGAGAACTGGAGGGAAAGCCTGCATTTCAAACTAATTGGAGAATGTGATTTATGAC
This sequence comes from Vipera berus, assembly GCF_964194415.1. Taxonomy (NCBI): domain Eukaryota; kingdom Metazoa; phylum Chordata; class Lepidosauria; order Squamata; family Viperidae; genus Vipera; species Vipera berus. The sequence continues at coordinate 236,518,668 of NC_138203.1, read as the reverse complement.
CATTAATTAGAGGAGGGAATTGTGCTTGATACTATGTGCTCAGGGGAGGGGAATTCAGATTTTGGCTCTGCCTATGTATGTGCCGATGCTATGGTACTTGAATAAAGATTCTTTAAGGTAAACAGTGCCTCAAAGTTCTTTGAAGAGTTTCATCTGTCGGAACCGTGACATTTGTTTTTACAAAATAAAACATCTCCCCAAACCTTATACGGAGATACAAAGAAACCACATATCCAGGGTCCAGTGCTTTTGTGTCTATCTGGGTCCACCTAATTGGGCATGGTTTAAAAAAGAACTTGTAATGCCCACCAGTTGTAAAGTCAAGAGATTCATTTAATCTTTCCCAGTCAGGTAACATTTATAGCATTCATTTCCATTCTGCTCTTAGATATAACTCTAAAATACCCTTTCCATCATTTTCTAATTTCACTTTCATCCCAAACCACTCCATCCACATTATTATTAATTCCATTCATTCTGTTAGAACCTCCTTCTTTAGGCTTTTCACCTATTTCCAAATACTGTTTTTATTTGCATCAAAAATCCCTCTGGATTTTCTCTGCCTCTTTTCAACTTAACTGTTTCTTGTGTCCTTTGGCTTCACTATCTAAAACTATCTTTTACTCTGTGTGCATATTTAACAAAAAAGTTATCTTGCTATGATTTTTTGCAAAAATCATTTTAATATTTGTATTTTCCCCATGTCCATAATCTCTTTAACATTCCACCGAAAATCTTTTTTCATATGTCTTGTTGGTGGGATTGTGCACATTTCTGCGCAACGTTTTTTCAGTCAGTTTGAAATGGCCTCCATGTTCTCTTTTCTTACATCAATTTTCCATTCATCCTGTTGGGAGATTAATCTTTCCCCCAATACTTTACTCATATAGGATATGTACTTTGCCTTCCTACCGTTGTTTTACTTCTATTTTCCTTCACTATTTTCCTCCATGGCCATGTTTTCTCCAGATCTACTCTTCATATTTTCAAATAACAGTCTGTCCCATATTCAAAACCTCTTATCGCCCTTGTATCCTTTCCTAATCTTCTCAGTTTTTCATCATGAACCATAAAATCAATCATGCTTTTGGATTTATATTCATCCCCTTCCCAGGTGTACATATGAATAGACTTACACTTAAACCACATCTTTGAAACAATCAGACTTTTGCCTAAGCAGTCCCCAATCTCATTCATTCTTGGATCTCTGAATGGGCCAATCACTTTTATTGTTACTCTCTCATTTTGTTCCTGCCCATCCATTCATGTCACCTAACGGAATAATTTTCTGTGAATCGCATTCATTCAGAAAGGTACACAATTTCCCTAGACTTATCCTTGATTATTTCATTTTCACCATTTACTGGAGCATGACTACTGCCATATTACTGGAGCAACTATCACCATCCTATGGGTTTCTATTTTAATATACACCTACCTGGCCATTCCTTTAATGCCCTTGAAAGCATTTGATCAGTGTTAACATAATGGCATTCTTTAGTCCGAGATTCATTACTTTCTGACTCTTCGGGTTAAATCTTCACAGCAACCCCCATCCCACCAAGCGGAAGGCACATGGTGAATGCTGACACAGCATGAAGGTTAAGAGATAATAAGAGAAATGAGTGAGCTGATGCCACCCCACCATGATCTTCTTCCAACTTTTCCATATCTTAGAATATATATCATACTACAGCTCTAGGCTTAGCACCACTACCTTGTGTTTCTCTACTGGACTCCTGCCTCATACCATTTCAATCTTCATTAGTAAAAAAAAAATAGTTTGAGAGGGGTTTGTTCAAAAAAGCAGCTGGCAGAAACAAAATTAAGTTTCCTCCCCTCTAAGTCACTGGCTTCTGAGCCTGTTGTTTATTACAAACCAACAAGCACCAGGGCTTTATTGCACACATTTCTATGTAATGTGCATTTATTACAAGTATTTGCCTGTACCCTGTAATTTGCCCCTTCCTTTCTTATGAAATCTACATTGTTAGCCTTATTGTTTCCAGCACTAAAAAGAAATTCCATTCCTTTTACTTCAGTGGGGAAAAAAACACAAAGCACCTGTCGCAGCTGCTCACTGTAATTTCTGATTGTGAGTTTTGTCTAAGGAAAAGCTGACCACTGGGAAAATCAACAGCTTTTACCTCTGATCCCAGCCCTTCCTGTCTTCCAGATATATCTAAAGCAACATACCAGAACTGTGTGTAAGTGATTATTAAGTAGAGTCCAGCTGGCATGAGCTGCACCTTCATAGGTGCAACCACACACCTCCCCACTCCCCAGGGGAAAGGGGATGCAACCATTTCTATCCCTCCTCCATAGAAAGTGAATAGGTCATGCCTTTCTCAGACCCAAAAGCTGATGCTGGAGCCTGGAAAGTGCTTAACACAAACTGCCTACAGACTCAGTTTCTCACACCAGTTTCTGCAGTGGTGGTAAATAAATAGAGGCACTCCCTGTGTGACTACGTGTGACTATAGCATAAAATCACCCACATTGAATATTTGAATATGCTGTGACTATTTTCTTGGGGAGTTCAGTTGTCTTTCCTTCATGAGGACATTTCCTCATATTTGTTCCAGGAGTCTTGATGGTTGTTTTGATTGCTTTTTTGCAAGGCACAGAACACCAGGTCAGGTTGATGTATCTAGGATCAGATTCCCAAGAAAATTTGTAGGCAGACGAAACCGTCCACAGTAACTGCTTTTCCACAATAACGTTTTGTTGCCTTTCTGTTGGCAGCATTCACATCCACGTTCCTTGTGAAATTAGGTATTTGTGTTTTTCTGAGTGGTTGCCAATGCTTGATTGTTAATATTCACTCTTCCTGCCAATATATCTTTTTCACATTGATTTTCCAGCCAATATCTGATGAAAGATCGAAAGAAAGAAGAGGGCAGGCAACTTTGTGGATGGTGCTGATTTTGCAAGACAATTAATAAACTTTATGTTATTGCATTTGGAAAGTGGTCATTGCTAACTATGAGTAATAATGTATAATAATAAAGCTTTTGTTTTACAGTATATCTTCATTACCTTTCTGTTCTCAAGGCTTTCAGACTTAGAACGATAGAACAAAAAGATGGTGACTCTGCCAAAAGAAGGAGACAGACCCATTTGGCTACTTTAACAATGTGTACCTCCAGTCCTGACTTTCAAATTGTACCGTGAATGTCTGAAGGGTCAGAGAAATCATCTCTGAATCTTCTTTTCTTCCATGCTAGAGATAGATCAGGACTCTCAGGAATGTGTGAATGCATGGTAGACATTATATACAGGACCTGCCAAGGAAGAAAGGCTAGGAAAACTGGACTGGAATATTTATCAATTGAAATAAGACTGTAATAAGTTGAGGATGTAAGAATACTCTTTGAGAGTCTGTCTTTTTTTTTATCCCATTTATATCCCGCCCTTCTCCGAAGACTCAGGGCAGCTTACAATCTAAGAAGCACAAATCAATGTGCTTAGCAATAGCCTTCATTATATGCCTGCTTATTAGGGCTTTCGGGGGCCCCAAGCGGCATTTTTACAAAGTCAGCTTATTGCCCCCAACAATCTGGGTCCTCATTTTACCTACCTCGGAAGGATGGAAGGCTCAGTCAACCTTGAGCCTGCAGGCAGCTGGTGTTACTTCAGGAGGCATTAGCCCACTGCTCCACCAAGGCTCTTTTGGTTAGGACTGTGTAGAATTAAGACAACTCTGCTCAATGATCTAACCACTTCTTCTGCCTGGTCCAAATATTCTTTGAAAGTTTTCGTGTCTAATACATTTTATTTGCAAAGAACACAATTATTTTGGTTGATGGAGCCGATAAATTACTGTTTCCCTTGCAAAAGTGAGAAACCACGGTTGTCCAGATGTTACTGATTGACAATTTCCATTCCCAACATCTGTTTTCCAGTGATCATGCTGACTAAGATTGCTGGGAGTTATAATTCTGCCATATCTGAACAGTCACATGCTTTCTGCTCTTAGTGCTAGAATCAAGATATTAGGGATGTCTAAAGGAATGCCTTTAGCACATGTATACATACACCAGAATGAGCACTCTTGACATTTCAGTTTCATTCTTCAGTTCTTTAGAAAAATGAGATATCTGAGTGGGAAATAATCCATCTTGACTTTTGTGTACACTTATTTTATCAGATTGTTAGCCTCCCAGAATTGCATGACTGCAAAAATGAGTGGCATATAAATTTAATAATAAATTAAAATTTAAAAAATTTAAATATGCACGATCGTGAATTCTACAGGATGCTCTGTAAATCTCCCCTTTAATATGCTTCCTGTGCTGAGATTTATTTGGGACTGTGAAATAGGGAAGAAGTAGAGCACCATGATATTTTATTCACAGAGAATAAAACATGTCTTAGTTCATCTGATGCAGGCACTTCTATATATAGCACATTGGGAATATTGCAGCTATTACATCACAAAATACAAGTATATTAAACATGGGATTATTGTAGACGCGGTGGCTCAGTGGGTTAGGACACTGAGCTTGTCGATCAGAAGGTCGGCAGTTTGGCGGGTCGAATCCTGAGCGCCACGTAACAGAGTGAGCACCTGTTACTCGTCCCAGCTTCTGCCAACCTAGCAGTTCGAAAGCACGTAAAAATGCAAGTAGAAAAATAGGGACCACTACGGTGGGAAGGTAACAGCATTCTGTGCGCCTTTGGCATCTAGTCATGCCGGCCACATGACCACGGAGACATCCTCGGACAAGCGCTGGCTCTTCGGCTTTGAAATGGAGATGAGCACCGGCCCCTAGAGTTGGAAACGACTAGCACGCATGTGCGGGGGAACCTTTACCTTTACCTTATTGTAGAACTTTAAGAAAGAATACTATAAATATTTCTGAGATATTAAATTTGGAAAGCATTGAAGGAGAATTGGACTGTATGAATCAGAATGTACCCCTATTTTATTTAACTTATTTATACTTTATTTTATTTTTCCATCCTTCAGGCCTCAGACGTTTGGAACAGCTTACTGTTTAATATTTGAAAGCAGAAATAACTTCTTTAACAATTAAAAATCAGCAGTATTTGGCACAGTTTGTTTCCAAAAAAATTATTTCCAAATTTAAAAATTAAATCAAAGAGTTACTACGTAAAATGTATTCTGGGGAAATAATTCATTAGGCAAGGTGGGTTTCTCCCACCTCCAATCACTGCAGTTAGAAAATGCCAGTTCTCAGTGAAAGTCTGCCTCAATGAATGTCTATGGAGATTCTCAGTCATCCAGGTCATGGTTGTCCAAAAGGTGCTTTTTCAAAAGGCAACTGTACTTTCTTGGTGTTTTTTTTAAGACATTTCACTTCTCATCCAAGAAGCTTCTTTAGCTCTGAAGCATCTTCAAAGAAAAACAAGAAAGTCCAGTTGCCTCTTGAAAAAGGGTCTACTCTATGAACAGTATTATGCCTGAGAAATCTACTCTTCAGGTATTCCATTTGTCTTTAAAGATGGGTGTTAAGTTAATTTATTAATTTCATTTTTGTTTAGGATTAATTGTAATACAGTATTTGAACAAGTCGGACTCTTTTAAAGAAAAAATTAATACATTGACTCAAGATGGCAGGAAATATGGTAACATTCTGTTCTAATCGTGTTCTATTCAACTGATATTCTTCAAATCTCTCCATCCCAAATGTGGCAGTACAAAAGCTTCACCTAGCTGGTTGTTCAAGAAAAACAAAGTTGGAGATAGAGAACAGGTAATAATAATAATAAAAAAGCAAGCCATTATGTCCTGCAACCCCAGAATACACTTTCCTGTGTTGAATGTTGCAAAATATGAGTTTCTCTATTGCAGGAACTGGGTTTGTCTAGTCCAGGGGTAGGCAACCTTGGCTCTTTTATGACTCGTGGACTTCAACTCCCAGAATTCCTGAGCCTGCCATGCTTCCAATATTTGAGGGGTTGTCACAGACGGGATGGGCTCTACCTGTTATCCAAAGCACTTAAAGAATAGGAAGTAAGGGGTGGAACATCATTAAAGAGAGATTCAACCTAGAACTAGTGAGACCAATTAATCAATGGAATCGCTTGCCTCTGAAAGTTGTGGGTGCTCCATCCCTGGAGGCTTCCAAGAAGACATTGGACCACCATTTATCTGGAATGTTATAGGGTCTCCTGCTAGAACAGAAGGTTGGACTAGAAGACCTCCAAGGTTTCTTCCAGCCCTAATGTTCTATCTTCTATCTTCTACCTGGCTAGTGGGGAAGAAAATGGTAGATGTCATGAGGGTTTGTGAATACTCATGTGACATAAAGGCTCATCACACACTAGACGTTTCCTAGAGGAAGTGAAAGGCAATTCTCCATGGTGCCTTTTGACTCACTAATTTGATTGTGAGCTGCAAAACCACCACTGAGGAGCTACGTGTGAGATAATCTTTTAAGCCAGTAGTTCTCACACTTGGCAACTTTTAAGACGTCTGGACTTCAACTCCCACCATTCCCCTGTCAGTAACACATATCACAGCTCTTATTCTGTATGGGGTAGAGGGTGTTTTTTTTTGTAATTTTAATGTTTTAATTATAAGAGTCATGAATGTGAAATGGGTGGTTATGGTAAATTGGATGGATGGATGGATGGGTGAATGAATATTGTTGAACCCTACAATAGTTTCCTATCATCCCCACAGCAATTAAAAGTGCTGGCTTAAACTATAAGGTCCTTTGTGGCTTGGCACTGGTTACCTTCAGGACCACATCTCTCCACTGGTTGTGGCTCTACCACTTTGATAATATTAGGAGAAGCAGCTGATTCCTGAGGGATTTTTTTTTTCATGACCAACCTGTCCCTCTGGAATGATGCCTCGTGAGCAGTACATTTGGCTCCAGTTGCACTCATTTTCTGAACCAGAATCTTCAAATGGAACTTTTCCAGAAGGTTTGGGGACTGAGGGCAAGTATTTTTAGTTTAGATTTTAAGTTACATAGTAAAGGCAGGAATGTAAAGCAAAGAAAAACTTTGCATTAGGACCAACCTACACTGCTTATGAACTAACGCCTTGCAAAAAAAAAAGAAAGATCTTAACTAATTATGTGCATTGGTAAGGTTTGTTCTTTGGTTTTCATCAGTCAGGCATCTACTCCAGTTGGGTCAGCAAAAAAAGCCTCTACATTTTTTTTCTTTAATAGGGGAATAAGGGTGCTTTTACCCCTCAGGGATCCTGTGTAGCAAAGCAAGGGAATGACAAAAATATATTTGAAGTTGTTGGGGGGATCTACAAAGCATCCACTTTTGGAAACCTCCCTGTGCTAGTCTGCTGGCATTTCTGGCAGAGGCCCAATGTGCCCAGAGCATCTTTCAGCACCTCACCAAGAGAATCTGCAAGACAATATGCCTGCAGCATTAGCACTGGAAGCAGATTAATTTTAATAATAGTTATCAGAAAATAGCACTTTCATGGCACAATATTATGCCAGGGGATTTACAACAGACTGAATCATGCCATTCGTAATTAAAGTTATTTTCATTTCTAATTTCATCTTAATTTTATTCCAATAAAAGATATGACAAATACTACATTATAATATAAAAAAACTATTGCTTCAGACAATTTCCTTGCATAAGGCTGTCATATTACAGAACAATACAGGTAATCGTCGACTTACAGCCACAATTGGGCCCAAAAGATCTTGTTAAGTGAGACATTTGTTAAGTGAGTTTTGCCCCATTTTACAACCTTTCTTGCCACAGTTGTTAAGTGAATCACTGCAGTTGATAAGTTAGTCACATGGTTAAGTGAATCTGGCTTCCCCATTGACTTTGCTTGTCAGAAGGTTGCAAAAGGTGATCACATGACCCTGGTATACAGCAATGGTCATAACTGTGAACCAGTTGCCAAGCATCTGAATTTTGATCACAAGATCATGAGGATGCCGCAAAGGTTCTAAGTATGAAAAAACGGTCATAAGTCACATTTTCCAGTGCTGTTGTAACTTTGACATTAAATGAACTGTTGTAAGTTGAGGATTACCTATATTTCCATGCAAAGCCTCAGGAATATCAGAAAGGAAAGTAAACAAGATGTTTATGTCCCTTGACTTTCTGTAGTTGTTTCAGCAATGATTGAATTAGGAAAACTGTCCACATTCAAACTTTCCAGAATGGGAATACCAAATAATCATGCATGAAAAAATAACAGATCCTGAGATTTGAGAATAACTGCCTGAGATAAAAAATGACCCATAATCACTATGAAAAATATAGAGCTGGCTTTTTCTTTGATCTTCATATGAATGAGTGAGTGAGTAATACAGTATTCTTATCTTGATTCATGCAAAGATATCTGGAAATCAGTTTACCTCCCCAAGAATTATGTCTTTTTCTATCTGCACTACTTCTGATTTTATAGATGGCTTCCTTGATGTCCTTTTTACAGTAACAATAAACAACATTCATGTTTATTGAAGGGCTGAAGTGCTGTCATTAGAAAACCATGCTTCCCTTAACTTGGAAAAGGCCAAATGGAGATATGAGACCAACAAAAGAATGTTCATCTGAATCTTAATATTGTGTTTAGACTTCTGCCTAATATAGGAATAGCTGGGGTCAAAACCCTGAATGACAAAGGCATAGTGCCTACACAAAATGGCAGCCAAACAGTGCAGTGAAACCGTTCTTAGTATATACGTTGATATAAATATTGGCCTGTTGTTAATATCCTGGAATCCCTTACTCTGAGGCTACTGTGCTATGTCCTTCTTGTCCTGAAGTACTATTTTCTGAGAGTTGGACAGCAAAGGGTTGTAAAGGGTAAATAAAAATGTAAAACCCTCCATAAAAGTGGATTGATATGTCTGAAAAAAGTGAACAAACAAACCCAACAATTAGAAATATCTGTAGAGATTGAATACTCCAACTGCCGAAAGGTATTTGCTTTCTGACTTATAATTGGAACACATGGTGGCTTAAGGTTTACAATCTTATGATAACAATCAGTTGAGGCAATTGTTATCTTACTAATATATTGGTAGTTGCTTCTATGGTTGTCTGCTGGCAGGGGACCTCACATTCCAGTTTCTCCTACTTCTGCTGAGTAGTGAATACTACCTCCTAAATATTTGCATTCAGAGGCCTTCCTTCCTTCCTTCCTTCCTCCCTCCCTCCCTCCCTCCCTCCCTCTCTTTAAGTCCCTCTGTCTGTCTTTTTTCCTGTTCTTATTTACCCAAAATGAAATCTGAGAATGGCTCATGTCACATATCATACAGTAGCAAAGCTGAGTTTTGGTTCACTGAAGATAGGCAAAGAACTGATAATCAGGGAATATTTGCAAAGTGTTTTGAAGTCAAAGCAAACACCATACGTACTAATATGGTTATTATTATTTATGAAGGTCCATGGGGGTGAACTGTTAACATGAGACAATAGGAAGACAAAATGCTCCATACATATTTGCAGACCAAATTATTATTACTCCTGGTGGGAAACATAAAATACAGAAAGGAGGCAGAGGAGAAGGGAATGTTGTCATATCCCTTCCTCTCAGTGTCAACAAGGCCCCTTTCACATGCCAAATATTGAGAGCAGCTAAAATCTGAACATTATAGACCTGATTTTATAGTGTTTGAATAAGAGTTGCTGCTTAGCTTAAATACATTGCATTTCACATTTAAAAGAATTTAACGGAAGGGAAATGGGCCATAACCCATAACTACTTTGCCAGTTCCTTAACCTGAACTACCTGAATATGTACCACTCACCCATCACTCATGTGGACAAAGGCAGTTTAAGTTCCCCCTTTTAATTTTGTTGAAGTTTCTTTTCCAATTGATCTCCATGGAGAACATCCAGTGCAGACTACACAGTTGGGGCTTGAGTAACTTTTTAAAATGATAAATGCCCTGCTCTCAAGAATCCTTGCATAAGGTTATATAAACTATGAGATTTTTTTTCACTCTTTAATTCTGTCCCATTGTTCTCCTTTCTGCTGGAGAATATATTACATGTCCATGAGTGAAAAACATGCTTACTCATATCACTTTAAATGTTGTAGCTACTTTCTAAAATAAAGCTTTTCCCTCCATAGCACAAAGCTTTTATTTACTAATACAATGCATACTTTCCACACTGTGTTTTGTTTGTACAGATATGGATATCAAAATTAAAACTAAATTTCTCTACAAAGTTCATTGTCTGAATGCTCTTTATGCAGTACCTACATTGTCAATGGTTATTCTTTCATTAGCATAAACAATATTCTTCCTTAAAAAACCCTTAGAATGTTCAATAGCATACATAGACTCAGACTGGATCTGGCATATTACAAAAATAAAATGATTCTCAGATTCTGTTCATGTACCAGTCAAAACCACAAAGTAGCTGATCAGATTGTAGCCTAACATGTTGTGTGAACCCAGCCTACAGTAGGTGATCCCCTTTTACTTCTTATTATGCATTTCCAGAAAATTGGGAATATACCCATGGCTAAATTAAGGAAAAGTAAGCAGGGTGTGTGAACTCCAGTAAAACATTTTCAGGAACAGTTATGAACTGAGAGCTGAGATAAAGGAAACCATCACCATTTTCCTTGCCTGGAGCAGGATTGGAATTCAGACTAGGATGAGACCATCCTGTGGTCTTCTGAATACTGCAGTTCCAAACAAAATATCAAAATCACTGCATTTCAAACAGTGTCATGAATGTTTTGGCCAAATGTTTTTTGTTATTTTTTCCCCGTCTTTGAATTGTATTTTCATAGAACTTGAACAATAGCCATGCAAATCCAAGGACCAATTCACACAATTATGTACCTCAACCATTTTCTCAGTTTAACAACTGACATTTCTTTGCTGAATATGTGCATTAATTTGACTGAAAAGCATTGTGCGTGAGATGAAATGCAAGCCCTGTCTTGGGCAAATGATCTCTGCTGGATTGGCTTCATATGGCTTCCTAGCCCCCTTTTTTTGGCGGCCTCCAGAGTCCCTCAGAATTTGAAAGCATAAGAAATGAGAAGAAAAATCAATGCACCAAAAAAGCTTAATGTACCAATTTTGAATAAAAGCAACAGAAACAGAACAAAAGAAGAAAAAAGGAGGGGAGGAAGATTTTGGCTCCACCTGTACTCTTCTACAGCTCTTGGAAACTAGATTTTAAAAGAGGGTGATTCTTTTCCACAAAATTGTCCAGGTAGTTCATCAACTTTCCATAACCCAGTGTCTTTCATGGGGATTGCAATTCCAAAAAAAATCTCAGCTATCTCACTGATCAAACTGGCAGAAGATGCTGTGTATGGTAGTCTCAAGACATTTGGAGAACACCATATATCATGACGCAGATATTCTCCTTTCCATCAATCCCAGAGTATTTAAGTGGGAAGTTGGTCAAGAATCACTATGCCATGTATCCATTTCAGATGCATATGTGTGTACTTGAGCATATGTGCAAACACACACAAACACATACTCACATACACAGAGTTATGTTCCGGGTTCGGTGAGGCATTGACAAGGCAGAACAGTGAAACAGCAACACGTTTATTCAGTAACAACAGAGGCAGCACTAACTGCTGTTTAACAGCTATATATATGGATCACTGCTAGGCGGCAACCAATAGAATTAAAGCATTCATTCCCACGCAAAAACACAGTTAACAGTCCTGGAGACAAGCAGTCTGGAGTTTAAACAGACACAGCAGTTAGCAATCATTGAACAGATTACAAGTAATTAAAGCCAATATATAACACCCTTTCCCCCTAGATAGATCACAATCTCAAGTATTGAACATAGTCCTGTAAATACTTAGGTGGCCTTCGTGACCGTTCCAAATGTCTCGCAGCTGCTGGAGGGTCCCTGTCTACCTGCTCGCCTGCCAGGCTGGGTAGACCAGGACTTTGAGACCTGATTGCTTCGGGCCCACCCAAGTCTCTTTAGCTGGCCTGGCCTGGTAGACCCAAGCCAAAGTCCATTGGGGAAACAGCCTCCGCCAGGCTGGAAATTGGAGCCGCTTGCCAGTTCCGCTCAGTGGGTGCAGTCTCTGTTTCTGGGAAAAAATCATCTACAGCCAACCCCCCGTTTCCTTGGCTGAGAGTCTCATCGGTGCATGCAGACTCCGCCATTGGGCTGCTATCGTGCCGTCCCTGTGGTTGGCCCTCATGAGAGCCTTGAGCCAGCGACTGGTTTGCTAGCTTCCAACACAGTTGGTCGATGTGCTGTCAAATTACTCGACCATCTTCCAGGACCACTTTGTACAAGAGTGGCTCTGACACCTTAGCAACCACAGCTACCACCCACAATGCCCCTTGACTGTAATTCTGGGCCCAAACCCAGTCACCAACTTGCAAACTTCGTGGTAGTTTTGGCTGTGCTGTGTCCGAGGCAACTCGGTCTGGGTGCAGCCGATCCAACTTAGTAATTAAGCGCCGTCCCCATCTAAGTGCAGCTGGGCTTCTGCCCATTGAAGTGCAAGGTGTTGTGCATTGGCAGAATAAGAAATCTGCCAGCCTGTGATACCAATCGCTGGTTACAATGCGCTTTAAGGATTCTTTGGTCCTTCAGACCATGCGTTCTGCTTGTCCATTTGAGGCCAGGTGAAAGGGGGCCAAAGTGGTGTGCCTTATCAGGTTAGCCCTTAGAAAGGACTGAAATTCGGCAGCGGTAAATTGAGCCCCATTGTCTGAGACTAGCACGTCGGGTAACTCATGCATTGCAAAGATCCTGCACAGTTCCTGGATGGTCCTGGCAGTAGTCATAGTTGGCACTGGTGCGACCTCTAACCATTTGGAGTGACTATCCACCACAATGAGGAACAGCTGTCCCTGAAATGGCCTGGCAAAGTCAATGTGGATTCTTGACCATGGTCCATGTGTGGCTTCCCATTGGTGGACAGGGGCTTGAGGCATTTTGGGCCTCGATTGCTGGCATGTGAAGCAGCTATGTACTTGGGCCTCAATATCTTTATCCAGCCCAGGCCACCAAAGGTAGCTCCTCGCAAGTGCCTTCATCCAGACTATTCCCAGATGTCCCTCGTGCAGAGACTCTAAAACCCTGGGCCTTAAAGAGCTCGGGACTATGACCCAACTCCCCCAAAGGATGCACCCTTTATGAGCTGAAAGCTCATCTTTCCTCATGTGAAAACTCTGGAAATTTGGCCCTGGACATTTTTCCGGCCATCCAGTGTGCACCCAGTTCAACACGTGACTAAGTGTCTTGTCAGAGGCTGTCTCAGCAGCCATGTCTCCAGCATGAAGGGGAGACTCCGACAAATCCTGGATAGCCAGGATGCATGCAGTCAGAGTGGGGTGTGGCTCTAAGTGTGGCAGGGGCAACCTGCTAAGGCCATCTGCATGGCCCATTTCCCTGCCCAGTTTGTGAATCAGCCTGTAGTTATAAGCTGATAGGAAGATAGACCACCTCTGCATTTGTGGAGATAGAATCTAAGGTGTCTGCTTGTTCGTGGTGAACAACCCTAGAAGTGGCTTTTGGTCCATGAAGACCATGAAATGGCGGCCATACAAGTAGTCATGAAACCAGCTGCCAGTGGAGTTGAGGACTGCCCCCGACCTCCGTTCATTCCGCCGGGGCCTGAAGACCTGGCTCTTCGAGCTCTCTGGCCCAGGCTGAGGAAATTTGATTTTAATGGGGGTTTTATTTGACAGGGGCACATACAATTTTTTCTTTTTAAACTTGTTTTAACTTTTGTATTCGGTTTTTTAATTTACCCTGTAAACCGCCCTGAGTCCTTCGGGAAAGGGTGGTATAGAAATGTAATAAAAATAAAATAAAATAAACTTATTTACCCTGGCCACGATGGCCAATGCCTCCTTGTCTATTTGTGCATAATTGCATTCTGCTGAAGACAGAGTCCTAGAATAATAAGCGATGGGAGCCTGCCTCCTGTCAGCCATCAAATGGCTCAACATGGTCCCTACCCCGTACAGACATGCATCGCAAGCGATGCAGATAGGCAGCTTTTCATTAAAGTGGGTGAGCACTGAGTTCTAAGACAGCAGTGATTTGACTGCCGAGAAACTTTTCTCGTGGATGCTTGTCCACTGCCACTGTGCCGTTTTGTACAAGAGCCGGTGTAACAGCTCTGCCACTGCAGCCTTGTGTGGAAGGAAGGCATGGTAAAAGTTTAATAGTGCCAAAAAGGGCTGAAGCTCCCCCTTAGACTTAGGACTGGGAGCCTGCTGAATTGCTTTGAGCTTGGAGTCCACTGGATGAATGCCTGAGGCATCTATGCAGAAACCAAGGAACTTGGTTGAATCTACCCCAAACTTGCATTTTTTCCTTTTTTAGCTTCAGCCCCGCTTCACAGAAATGCTGAAGGACGGCTCTCAGCCATTCTGCCAAAATCTCCACTGACTCCCCAGCTATGAGTACATCATTGAAGTAGGGACACACACCTGGAATGTTCTTGAGCATGTGCTCCATCACTCCCTGGAAAAGCCCTGGGGCTAGACTGACCCCGAATTGTAGGCGCCTAACCCTGAAAGCTCCCCTATGGGTGACAATGATCTGAGCTTCTGGCATGGCATCGTCCACAGGCAGTTGCTGGTAGGTCTGTGCCAAATCTAATTTGGTGAAGATGCTACCTCCCTGTAGTGACGCCAAAATGTGGCTGACTACAGGTACCAGATATGCATGTTGTTGAAGTGCTCTGTTAATAGTGCACTTATAATCCGTGCATATGTGCACCTCACCATTGGCCTTAAGCGGCGTGACTATGGGGGTCTCCCACACCCCACTATCAACTGGCTGCAACACCCCTTGTTGCAGCAGCTTGTTCAGCTCTGCATTGGGTTTGAGGGCAAAAGGCACTCTACGAGGCTTGATCCGTATTGGGTTATGGTAGGATCAAGGTGAAGGGCAATAGGAGGTCCCTTGTACTTCCCTAAACTTGGGCTAAACACATCAGCAAACTCCTGGCAAACTGCTGACAAGTCCACGGCCTGAGTTCTGTGGATGCTGGTCACTTGGATGCCCAAGGCATCAAACCAGTCTAAGCCGATGAGGCTTGTGCGGTGGCCCTCAACTACCATGACGAATAATGGACCCTCAAA
This sequence comes from Vipera berus, assembly GCF_964194415.1. Lineage (NCBI taxonomy): Eukaryota > Metazoa > Chordata > Lepidosauria > Squamata > Viperidae > Vipera > Vipera berus. The sequence goes on along the minus strand of NC_138203.1, from coordinate 236,503,645 downwards.
CTCTTTGAACTGTACATTAAGCATAGCTTCTCCTTTAACCACTACATGGGAGTTTTGGAAATCCGTCAGCAAAAGGTTAGACGGCCTGAGTTTAACTCGTTTGCTGCTGCGATTGCAAATGTGATTGAAAGTTTCTTGGGAAACTATAGATAGGGCTGACCCTGTGTCCAGTTCCATGTTGCATGAAACTCCATGAAGCTTGACCTTGAGTCCAAGCTTCTCTTTAAAGGGGCGATGGGCACCTGTTCTGAACACACTCCTCTGGCTGGAGCAGTAGCCAACTCTGTGTTGCCCTGGGGGCCCGGTACCTTTCCTGAATTCTTTTATTTTATTTTTAATTCCATTTATATCCCACCCTTCTCCGAAGACTCAGGGCGGCTTACAATTTTAAAGCACAAATCAATGTGCTTAGCAATAGCCTTCATTCTATGTATATGCCTGCTTATTATTAGGGCTTTCCCCCCCCCCAAGCAGCATTATTACAAAGTCAGCTTAATTGCCCCCAACAATCTGGGTCCTCATTTTACCTACCTCGGAAGGATGGAAGGCTGAGTCAACCTTGAGCCTGGTGGGATGCGAACCTGCACTAGTTGCAGGCAGCTGGTGTTACTTAAGGAGGCATTAGCCCACTGCTCCACCAAGGCTCAGAATTCTTCATCTTGCAGTATGTCCTGCTGGTGACCTCTGCAGACGGTGACAATATGGCCTTGTTTGACACATGCCCGGCATGATGCTGTGTGGAACCAGCACTCTGAGCGTCTATGTTGGCCTCCACAGCCCACACATCGAGTGAAGGGAACTGCCTTCTCAAACGGCCGCTGGTTCCTCTCTGGTTACTTCTGCAACCAATCGACCTCAAGGTCCATGTCAGAGTCTTCTGCTCTTTTGGCATCCTCGTGGTGGACGGTTTCTGGGCTGGGAGTGTTCTTGGAGGACCGTAAGGCCTTGACGGCTCCTCCGGCAGCTTCGGCGGCCGTCACCTCCTTCAGGGCGTCTTGGAACGTGAGAGTCTCTTTTGCAAATAACTTCTGCTGGAGATTTTGGTTCCCAACCACAAACCAATCAGTCTCTCAGTCTTTCTTTGAGACCTGCAAAGTTGCAAAGCTGGGATGCCTGTCATAGGGCAGCTATAAACTCGGCAGCAGAGTCTCCTGGCTGCTGCACCCACTGCTTGATCACATGCCTCCATGCAATAACGGAGAATTTCAGCTCAAAATGGTCCTTGAGCTTCTTCTTAAGATCTGCGTAATTGACCAACTCGAGTGTAGCCAGAGCGACAAGGTTTTCGGCTATATCAAATGTCACCTGACTACACACGCACAGGAGCATTGTGGCCTTCAAGCCGTCTTCACAACTTGGTTAGCTCGCAGATACTTCTCAATGCGGGAGATGTAAGAACTCCACCTCTCAAGATGTGCCACATCGGATTCCACCAATTTGCTGACCTTGGCCATGGTGAGTTTTCTTCATCCTCTCAATGCCTTGTGCTGCTATGCTTCTGTGCTGGCCCTAGGATGGATCCTTAGAGCGTGGTTGTCTCCAGCATGGCTTGCTGGCAGACAAAGGGAGGGAACGTAGTTCCTGCCAGGGCTCTGATGCCTGGTCTCACCCCCTAGTGACTTCTGGCTCTCTTCATTAAGCACCACATCCCATCCTCGTTGCCACTGTTATGTTCTGGGTTCGGTGAGGCATTGACAAAGCAGAACAGTGAAACAGCAACACGTTTATTTAGTAACAACAGAGGCAGCACTAACTGCTGTCTAACAGCTATATATACGGATCACCGCTAGGTGGCAACCAATAGAATTAAAGCATTCATTCCCACACAAAAACAGTTAACAGTCCTGGAGACAAGCAGTCTGGAGTTCAAACAGACACAGCAGTTAGCAATCATTGAACAGATTACAAGTAATTAAAGCCAATACATAACACACCCTGTATTTTCTTAGTTGCTATTAGGGGTGTCCAAAGGGAGTGATTAAAAAAAACTCAAGATGGTGGCCACACTGGAGGAATCAAAGCTCAATTTTTTTTCATCATGTGACATTTTTATCATACCATATGCAGTGGTGGGATTCAGCCAGCTCGCACCGGTAGCTTATTTTTTGTTGCCCAGGCCCAGAACAGACTTCTGGAAGCAGCATCCACACAGATAACTGGTTGTTCATATATTTGAATCCCACCACTGACCATAGGTATACCCTGATTCCTGACCATGGGCTACAATCTTTTTTCTACATCACCTTTTTTAGCTTAATGTCACTCTCATTCCTATCTCAACAATCTGAGAAGGACAGCTTGTTTCCATCTGTATGTGGATGGAATGTTTACTTATCAACCAAACCAGCTTGTGATCTAAGAATTAATTACCAAATCTTTGCTATTCTGCCTGCCTGATGCTCACCTCCTCCTTTCAGAGGCCCATTAGATAGCACCATACAATGGGAGTCTGCAATTGTTTCTAAAAATAACAGTCTCGAGGCCCGTTCCTGTCATACATCAGATATAGTCAGGCAGCATCAGAGAGCAAAAGAGAGAGATAAGCCATGGGGTTTGATGTAGGGCACTTAGCAGATAGTCATGTGGTAACTCTTTCGGCATCTGGACAATTAATCACAGATGCTTCCTCTAGCATACTATAATCCACTGTCACCTCTCTCTCTTTTTTTAAAGGATCATGAGACTAACTAAACATGGGAAATTTCTTGCCACCAGGGCACTCTGTGTGTGTGTGTGTGTGTGTGCGCGCGCGCGCTTCGTGCATTTTTTTAAATGTTGCTTCCTTGCCCTTTTCTGTTACTGCCATTTCGGAAGGGAACATTTGTATTCAGGAATAGAGGGCAATTAGATGTTGGAACTCTAGAAAACAGGGGAAACTGCCTTAAATACAGTCCATTTATCCATCTAGCCCAAATGTGCCTACTCTGCCCTCACCAACTTGGTTATCCACCCAAAAGGGAGCTATCTGACTGGGTTTTTGGGAGGATGGGACTTTTTATTTCAGGTAGCTCAGATGCCCAGGTTGGGAACACCTGTTTATTCTAATGTGCAGGGAAAGGATAATGTAATCTAGAAAGAGTACAGAGAAGAGCAACAAAGATAATTAGGGGACTGCAGGCTAAAACATATAAGGAACGGTTGCTGGAATTGGCCATATCTAGTTTAATGAAGAGAAGGGCAAGGGGGTGACGTGATAGCAGTGTTCCAATATCTCAGGGGTTGCCACAAAGAAGAGGGAGTCAAGCTATTCTCCAAAGCGCCTGAAGGCAGGACAAGAAGCAATGGATGGAAACTAATCAAAGAGAGAAGCAACCTAGCACTAAGGAGAAATTTCCTGACAGTTAGAACAATTAATCAATTAACTTGCCTCCAGAAGTTGTGAATGCTCCAACACTGGAAGTTTTTAAGAAACTGGACAGCCATTTGTCTGAAATGGTATAGGGTTTCCTGCCTGAGCAGGGGGTTGGACTAGATGACCTCCAAGGTCCCTTCCAACTTTTTATTATTATTATTATTATTATTATTATTATTATTATTATTATTATTATTATTATTATTATTATTATTATTATTATTATTATTATTCACAAGAAAGCAAACAGGACTGTTGATGCCAATGGCAATTCCTTTCTCCTCACCTCACCCAAATGTTTTGACCCACTCTGCATTCTGCTGGAGAGTGAAATTTCAAACATTTGTGCCTGCATCGTCCCACCACAGGAGAATGGGAAGAGTGAGCACAATTTGTGCAGAATGCCACTTCTTAGCAGCCTTATGAATTATTATTTTTTTAAAAAGGACAAAATAAAGACTGACTTATTTTTACTGATATCTCGATCAGTGCATTGTCATGTGGTCACTTCAAAAGATGTCACTTCCCTTCTTCAAGGGAAGAAATCTCTCAGCATCAGTTAACTGTAGGTCTGCTGAGGCTTTTAATAAAGAAAGGTCTCTACTGCTGCATACATTACAGACAGTAAGTGCCACTTTTACCTTTCCCCATTGTGGATAATGGGATGGATTTGCTGACAGTAAAATCCCCTAATTACACTCATCAATGATGCACTGTTGCTAATCCCTAACCACTGAGCCTGCTGGAATATCATGCTTTGCGCACAAAGAGACTCAGTTTCAGTCTATGGCTTTTGAATTAACAGGTGATACCAAAGACCTCTGCCTGAAACCACTGCAGTCATGATGCTATAGGAAGCCTCAAGGTTTCAGGAAGTTTTTCATGTCACCTGTTCCATTGTCCTATTTTTAATTTAAGACACCTAGGACCCAAAACTATGGCTTTTCTGATCACAAGGCAGGTAGTCTGTTACTCTATGTGTGAATGTCTCTACTATATCAGGACCAAGAAGGAAGTTTGGGATGTTGTCCCTGAGTCTAGTCTCAGAAACCTCAGGATGTCCAAGGAGCTAACCCTTGAAAATGCACTAGATTCGATTCCTTGTTAGCCAGATAGACAGAAATTCATGATCTCATTTTATAGGAGGCCAGGCCAACTCAAAACCTTTCTCTTGCCTGCCAGTTGCAGGGACGTCTTTATTTCTCTTTTCAACTCCCATGTGTCCAAGTGGAGCCCTCTGAAATCGGAGTAGAGGTACTGGTGAATCTATGAAAAATGTGTCAAAGCTGACATGTCACAACATTTTAGGCAATTGCCAGCATTCACCAACACCCGACAATACTATTCTCAAAAGTACGCCCTGCTCCCATGCTGCAAGACTTCACAAAAATGGGGTGCACTCTCACATGACCTCTGGAG